>NC_136604.1:16360323-17022823 GCF_910589615.1 Taurulus bubalis
TGATGCCTTTCTTCCCTGTGCAGCCAGCTACGGATTTGAAAACAGCCATTAAATCAAAATTATTTCCCTCCATTTTCCCCCCTCAGGGGGTTATGCTCATGATAGCCTGTAAATCTCATCCACTTCTCCATACCTCCATCTTTCTGTTATTGCCAAAGAGCTTTCCCTTGAGTGATTCAGTGCCTCCGTATTGTGACAGTATTTGGAGAGAGGTTGAACACAGAAGTTGGACAGAGAAGCAATACACACTTCAGAGACATTTCCCTCACACAGAAATCTCAGCCCTGAAACGGAAAGGAAACGAAACCATTCTGTCCTCAAGAGATTCACTTATATGGAACGTGGTCTGTAGCATCTCTAGTAAATGTGTTATGTGATTAAAATGATCCCTTCATTTTTACCATGTCCTCATTAATTTATACTTAAAACTTTATTTTACACAAAAAATAAATATTACCACAGGTATTTCTTCATAATACATTAAACATTAAATACAGTTTTCACATAATTAGTCATTTAATTAGGTTTGCACATTTCTGTACCACTTTCAGTCCATTCAGTATGCATTCACTAATGCGTCTTTTGAGTTCTCTCCCAAGCTCTCGGGGAAAAGCTACATTTTCCTACTGGAGGCATGTCAGTCCTCCATTATTCAGCTCTCATGAACTAATATGCGGTGGTCCTCTCTCTCCCTCCTTCCTCATTGCTAAATGACTATGGTTACCAGTAATGATAAATCATTTCCAATCCCAGAATTCCTCTGGTTTGGCTCTCCTTCTCTTCACCCATGTCTTCCCCAGTCCACATCCTCAACTTGAGTGACCAAAACTTACTGGGGGAAAGGGGAAAGTGCATTGTGTGTGTGCATGCATGCATGTCCGCGTCCACGCAGCCATTATCCTCCTGGGAGCAGAGCAGGATCCAGAGACCAGTACATTCCACAGTGTGGATGGAGGCATGGGAGAAAGAGACGGGAGGGGGTCAAAGAACTCAAGGGGTTACAGTGCAAATCTCAGAGGAATATGCTTGAATCTGGCTCTACTGCACGCCCTCCCATACACACTCACACAATATCCCGAGGCTCACCGCAGACCCCCCGCTGCACTGTTTTTTTTCCACTGCCATGAAGGCATCTTATGACCGTAATCTTCGTTCATTGGGAAGTCTCATTTTCTTTGCCTTGGGGAGTGTTCTCAAAATGTTTGATTTTGAATAGGTCCATTTATCTGGTAAATCTCTGTTTTTCTGCCTGCCTGTGAGGCATGGAGTTCACAGTGCAATAGTTGTTCTTCTCTCCTCCCTTGTTTGAGCTCTCATTATGCACTACTGATAGCCAAGTGTCATGTGCAGGATAATATTTATTAATAAAAAAACCTGGAAGACCCCGAAAAAAAACCCCCGCCGACAGCTTTCATGGTCATGAGCAACAATTCGCCACATCTGACTGCATCATACATAGTGCTTCTGCTTTGAGTGCGCTTTATAGGCACCCCTAGTGTTTTTCACAGTGTGCTGTGCGTGTGCCTTATAGTGGATTCTCTGGGAACGTGGCGTCTTCATAGCGCCCATGCAGTTCACGTAACTGGGAAGCAGGTCACTCCCCGCCTCCCCGGGTCCCCAGTTCACCTCAATCGCCAGATCCCCGTAGCTGTCACAGGGGTTGGGGAAGCACGTAGCCTCGCCCAGCATGGGCGGGGTGGCATGGGCCCCTGCTTTGTAGGACTTGGACAAATCCGTCTGAAGTTCGGGATCCTCCTGTCGAGCTGGCGCCTGCTCCGACCGAGGTAGGTAGTGGTAGTGCTCGGTACGGTAGTATTTCTGCAGCCGATGGGAGATGGCGAGCTGAAGGAGCTCCACGAGGTTGAGGAGCAGGGAGATGGCGGCGATCACCTGAGTGTAGATGGTGAAGATGGTCTTCTCCGTGGGTCGGGAGACAAAGCAGTCCACGGTGTGAGGACAAGGGGACCATGTGCACTCAAACTTCGCTGCAATGAAGAAGCCGTCGTAAAGGAACCACAGCCCTAGGATGAAGCCAACCTCCAGGAGGACTTTTGACACGATGCTGAATGCATACGCACACAGCAACCTCCCTTTCAGTTTAGGAGCATCAGCTGGAACCTTCTCGGCTCTTCTACCTTTCCCGACGCCCCCTTGTTTCTCCTTCTCTTCTGCATTGTCCTTTTCTATTGCTCTTCCTCCCCTCTTACCTCCACCACCACTTTCCTCTGCCTCCTCCTCCTCTTTTTGCTTGTCCTTGCCAGCCATTACAGCTACATATCCAAAATAGAAGATGGTCGGCGTGGACACAAAGATGACTTGGAGGACAAAGTAGCGGAAGTGGGAGATGGGGAAGGCTTTGTCGTAGCACACGGCAGTGCAGCCAGGTTGCAGCGTGTTGCAGACAAAGTCGGCCTGCTCGTCATCCCAGGCCGATTCGGCGGCTGTTCCCAGTACCAGCATGCGAAACAAGAAGAGCACGGTAAGCCAGACACGGCCAATGCCTGTCGAATACTCCTGGCCCTCCTCCAGCAGGTGCTCCAGGTAGGACCAGTCAGCTCTGGACATCCTCTGCTCCTAACAGGACAAACATAGGGAGAATGAGTGAATGTTTGAGAAATACATGTTTCTGAATTCGCTCACCCTTTGTGGCACGCAGACATTTTGTAAAACTACTTCTTTTTGGGGAATATTACAGAGGATGCTAAATGAGGACAGGTTGTTTGAAGTTACTGTGAGGCTGTTCCTGTTTGAAGTCTTTCCCATCTGTTTAGTTGTGGATGTTATGCAGGTCATGTTTTGTTTACTGCTCCATTGCTGAACAGATTGGCTTGAATGTGCCACCTATAACACCTAATTGATATATCTTATTTCCACGACTAAATTCTCAAAGGTTTTCATTAATGCACAGATAAAGCATATACATGTTTAATTATTTATATAAGCAACACATGAGCTACATTTCGCCAACATTTTCAGTATAATGGTGTCTATTAGTGGGGAACATGTAGTGCTGCATGCCTATTAGTTCTTATTAGTTGTTCCATGAGCTCACACCATTGTTAGGGTGGGCTCCAACTCCTCATCATCAAGATGTGAAAAACAAGGCCTCCATACACTAAAATGAACTAAAACAAAAACACATGGCCCTAAAGTTAACATTTAATATGAAGGGAAATAGTGTGAGCTTTCACAGTAAAACTGGAGTAGATGAGTTCAAGATAATCCACTCTCTTTAACATTATACAGCATTATTATATGCAAACATTTATGAATCAATTAAAGCTTAGCTTAATAAAATCATAAAGGGACCGATTTCATACAAGCGTTGTGCGCACGCGTACACAAATACGCACACACACACACACACACACACGCACACACACACACACACACACACACACACACACACACACACACACACACACACACACACACACACACACACACACACACACACACACATCTGAATAAACATCCCGTGTGGGAGTTGAGCTGCTGTGACACTTGTCTATTTGTTGAGACTATTTTTTGTTTATTTGTTATTTCTTCCCCTCTGAGAAAAACAACTGTCCTAATCGTGAAAATACAAACTTTCTTCCAGGATGAGACAAGACAATGGACGGTCAGGGATTCCGGTCTGATAACTGACTGATCCACCTCTGAGAGCATTGTCTTGAGTATCACTGTTATCTCTACCAAACATACCACAACATACACAGATACAATAAAACAAATGAGACTTAATACTAAGTATGTCACAGCATAAAACACAATAAAAGAAATCCTTCGCTCAACAGACACTTTAAGTCACAAGACTTTTCACAGGACTTTTAATGAGATGAGTCTACGTTTAAATTACTTTCTAGCCTTGTTATTGTTTATAAATCATATAGAATAAAACAAAAAACAAGGCAGGCGAATTAAATAAATAATCAAAGTTATTTATTTAGTTATATAAGTTATATATACTGAAAGACTCGTAGAATACAATAGAGATTCCGAAGTCCATCCTGTAATTCCCTAAAGTAATACAGAAGGTATACAAAAGTAGAATTAACCACCAAAAGTTAATAAAAAACAATGCTACGCACTATAAGCCCCTTGTATAGGTATGATTCTGGTTCTTCTTATGGGGAATAAAAACAATATCAAACACAGTGCAATTCACTTGTTGATAACTAACAACTACAGCGACACATGACTGCGTATTACACAATATTATATATGTATCTTGTCACGTGAACACTCCTAATGTGGTTTTGTGTAGGTTTCTTACCTTTCCCTCTCGTGAAGCGGGGCTTGTCTCCTTATTGGTGTCCTGGTCGCAGCACTCAGTGTACTCTTAGTGTCTCATTCCGCTCCCGGCAGTGGCGATCCGCAGCTCCAGTCGGTTTGTGTTTCCCTTCTTTAAAAAGCATCGATGTCATCGGAAAAAGTGGGGAGAACTTTCCCATGCCCGTTTCGTTGGAACGTCCCTCAGGAACCTCGTCCAGGAAATGGGATGGACTCAAAGTTCGGGCTTTTTAACTTTTCTTTAAGGACCTCCCGTTTGCATCAATTACACGGGATGGTCGCCTGACTTCGCTTATTCGAAGGCTAAAGGCAAGAACGGACTGCACACTGGTAGTGTTTTAAAGCAAAAATAACAACAAAAACACAATAAACCAACTCAATAATACAGCACCATAATAAGAACCGAGTAATATGTCGCTTTTCTCACCAAGAAAGTAATCAAGTCTCCTATTATCCTCCATAAACACCAGTATGTATCTGTATTATTATTGCAGAAGTCTAACAGACTCCTTCTAATCATGTCTCTATCTTTGCCCACGCCGTCTGTTTTTTATTTTAGATAAGAATATGTTTGCTCAGTTTACTAACGGGGCCATCTGACTTCCTTTTAGACTCGTGTAATTTTCCATGATGCCACGCAATGGCGCCAGTCACCTTGTTTCCGACAGGCACATGACGTCAGTGGAGCCGCATGCCCGCCTGAACTGTGAATCTCATTTTGTTTAAATTCATCTCCTTAGGTTGACATCATTTGCGTGATTTGGTAAAGTTAGTTACACAAAACACTTGTTGCTCATCAGTATCATAGTTTTGATATTACATACAGCAAACTGTAAACTATATTTCCTTTTAGATTAAAATTTAGCCACTGGCTTCAATCCAATTTGTCACAAATACAGTACAGATCCTCCCAACTTGTCAGACACCTTACGGCCCTGAACATTTAATGCTGTGAATTCAAACAAAAACTCTTACTTAGGTTCAGGCAACAAAACCATGTAGCTATATTTAGAAAAAAAACCCATCACAGTTGGTGGTAAAATAAACTAAGTTCAAAGTATACAACTTAACATAAACATCACTAATGTAACATTTACATAACTTGACACTGGTCTTCTGGTTGGACGGCCTGTGTTTATTTTACTGGCTTTATACTTTGTCATCACACTCCGAGAGCTTTTTCTCTACGCGTCTATTAATGTCACTGATTGGTTTTCATTGTACTTACTTGAAGGCCTGATGTGCCTCATATAGGTGCTAAAAGGTGCTTTGTGCTTCGGTATCAGACTCTGAGGAGTGCGACGTAGCGTCAGTAAGGGATGCAAACAGAGATCTCACCGTGTGTTTGTGCTTATTGGAAACTGCAGCCTGTCCAGTCTTTTTTAGTCAAGGCCAAGAGAGCCAACTGGCTGTGTGCAGGCTTTATGTACAGACGTGTGCCTCAAGCTAATCAGAAAGAAGCCCGCAACGTGCTTTTTTTTACAATTCAGATTGGCTGTGCTTAATCATTGAAAGTCAGTATGGAGAGAATGCAAGACCTAGAGGAACATCTTGGCAATACAGGGTAGGAAAAAAGCCTTGTCTCAAAACAAGCCTCTCTCCTTAAGAAGATGCAAACAGAGTATGTACTGTAAATACAGGTTGCTGGAAGATTAGATTTAACATCTTAAATCAATTCTGGCACAAGTGAGGCTGCACGCTGCTATGAGCATTAAACCCAATGGCTTTCTCCTGTCGGCAAGAAACTCAAACAGGGATTGATTGGAGAAAAAAAAGGCACACAAAAAAATTCAAAATCAAAATAACTGCTTTGTTAGTCATAATACCGTTCAGCACCATATCACATGTCATAACATAGTCTGCGCGAATCCAACTGCAAATGGCCACTCCAGTTATCACCTACTGACTCAAATTAAAGTCCTTGCTGAGAAGTCATCTCCTCGCAGTCGTTTCCAATCAGAGCTGCACCATCATACGTGTCAATATGTAGATTATAGAAGAGTTAGGAGGCTGGCTCCGTCCACTCGGTCGCCGCACAGAGCGGAGCTTTATAAAAAGGCTGACAAATTGGCAGTGAATCATCCTGACAGATCAGCGTCTTGCTCTTTTTTTGGTCATTACACCCGCAGATGAATGGCGACGAGGGAAGTGAGGACAGCCGACAGAGAATAATAGGACTGTTTCCATACAGGAGACGTGTTATGCCTTCCTGTGTTCGACGTGTTCCCTTCTGCCGGCGCGGTTATCAATGAAACTAATTGCCAGCTTCAACTTCAATCAATTCCTCACTGATGGACACATTTTTCTATGCACTATATTGTATTTTATGACGGACTCAGTCCTAAGTGTGAATCAGTAATGCAGATATGTATGTGGGATGGGAACACTAATTCAGAGATGGATTGTAACACCAAATTATGAGTTTGAGGATGAAAAATCTTTGGACATCTGTTAAGACCTGCAATGAAAACATTCAGGGAGGTGCATCTTCATGGGTTGGAATGAAACAGAACTGAAAACAACACAATCCATTAACTTGACAGCTTCAGTCTCTATAGAAGAAATACAATAGTGACAGCCAACACAGTGGGAGTATTTTATCAACTTTACCGTGCTTGGCTAAATGATTAACAGGCTGGAACACCCTCTACCCACTCTCTATTAACTTAGTAACTTGGTTGACTTTAAGTAAATACTGTATCAAAACCCATTATAATGTTAGCCCTCTTAGTGCATGGTTTTAGCTATGTCGGTCTATTGGTCCACCACTTTGATCCAGGCTGAAATATCTCAATAAGTATTTGAGGAATTGCCCTAACATTTTGAACTGACTTTCATGGTCCCCTGAAGATGAAGATAGCTTGCCGTGAGAATTTTCTCCAAACAGTCATGGCTCCCAGAGGATAATTCCTGGTGGCTTTGGTAATCTCCTGATTTATCTTCCAGTGTCTACACCATGTGAAAAAATTCCACTAGAAATTCCCCAATATCTACTTGATGGATTGTCATAAAATGCTGTGTGGTTCCCAGAGGATGAACCCTAGTGACTATGATGATCCTCTGACTTTCCCGCTAGCACCACAACAAGGTTTGCATTTGTTGTTTTGAGTATTATCTGGGTGAAGTAAGAGGTGTCATGAATTATAGTACAAACATTCATGGTTCCCTCAGGATGAATTGGTGACATCTGTTCTTGTGCTATAATCAGGGCAACATTGTTGAACCGCTCAGTACTTTAATTTCTGAACAAATACCTGCAAGCCCGATGAATGCCACTGTGCCACGTGTTCACTGCTAAGAAGCAAACATTAGCATACTACCACACAATATTAAAAGGATGAACATGGCAGATATGATGAATGCTAAACATCAGCATGTTTGCATTCACAGCGTGAGCGTGTTCACATTCAGATCAAAGCACAGCCTCACAGAGCTGTTAACATGGCTGTTGCTGTCTGGTTCCCTCGATGATCCTTTATCTTATCTAGGAGAAATAGAAATGTACGGCTTCATACATAGGAGGGCTGCATTTGCAATGACATACTTTCGCAGGAAAATAATAGTCTTAGAATGAAAGAAAATGATATGGTTCTGATTGTGCATACAGAGAAGTCTCTTTAGAACAGGACATGTTCTTGTGACACGTGATGTCTTGTAAAAATAACTTGCACAACTGCTTTTTACCAGAAGTACTATCCTGTGATATAATACCGTGTGTCTGTATTGCGCCGGTGTTTGTTTGCATAATAAAGGACAAGAATCACTCAGTCTGTCACATTAACAGTAAATTTCCAGCATAGTGCTGTGTTTCTATTACTGCTGCATGGTTAGTAAAGATGTCAATGTTACATGAGCTATGGGCTCCACAGCCTTGGTTGTTTGATGAAATATGCATGACATTAGAGAGCTAGAGCTTTTGACGTGATGAATATATACATATACATATATATGTATATATGAGAGAGAGAGAGAGACAGACAGACAGAGAGCATATGTGTTGAAGCCTGATTAAGCTGACTGAGGCTGATGGGAGAGGGGTGGTATCACACTCCACTAACAGGGTCGGTGACATTACCACTGTGCCAACTAAATACAGCTGCCCCCTGCATCTCATACATGCTATATCAGATTTCTTCCCTTTAAGCGAACAATTCAGCGTCACCACTGGCTCCTGATTATTTAGTAGGATTCCCATTAGTTCATACCGATGCATTATCTTCTTTTAACTTCTTTTTATTCCCACCCGTGTGTAATCACGGTGTCATGTCTCACTGTTGAATTCAGGGTCCATATCCAATCAGAGCGATGCCTAGATCCCCCCCTGTGGTCTACTTACCATGTGTCTCCCAGCCTTATTACGCCCAGGGACCCGTCCCTGACAGGCGCTATTGATCTCAGCCAGCTTGGAGCGACGCCATGAAAGTGCACATTGGCAGCTGATGACAGCTTTATTAGAAAAGGAGGACACGGCAGATCAGCAAGTTTCCGCACATCAAAAGGCCCAAATTGGATGATCCATGGATTGAGCTCATCACATTTGTTTGGGGATCAATTGAGTGGCTGTTTTTTTTTTTAAGGTGATCAATCCATTTTATCCAGTGGGGATAATGCACTTAGACCACAGGTAAGAAAGAAAAACCCTCTGTTGGCTATTTTCTGGTTGCTCCGTTTAAAAAAAAAGAAAAGAATGTCATTACTTGTTTGTGAAGTCTTCCGATTATCATTTTGACTTTTTTTCGTAGCAATATACTTGCTTTCTGCCAAATCATCTCTTGAGTTTTACTGTCATGAAAACAATAGATGCCTGCAATTGTATTTTTTTATGATGTATGAGTGTGTATTTGTATATGTTCATGGGATTGTAGTGAAAGGTGGTGCAAAATTGAATTTACTTTAGATTGTGTTTTCTAAAGATTGATTCTTATGGGAAATAGCTGCTTTGGTAACACTTGGACTGTGAAAGGACGCATGTGGGGGGGGATGGGTTTTTCCAAATAACAATCCAGCCAATGTCTCTGGACCAGAAAATAGCATTTCCAATTTATTTGTGACTGCGGCAATTCTGGACTTTAATCTCAACGCCTGCAGAAGAGTAGTGGGTTTTCAGGAGAAAAATAAATAAATCTAAATTCTTCTATGACACTTAACACTACTATGACACTTTATTAGAAGTGAGCCGAGGTCAGGCCCTTCTGACATCTGGCATTAGCGTCGTTCAGACGAGTGCTAATGAAGATACAAACAGATCTACTGATGGCGCAAGGCCGAGCTGTAAACGATTCTAGCCTGGTGATGAATGCCCTGCCACAAACATGTGGGGTGAGGGCGTGCGTTGTGTTGGGTTGAGGACGCGGATATTTCACCTTGACCCAATGAACCAATAAATATTCATTAGGCTGCCTTTCATAGTGAGCGTACGGCTACATATCAGTGGCCTTGTTATGGAGTAAAATGGTATGCCATGGCTGAGCTGGAGTGCAATTGACTAGGAGAGATGCCACACAAATAACGAGGCTAATACTAAAGCGTTATTTTCTCTCCTAGGCTTTACATGGGCATTAATACACTCTTGAGTGAGAAGACACTTGCCTACAGCAAAGCTTTGGCCCCAGGGTTGCATGCTGATGTAGGAAATGTCAGTGCGGGAGGTTGGCATCTAATTCACATAACACTCTTCTTCTGCAATCATTTTACGGCAACTATAGGCCTACTGTTTGGGTTGGTGCCGTATGTATGTGCATACAATGGCACATGTATGCCGAGTTTATCCTCCTTCACATGTACGCATGCAGTTACCGACATGATCCGAAACGTAACCTTATAAAGTGATCAAAGGTGCATGCAGTGACAAAGCATTCTGAAGTCTTTCACTTTGTCTCAACTTAACTGACGCAGACCTGACATGTTGGTCCTGGAAGTCAACACATTTATTTAGTGGCAGCATTCTGGAGAAAAACGGTTAAAAACAAACAGACAACCAGACACACACACACACACACACACACACACACACACACACACACACACACACACACACACACACACACACACACACACACACACACACACACACACACAGTCTCACACGGAGGCCTGTATCAGTGTCACTGACCGTGGTGCTGAAACTTAAGTCTTCCAATGCAACCAAGCTGCTCTTGTTCCACAACTGTCACAGCTATTAACGAGTAAACAAGACTGTTTAACACAAACGATGACACTTTAAAATACCAGGGATAGGTATAATTCACTGGCACATCACTTCCCGTGGTAACAACACAAGACGCTGAATCCTCATCAAAAGTGCTTCAGCAGTACATGTGTGTAAAATACTGTGTGAATGCCAGTGGGCGAAATTCACAAGCTATAAAATAAAACAAAAAATTCTGTTTTAAGAAGAAGTACTTTAATATATCATGAATATTATTCAGCTCTACAGAAGTTGTAATTTAGCATCCTGTAGGCTAAGTGTTCAAATTCTTCTCCTACGACGTAAACATGATGGCTGGAGTTCAAAATGGCATTCAAGATAAATGATCTCCGAGTCTCCGATTAGCCTCGATCTGTTTCTGTCTCTGTGGGAGCAGCAGCAGCAGCGCTGCATGTATTTACGCAGCATCATGAGAAATTAACACCGAAAGGTGTTGCGCAGCGCCTGTGAAAGTGACGCTCCCCTTTAGGAACTGACACAAAAAAGGGCTCCAACGCCCTCTCGGCTGCACACGCGCACACTGTGTGCACACCTATTCAGTCGGTCTCCGTGTGAATTCTCTTTTCCTCACATATTCTCGTGCTACATGCACGAGTTTAAGCATTTTTTTCAGCAGTTTGTCCGAAAGTTCAGGGGGAGAAATGCAGGTTCTCATTTGTATTATTATCAGAATGTTATTGTTTACAAGTATCTGCTTAGTATTCAATCATAGAATAAAACACTAATGCAATCATGAAATGGCCTAAACGTCTATAACGAGTCTTTATTTCCTCTCTCTCTCTCTCTCTCTCTCTCTCTCTCTCTCTCTCTCTCTCTCTCTGTCTCTCTCTCTGTCTGACCCATTTACAGGAGCTACCATCTAAGTTAAGTGCCTGACGTGACGGCGTATTCAGAAAGGGCGGCTACGCTGCTATTATCATCACGGCGATTTATTAGCCTCATCTGCACTCTCCTCCATGTTTAGTTTGACTCGTAAACTTGCCCTATCAAGTAAGTTAGAACTATTTTGTTCGCAGTGGACTCTGGCAAATCGTGACCATACATTCCCACATTGGAAACACGTGGCATATAGACAATACAGCATAGATATAACTCGTTATAACGATACACAAAAATGACTATGCCAGCTGAGTGGTTAGATTGATTCATTCTTGTGTTAGCCTTGTCGGCCCCCGCGGTTGTATTTGGCCCCTCCTCGAGCAGCGTAGAGGCACCGTTGGGATCCGGTGGACCAATCGGTTTGCCGCTAATATTTCAGTGGAGAGCACTGCCTGTGAACCGGAGAGAGGGAGCGAGAGAGAGAGAGAGAGAGAGAGAGAGAGAGAGAGAGAGAGAGAGAGAGAGAGAGAGAGAGAGAGAGAGAGAGAGAGAGAGAGAGAGAGAGAGAGAGCGCGTGTGTGTGAGGAAGAGCGGATGAAGCACCGCTGGTTCCCACTGCTGTCTCCTCTACCTCCGTTCTTCTCCACACAGCGAGCGCGGAGCTGCGGAATAGGCGTGTGTTTCTGTTTCTGTTACTCCAATGAAGATCACGTTGAGTGAAAACGTCGCAAAGAAACCTCTCGACTTTGAAGGTAAGGGACACTCATGTGAAGCGGCCGGGAAGGGAAGGGGCAGGTGCGCTCATACTCCGTGCATGCAGTGCACGGAGGCGTTTGTCTTTTTGACTGACAGTGCAGATAAGCACTAGGTGTTGGTTCGTGTTGGCGCTGCCTTCCACCAAACAGCAGGGACGGGCCGTGCGCTGTCAGCGGGGCGTCCAGCTGTGTCAACTTGACAGGAGGAAAAATGTGAAGTTGCGCCATTTGCGAATGCAGGACGACCTGTCCCCCACTTCCCTCTTCTTGCATACACGCTCTCAAACGCTACAGCACCAAATGGTCTTTGGCTGGCAATTCAAAAAACAATGTGGGAAAAAAAAGACTCGGACATTCTTGTTGATCGCCGAGTTTCATTCGTGCGTAACAGTCCGCTGGCAGCGAGTGCGCGCTTGTGCACGTATGTGTGTGTGTGCGTGTGTGTGTGGTGTGTGTTGTAGCTCAGCGCGTGTATGTCCCGGAGAGGAATTTGCGCTGGCTGCAGAAGTATCGCGTTTTTAAACCCGCAAAGGAAGAGGTGCACACAGCGGCTTGGGACTGGGAGATGATTCCTCATTCAGGACCACCCCGGTCCAGGAATCCTCCAGGGGGGGGGGGGGCTGCCGATGGCGAATTGGTGTGTGTGTGTGTGTGTGTGTGTGTGTGTGTGTGTGTGTGTGTGTGTGTGTGAATGTGTGTGTGTGTGTGAATGTGTGTGTGTGTGTGTGTGGTGGGGGTCTTTTCCTTTATGCTACAGGCGTGCCTCTGCATGCAACATACACCTTATCTTGGCACTGGCGTACTGCATTGTATGGCATTAGTTGGTGTGAAAAGATCATATGATATATAGAACATGGCTCATCTGCACTAAGCAGGTGGGGTTTGATGCTTCTGTGTGATGTGAAATTAGAAGTAAAGGGTGATTGTGGGCAATTATGGGTAAATCACAGACTGTGTCAGCTTAAGATGTGTTTATTATGATAATGCATTTGGAGTTAATTAAAGGAACCCGAGTAGCGTTTTTGCCTCTAATTACTGTGCATCCAGGCTGCATCTTGCTTTGTGTGTTTGTGTGTGTGTGTGTGTGTGTGTGTGTGTGTGTGTGTGTGTGTGTGTGTGTGTGTGTGTGTGTGTGTGTGTGTGTGTGTATGGTTGGGGGTCCTTAGTTAATGCCTTGAAAGGCTCGATTGATTGACATTATCTGAACTTCCTACATCTGTTTACATGATACCAAATATCAATGGATAACAGAGTGAAGTGTTTATGGACCAGGTACTGGAGAGTCATTACAATAAATTATTAAAACTACACTCGGGCATCAAACTCTCAGCTCTCTAGTAACCCGCTGGCCCTACTCAAACCCATCTTTCTTTGAAAGGATTCAAACCACAAGGTGAAATTAGTATAATATGGTGAGAGAATGTTTCATATCCAGCTGACCTCCTCCTGCATCCTGATGGTTTCCCTTCATGTCAGTCACACAGTTGGAAGAAAGAGCCAGAGACCCTCAATCAACTGCACTTTCCTGTCTGCAATCTGTCAGATGGGAAAATGGTGTGATGAAATAGCAGGTTCTGTTTTACAGAGACACTGAGTGTATCCTCAAATGGGAAAGAAGGGTCTGTTTAGCAGGACAGCGAACGATTAAACAGGGAAAAGAGTGTTGATACAGTGTAAATAAAGTCCCCCCCCCCCCCCCCCCCCCACACTTAACTTATTTAAACTTTCACAATATGCAATGCATCTCCAGAAATTACAGTATTCATATCACATTTGCATTTTGTATTATAAATCCCTGTGCTGTGGGCGTAAATAACTCCAAACAGCTAATAAACCCCCTGAAATATTGAAAAAAGCAGATTTCTGGAACGATCCAAATCCTCTTCAAACTCTCTCTTCCTCATTCACCAGGAAATGCAGAACATTAAGAAGGCAGGATTTATCATAACGCAGATTTGCTGTGACTTATCAAGTCGCATTCATCCTTAAAATAGACAATTTTTTTCTTGAACCAAGTAAAAAAAGAAAAAAAAAGAATAAGGAATGCGAGTTGGACATTTCTTGCAGTGTGCAGGTTTGAATTTGCCAAGGCTCATTCTGTTTCATCTACACGCATTGCATAAAATCCCATTAATTCTTTTTACCATCACATAAGAGGCGCAGTAATGATGCTCCGTCTTGATTCGACATGAAGATGAAGTGGCGTCTTTGTTTAAGGTTCCCCAGCACACAGAAACAAGATGCAAGGAGTGGGACCACAGACTGTATGAAATATGGACGAGTCTCCATGACATCACCCATGCTGTGAGGCTCAAAGTGGGTGGCTATGGCTGTTACCATCTTGGTAGAGCCTATATTGCCGAAATAAATGTGTGAAAAGGTGGATCATTGATGGGGCTGAGGCGGGCCTGGGTGGCATAGCAGAGGAGACAGATAGTGACCTGTTAAAGTACCCCTCTCTCACTTAAAGCAGCCACACCCTCAGTTGAGCCTAACTTTACATAATTTAAATGGGTGCGTTGTATACAAAAAAATCACCTCCTGTACACTTGACATTAACAGGGATAGCTATAGAGAACCGTTTTTGTACCAGGCTCGAAACATGTTTCTTTCTGCATGTTTCTTTCTGCTGGAGAATGTTGTAGTGGAGCCAACCTCAAGTGGCCATCTGAGGAACTGCAGCTTTTGACACCGGAGAGTTGCCGTTTGAGTGGGACGATCAAGGTACCTCTCTAGCGTGAGTTTTGTACCTGTTCGGGACGGCATGTCAGTGTCCAAATATCTTTTCAAATTAGAATTCAGTCTTAACAGGAAGTTAGGTTTAGGCAACAAAGCCACTTAGTAAGGTTTCGAAAAGAGCGGGAGTGACCTTTACTTGACCGACTGACTAACGCCTGATGTGACTTGTGAGTGATAAAAGAGCTATGATTCTCCCTTTGGGTGTGAGAGGTCCCAGGGCCAAATCCCGGACAAGCTCCCACTTATGTTACGCCCGGTGTTGGGGAAACGTTCCCTCCCTCCCTTCCCCACTACCAATGATGACCAGTGCTGCTGCCGCACAGTCCAGAATATGTATTTATTTAGCAAGTTTCAGGGTAAACTTGGCCCAAAACAACAAACAAAACAATATTTATGAATACTCTTAACGTACCTATTCCCCACAAATAAATACAAATAAATAAAAGCAGTTTGCCTACCCCCCTCACAAGAGGATGTCAGTCCCCTAGTCCAATTAGGTGCAACGCAACAAAGCAAACACAGAAACAATGTCAACAGCACCACCCTCAGGCAGGGTAAACAGTATTCATCTTCTGCATCTCTTATGATGCTCAAAGTCTTAGCTAATGCTCACAATGGCAATGCTAACATGCTGATGTTTAGCAGGTGTGTTCATTATGTGTATTCCATCTTAGTTTAGCATTTAAGCATGCTAACGTTTGCTAATAAGCACTAAACACAGAGTGCAGCTGAGGCGGATGGAAATGACATTAGAATGTTTGGTCATTCACCAACGTATTGACCTGATGACACTAGAAGAGCACCAAAAAAATAACTATTTCTATGGAGGACTTAAATGTGTGTAGACATTTCATGCCAATCCATCCAGCAGTTGTTGAGACATTTCACACAGAAACACACATGCCAACCTCATGGTGGGTGTTTGTCGGACTCCTCATCTGGAAATAGCAATCCATTCAGCAGTTGTCAAGATATTCAGTAAAAGACAAAAATGACAACCAGCTTGTGGAGTCTGGACATCGTCACCCCTCGAGCCACGCCGCTAACATGGATAAAAACAACCAGCTAAGTTTGACACTCGTAGAAAAAGACCACGCTTCCAAACCCAAGGATGCCAAAAATTGAGTGCCAAGGTTTTCTAACATTACTTCCAAAAAATTAAATGATTCCAGAATTGGAAGCAACACTTAATTTGGAGTTGACACCAAGGTTTTCTCGATGCAATACATTAAGATATCTAATTGTATCTAAGTCTATATCTAAGTGTGTGGGACATCTTTAAAACACTAAATAGTATTACACATCCTATTAACACAGTGAAGGGCTTTAAGGGTTTGCCATATTGTTGCAGTAGTCTCGAAAGACGACCGCTGCATGGAAACGCAGGGCAGAGGAGATGGTGCCATGTGAAAGAAAAGCTCCCCATGTTGATATAGTGCATGCATTTACAATCTAGATGAATGGGTGTGATAGTAACAAATTAGGGTATCAGTGGCTGGCTCTGCACATATTCCTGCAGCTTCCCTCTCATCTCTCTACCTCTCCTCCCCTCCTCAGCCCTGGCTCTTATAAACCATGCTGATTGTTAAGCCATAAAGAGGCAATTTTGCATATTGCATATCAATAGAGCATTCAACTCTAACACTGGAGGTTTTATTGGGCTCTCACATACACAACCAGCACATTGGCGGCCATTCATTCATAATATATATGCACGCCATGCTCTGTCATCCATGTGCTTTATGGAGGTAAGGTTTAAAGATGTCTGGTTGATGGAGACATCGTCCAGTCAACTTTTATGAACATAGAAGCAGCCATATCATTAACCTGTAATTGGAGTTAAAACAAATCAAAGGACAATATGAATAATAGATGTGACGTAAACTACACTATAAGTGGATGAAAGTCAGCTGGGAGGATCAGACGTAGGGTGGCGTGATTCTCGATTTCAATAATCAGGATGCCGGTTTTCTTTTCCTTGTGTAATCAGCTCAGATTCTGAAGGGGCCCCCATGACTGATTCATGCTCTAATCTGGCTTGCTTGCTAATATCCTTGTGGTAATTAACAGCATAACATTTACCTTTGAGTTAATCAGTGGATGTAACATTTGTCATTTAAAATGTTGCCTGTCCTCCAGCCGTATCTGCCTCACTGAGCCAAATAGAAGGAAGGAGGGAGATTACTGTCGTTATGAAACACAGGCCGGCAGAGATGAGGTGATTAGACGCCACAGACGTTATTGAGGCTAAAATAACCAGGTGCATCAATGGTTTTTCAAATGCAGAGTGGATCCAGCATTAGCTTAATGTTGCAGGAGATGGGAAATCTGCTATCCTCGAGCTTGTTGTAGACAAAGATTAGTCATGAACACAATGCACAAACAAACTGACGCAGGTGCATTATTTATTCCCCAGTTATGCAAGTCAAGCAATTATGTCCAATTTCATAACATTTTATACAGTGAGTCAAACATTTTTAAGGCCATTTTTAAGGTGTTAATACCAATCGGCGCAAGGGGTTTACAAGACATGGGCATTCAGCACACAGGTAGGGTCTGACAAAAATATGCTTATGGATCCTTAGTCTCAGAAATTCAAAACATTAAAAGCCGACCAATCACACACACAGGGATTGAGCCAATATCATTCCCATGGGCATTAAATAGATGTCAAGGCTGTTCAAATTGAGCTTAAGGCCACCGTGACATTTTCTAAGTGTGTTAGGGATATTAATGCAAACCTTTTCTCCAGTGTCAAAAGGGAATTGTCTTTGGTGCAGTGTCCCCACTCTCTGTTGGCAGGCTCGGAGAGTTGGCGTCAAGACAAACACTAATAAAATAACGCGGCCGGTATTGTAAATCCAGATTCAGTGGAGAGGGCATCACCTTAATATCATGCATTTCCTTCAGACTTCTCTTCTAATTGTCAGCACTCCCACTCATATCCATAAAGTTACCTTTACCGTTGCCACAGTGGAGCTGCTCTTATTGAGAGTTAGCAGCTTGTTTTTGACACATTTCCCCCTCAGTGATAAGTATTTAATCACACTCGGTGCTGGTATTGCAGGATAATGGGTCAACCCAAACCAATAATCACTATATGGCAAGTACACGCTCACAATGGATGTAATGTAGCGAAAGACACCCACCCAACCCCGCAAAACTCCAATACCAACTCTGCGTTTGAATCGTCTTGTGGACGGGACCTGAAACAGAGCTCGCAGGCGAGCGGCAAGGTTAAAGAGGCGAGGGTAATTACTGTAACCTATCTGGGTGGAAAAATGTTTGCTCGTGTTCCCAGTGTACTCTTCTCTGATGCACTTAGGCATGAAATTGTTCCCCTTTCCACCCTAGCAAGCCCCAAGCCCAAGTCCATTGCCCATTTCTAGCCAGGCAAGTTGGTCTTTCATGTGTGTCTGTAAAAGCAGGGGTTGTCTGTTCGCCTTCACTCGCCTGCATACGTGTTTATTTGAGTGGGTGTTGATGTGTGTGTGTGTGTGTGTGTGTGTGTGTGTGTGTGTGTGTGTGTGTGTGTGTGTGTGTGCGTGTGTGTTTGTGAGGGGGTGGCGGGGGGAGAGCGGAGAATGGGTGGGTGTTGTGTGTCAGCTGGCTCTCTCCGTTCCGAGCTAACTGACAGAATAAGTGAGCGAGCACTGCAATGATTAAGGGCTGCATGGAAGAACTGCGGCAGAGTGTTTTCTCTTCCTCTCTCAGATTTTAGTGTGAAATGCTCAGTGATCAATGTAAGAAAGAAGCTGATTTTAGGACTGGCTCAAGTGCTCTGAGGAATATTAGCATATGTCCATTCATATATTCAGAGAGGAATGTGTGTTTATGTGTGTGTGTGTGTGTGTGTGTGTGTGTGTGTGAGTGTGTGTGTGTGTGTGTGGGGAGGGGGGATTAGTGTGTTTCCACCGTACCTTTCATCATGATTAATGACCACGAGTTACAGCCATTGGGGAGCCTTGGAGTTCAACAGGTCATACAGTATATAAATTATGACTATTCTCCTATGTCCGTGTGTGTGTGTGTGTGTGTGTGTGTGTGTGTGTGTGTGTGTGTGCGTGTGTGTATGTGTGTGTGTGTGTGCTTCCCTGTACTTGCAATAGAACACAATAAGGAAGCATATACACAACATGCTTCCTGCTGTGTTATGGGCTTTAGAAACGCTGCATAGGAGATGTGTGTTTGCAGTATTCATACTGTGTATTCTATAAGGATTGTCAAGGGGAATAGACACATCAGTGTTTCCCATGACAACTGTATGCAGGAGAAATAATACTGAAAAGCAGCTGTCTCCCAGTTTATTTCCCAGGAAACATCTATATTTGTGCTCTTAGTGAGTGCAATAATCAGACCAATAATCATAACATAAAGTATCATTAAAATGTCCTTTTCTGAATCAAAATTGACCGTGTGCTAAGAATAAGTCTTTGAGTCTTCTTTTACTTCATATTTCACCCTAATCTGCCAAATTGGCCAACATATATAAAATAATACTTCAAAAGAGCATTTCCGCCCTAACCAATCAACAACCACATTACAATAATGACATTGTCATGCTTTATATTCTACCACTGTATTGTGTGTGAGTGTGAGGAGCTGGCAACAAAAACAGTATAATTATACAGCATATTTTAAAATAAATTAAACACTGAAAAATTACATTTTATTTTGGTATTTTCAACAGTCAAGATTTCCCTTTTTCAGATTTACGTTTCCCTTTTTCATGGGGCAGTAGCTCGCTCCTTGCGTTATCCAATGCACCAGTAAGCATGTTGAAGCAGCCTTGAAGGACTGTAATCTATCTTTCCCACACCAAGAAACTCTGGCAAGACCTTTGCAGTCTTGATCATATCTTTAAAGATTTTACATTATCATGGAAACATGTGATGTTAAGATTTCTTCAAAAACCCAAGAAAAAAATAAGAATTTATTCTCTTCTGTATTATCAACAAGACATTTTTTTCCAGATGGATGTTCAGTCATGCAATGTGAAACTACTTTCTAACATGAGTAACAAAAAGGTGTCAAGACACACTAATGCTGAAAGGCAGAGATGAAAGCTAACTATTATGGGTGAAAAGTCAACATCCTCTTCTTTTGATGATATTGAAAGGTAGTTGGCTAGTTTAGGATGATAGTAACCTCGAGCTACACTCCATTCCTTTCAATTTTGCGTTTTGTGAAACACAAAAATACAAGCCCTGCTCAAAAGCATGTAGCCTGACTCGCGGAAGAGCCTTGAAACAAGTTGACTGATTGGATATAAAACGATCCCTCCCCAGTGGCAAGTAAATGGGAATGACATGAAAAGACTTCATGCCAGATTCAATGACGGGTTGAACTGCATGTTTTTATGGTCGAGGCATGGCTCTCCCCTCGCGCTGGAGGGATGTGTTTCACCTGAAGATGATCAGAGGACGGAGAAGCAAGAGGGGGAACGCAAGAATGAAAGTGGGTGGGATGATGGCCTAATGGAGTGGATGAGCAATTGCGTCGATGACTCAGGATGAAGGGATGGCAGCCATTTGATGAATGGGTGAAGGGGGGGAGCGAAGTGGGAGGGACAGGGATATGAAATGATAGAGAGGAGTAGTCCTTAAATGCTACATCATACGGTAGCTATTCATTCCATTTACCCCCGTTCTCTCTTCAAGGTGCAACACTTTTTAAAATGCTTTTGTGTCTTTCCTCCTCTTTTCCTCTGTATCAAATACCGCTTCCTTCCTTCATCCCCTCCCTAATTTTCTGGTAGCTCCCATCCTGCCTTCTATCTCGTCTTCCCTATTCCTTGTCTTTTGGCTTTTACTTCCCCCTTCCTTCCTCTTTCTTCCCTCTTCCCTTTTTCCCTCTGCTCCATTCATCTTCTCATTCCTCCCCATCTCATCTTCTGCCTATTTCCCTCATGCCCTCTTAATATCTGCCTCCATCACGTCTTACCCTGTCTCCATTTTCTAGACGTTGTCTCCCATTTTCATTTCATTTGTCCCACCTCTCAGCTTTACTCTAATAGCTGCCATGCTAAATTTCTCCCCTCCTTCATCCTCATCTCGTTGCGACCTCTACCTCTCTGCCTCTTTGTCATGCCCCCCTCCCAACAATAACATTTCAGCCTTCCCATTGCTCTCTCTCTGCATGTTTTCCTCCGTCTTTTACATCAAGCAGCCCTCTCAATCTGTTGTAAGCGGGGCAGGTGGCGGCGCAAGTACATGCTTTCCATGGGACATGTCTGCACTCAGATTTAAATAGATAATGGCAGAGCCCTAGCGCTTGTTGGGCGCTCTGAATAATGCAGGAGCTCCTGAAGGCATTGTTGCCAGGCATCACTGACATGCATACGCCAGCTCGCAAGCTTGCAATATTGATATCAAGAGAGAGGAAGTGGTTATTTTTATTTCCCCCCAATATGCCAGCATTTGTTCTTTATACTTTAAAGTTAACCCCCATTCTTATTATATTCGTATTAATATTATTATTATTATGACCCCCCCAAACTGTCGACATCAGTTGTTTCATCAAATGCTCACATAAGACATGTTTAAGTTCAAGTGAAAAAACCCTCGAGTGACTGTAGGAAAAGACCATTTCCTACGGTCTACGTTAGCTTTCAACCATCATCCGAAGCCGTTGAAGCTGATGGTGTCAGTGATGTCACTCATTGTTTCTGGTTAGTTAGGTGTATTCCATCCATCCGTTCGTTATCCGTAACAGCTTCCACTTTACTGGGTCGCTAGAGGACTGGAGCCAACCACACATGGGGCGCTTTTCACAATGCTAACTCATCCTCTCTCTTCCCGTTACCCGCAAATTGTCACTGCCTAGTCAAATGGGTCGTTAGTCAGTCAAGTTAACGTCAACCACGCTCTTTTCTTTAAACCCAACTCTGGGGTTTTCTTGCTTAAAAAATCCTGTGAAGAAGGAAGTTTATTTTGAAAAGACGCAATGCATGTAACTAGCATCACATTGACTCTCCGTCGTGCAAAGCAGACGCTGGAGTGATACGTTGAGCGTTGTAGTTTGAAGCTTAGAGTCAATATCACTTCTTATTCCTCAATGTTTTTTATACATGTTTTTACCTGTTACTGCTATACTGACTGATGAGTCGCCAACTTATTTTTGTTGTATGTTATTACAATGACAATGAACTCACTTACCTTACCTTACCTCAATTCAGTTTTTTTTTCTTCCCATATTTAAAATTTTAATTCCTTGCTGCATGGAACTAATTGGAGTCGTCATTCTGTAAGGGGACATGCGGCCAGTAATTGCTGTGGCAGTAAAAATGGTGACCTGAGGTCATTGATTGGAATGTAGCCGATATAACTAATTGCTGACGCACTTAATTTTCTAATTACACTGGAGACAAAATGATTAGTATTTTATATGGATCAGTCCAACCATGGTGGTACACGAATGAGGCTGGATCCCATCAGTTAGAAAACTGCTGGTTGCTTCAGATTTTCTGTTTGAGCTTGCAAAATCCTCTGTCTGAAAATATTCTCTGAGGAGTCCAGCCATGAGTCATTTTTTGTGCATGATTTGAGCCCACAAAGGCTGCAGGAGCATTATGCACATCATTTGAATCAAAATGTCTTTGGAGCATTAAGACATAAATCCCAGCCTCTACAACAAATAATTACAGTCATCTACCTCATTTTGTATAATGTATTTGCTAAGTTTTCTTCTTCTTCTCTTTCTCTTCTTTCCTCCCCCTGATATTGTTGTTTGATACAATTTCATGTTTCCCATGAAACCTAATCATAGGGGTGATTGTTTAGCTTTCCCAAATGTCACTACACAAATAACTATCAGTGTTATCCATTCTGTCATAATCACTAATTGTATGGGCTGTTCTGAGATTGGCTGGTCATTCAGAATAGCGTAGTCATAATTTATGACTCCTGCGGTTAAAGGGAAAGATGGGGACTTCACTTTAAAGAAAACACGCTCTTTTAAAATGTAAGTAGATTTATTAGCCCGTGAACTTTTGTGCTTTTCATACTTTTTCAAGCTTTTAAGGACAGTCTAATGGGAAAAATGAGTCATAGGGAAATAGCATAAAGGGAGAAATAAGTGGTGCTGAAAAAAAACACACAAATATGCCTCATTGTCTCCACGTATTTATGCTGAGAGCTGTGCACTGATGCTTGAGGAAAGAAGGGTACACTATTATAGAGAGTTGTGTTTGTGATCTTATCTGTTTTTTTTCTCTCATAGTTATTCTCTACTTTTCCTTTAAAGCCTTTTCCTGGAGGGCGTTTCTTACCTTTCACGAATACAGGGTTGCTCCCTCAGGGGGGAATTTTAGGGAGATGTTTGTGTTCGATTGTCTGTCAGAGAGAAAGGTAGAGAAGGGAGAGAGGGAGATGTAAATGTAGAAGAGGAAGTACTAGACGGTGTTTGATCAGTGGGATGTTGAGTCACACTGGGATGTGATGGAGAGATTGGTGCTTCACGAAAGAGGAGAGTGAGCAGAGAGGACAGACTAAATGTGAGTTTTGAGAAGTAAAGCCTCAGTGGTCTCCTTCCTCCTTCAAGGTGTCCCACGTGCAGACACATACACACAGTACACAGTACACGGACAGTACACACATCTTTTCTCTCTCTTTTTCCTCTCTCTGTCTCAGTGGGGGGTTTGTCTTTGACTGAGAAATATGTGAGGTAGATGAAGCAAAAATCCTCCCATATATTTTGCAATCCATCAGATGTGTGGTATCTGCTGTCAGCGGTGTTATACCAGAGATGACACATGTGGGGCCCTAAAAGCTCCACTGTGCACCTCTAACAATGCCGAGCCTCCTCTCGGATAATGTTGTAGCAGAAATACAGAAACCATTTTATATTTACCATACTGCTTATGCTCCATTGCGACCCCTCACAACACTATGTTTTGGTGTGGTCAAATCAAATCAAAAAATCTAATTAGTATGTTATGAAGTTTTATGTAGTCATTAGCAGAAACATTGACACAATGCCAAATGAATTTCCATGATGTCATCTTAAACTGGCAAGAAATAGCGCATTTGCTGAGACAGAATAACAATAACTTGTCAAATGCTAATCAATTCATGTCCAACTCTCTCCATTTACTTGACACATTTTGATTACTTTTTATTTCATCTTGCAGCTGATAGGATTCATTATTAAAAAAAACAAAATAATAGCTTGACAATTGAATGAAAACAACTTTGTACAAAAAAACAGATGCAATTGCAAGTTCGATATTTCTATTTCCCCCCAAAGCAAAACTGTAACCTCCAACATGTCATTATAACAGCGATGCCAATTTCCAGTCGGGGCCAGTTTGGGTTAAATGTGGCTCGTCTGGAGGAGGGCCAGAGGTAGCGGCCGCTGCCAGGAAGGGAGCAGGAGGGGCCCGCAGCTGTCACACAGCTCTGACCTGACTGCATTCAGGCGGAGCAAAGGTCCAGCGGCCAAACATGATACTGCAGGGACCCTGACCTCTGTCAGCGATGTGACGGCCACAGCTAATGAGGAAACACACTTGAATATTAATCATAATTCAGTGAGAATAGATTAACTCATTTATTATTTTTACAAAGATACGTGTGACAATGTATTCTTAAAGTACGGGTTGCGATCATCAAATGTGCCACACATTGTCGGTTAGAATTCTGGATCTCATCCCTCGCTGTGTAGACATTGGTGGCAAATGCGGTGGCACCAGCGGGCGAGTAAATAGGCAAGAAACAAGCCCCGTGGGGGGTGGGGTTGGGGCGCGCTAATAAAGCGCGCACACACACACACACACACACTCCTGCCACTGTGACTGCCAGTTGCATGTTGGATCACCGGAGGGCTACAGGACCAAGGCCATTAGAGGCCGAGCACAGCCAGAGTTCTGGTATCTACAGCATCCACTAATGGAATACATTCACCACTCGGTGTGTGTGTGTGTGTGTGAGTGCGTGTGTGTGTGTGTGTGTGTGTGTGTGTGTGTGTGCGTGTGTGTGTGTGTGCGTGTGTGTGTGTGTGTGTGAGTGCGTGCATCTCAATGTCATCTTAACTTTCAGTGTATGTATGTTTGTGAAGTTAAGGAAACCCTTCTATAATGCATGTATAACCCGTGCATGCCTATAATGCTTCAGGTTAGCTCATCCTCAGGGTTGGCTGCACTCATCAGTAAGTCACAATGATCACTGAAGGAATATAGTTTGAGAGATAATTGCCTGCGGGCATTTTGTGAAGAAGATTGGTGCCAGAACTATCACTCGGTCTATTGATCAATTGTGATAAGCGATTAATCATTTAGGTGATTCACGGCAAACATTTGCTTGTTTCAGCTTCTCAAACGAGAGGATTTCTGAGCTCTCTGTTTTACATCATCGTATATAATAATAAAGCAACGTAAGGATTGGTTACATGCAGGTACATTCCCATTAGTTGTAGAAACAGGCATGTTCGCTGTTATCCCTGAATGGAAAAGACGTTTTTATGTAATTCAGAGGAGTTTAAAGATCAAGTTCATTTCATGTTGTACTGCTCATTACGTGATGATTTAGGGGCTACATGTTTTAGTAAAGCCCTTCATTTCTGATGAGTTCTTTTGGTTGGGTAATTGTAAAAAGCTTGACTTTTTTTAGGGAGCGAACCTATTTATAGCAGATTTCAATTGTCTAATGTTCTATGGAA
Organism: Taurulus bubalis; assembly: GCF_910589615.1. Classification (NCBI taxonomy): domain Eukaryota; kingdom Metazoa; phylum Chordata; class Actinopteri; order Perciformes; family Cottidae; genus Taurulus; species Taurulus bubalis. Next base: position 16,385,794 of record NC_136604.1, read on the forward strand.
GAAGCTATGTTCTTGTCTCACACATATTTCGTCATTGCGACAGTATATTTGGAGACTTATTAGTGCATATGGGCTTGCGTGTGTTTGACTTTAATGTGTATGACATGATGTATGAATAACAGCATGTATGAGGTTTTTTTTTTTGGGACTGTTGGGTCAGTTTGGGCTTTGGGAATTTGGAATGGACATTTTTTCACATTTTATAGACTCATAAGATAAAATGAAACAATCAGGGAAAAAAAGTCTGATTTATCAATCATTAAAATAGTTATTAGCTAAAGAAGGGCCTGTTTCAGAAAAGAGCCGGTGACGTCATCGAAGTAAATGCAGTAGAAGTTAGTTTTGGCCGTATCTGTCTATCCTGAACTTAACATTTTGGACAGATGAGCTTGTTACTGTAATAAAAACACATCACTCACCAGCAATATGTAAAGTATGAAGCAGACATCCTCCATTTGATGCTCATGCCGATGTAAAACAAATCATAGTAGCCCAAATAGATAATCAAAAGCACAGGAGCGATGTTCGTCCGTCATACAATGGTAGTGATACGTTGTCAAGATATTGTTGTCATAGAAACAGAAGAAAAAAAACGCCGGGAGCGCTTTCCCTTTGACACGGGGTTGAAGAGCTCCCCAGAGCCCTGTGGCTGCTTTTCTGCCAGAGAAAGGTGCTGTGGGCAGAGGCTGGAAGTGGACACTGTGGAAATCCACCTGAGCCAATAACACCAACTGGGTTAGATAACACAGCCCATGTGATACCTGACGTCGAAGCTGAAACGCTGATTGTGCTCTCTGTTACAAGCTGAGAGCACTTCATTACCTCATATCAGTAGACACAGAATTCATCGGTGACTTTCTGTTTCGTAGTTCTGTCCCCTTTCAAGAGACAATTAAAGGGCCAATCTCCAAATTGTTACTTGTACAAAAGTTGGTGTTTATTGTACTCTGTGATGGAATTAGTTTTGACTGAAAGTGGCCAGGAATTAAGGGAGTGATGATTGTGTTGTGCGGTGTGTGTGTGTGTGTGTGTGTGTGTGTGTGTGTGTGTGTGTGTGTCCTTTGAGCTCGCAGTGCAGCGCTCTGTGCAGCGTGTGACCGTCTTTTTTGACAGGTGTTTTGTGCATAGGTGTGTATGTTTGTGAAAGTACAAGTCCAAGTGTGCATGTGTGAGTGTGTGTGTCTGTGTGTGTGTGTGTGTGTGTGTGTGTGTGTGTGTGTGTGTGTGTTTGCGTGTGTGCACTTGCAACAATTATTCCCCCAGTTATATCTATGCGTAGCTGCCCCATCCGATATAATTTTACCTGTCACTCACTCTTAACATTCTCCAACTTCCCTTCTTTCAGCTCAGCCCGTCTCCCTGGTCTCTGCTTCAGTACATCAGTCTTGGAGGTAGATAGACAAAGCTGAGGGTCAAGGTTCAGGCAACAGGGAGTTTAAGAGAGGGTCGGAGAGAGAGAGGAAGTACGGGTCGGGTCAGCAGTGATGGAGAGCCCGGGAGAATGGGGACCAGTCGGCATAGAGATTGGATGGGGGCGCTGGGATGGAAAGAATCAAGGAAGGATGGCAGTGGTTAAGGTGAGGGTCAGGTGAAATGGAAAGATTGGGAAGGAGGGTAGGACAGAGGAGGGTGGAAGGTTGATTTAAGGCTGACGTGAATAAAAGGGGAAGGAGGTTGCATGCGCGGGAGGGTGGGACTAAGGGAAATAGTAATAGCAAAACTGTGTCAATTGTGTTGACACAGAAAAGACACAAAGAAATGTCTCTTTGTTTCTGAAAACAAGCTGCTAAACCTTGCAATGGAGATTCCACTTCACCAGTGCAAATCAGCTTGTTTGAAGGTTTTTCCTAAGTTAAAGGGCAAATGTTTGATACAAGTTAAGTGACTGATGCTTGTTTTGAAGAAACTTCTGACGAGTAGATTCATTTTCATGACAACCCTGCGGATGTGACTTACATGACTCATATAATCATGTGGTCATTATGATGCCAGTTAGCCTCCATCGTTTTCATTCATGCCCATCCATTGAAACACTATCTCTCCCGGTTTAGGTCATTGTGTCTCTCTCTCCCTCCTTCCATATTCAGTGCAGCCGTTCAGGTCACTTCTAATTAGTGGGGTACAATTGGAATTGGCTTTTCAATTCTCAACGCTGCAGTGCTGGAAATCTCAAGGTGCCAGTGCCAGCTTTCTCCCGCCCCCACCCCGCTGCTTAGCGCCCTCCTAGTATGACTTAATATGCCTGATACATTCACCTCCCTGCGCCAACACTTTGCAATGCAGTGTGACTGTGTATGTTTGTGTGAGGGTGAGAAAGAAAGATGAGGCTATTACTCTAAGTCACTGCAAGGCCAGTATGTGTGGTGGGAGCAGTGTGTTTAGGCAGCAAGTATGTGAATATGTGTGTGGTAAAGAGAGAGAGAGAGAGAGAGAGAGAGAGAGAGAGAGAGAGAGAGAGAGATAGAGGTTCAATGCATGTGTGTGCATTAGTGTGTTATTGAGAAAAATTTAAAGCGAACAGCAGAAAGAGAAAAGGAGGCATTTCTGGGAAGCGATGGAGGGATGGGAGTGGCAGAAAGAGCCCGGTTCTTTCTTTTCTGTCTTTCCTTGGGGCCGCAGTGCAGAAGAAGAGCCGATTAAAGTGGAGACGCTGCATTTGAAGTTGGGCAATGTAGAAGAAGAAGCAGCACACTCACACAGACACACAGACACACACACACACACACACACACACACACACACACAGAGCGGCTGCCTCCTTATAGCCTACTAAGTGAGGGAATATCAATGCTGTTCAGGCCGTCTTTGATTCAAACTGCCGTTATGTGATCCCTCACAACGTTTTAACATTCTCTCGCCTCGACCACAAAAAAAAAACAGCCCTTCAAAAAAAAAATCAAATCCCATCCTATTTAAATGAGAGCAAGGTGATAAAGAAGTAAACTCGATTAAGTCCTCCTGACTGAGATTTGTTTGTGGCCGTTTCGGGGATTTGGAGCCCGGGTCCATGCGGATACACTGGCAGCACCGAAAGCCCGCTCACTATCAAAGACAGGGATGTAAATTACAGCTGTGAATGTTTGCAGTGGTAGTAAATAAGAGGATTAAGCGTACACGTTTGACACACACACACACACACACACACACATAGAATCACACACTGAACCGCGCCGAGTGAAAGAGGCCTAAATATGAGTCTGATGGAGAAATGTCAAGAGGTAATTGTAGAAGTACTCAGACTGGTGAAATGTCAGACTCACCCTCCCATTAGTAAGTAGATTTTGACCTGCACCCTGTAACGTTCATTACAGAAGAACGTTTCCGAAACTAATGGTAAACAACAATCATCGACCACTTCATGTTAATGATTTTGTTATGGCGTGCATGATGCGTTTGCCATCTGCGTGCATGTCAGTGTGCGCTAGAGGAGTCGGGGGATGCGTGTTTAGGCACAACGACTAACATTTCCGTGTGTGTGTGTGTGTGTGTGTGGATTCACATCAATTTACAGCTTTTGAATCAATCTGCATTTATGGACATTGATGTGTCCCGAGCAGTCGAGAAGACTGATCAGGCTTATGCTCGCCCTGGATCGCAGTGAAGTGGCCAAAGCGACAAATACTGAATGATACTGCTGATGACACTCCAGAAGAGCTGTCGACTGTGTGTATGTGTGTGTGTGTGTGTGTGTGTGTGTGTGTGTGTGTGTGTGTGTGTGTGTGTGTGTGTGTGTGCTGTGTGGGGAGGAGCTGTCCAAAATAACCTCAGAAACGCACGGGCATCATAATGTGAATAAATTGGATTTTAATGTCCTTGTCAAGTCGAATGGTTTCCCGTTTGAATCCTCTGGAGGCTGGTACACGCACACTCCATAGCTGCTTTCTTTTCTACATGACCTAAAACTCCCTGTCTCTGCATGGGGGTGGGGTTGGGCGGCTGCAATGGTGCTCGCCTTTCTTCCTCTCATCTTTTTGCATCATTCCCTTTGACCGGTCCTTTCTCTCTCTCTCTCTCTCTCTCTCTCTCTCTCTGGAAGCCCATAGACAGCGGAAGATTTAGCAGATTTACCTGTTTTATTCACACACACAGCATTAAGTGTCCATTTGACTCGTTCTTTTTATACGATTTCTTCTCTTATTAATCCATCAATTCATCCAGAAGCAATAGGTAGTATCACACTACTTACAACCAGCCACCGATTGCACAAGTTCTTTGTATGTTGGAATTTAGCCATGTTATAGGGTGTTCTTCTTCTAACTTCGTTCGGTGTTTCACTATGGGAAGCGCTCGGCGTGACCAACTAAGGAAGCTCCAATGACACCACGTCTGTCAGTGACAGACAGGTCAAACTGTGCTGGGGCCCCGCCCCCTCATATTATCACAGTCGACCGCCCTCGCAAATCATTCTCGCTTTCTTCCCGTGAAGAAACTATTATAGCTCCCTCAGCTTATCTTGGCTAGCTTGGATTTTCTGCTTAACAGTTCACAGACGGACCGTTAAGGACACGTCGCCGAATGCAGTTCCTCTAGTCTGGCTCTAGTCTGGATTTGCTGGGTAAGTACTTCGTGAGAAGTATATTTAGACACTACATAGTATTTAGGCAGTGTCCGCGTCAAGGCGAGCTGTTCTCTCGACTACCCGGTGTTTGTTTACCGGTGTCGTCGGTGACTGTGTAACTTTATTATCTCTGGCTAACGCGTTACGGCGAGCTTACCAGGTCTCGGTTAGCATTTGTTTGCTAGTCGAGCCGAGTGCCCGAAGTTCTGCTAACATGTCACGACGAGCGAACTCTCACGGCACACTATTAGCGGGCTAAACCCCGTTTGCTAGAGCAATTCACCGTCAGGCTAACGCTAAGTGCAGCTAATTGTTCATATATTTCCCTTCCTTCTCAGTTGCCATGTCGGCCGCTACCCCCACCAAAGGGTCGGAACCGAAGGCAAAAGAGGCTGCATCCCGCCTGTGCCCTGCGTCATGCGGGGCATCCATCTCGGGCAGGGACCCTCACCCGATGTGCATAGCATGCATGGGCGCTAAACACGCTCAGACATCGCTGGCGGACCCACAGTCATGTCTGCACTGTGCGTCAATGCCGGAGAAGGTCCTGGAAAGAAGGCTCAGAGTAGCTGTATCCCCTAAGCAGGACCCGTGCCTGTCGGGAACCGCCCCAAGAGCCACGACCAGCACACATCTGCCGCGAGCCTCTTCGAGCTGGGCGGACATGATGGACACTGAGTCCCCGGATATGCCTCCAATTTTCGAGGAGCTTCTCGAACTGGAGCCGGGTGGTGAGGACGCAGAGGGCGATGCTACCTCTGACCTCCTCAACATGGAGGACATGGATGATGAGGAGGATGACTCCACATTTCCTGTCCAGCTGTCCAGACCCCCTAGTGCATCCGAAGTTGCTCCCCCAGGGGACAGCAACTTGTATGAAGTCTGCAAGCGAGCCGCGTCCAAGTTGGGCATATAATGGCCAGCAGCCCAAGATGCTACAGGGGGGGAAAGAGACCTGTATGACGGTAAAAGGCTGCCACCAGCCCAACCGCCATCAAAACAACTTCTGCCAGCAGTACCTGTCTGCATGAAGGAAATGGCAAGGTTCTGGTCCAGTCCATTTAAGAGCAAGCTTCCCACCAAAGGCTACTCTAAACTGGAAGTCGAAGGGATGGGAGAGCTGGGTCTGGCTGGACCACCAGGAGTGGAACCATCCGTGGCTTATCATCTCCACCCAGACCGCCGCTCTCTCTCAGCTTTCTCAAACATCGCTTTGCCTAATAAAACGGAGCGCCTGACCGCCTCCATTTTGCAGAGAATGTACGGCTACGCAGCACAGTCAGTGTGCTCGCTAAATGCGATGACTCTGCTGTCCGCGTACCAGGGAGAAATCCTGGAGGAGATGGGCAGGCAGCTGGACTCACCTAATCCAGCCCTATGGGATGAGATTTGTGTGGTGAATGATCTCATCCTCCGCTCCTCACGTGGTGCAGTGCAAGGCCGTGTAATGGGCCTTGCGGTCTCAGGTGAGAGGGCCCTGTGGCTAAATCTCTCAGGCCTTAGTGATATGCAGAGAACAGAGGTGATGGATGCGGCGTATGACCCAACCAAAGGTCTGTTCAGTCCTGCTCTGGAAAAAAATGAGGGAAGCCAGCACCCTCAGGAAACAAGAAGGCGAAGCCTTTAACTTCTGCTTACCCCGGAAGCACATCCCTCGTACCCCACAGGTACCCAGGGCTAGCTTTGCAGCTACAGCCGCAGCTACAAGGGGTAGACAGGGAGGGGCCAGACCTCACAGACAGGCAGCAGGTCCCAGGTGAGGGAGACGACGTCACCTCACGGTGTCGTCAGCCCCCTAACTGCCCAGGCAGCCCAGTGGCGCGCATGCGCAGTGCATCCATGGGTCCTGTTCACTATTTCGCAGGGGTACAGGCTACAATTCGCTATGAAACCACCCAGATTCAACGGTGTGTTAGTTTCAGTAGCCACGGGCGATTCAGCCCGAGTCCTAAAGGACGAAATAGCGTCACTGTTAAACAAACACGCGATCAGAGCTGTTCCGAGCGAGGAAGCTCAGCGGGGTTTTTACTCCCGCTACTTCCTCATTCCAAAAAAGGGAAGCGCATCCCTGTGCCCCATTTTAGACCTATGTGTATTAAACATACATCTATGCAAATACACATTCAGGATGTTAACACACAAAGGGCTCTGTCGCTCGATTCGGCCGGGGGATTGGTTTACAACAATCGATCTCGCGCACGCTTATTTTCATATCGCCATTTATCCGGCGCACCGGAAGTTTCTCAGGTTTGCCTATCAGGGCATCGCCTACGAGTACCAAGCCATCCCGTTCGGGCTCTCGTTAGCCCCGAGGGTGTTCAGCAAGTGTGTAGAGGCCGCTCTGTCTCCGTTACGGAACAGCGGCATCAGGATACATCTCCTACATAGACGACTATCTGATATGCTCCCACTCACGGGAGCAGGCGGTGAAAGATTCCGCTACGGTGATAAACCATCTCACGGATCTTGGGTTCAATATAAACTGGACAAAGAGTCGGGTCGAACTGGCGCAATGTACAGAATACTTGGGTCTCAACATAAACTCCCTATCTTATCGCGTCACGCTATCGGAGGCGAGAGTAGCGTCCCTCATACAGTGTCTCGCCCTCTTCCGGCTGGGGAAAGCGGTGTCGTTCAGACTATGCCTTCGCCTGCTCGGCCTAATGGCGTCAGTGATATCTGTGGTACATTACACTTTTGTAAAGTTTTACAGGCTCGATGTCTCAGGGCCATCCTTAGCACATGCTGTGCTAGAGGCCAACGCGCCAGAGTCCCTGTGATAGTCATTACCGGACTAAACAATTTTGGCTTCGGAAATTTCATGCAATCCGGGAGCGGTCTATATCTCCCATAGTGAAACACCGAACGAAGTTAGAAGAAGAACTTTGGGTTACTCAACGTAACCCCCGTTCTTTGATAACAGAGTGAGGTGTTTCACCAACACACCCCTCCTTGCATTGACACGGAAAGAAATCTGGTATAGAATAATTTGCGAGGGGCGGTCGACTGTGATAATATGAGGGGGTGGGGCCCCAGCACAGTTCGACCTGTCTGTCACTGACAGACGTGGTGTCATTGGAGCTTCCTTAGTTGGTCACGCCGAGTGCTTCCCATAGTGAAACACCTCACTCTGTTATCAAAGAACGGGGGTTACGTTGAGTAACCCAAAGTTATCCGGTTTTTTGTTATCTATTTACACCCAAAAGCTTCCAGGTGCTTAAATGAACACAACTAATGCTATATTATATAGTATATGACCTGTGTAAATAAGATGATATAGAACAGTTGATACAAGTGACCAGATAAAAACGACAATCTTATCTGATGAAATGCTGTTCAATAGGATTTGAACTAGGATTTTAAATGTCTCTCTCTCTCTTTAAATATAGCCTAAACAGTCCTATTAAGTCTGAAACACACATTTCCGCATTTCTATGCAGATCTAAATAAAAAGTAAAACCCACAGCAGACCTTCTAGACACACACACACACACACACACACACACACACACACACACACACACACACACACACGCACACACGCACACGCACACAAATTATATTCCTTTTTGTTATTTTGTTATAAAAACACAAATGCAGTTAAAATCACTGGCACTATCGACACACTGGACTACTTATAATATATGCATCCAAGCAATCCATTCCTTCTTCTTTTACCTTGTGGATCACTCTTTCTACAAATGCACATGTTCAAACACACGCTCTTCCATCGGTGGTGTTCAAGCTCTCAGGCTCGCTTTGTGTGTCTCTGAAGAAGTGTGTCTGTGTACTGTCCTCCAAGAGAAAAGCCGCTTGAATTATTGAATGCAGAAGGAGGAAGATGGAGAGTGAAAAGGGAACTTGTGCGTGAAGCATTGAGAAAGAAGTGGTAGAGAATGGAGAGAGAGAAGGAGGTTGGCGACGCATTGGGGTAGATGGTACAGTACAAGGAAGTGCATGCAGGGTGCAGGGTGGAGATGCTGAAGGAGGCAGAGAGGAGGAGGGGCAGGACGAAAGGGAGGAAGAGGTAAGTAGAATGTGTAGTTTTCCCTGTGGCTTGTTTGTCTTGCTGGTGTAACGAGGAAATGGCTCCATCAGAATGGGCTTTTACCTCCACTGAGTTTAGTTGCGGAAATACATGCGTGTCACAAACACACACATACAAGTCCACGCCCCACGAGACTGAAGGAGATGAAGGGAAAGAAAAACAGATACTGTGCAGTAATGTCTTTTTCGTGCTCAAGTTACCCTGCTCTATGGAGCTGCCGAGGCTGTTGGGCTTTTTTTGCGCTTTATTGCTCATGTCACTGTTTATGTGTGTGAACTATTTTTGTCTGTGAGTGTGTGTGTGTGTGTGTGTGTGTGTGTGTCTCTGTGTGTGTGTGTGTGTGTGTGTGTGTGTGTGTGTGTGTTTGTGTGTGTGTGTGAGAGAGGGACAGCTTGCATGTATGTGTGCTATAAACTGACAAATCTATTGGGGCTCTGATGCTGGCTTTGTAGCTTAACATGGCTGCAGATCAATGTCATCTAACACACACACACACACACACACACACACACACACTCCTACACACACACACACACACACACACACACACACACACACACACACACTCACACATGCACACTTGGACTTGTTTACAGCAGGTGGCACAGTCACTTAATCCGCAGCTATGAATTAACCACAGTTAGATCGATAAATAGATAGCCAGGCATCTGTCATGTTCATGTTCTCGTTCTTGTGAGCGTAATTTCACGTTGCTTCAGTTCTCACCTCCACACCGATCAGAAGTTGTTGAGGCACTGACGACATAATCCAACTCGGACAAAAAACGGACAAAGAGGTGGATTGTCGGTGGAGCTGAGGCGGATCCGATCGACGTGGCAGATGAGACAGCTAGCGTCTAGGTAAGACACCCGCCTGTCACTCAAAGCGTCCACGCCCTTAATTATAAATAACTTTGATATAATTTAAAAGGGCGAGTTTAATGTTTGAATGTGCAGCGCAAGTTCAGTCCATACAATTGCATAACTGAAAAGAAGAAAAGATGCCACATGCAGAAATGTAAACCTTTGAGATAAATCAATGCAAATCTTCCCCACAACAGCACCAATCCCATTGTTTAAATGATAATTGACAGGAGAAATATTGACCCCCCCCAAAAAAGAAAAGAAAACTGCTTTATTGGCAATATCCCCGGCATGAAGTCCTTCCCTATTTACCCCGCTATGTATTTCTGCATTCCTGAGTAGTGTATTCACCTACACCTTAATAAAGTTAAAGTGTGGGAAATGTTCTGGCATGTATCTCTCCTTGACTGACAGCGCAGCCTCCTCATTGTGAAAGCTGTCAGCCGGCACGTATTTACTGCTGGCCAGCTGTGACGGCGCTCGCACACCGGCCCGGGCGACCGCTCAATCCACCAAGCTGCACCGCTGGCCAACACAGCGAGGACGGCTTTCAAAGCCATGCGTGTGTTTGAGGAGGGGTTGCATTCATACATGTGAAGTGTTTGTTGGCTGGGCTTTCTCCTCCCACATCTGCAGATCACTTCTCCTCAGGGAGACCCCCCCTCTTTCATTAGCCGCATGGGAAAGTGGGAAATAATTAAAGGGTGAATAGAGCGAAGTGGAAAAGTATAGATGACGTAGGAAGTACAGTGGCACATGAAAGAGGAGAAAGAGAGCGAGATAGTGAGCGAGCGAGCTTTAGCTAAAGTAAGGGAAGCGGAGCGAGTCATGTGAAGGCTGTGCCGGTCACCATGGCAACCCTTTAAAGGCCGACCCCCGATGCAATTAGAGTCGCTTTGAGGCAGCCAGTCTGAGGGCAGAGAGTATGAAAAATAATGGCAAGAAAGAACGGACAGACGTAAGGGAAACAACCCGGCTAAACGAATGAAAACCAGCTATCACGCGTGTCGGTGATCACGTGTGATCATTGTTGGGAGGCTCACATTCTTCCACGGCGGTCGTGGGAATTTTAATAATGAAGACGCCCCTGGCAAGACATGTTTACGGGTTCGTAAGCGAGCGTGTGCGCAAGCTAGCCCGTGCACACAGTTTGGTACATCTTTGTGTGAGAGAGAGTCAAAGTATGCAGTGGGAGAAAAAACACACACACACTGGAAGTTGGTTATTGATACCACCGACTGCAAAAGGTAAAAGCCAACTTTACACACATTAGCAGTATTTCAATATGACAAGGCAGAGGGGAAGCGGGAGAGAGAGAGCAGGCGGAGTTTGATTCATAGCCGCACAAAGGGATAAAGGCTGAGGCTCAGGCCACCAAGGTGATATCATCAATGAAATTAAACTTCAGAACCTGCTGGTATTATTGCTTGTAATCCTCTCAAGTCCGATATGAGCGCATTAAGCACAACATATCCAGGTACAATGAGGACCATTTTTTATTTTAGCGGTCATGATATCTGCTCTGTACTTATTGCTTAATAAACTAACAAGCAACTGCTCGCGGTTCGTGCTCTCCTCTTGTGTCCATCATTAAAAGCAACATGCAAACGTAATATGCGGGTTTGCGTGTGAGGGCCTTGGCCGTCACATTACACAGTTCATCTTCACGCTGCAGGTCCTGAGATCGCTCTGTTGCGAACATCAACATTTGTTTGTGATCTGTGAACACCCGTCACCTCCACTGCCAAGAAAAACATCTCTCTCTTTGTCCACACAACTACTTCTGTCATTCCATGTGAAAGTGTGTATTACCCCTTTCTGTATGATTCATAGCTTCCATGGTAGCAAACTTTTTGCCCGGCCTTTGAGTCTGGCCAGAAACATTTCGTATCATCTTCAGAATCTTTCCCTTCGCGACCTTGAATTTCCCATGAAGTGAATGCGACGTGAAAACCCGACCACGTTGTTGAGACTTTTTTTTTTTTTCCCAGCTCGCTAGAGCACATCATGCATGGCGTTGTAAAATACTCTGAATACAACCTTATGGGTGGTAGACCCTGCTGCACATGAGTCAACAGCAACTCTGTTCACGTGGGGAACGCTCGGGAGGGAAGCAATGAGGATATCTTTCATTGCACATCCAGGGCAAATTGATGGCTTGTGTTGGGGCCATAGACTACTGAGTGTTTATAATGTAGCATTTGCACTTCACTGCCCCGATCCCGCGACCCCCAGAGGGAATTGATTTCTGCCGCTCTGCTGCCCTTTCACGTCTCTATCTGCTCTTGTTTTCCCATTCTCTCTCATTCCATCCTTGTTTATCCTTTTTCTCTCATCTTCTCCTCTATCCCCGCCCCCACCTCTTTTTGCTCTACCACCCCCCATGTCTTCATGATTTTGTACTGTCTTCATCTTTCTTCGCCGTTATTTCATTCGTTCCTTTGCTCTCCCCCCCTCCCTCTAGCTCTCTTGTCAGGCCTGCTCTGTTTTATTGCTTCATACAGTATCTCAAAGCCTCCAGCTAGTCTTGGCTTCTCGATTCCTCCCCACACACTCTGCTCCCAGTTTCATCTTTCACCACTGTCAGTCTGTGCTTTCTCCTTCCTCTGTCCCCCTCTCCTGTGTTTACACCCTCCATCTGTCTAATCACTCGATCATCTCCTTTCAGTCTTTTAACTCTGTTTGTCTTCCCCTTCGTGTCTTATATATTCCTTATTTCCTACCGCTCCTCTCTGTTTGCGCCTCCACCGCCAGTGTTATCCCTTCCTCCTCTCCTCCGTCTGTCTCTGTGTATTTGGTCCTGTCCTCAGCCCACAGCTTGGTTGACAAAAAGATTATCTCTCCAAAGACACCACATAACCAACTCCAGACCTCTTTATTTAACCAGCAGGGCTATTTTAAAGCTGTCATTTCTGCAGATTGCTGTTGGCGAGGTGACGCCCCCTGACAAGCACATATATGGACATGTTTTGCTGCATCTTTTTTGCTACTTATCTTGAAGTTTGTTACTCTCTTAGTTAGAGCAGTTCATATTGGAAACATCCAAGTTGGAGCTCTAATGGAAAATAATAAATGGTCAAATAATGAATTACAATAAGTAGAATGATCTCATCCAAGTTCTCTCATCTAGATGGTGTCATGAAACAAATTAGTTTCATTTTTATGATTCACTTACGCATCAGGGACCTGACCTGCAGTGACCTCCCTCTCAATCTTTCTCTCATTGCTCCACTCAGACCCACATATTACAGTAATGTGAAGGAGATCCCATCTGGTATTAGATTCACATCAGCTTTGAAGTAGGCTGAAATGAAAGTATATTATCCGATGTGGGCTGTGACTTGCCCCTCAATATTGGACAGGTTAGCTCAGGTGGTTAAGGCCTTTCAAAACTGCCCTTTTGTGTGAATTATTAAGCATTTTCACAATGGAACCCTCAAGAAAAGCCTTGGGCCCATCACACCTGGCCCATATTTCTGTCAGGAAAGTGTTGTATCAACTGCACGACTGTGAACTTTATCCTGACATTTCTCAGAAGCTGCGTCGTAAAGTCCACTAAAGACAAGTTTTAGAAGTAAGGAAATTAGAGATTTGACCTTTGTCTTCCTAATGATGGGATTATTTTATTAATTGCATTTATTTTCATGCTATGTCGTGTCTGTGTGTGTGTGTGTGTGTGTGTGTGTGTGTGTGTGTGTGTGTGTGTGTGTGTGTGTGTGTGTGTGTGTGTGTGTGTTTGTGTGTGTGTGTGTGTGCAGGGTTTTATGATGCGAGCATCCCCCTGCCCGAAATAAGCAGCTCAGCTATCTGTCTGATTTAGCACAGTAGGCGATTGATTGATAATACCATACATTCAATTCTCAGTTTTTATAACCAGAGCAGCGTGTTACAATGTCGGGAAAAAAAGAGGAGGAACTGATATATAACGTAAAATTGCTACATTACGGGGACCTTTTCTGACAAAAAAAACAGTTTGCTAGCTGGAGAGACTAGATAATTGTGTTACTGCACATAAGTATTTCTGGTGTCTGATGTCATACTGACAGAGCTCCTTAGACGTTGGCTGTCTTGACTTGAGTATTGCTAAAAGGTAAAAGTCATTTCTTTGGCAACTTGTTCATGAAGCTATTAGTTTTTGACACATTAATTGAATCTCCAGATTGTATTAGCTGTTGTTTAGTCAACCATGTTGTATTTGCATACAGGGACATGCGTCCATGCAGCACTATTGAAGTCAACACATTCAGTTGGATGAAACTGAACTATGTATTTTAGAGTAAATTCCATCCTCCTTTGGGACTAGCTAAAAAAGATAATGAGAAAAAGAATTCCTTACTGCAGCTACAAATTGTTCCATGCATTTTTTATGGCAAGGATGTTCCATAGATCCTGTATGAATTTGCAATAATGAGATGTATAAGAGAACCCTGTTTGTTCGTGTCTGAAGTGCGGCATCAGTGAGTCCATGCTTTCACTTTGCCATTTAATCTCCATGTCATTATCAAGCCACCCGTGTGTCTCTGCGATTATTGCATATTGCATACGTTGGAGGATTGACAGCATGTTACTGTGAGAGATTCCCAGCTGAGGGAACAGGAATCACATAGAAAGAGAGGGAAATGGATGGAAAAGCACACAGAAGGGACCACAGAGGAGCAGAGGGGAGGGTTTCTTTGAAGGGCTGGGTGGGATGCTGTGTGATGGGACACATAGAGATAGAGAGAGAGAGGGGGGGATGACACATGTGGCCCAGACAGGTGCTATGGTCTCAGCCACAGACTGAGTGAAAGACAGAGGCAGTGTGAAAAATTGATGTGCCCTACTTACAGCAGCTGAGCAGAGAGAGGGGAGGGAGGGCGGAAGGCTGGAATGATGTTAGATTCTGGAAGCGAGCAAAACAACTTGTGTTGTTTCTTCTTTTGTGCATTACATCACGGCAATTTGTTTCTGGGTGGGGGTGTTTGCCTAAAACTCGTTTAGCTTCATGGTCAGCCAATATGCAATGCCGCTTTGTTGCTCTGTTGTTGTTTTTTTAACATCAAACCAACCGCTGCTAACTGTTTCCCCTTTTAATTTCACTGGCTTTTCTGTAAACTAGCCAAAATATAAAGACTTTCTCTGTTACACACACACCTACACACACATACTCTTGAGCCTTGGGCCGTGCAGCTTCCCATTAGCCCATCTCACACTCTTCTGCACTGTTTGACCAAGTGCAGCCCTTTATCTGCCCTCCTCCTATTTGAACGAGGTGGGGAGAAGAGCCGGTCCCTGGATGAGTCAGCAGAATAGAAACCACAGCACGTTAATCAACGCTTCCAGACTCCACACAGGAACGGCTAAGTAGCTGCGCTGCTTTAGCCTGTTTACTCCAAGGAATATCTTAATGACCACAAATAATTTATGGAGGCTTAGTTGCAGGCCACCCTGGCATTGAGTCTTCGAATTTATGCTGCTCTCAGCAGCCGGCTTAATGCAATGTAGTGACCACGACTCACCTGAGGGCTGAGATAACTATTACAGAAACGTAGCTCACGGCGTTTAACTCTCACCTCCCAACTTGTTAGGGGAGTAGTTCATATGTGATAGGGAGGGAATTTCAGGTGCTGTGAAGGTTTTGCCTCAGGCAGTCGAGTCCTTAGCATGTAGATGAGGAAAGACTGAGTATAAAAAGTGGATGAAGGCTCCGTGATACATTGATTTAAGGACTGCGGTTTTCAGACCTTTGGTTTGGCATCTTGGCTTTTTGCAACCAAATGTAACACAAGAGGGTGAAGCTAAGTACAACCGAACGCTGCATGACATTGTTACGGATGTAAAAACACACTGTAGAAGGGTTACAATTATAACACGGACAACTCCCAGATCGGACAACGCCGTGGCGGCGCTCTGTAAATCACAAGGCAGCCATACAGCTTACCCCGCTTAATCGTCTATTTTACTCCAAATGAGATCATAATTTACGAAATTGACATCATGCTTTATTCAAGGAGCCTTGAAACTAGCAATTGAGACCGCCCACGCTTGTTTACAATATTTAACGAGGTAGTAAATCAAGTGAGAAGTCAGGTTATTTTGTCAAAGACTTTTATACAATTGGACTTCTTTTTGCAAACAGAGGAATTGGCCCTTGAATGCAAGTTAAGGCCCTTGGCTTCACTTTTCAAACCCAGAGGTTGCAGCCTGAAGTCAGGCCTCTTCTACATCCTACTCCACCTCCTGCTTCTGCATCTGTCCAGAGCTCAAAGAGCGATAGCATTCTCATTTGATTGACAAGACAGCCTTCGGCGGTAACCGAGAGATGATCTCACAAATGCGACAAAATGTCATTATCCCTCCCAATTGCATATGTATATTGGGGCCATGGGTGCTCTGTAATACATGCTACCAGTTGACAGAGAGAGAGAGAGACAGAGAGAGAGAGAGAGAGAGAGAGAGAGAGAGAGAGAGAGAGAATGCCTCGAGCCTCAGGTGGCAAATTGGTCCAACACATTTGCGGCTATGAAACACAATTACACAATTTGAACTTAGTGCAATTTGAGATAAATCATAATTAGAACCTGTCATCGTGATGGACAAACAAATGGACAAAGTTGCTCCTGTGTGAAATACACACTCATAACAACCTTTGGTGTGATGGTGGTGGTGTAGTGTGTATATGTGAGTTGAGGCCCGTTCTTTTATGGGTCACAAGTAAATCACTGTTTTGACCTTTGACCTCCCAGGGGAAATAACCTCGACAAAAGATGCTTTTTTTCATGATGAACATTCATTACTAGAACTGGTTATGAAACCTACATTTTTTTTTGGTACAGACTGAACTTTCTCTGTATTAATGGAAAACTGTCAAGTACTGAAATCTGGGAGCGAATGTCTGTTCAGATTTGTGATCTTGTATTCTTACTCTTTGATAGATCATTTGTGATTTCAATTGAAATATTTTACAATAGTCACGTCGACATTTAAAACAGTAACGTCAATTTATTTCAATGGAATAACCACAATCACTGGATTTGTGCATTAGGTTGAAGTTCAAAGTTGGTTTAATATTCATGCATTTAACCAAAAGCAAACAGTCCTCACTCTGCTGACTGTTGAGGGAACAGAGAACCAGATAATCCAAAATAAGAGAAAACTATTCACTGTTTTGCACCAACTAGTTGTTTCTGTTGTTGTTTAAACTAAACTGTGTGAACGTGTTCACAACATAGTTGAAGGGACTGTACTGAAACAAAGCTAACCAACAATATCATTTTCCAAGCTGCGTATTAGCAGCTAGCTAAAGTACAGTGGCTCAACAGCCCTGTGAGTAGTCACCAATCTCCAGCACCAAGATTGTAGCACCATCTGTTTTGCGAAGCTTAACTTTGCTCTGCTAACAGTGATCGAGCCTTCACGCTAAATTATTTAGAGAAAGACATTGCATTGAATTTTTTTCCCCAGTTTTCATTAGTATTGGAAATTCAATACCGTGCCCCGTAGTAATGATGACAGAAGAATCAATACCGTCTCTGTGTTATTGTTTAACTTTGTAGGGCTGTAGGCTATAATGCCATTCATCCTGTTTGGAAATTAATCAGTTATTTACAGTTATCAGTTACATAATGCTGACAGTCTCCTGTTTGACACTCAAGAATACATACAAAATGATACTGTAGTATATTACTGACTTGGACATACGAAACAGCTATGTTCCTGCTTTAATAACGCTCTGAATGAGACATCCTTCACCAAACAGGTTGGAGCTTATAAGGAGTCACATCCTAGTGAGAGTATAAAACTCTAAGTGACTAAGAGGATACTTTTAGCACCTGTCGTCTCTTCCTAAAGACTTTATCGGTATTTTATGTTTGTCCATCTGTCGCTCTTTCACGGCGCTCATTGAATGGGCTCGTTTCTCTGTGGGAGCAAGGCATGCCGGGTAATTGAAAAGGGGTTACTGGCACAAGTCAAACAGATGGAGATGTAGTGTGCTTACAGTGTGTGTGTACGAGTGTTTGTGTGTGGGGCGGCGTCTGGCAGGAGTCAAACGGCTGTGGATTTATCAGCTCCCCAATGAAGGCCAAAAGCAATGCTTGCCAGATCCCGTAGTCTCACTCGCACGCACAGAAACACACACACATACACATGCCGCCTCACGTCTTCCAATATTTCTCCCTCTCTTTCCTGCGCCTGTCTTCATCTCGGTATCTATTTTTTTGGCGGCTTGTTGTTTCCTTGTTTTCACACAACCGTCCATTTATCCCTCGTTCTCTTTGTAGCTTTTTGGAAGGACTCTGAACACCACCTGTCACTCACCTTCCATTACACTTCCTCTTACTCCCTCCCCTTTCCATCTCTCCTCGTATTTTCTTCCCCTCATCTTCTCGCTCTTTCTTCTTTGCCATTGGCATTCCCAACAAGTGACAGATGCCGAGCAGAAAGGGAGAAAGCGAGAGGGGGAGATCTTGAGAGTTAGTCTTGTGTTATAAAGGAAGGTCTCTCCTTTATCAACAGTCTAACAGGCTGCTGGGCTCAGTCATCCTGCTTTTCCTTCCACTGTTTACTGCTGGGTGTCAGGGCCTTCACCGTGCACACACTCACACACACACGCACACACGCACACACACACACACACACACACACACACACACGCATCTTTCTGTCATGCTTCAATGGGCACGCACAAACACAAACAGGAGCACACTGACTCTTTAGTCAACAAAAAGGGCTGTCACCCAAAACAAATTTGGACAAATATACAGAGTGTTTGTGAATTTTTAACGGTTGATTTATTCCACAAAGCATCTCTTTTCTGGAAACTCTAGGTTACTTTTGTTGTAACCGTACTAGCAGGAAACACTCAGGATGACTCAGAAAACACCATTTCATCTCCAAGTCTTTTCAAGCTGCTGTCCTCTCCTTGACTGTTCATTTTAGGATTTTAAAAAAAAGGAGCTTCCTCAAGGCGTGGAGGAAATAATCCAGTGTTTCCATAATCCTGAGTGGATGTATGCGCTCAACCGGTCACTTTCACACACACATATTCAAATGAGCAGACAAGCGCAGACACACACATACAGGCGCATATAACTGTTCAGGTGTTTGCCGCCTTTGTGATAACCTGCAGAAACGGTCCGCCAGTGTGTGACAATCATTTACCGCCTTTATTGTAATCTTTATGGCTCTGTACCGAACAGGATTTGTCACATGTGCAGTGAAACTTTGATGGTGTCCACGGTTTTGAAAGATCTTCTGGCCTTTTCATCTCCTCCAGCTTTTCTCATCTGAAAAGAAAATGAATAGGCTTGTCAATCAGCCTTAGCCAGCCACCTGGAAATCACATGATTAGGTTTGAAATTCTTTGTACGCCGTCACTTTGTAGTGCAAAATGAGTGTGTGGCCCCTGTACGATACAATAATGTGTCACCCAAAACGTCCCAAAAATCTTCTTCTCACACGGGAACTTAGTCAACAACCTCACTAAAGTGACTTGTCCTTCCTAGTTGAAGGTGACTTTTCTTTCCATCCCCAAGTCCAATTGTGATTGTGGATCAGCCATTTGGCATCGCAAGACTGTTTTATTTTCTATCTGTAGTTTGGCTGAGCTTCATGGATAAGCCTTGGTATGAGGATAACAAACAGCTTAATATGTTTTAAAGTGACTCCAGAGAGGATTGGAGACAAAGTCAGAGGATATGAAAAGCCCGCTTATAGGTCTCTGTTATGCCATACTGCACAGGGACAGAAGGGGGAGGGGTAGAGAAGTGGGCATGTTTTTCGCTGTCTCATACCCAAGTTCTGCAGTTTCACAGTCAAACAGGAATCCATCCATTGACTGACAGAAATGCGAGGACAGTACATCCCAAGCACGCACACTGAAGAATACCCCAGATACTTCAAAAAGCAGGCAGCCTGAGTGTCAGGGTTTCTAAGTTTAATTGGCCAATGTGTCAGTGGAGGAACAGGGTGTGAGAGAAGTGTGGACAACTGCAGAGAGTGCACCTCGCCCCCCGAGCTCTCTCTGATTTACAAGGTGTTACCTCCCAAAATGTGTTCCTGTCTGATGGCCAGTTTCCCTTGTGTCTCCACTGTTCCATTCAATGTTGCAAGCGTAAGTGAGAAAAGTGTGTAACTGTATAGTGCTGTCATTATGTTAGATGTGGAGCTGTTGGCGTGGGGACATTCTGTACATTCTGGGTTTGTAGCGCCTGACTGTGGTTTGTGTTCTTGAAAACAAAATGACTTTTTTAGTCGGCCTATATGGGTTAAGGGGTGAATATAGAGTCTTCAATGTCATGTCAAAGTTAAGGCCTGGTCACACCAGAAATGCATCTGCAAAGCGCAGCGAAATATGTCAATGTTTAAGGTCCAACACATAGTGAAGAGTTGTACGGTTAGGTGTTGGAGATGGGCTGCCGTCCAAAAAATGAAAAATGTCCATACTAACCTTTGAGTGTTTGTGTGTTTCTTAGTGTGAGCTTTTCTGAGCAGGTACGAAAGGGTAGGACGACTTCCTCCAGGGAAGACCTCATTCCAAGGCCTTGCCTGTCGATATTACAGCTACAAATCAGACCTCCCACACCGCTTAGAGCAGCAAATACTACATAATCACACACACACACACTCCTTTGACCAAGAGAAAGTGTTATTACCAATCTCTGCCTGATACAGCTCCCCTGCTACACTGTGCAGGAGTAATACCGGCGCTCTCTGCTTGGTTATGCTTGGTGCATAATGTTCCTAAGCATGCACATGTGTCGGGGTTTGGCAAGTGTATATAATTTCAAACCGGTTTGATATTATATACACGTTACCTCTGTCTACATTTTTTTCCCGTCGCAGTTTTACTTTTCTTTGAAACTGAAGGCTTAACCGAATACAAAAATTAGAGTATTTAACATCAAAACATTTCTTACAGGCAGCGACGCAAGCTTTGGACAGTTGCAACGTTTTTTTTCTTATTTGATGCTTAGTTGCTATTTCGTTGCTATTTTTTTCTTGTAAAATGAAGAAGAGCCTGTTGTGGCGGTACCGATTCCCCAGACTTGAGTCCTCCTTGAGCGGAGACCCGAGGGATCGGAGGTTGCAGCTGCCTCAGTTTTGCAGCTAGTGTGAAGATACTTTAATCATGAAACTACATTAAGACGACCTGATGTTACCATTGGTACCAAACCCTGTCATGCTAGCCTGTTGAGAAGGGGGCTGATTAACGTCCCAAATTTAGACTCAATTTTGTGGAGGGAAAACTGGCAGTCCCTTGACCTCTCACCTCAAGATATATGAATGAGATGGGTAAAGTACCCACGAGTCTCCCCCTATACAGACACTTTTGATAATCCCAATTTTTTTCTTGCATGCAGTATACATACAGTATATTCTAAAATAGTGTTTTTGAATATTTCTTCATACAAGAACAATCTTGTAATTGCATACATTGGGTATGTCTACAAAGCTGAGACTCATGTTGATCAAAAGTATTCATGTGTGATGATGCTAGACTTCATAGTATCCATTTCACAGAGTGAGAGCATTTTTTTGAAAGTTGAAAAACAACATTATTTTAACCCAAAAATTGCTGCACAGCGTATGAGACATTATACAGCATGCATATTGATGTATGAGTTACTGTTCTAAGCCCTTTTACACTCTCACAATTTATTTAAAATAATATTTATTTTATGTCTGATTCATGACAAGAACCAGTTGACATACACTGAGCATCTCAAAATACTAGAGATGTTAGAGATGTCTCAAACTGACCTAAAGACTAGAGTTTGGGGTCTGTGTGACATCAAGGAAAGATCAGAATGCCCTGGGCTCTAAAGAAAGGGCGTTGGCACAACCTGATTGGCCAAAAAACTGCTCTCAATTCTTAATTAGGAGCCAGTCCTCCCCACACCCTGCACAAGAGGAGATCTTAATAAGCTTCCAATCTGCTCTGGGGGATAGTGACGTTCAGCTAAACAAATGTGGCAAAAGAAAATGACAGCAAAGAATGATGGACTGCCACACGATTATATTACTAATGCAATAAAAGTTGGATTTAGTGGCGTGATGCCGTCGGCACAGGTTGCTGATGTGAGGCTACTTTTTAATTTCCCAGAACATGTCATCATGACAAACGCCTCCTCAGCCGGTTTGCATGAAACCGGAAATTGACACAACTCTACACATGTGTATGTATGCCTGTATATTTATATATGTGTGTGCATGTGTACGCACATATGTGCACACATTGGAATTCTATTAGTATGCATGTGTTTATGTGTGGCCCGTTGGCTCAGTTGGGAAAACAGATTGCATTCTATCTGGACAGGGATGTGCAGAGGAGCAACAGAGAAAACAACACTTGTCTGAATCAAATGCATCAGCCTGCTGTCTTTGACACTGTTGCCATTTACAAGAAGCAAAAAAACTTCGTAAAACCCACGATGCATTTCTAATGCTGTGTGTGTGACCTTTTGTATATTTTGCTTCAAATTAGGCCGGTCTAAGACACTCATTTAAGGATTAGATCATATAATGTGTGATCATAACAAACTAGTGATGTTCTTTACCCTTTCATAACAACCCTATATTATTACATACACCTTTTCATTCCTGGCTGAGAAGTCATAGTGGTTTCCATTAATACATCCATATAGATATTCCCAGTTTTCTTACAGTCGAAGGAATGATAAGAAGCTAGAAGACAGAGACACTCCTAATATAACTCTTTCCACATTCCCCACGCGTCGTCTGTAATAATAAAGCTGTGATCCACTACTTAAGCCTGTTCTCAGTTATGATAGCCGCTTATCCCACAAGTGGATCACACTAGATCAACAAAAGATCCCTCGCTAACCCTGCAAAAAAATAAGACTCTCAATCATAACCATCCATCTGTTGCACATTCGCCAGAAGTTTTTCTGATACACTTTATCTGTATTTAAAGGGAAAGACTGTTGGAGGAAAAACACAAAGTGTGACCGATGGAGAGAGACAGTGAGAGACAGAAAGAGACCACTAAGACCCCCACACCCCCTACTGTGATTGGACGGATAGGGTGTCAGACAAACCGATGTCACAGTCGAGTTCAACACACGTGCTTCCCTCAAAGTTGTGAAGTTTGACACCTAACTTGAACTTGAAAAAATGCAAGCAGGCAATACAAAATCGGATTCACCTTTTGGTTCTCACAAATCACGGCCAGATATGGTTCCTTATTGTGTGAGATTGACTTTAGTGAGCAGTTACTGTAGATCTGCAGACTGGAGCTTTCTGTGATTCATTTCGACGAGTGACATATTGGATATAGTGGACAATAGTGAGGGACTTCCTCATTCTTGTGAAAGCTGAAGCGACATATAAATGCTCTAACACTGGACTTTGCTTTGCCAGCAGTAGCACAGATATAGAATGGATGTGTGATGTGATTTGCATCTCGATGATCGAGCCACGAAAAAGTTCTCCCGTGGCTCATTGTCCACTGGTTTTTCCTATTTTCCATCACACACCCACCCTTTTGTTCTGTGTCCTCATTTATATTTAGGACTGTTATGGAAATAAATTGAATAGCTTGCATTGTTGAATGAATTCCGTCCAAAACACACGGATCCCAGCTCCTGGGTCATCCGGATGCCTCCAACAAGCATGACAAAAGCTTAATTTAAATAGAATAATTCATCGCTGGAAGCATTGTCAAATCACTGCCTGTTTGTTGACAGAAGCCTGTGATACTGGTCAAAGTCCAGTATGCGGTATTTGTTTTAATGAATACATTATTACCACTTCTGTGTGTGTGTGTGTGTGTGTGTGTGTGTGTGTGTGTGTGTGTGTGTGTGTGTGTGTGTGTGTGTGTGTGTGTATGTGTGAGAACCATACTAACAATTCAAACTGTAGAACTTTGATAGATGAACAACAAAATACTCCAGAGGTCCAGGAATAAATGGGAGGAGCTCAGTCCCTCTGGTTCTGCCAGCCCTCTGTCAGCATCACTGCCTCACCTGGCCTTGATCTGTAGCGAGAGAGCTGGACTTTGGTCGCGAAGCAGTCTTCATCGAATTGGTTTGGCTAAGTGGCCATTTATTTTAATTAGCTAATACATGGGATGGACGCGGCAGCGTTTGACTTGATCACATTTATAAAGCGGTGACAGTGCGGCCCAGTTTACTGGAGAGCAGTCCGCCTCTTGCAATGAGTCTAACTGTGCACCACTCTGCTTTTATTTAGCAAGAGATACAAAGTGAATGAAAATACAGAAGTAAAAATAAATAAAAAAGACTAGATGCAAGACAGATAGCACAACAGATAATGTTTCCAGACTTTTTAAAGCCATCTTTAAAGTCTGAGGGATTGTCCTGACTCCCAGCGTGTTCTCTCTCCTCATCCGAGGCTTTTCCATCCGTCTGACATCAGATTCATTTTTCAAGCCATCAGTGATTTGTGCACTCCTGTCGCAGCTGTCTGTTGCATACAATATAGGCCTGTTAGCATTCCCATTTAACCAGCTGTTCTCTTAATGTTGACAGACGGTGCGTGACATAACAAACTTGTAACATCATGTGTTATCTTTTGCGCTGAGTTTTAAACAAGATCTGAAGAAAGCAGAGTTTGCTATTTTACTCAGAGGCCAGGCGCTAATGCAACATCTTGGTAGGGTTTGAAAGAAGATGCATCTTCCATACCCGAAATGCGTACTGTGAAAAGCGCATTGATCATAACCTGCTGTTGTGCTTCGAAGCCAAATAATACGATTAAATATTAAAATAGCATTTTACTTGCAGGCAATGTTTTGCGTCAATAAGCATAACAATGAATGACCATGCTTTGAATTCAGGGTTAAGCTACCACGGACAAACTAAACAAAGCACAATTAACCTTCAGAGCTCCCGAATATGAAGAGGAAGGAGACGCAAATGGGAGTGAAGACCAAAGAGAAAGCCGGAGAAACACTGAGCAAAAAAGCCAAATGGAGAGGCAGTTACCAGAGCAGATGGCTTTAGCGGTTTTCTGCCCAAGGCGCTCCATACTCACAGAAATCACTACAAGGAGGGAGAGAGAGATGAGTTGAAACACTAACTACACATCTGCACTTCCTCTCCTCCAGTGCTTCAGAAGGGTAGTGAGAGGAGAGAGAGAACTGGAGGGGTTTTGACAGGCATCAGCGACACTGCACCACATCCAGTATTCTCAGTGTTCAGAGCAATCACAGTTGACACATCGCATCCATCATCTCATGATATGTTTTACCAACACACTTTTAAAAAACTTTGCGCAACGTATTAGATATTCTCCTTTTTTCGTCCCTGTCGTGCAGATGTGCTGCGACTTTTAGGCATGCGTGTTTTTTAAAAATGTAGTTCAGTGTTTGTGGGCGCAACTCAAACAGAAAACATAGCTGACCTGAAATCCTGCAGCTGAGCTTCAGCGTGCAGGCCCCGCTTGACAGCCAATCTCCTCAGTGTCGCTTCAACTAAAAGTACACTATCGGACCAACACACACACAAACATGCGTGCTGCCCGGCTAAATGAATGGTGAATGATGGATGAGTGTGAGTCTTGGCAGCGTTGCCATCTGTTCTGACACGGGACACAGAGAAAGGAGTGGAGTGCTCGCGGTTCATTGAGCTTCAAGCCCATCACAGAGTTCAGCTCACCTACTGTATACGCTCCACTGACACCTTGATGGATTTGTGTGTGGCTCTCTGTGTGTGTGTGTGATGGAGAGTATGAGACACCTCTCGACCAATACTCACATTACTAGATGGTGATCATTTACATTTTGGTAATAACTCTGACTGCACAGTCCAAAGTGGCACCCGCATCTCTGCCCCGAAGTTGATCCAAAATCAATTTACGCTGTTTCTTTTCTCATTGATAATCCCTCAACGCCGTGCTGCCACACAGTCAATTTTCTCCGACTCGGCCGTCTGTGCCTCCTCACGCACTTGTGCCCCCTAACTGCCTCCCTCCGTCTCTATTACATGCCGTGCCTTGTCTTTACACCTCTAATGCCCCTCTGGACACAATTGCCATCGATTTCTTCATATCTCCTTTATTTTTTTGGCCTCTTTCTGAGAATTTGGCTCAGGCGAGAGGAACCACAGGTTATCCGCGCACACCGCCCGAGAGGGAGATAATCAGAGAATGAGCGGGATGGATGAAGAGAGAAAAGCGCGATGGCACATACTGCCAGCACTGTTTCCAGTTTGCTATGTATCGTCCGACATATTCAAATCCCCTCACAGAGAAGACTCACACACACACACACACACTATCACGCTATCACACGATGACAAATAGTGTGAACAGCCACCCCATTAATGAGCGATCAACAACATGACACACACAAAGCAGCCTTGGGAAGCCACATGCAGCGCATCGCAGTGCCCTTTTGTGCGCCCTGTCTGTGGTTTAAGTGTACGTGCGTGTCACCTTTCCTCCTCCTGATGACTGGAAGGTTATCGTAGGAGTGTCATGCCCAAAAACCAGCAGACAGCGTTGCCCTTTACAGCAAAGTATCAGTGCTAATTAGAGACTATGAGTATGTCACTGGACTTAAGTGAGTGTGTGTGTGTGTGTGTGTGTGTGTGTGTGTGTGTGTGTGTGTGTGTGTGTGTGTGTGTGTGTGTGTGTGTCACTGTGACCATCCATGCGTGGCTGTATCAGCCTCTACATTCAAACACAGGAGTATGTTAGTTCCACTCATCAGTTCAATGGGACTTCTGAGATCTGATCTCCCGTGTTATGAGGCCATATCTCTGTGTGGCCACACATGGCCTGGAAATGTCAGTTTTTTTCCTCTTGCAGGCATATATTTATTTAAATAGCTATCCGTGATACCGTTCCGGCTCTGTCTCCGGCCATGACTGATGGGCCCACTTACTGTAGTTCAGTCTAGCAGTCCAGTGGTCTTGAGAAATCTGCAGTTTAGCAGAGACTCATTTATCAATACTTTTTTAAGAGTGCCATAACGTGGTTAGCGTCTTGGGTTAGCGTGTTAGCATGGCAGAATTAGCTGGAACTAAAAGTACAAGTGAAGTTGATATGAATCATGTCATTACTTTTGCAGCTATTTGATCACAAATGAATGCACATGTTGACCTGATGATGGCAACAAATGAAAAGTAAAGGACAAATACATTTAGAATAAGAATATCCCATATCATGTGCTGTATTATTTTTCCATTTCAATATCATACCATATTAATTTGGATATACCATTTTCAATATAACTTTCTAATACCTTTTCAATATCATGCACACTATTACTTTTCTATGAAGCAGTTTGGTTCAGTGGTTCTTAAGCTGGGTTTGGTGAGCAACACACCATTTTTCTTTTTTTCGTCACATGTATTTGCAGTAAATATTCATTGGGTTATGTTTCTGTGTGAAATTCATGTTTTTTGATTTTGTTCTTTGAACACAGTGATTTTGTGTGCAACTGATGCATGGTTCATTTTGTGCACTAACACAATATATACCTATGTTTTGAAGAAATCATATTTTATTTTTCCAATTACGAAGGGTTCGGTGAATGCACTGCTGAAGCTTGCAGGGTTCAGTACCTCCAATAAGGTTAAGAACCACTGGTTTAGTTGTTTACTTATTCTACTAAATATATCTTTTGTTGCCGTTCCATCTTGCACTTGTGTTAGTATTACTTATTTTAAACTTTATATTTATTACTCTTTTGTTTATATATGTTTATATTTTTACTCTACTATATATACATATATATACTATATATATATATATATATATATATATGTATATATATATATATATATATATATATATATATATATATTTCTCCTATTTATCTGTTGTCGTCCTTGATCAATCCCTTTCACAAGGATTTGCTTTGTGATACTATTATCTTATCATCAAAGAGATAATAAATCATGAGGGGAACATGAATATCTGTACCACATTTGTGTTGAGGCGTGCAACTACAAAGTCAGGGGTTTACCAAAGTCAGTGGCATTCATCCCCAGGGAGAAAATAAATTAATGCCTACACATATTTTCAAGGCAATCCAAAGTAAGAGTTGTTGAGATATTTCTCTCTGGACTGAAGTGGTGGACCAATTGACAAAACAACATTTCCAGTCTCAGAGCTGGCTGCTGTTGTGTGGAGCTCTTATTGCAGTTTCAGGTGAAGACACTTAAAAATGAATCTGCACATTTCTGTGCAAAAAGGTGCACATGCTTTGATTAACATATTCACCACTTGAGATCCATTCCGTGTATTACAGGAAGCCGCGTATGCATTACCAAGCGCAATTCAAGGACGGACAGATAGATGAAAGCACTAATGGACGACACTGAAGTAAAAAAAAAGTCCCTTACACAAAACACATCTAACACCTTCCAAATGGTATAATTTACTTTCTTTTGAAATGCCTTGTCTATTTCAACTTGATTTTTATGGAGTGATGCGAGAACTTATCCAGCCAAGACCAAATACGAATCGAGGGTCTCACGACTCAAAATACACAGAATCTCTTGTGGCCACAATATTGGATGCTGTTATATTGAGGCTTCAAACGTTTTCTGGTCTTTTGATGGCTCAGCAATACGCTCTGGAAACTATTTGGAGAGATAGAGGTGATGGGAAAAAAAAGAGCAATACAATAGGTCCATTATTTTGGAGGAGGATTTCTCGTTTTGGGAGGACTTGATGGAGCCCATTATAATGGGATTGTGTCCAGGCTTATATAGACAGACCTTCAAGTGGCAGCCAGGCCTCCTCAAGATGAGCTCTGGCTCATTGGATTACAGTTCATAGCGTTTAACAGCACCCATAGCTGCCAGCCAATGCATCCTGGCTGACTGACAACAATCCCTTTTGAAACAGTGTGAAGCCGCACAGTCAGGGAGGACTTTAGATGACATTTTAGGATTTACTCTCTCCTTTGACTCTCCCTCACCGGCTCGTACTTTTCCAGGTGAACAGACTGGAACTTCACTGCATGTGCAGTGAACGTGAGGCATATCCTTGTTTCATCACGCTCATGCTCACCTGTGTGTGAACCTATCTAATCAGGTGTAACCTTGTCTCAGTTAGAAATGTGTGCTGGTGAAAGGAACTAAATTGTTGTTGTTAAGCTAGAAAATAAAGATAAGAGGGGTCAGAATCTGGTGATGCTGCAAAATGAATGATATTAGCTTTCGTGATTGATGATTTGGAGGGTATTAATTGAGCGATGGTGCATACAATTTCTGTACTTTATCTTTCCGATGCATTCAAATGTATGAAAGCAGGAAGGAGGCTAGTGTAGAGTTCACTGGACGAAAAACCATATAGCTGCTCCAGCTGTCATATGCATGGTCTGGATCTCTAGAGGGTGGATGAGGGGTCGAGTTTACACACTCTCTACCGGGTCCCACAAACACTCTCTCTCTGCTGGCACTCTGCCCACAACCTTAGGGCATGAGAGAAATTCTGCAAAAAGAAGCAGAGAGAGAGAGAGAGAGAGAGAGAGAGAGAGAGAGAGAGAGAGAGAGAGAGAGAGAGAGAGAGAGAGAGAGAACAGAAGGTTAACCCAAAGTGTGAAAGACACAAACAGTGGAGAAGTTTCATATTCAAATATGTACTCTGAGAAATTGTGCAAGAGGTTGTTAATCCTCTGTTAACCACTCGTGTCTTTTCCTCTCCTCCTACTGGCAATGAGTCTCTCTTCCTTCGTTTAATCTCCATCTTTTCTGCAGGCTGATGAACATCAGAAGCCAACGAATTTAGGGAATTTCTCTCCCGGACTCGATCCGTCTGCAGCCTTCCCTCTCCTGCTCTATTCGCTGGATCCAAAATAACTCAACTGCTGGCTTTGTTGTCATGTGAAGGACAGTGGGGGAAATGTAACTATACTCTATTTGAGATACGCTCCAGCTGTTAGCGCAGTGCATGGTAAATTATGGTTTGAGAGTCTTGCGGTGCGCAGCTCCCACTTGATGAATTAATAAAAGTACAAGAAGAAGAGGTGCTCTGTGGGCTGCAGGCTCCAAGGCCTGAACTCGTACTTTATGATGAGCGCTGCCGTGTGCGTGCACGCGTTCTTCATGTGCGTTCCGCGCACGCATGTTTCTGTATGTGTGGATGCTCGTCTCCATGTTTGTGGGACTAGTACCCAGTAATATTCTTATGCAATATGGATGTCACTGAGTGCTCCGAGTGGACTAGAAGGAAGTGTGTGGGGATGGGCTGCAAAGCAAAACCGGAGTAATGTTATGCAAGGCTGCATCTCCTGTGAAATGGTTTTACAGTTTACAGTTTGTGATTTAAGGAATACACTGTCATTTTTGTTGCAAACTGTCCAGGCCAGCAAATGAGAAATGCATGAATTTAAAATAAGCAACGTGCACAGAGATCAGGTCTGACAGATTTTCTTCGGCCAAACATACATATTGTATTTGTTTACGTTTTGGAGGAAAAGATATAACTCACATCCCAAACAGATTCCAACCCACACAAAAACAGACTTTCATGAGCATGGACACACACACACATTCAGCTACATTCACATGCGCTGCTGTAGGGCCAACATGAACATCTGTGAAAATGGTGGCCTTCAGTATATTCATAAAGACTGTCAATATGTGAAAGATTGATTAGTGGAATGCCACGTCGTATCGGAAATCCAAGACATTCCAGCGTGTGATGGAAGCAGACATGGCTCCATCATGTGACTGACACATAATGGAGAAGGAGCGTGCTATAATGAGTCTCTCTTTGCATGCGTCTTCGTCTGTGAACAACTCCCTGTGTGTTGGCACTTTGTTCCTGTAGAGTTGCTGACAGTGTACGGATGTTCCTGCTCTGTGCAACGAGCAGATCTCAGAATTAACACAGGAAGGTAATGAGAAACAACATCGCAGGATGAGACCGACTGCCGGAACGGTTGTTAAAATGTTCAGTGCCCTGCTAGTTTCGCTTGCAGACTGACTCGTATTTCCTTAACCTGCTCACGGTCCGGGAGGAAAGCTGATCGCTACCGGCTGGCTTCACACGCATCATGATATGAATTTCAGTTCCGTGCGAGTGGACTGATTCGGCACCAGAAGCATCATACTTGAGCAGTCACCTGTAGGAAGCAACACGTCTCCCCCGACAAGATTTTATTGTCTTTCTTCAGAGATGTATTTTCTACTCGACTGTTTGAATCCAACACACACCCTTTTAGAGTGTGATCTTATTTTAGTTTCTGGAAAGTGAAGAAGGTTGTAAAATACCCTGAAAATTCAAGGTAAAAAAATCCATATAAATTCAGGATTATATGGAAATAAAATGGAAGTATTGGGATTATTTTCTTAGTCTGTATATTTTCCATCAGATGCGGATAGAATCAAACCATAAATTTGCCAAAGACATACATTGTGAAATAAGCCATGTGGTGAGTTATATAGAAAGTTAAAGATATATATATATATATATATATATATATATATATATATATATATATATATATATATATATATATATATATATATATATCTATATATATATATATATATATATATTTACACTTTCTATATATAGTAGAAAGACTGGAAGAGGCAACCAACAGTTAGCCTGGCTCTGTCCTAAAATCATAACAAAACTAAACCTCAAATTAATTAACAGACTGTATCTTGTTTCTTTAATATTTACACCCAAACTATTGTAAAAAAAACAACAATTTGTGGTTTTAGAAACAGATTGGTGAACATTACAGCAAACCTTTCATGTTACTAAGTAACAGGATGGAGCATCCAGCAGTGTTGGACAGAAAATATGCGCTCAGTCAGCCTCTGCATAATAGCAGCAAATGATTATATATTAAATTAAGCAACGGAGAATCCTCCCTCTCAAACATAATGTGTTGCCTTCCCAAGTTGCCAGGTAACATGTAGGTAACCGCAACCCTTTATTATCCACCGATCCTTTTGGAAAGGTTGAAAGAGATCTTACACCGTAACTTAATAAGGCCGAATGCCGTTACAAATAGTTTGTACCGAACACCCTCATCTCTTTCGTTTTTCCTCGCTCCTAGCAGAGTCCTCCCTCAGGTCTTAATGCATCGAGTTAGATTCCTTTAGATCACAGCCACATCGTACAGCAGGAGCTTCACAGAACAAATTCTGCGCTAATCCCTGTATTGCTTAAGGGCTACAAGCCAAGCAGTAAAGATGGTGTTGCACAATTCCACAGCCCAATCTCAGTGGGAGAGAAAATGAGCCACCTCTCTTTCTTACTTTGCTCTTTTTTATTGCTGTTCCTTTCGCCGTGACTCTGTGTGAAATCTGTGTAACTTTATCTTTCATTTGTCTTCTAAACTTTCACTTTCCGACAAGCAGACACGGGTTCATAAACACATCAATACGTGGGTGTCATTATCAAAATGATCTGTTATTGCCATGTTGCCTGACTTCTTGTCTGTGTTAAAGCATGTGTATAATGTGAGAGGCAATAAAGTCAAATGAAAATTGATATATTGATGGAAACAGAGGGGAGGAAACGGCAAAGAAAGAGAAAGAGATAGTTTGTGGGTGTGTGTGTGTGTGTGTGTGTGTGTGTGTGTGTGTGTGTGTGTGTTTGTGTTGGTGTGTGTGGGTCACCATTGTAGTCAGCATGGAATAAGATAATCACCTTCCTCTAATGATGTGGCCGCTCATCGCCAGGGGCAACCGCAGCCCATTGCACTCTGATGTTGACAATCACCGCTCTCGCTCCGACACACACACACACACACGGACATCAAGACGCTCACAAATGTGACAGCCAATTAATGAGAGGGATCGGATCGAAGAGGAAGGAGAAAGAGAGATTCAGAATTACGCCATGTACGTCTGTTTGACATCTACAGTGCAAATTCTAGTTTTTGCAGTTCCCCACCCTGCTAATTGGTATGAGATAAAGAAAATGGATGTTCAAATTCAGCCATAGTTTCCAAATGGGCGTTGCCCCTTTTGTGTTTAACTTCAGAGAACATGTATGCAGACATGAGGGCAGTTTGTTTTGCATTTTGTTGAGAATTTATCTTTCAAGAATGCATGATCAAACATATTGATCATCAGAGGAAAAGCCAGGCCCGCCTCTGGCTGATGCGTGTGAAAGATGCACTGGGTGTTTGTTTCTTCCATGCCTTCATGTTTGCTGGATTGAACATCCATGCAGGTTTTGCGGGTGTGTACACATGTGACAAATGTGTGCAGCAGTTATACCTCGAGAGACGTCCATAGCTTCAAGTGACAGTGCTGGTGAGGCTTCATGTGATGGAGGGTTTTTACATGCTCTAATGATGACGTGCATCCTCAGTCTAAAACCAATGCATTAACCCAATATGACACTCAGTGAGTGGGTATATGTGTGAGAGAATGACTTGTATCCTCCTTTCCTCACTTAAAGGTCACTGGATCATTTGCTTTTTACGAAATGTGCAAATAAACACGGACACACACACACACACACACACACACACACACACACACCAACGCACACACATGCACACACCAACGCACACCTGGTCACGGTGTAAATGACTGTAGATCAAGACTGACTCCCCAAACAGAATGCAGAGATACGCAAGCAATCAATTGTGATGCTTGTTGTCCTGTAATTAGACACACAGACCATATGAGCAATATGGAAGCAGGAATATGCAAATTTCAGCAGAGGCAGCCAGTCCGCAACGAATGGTACGCCCATTGGTTCTGCTGGTGCGCACACTGACAGGTTGATGGCGGTTTTCAGTTATATAAACTCCTCTCTTGTTTGTTTATTTTTTGCTCTCACTTGAATGAAAATGGTTCATTAAATCTAAATAGATAGGATATCTCAGCGGGTAAAGGAAGGAAAGATATATGTCCTTCCTCTGTTTTGATGCTTTCCTCCCTCCCTCTTTCTCTCTGTCTCTCTCTCTCTCTATATCTCTCTCTCTCTCTGCCTCCTCCGGAAATCCTTGTCATTGTAATGGGGCTGTTTGATGGTGCACTTTTTTGATGATGTGTCCTCTTCCATGTACAGTGTCTGACCACAAGTGCTGCGTGTTTCTTTTGAACGGCTGAATTTTAAACTCAATTAGCATTGTAGTGTAGTAGTGTGAACACAAATATACACACACACACACACACACACACACACACACACATGATACGGGGATGCACAAGAACATAAAAGCCAGCTCGGTTTGCACACACACTATAGGCACTGGCACAAATTAGACTGTGAAACACACACTTACACACACATCCACGCACACACACTTGAGTGGTGAAGCTAATTTGCTCGAGCGGACCTGAGTGAAAGGAATAATGAGGCTTTGATGACTTCACTCGAAGAGACTCGCTCCACCATGACATCATCTGTGACCTTGCTACGACCCCTACACTTTGCTCTGATTCATTCACGACCCTCCTTCTGTGGAGATCTGCACTTTTGATTGCCCCGAATACCACTGCGTGGGATAAAGTGACACGTGGAAAAACCAATGTCGCCGCGCTTATTTCGCTGCATTCGGGTCAATTGATCTGAAAGAGTTGAAGTGCTTTTGATGAGAGAGAAATTCAAAGCACTTGCAAGGGCTTTACATGTAGGCTTGTTCATTTAAACGTGTAAACAGACTCTAAATGCCTGTTGAAAGACAGCTAAAAAGATCCAATATGGTTCTATGCTCATGAAGGTGTCCTTTTATTCGAGTGTTACGATTGGGGCCAACTTAGAAGCCCCACTTGTTCTCATGCAACAAGGACCCATTAGAGAAACTAAAAAAGACAAAAATGGAAATTTAGCTGCGCTTGCTGATGCTGAAAATCCCACAGCAGTGTTAACATGTTGGAATATCTGAAATGCTCTGCATCCAAGCTGTTTAATGGGAGTTGAAGTTTAAATTGAAGCACTTAAAGCACTTAAAGCAGTTAAAGCTGAAGTCGAGGCAGTGAAAGGATTTGAAGTGTCTTTTTGACGTTTGAGAGCCAGAAGGTGTTGACATCTGAATTGAAAGTTTGAGCATTGCATGCAGTTGAACTGTCAGTTGTCGCGTGAAAGATGAAACTAGTTGAACTGTCATTTAAGTAAGAAATGAAAGCAGTTGAAATGCCAGTTGAAGTTGAAGCACCAGGGATAGTCTGAGTGCAGTGTAAATAGTTGGAGTGTCAGTTTATACGTGAGGAGCGACTCATTTGAGTTTGAGTATTTGAGCTGTCAGTAAAAAATTGTGTCATGAAGGCTTAAAACTGTTCAAATTTCTGTTGAAGTTGAAGCCTCACAGAAAACTGAAGCTTGTTTATGACATACATATTAGAATATGAGTATGTATCGCTAAAGGCAAGCGAGTCAATTAGACCTTTTGTTTCCATTCCCAATTGTTTTCATGTTTTTATTCATGTTTCTGATAGATGTATATTTGTGGATCCAAAATATGGTTCAAACTATACATGTCGGTGCAACAACTGGGAGTCACTCTTCATGGTAAACTGCCGGTGACCTTGAGCAGAACCTGATGAAGTGACTTAAGATGATGCTGTAATCCCTGTGTCGTATTACCAATAGTCTGTCACTGATGCGTGCCCTATTCATTCGCCTTGAAACAGCAATTGAACACACACAATTGCAAGTGCACACATTTACGCACACTCACAATGGGGCAAAACAGCATGCATCATTCATTTCTGTAATCAGTGCGCCGTCAGTATATTTGTCTAATGATCCATAATGCATTAGCAGGCTTTGAATTGGGTTTCGGGTGAAGGGACGCGGACGGAAAATTACATTTAGAGAGTCACACATGAGCGTGCATACATTTCAAATATGTTCTAACACCCACACGTCTTCAAAATCTTCCGCAGGTCTGACTGAGAATAATGAGAAAGATACTGATTGTTTGGATGCTCCGGGGCATCATTGCGACTGCTATATTCACCAGCAGCGCTGGAATGAATTAATCATAACTTTAGTCATTCTCCAAATTGCCCGCTTGAGACTAGCGAATAAAGGGGAGGTAATATGGGGCCACGCTGAACTCTGTCAAATTAATTTTCAGGTCGTGTTGTTGATATGTTGTTGCTTTGTTTTGCTCCGTTGTTCCTCTTTTTCCTATTGTCGTGTTCCACAAGGAGCGGAGCAATTTAGCGGGGGAAAAAGGGAAAAGGATAGAGGCATAGCAGTAAATGAAAAGGCCCAGCACAGGTTGCGAGGAAAACGGAAAGACGCAAGAAGAGGTTTAAGTTGTACAAGTGCAAGGTAGTGAGAGGGTAAGAGGGCTAGTAGAGGGTGAAAGACTGATTGAGAGAGAGTGAAGGGAGAAGAAACACTCACTTACTGTATCCAGCTGCTGCCAAGGAATCGCCTAATGAGAACTGAGGGATCCTTTAGAGTACAGGGAGAGAGAGACAGAGAGAGAAAGAGAGAGAGAGAAAGCAGTAGAAATCCTATGAAAAATGGTGAGCTGTCAGGTGAGTGCTGGAGAGGAAGCTGGACTCTTAAGTGTTTTGCCCTGACCACATAGAATGTGTGTGTAGGAGTGCACCCGCAAAAACTGTGAAGCAAAGCACAGCTGATCAAAATGCATTCATATATAAGCACATACACACACCTTTAAATACAGTCACTACATGCAGTCCCGCACACAGATGCAACCGAAACACGTTTTTCACTTGTATGAAACCAAGTGAAGCAGAAAGAAGACTTTTATCCCTTTTATTTCTGCCTCAGCTTTTCATTTCCCTGATCATGCTCAACCTCCCCCTTTGTGTCCTTCTCATACTTTTTTACCTTCCTTTCAACCATCCGATGCCCTTCTCTCCGTTTACCTCTGCTGTTCGACTCAGCGGCGCTCCCTCTGATTTATGCATGCAGTTTCGTGCCAGCTTAAGAGCATCATATCACCACCACCACCTCACTTTATTGGGCAGTCTGCAGGCGTGACCCAAGCTGGAACATTCTCTTGCTTTGTGCACAGTCAGAACAGTCTAAAACCTATTAAGACAGGAGATGGGATGCTTGTTTTGCACCCAGTTGCCTCTCTCTGTGTGTGTGTGTGTGTGTGTGTGTGTGTGTGTGTGTGTGTGTGTGTGTGTCTACTTACACGTTTTTCGTCCAGCTGCTCATGTGGAGAGGATTTGACAAGGTCACAGTCACGATGTTAAGGCAAGTCTTGTGGAGGGCAACAGTGTGACGTTCCCTACTGATACTGATGTCATACATTTTATTTAAAAGAGATTCCAAGCATCGACAAGGTTACAAGTAGAACAAATTGAACAGTGTGGAAGAGCAAACAAGAGTTTTGTCTTACAACCCAAGAGACATTGTTTCTTTCTGACAACATGAGCATATTTTATTTTAGGTCAAGGTGAAAGGATCCGGTGCCCTCTGCTTTCCAGAGACACACATCTAACGGAGCCATCTTCATTGCCATCTTTCACCACAATTACCAGCATCTATCCCAGGATGAAATTATAATAAGTATAATGACTGCATAGAATAGTTGTAGTGATATTCAGAAATAAGACTAGGTGGACATTCACAGTTAATTGAACAATGTAAAGAATTACTGGGAATTTTAAAATGCACGGACATCCATCTATATCTGTCGTGACGCTGTGAATGAGAGAACTAAGGCTGAACTATGACTCAACCTCTTACTTCCTCTGCAATTAACCTCTTACTTCGACTCTAAATTTGGCTTCAGTCTTGATCCTTAACCCTCTGGGGTCATGTCAGTCGCCTACGATTGAATGCACTCATTCCATACTTTTTTAAAGACTATTTTATTAAGATAATTAAAAGTCCAACCAGCCAGAGATCGAACATCATCTGTTGTATGTAGGGATTTACTTAAAAAGTGTCCTAGAGGGCAATGTTCAGCCATTACAGCGAGCTGTTGTTCTTATAATCCATCCAGGTGTTTGGGAATCCATCTAGGAAACACTGTGCTATTGCAATTCAATGTTTCATTTATATATTGATCTAATGCCCACTATACAAACATGTTGACTCTCTCCTCTCCAAACACAAGCGGTCTTATCCGGTTCCAAAATGGGCGTATCGGAAATTTACAAACTGTGATTGGATAGATCTATGCTATGTGACCTGAGCATTTAAAAATATGCTATCTGTGTATTGAACATTGAGACATTGGCGAAGTGAAGAGGTCGACAAAAGGCCAATGACGCTTCTACTGTGATAAAAAAGTAAATAGCTCTGTTCGTCTATTTAATAGAGTCTTTAATTGTTTTTTTTCAGCTGAGGTTTTGAGCTAGTAATGTAATAGTGAATTTTTGCATGTAGTTTTTTGTTCATAAATAATAAATAAATTGTATTAATATCGGTGACAAGTTGGTATTGGATATCATTATTTAAATAAATTCCACACAGTGAGGCATACAGCTTCTCGGTTTCAATCGATACCCAAAGCCGAGGTATCGGTATCCGGGCTGAAAAAGTCTGATCTATGCCTCTCATCTGGATTAGCTCTCATAGATCACCAGGGAAAAGCAAGGATTCCTCTTGGTCTTGCTCTCTGCTCTCCTTATCTATTTTCTTTCCTTCTCTCTCTGAGAAAGCCTTACCCATGCAGTCTCTAAAGCTCCGTCATCTCATGTGCAGCTTAATAGAGAGCTCCTTTCAGTAGGCAGGGTGCACCAGGCATTTACATTTGACATGATCTCCTTGAGATGTTCTTAGCATGATCCTTATGGTATGTATGTATGATAGGCATTCCACTTAGCTGTAAGTGTTTGTCCTCGGGGTTATCACACTACGTCATGGTATGAAGATAATCAGAGCAGTACATATGGAAAGAAAACAAGCAACTTTTATTAAACTTTCCCCTTCTGTTAAGCTGATGGAAATCCCCTATAGGGGGGTTTGCAGAGCTGAAGTCAGTGTTCTGTTAATAGGATCTAATTGGAAACGGCTGGTGTTAAGAAAGTTGCTTGGGTTGTCTGTACATAATCCTGTGGAAATCCCTAAGAAGTTAATATGAATATATGTGCAATGGCCTAAATGTAAGGCAGCGGTTTGCAAACGGAACTAAGCTTTCAGACTCTTTGGGTTTAGTAGTTGCCCCAAAGTTGAGAATACAGTAATACAATGCTCTTTACAAAGGTTACTTAGATGAAGAACTATTTTGTCAGTCAGTTGACAAATAGGCAACTGTAACATCTACCTGCTGCTTTTTTGTATAGTGTACACGTATGTCTTAAGTATTGCTTTGCTTCTGCCCACTGGAGGAACATTTTACAAATTCAAATTCTGCTCTCATTTTAGCTCTCGTATGTTATGGGGAATTTGTGTTGTTGATGGTTGGACAGAAGCCTCGTCATCTGTCAGGTCAACATTCTTTCTGTTTAAGTTTCAGATTAGTGCAGTTATGTATTTTACATGGGTCCAGAATGCAAGAGAAACATTTAGTCCATTCTCGTATAACATTAAAAGTGTACACAATTTAAATATATATATGTTTAATATAAATATAGTATATAATGATGTAAGCTAAGCAGCATAATGTATCTGATCGTACATTCCTCTTTGTCATACTTAGAATACTTGAACTAACTACCTCACTCCAATACAAGACATATCTTCTACCAGCATCATCAACTAGTAAGGATGCTGACTTTTGGCCCATGCGCTGTGAGCCTCAATCTTTTAGCACAATATCATGAATGTCGAGACCCATTTACAATATTCTCATTTTAAAATGATTTAATTTTAAACCGGTTGTTCTAACTAAATTGTGCCCAGTGAGAACAGAAAGATTGAAGCGTGATTTATGCTTGCCGCATCCGTGCGTGTACATGTGACCAAAGTGATGACACACCATTACCATGACCCTTCTCTGCGTTCTATGCAGAAGGGTTTTTTGTCATGAAAATGGAAAACTTTGACGACCTTTGACAATGTCGGTTTGCCGCGAGGAGAAACTCGAGTATGATCCAAACATTTCCACGTCAACTCATGTCCTTGCAGAAAGTAAAAAAAACAAGGCTTGAAGGGGATGGCGCTCAACTCAACTTAGAACAAAATAATGAAATGTATATTACAAATACTGGTGTGTTTTTTAATTCCATCAACATTAGAAGCTGGTTCAATAGAGCCATTGCAGTTACTCAGGGCTGCTGTAGATTTTCTGTGCAGCAACTGCTGTCTCTGCTGTGTCTTAATGTTTCCTGACTGCAGTGGTCAGGCCAAACTTGTCCTCTCCTGGCCTGGTATAAACTGGCTTTACTGCTCAGCCCTGTGAGGAATCCTTGGCGCATGTCTGGCCCTAATTAATGCCCCTACTGCGGTCTCTTGTTAGAGAGAGAAGAAGAAGAGAGGAAATGAGGTGGGAGGGGGCAGATTGTGAAAGGGCCTATCAAGTATTGATTGTATTTGCATAAATAGCCGCAGTTGTTAAAGGCCCTGCATGATCCCTCTTGCTCTACACACATGCGTAGGGGAACAAATAAAGAGGGGCTGAATAAGAAAGAAAAGTGGTGGTTAGAGTCAAGAGAATACACCAATCTCCCGCAATGCGACATAGCCTAGGCCCCTCAATCAAGCCGTCCCAAGGGCTACGCCACTACTTGTTCACTTTGTAATTTGCACCAATTATTGCCCCGTTAGTGAGGCCCCTGTAGTAAAGCAGACAAAAGATAATGACGCTCTTCCGTTGAGTTGGTCATCAATACAATAGGTTGAACAAAACACCTGAGGAGGGGATCAGTCACGTGTGGTCACACTCTGTATATCAGTGGTGGCACTTAATGAATGTGACTTTTTAGAAAGAGGGGCAACAGAGGGTAGTGCATAGAAAAAACACAGGAGAAAATAATTGCTTTTATCCTTTCTTCCCTCGCTCCTCTTCTTCCAAGCTGCTCTTTAGTTTACATCCCATAAATCTCTGCAGTCTTGGCCCTGGGTGAGGTGACCACTGCGATCCTGTGTGAGCAGGTAGTGGTTGGGAATATTTATGAGTCGGAGTGTGCTAAAAAGTGTAACAAGCATGTGTGGGTATAGTATGTGCATTTTAGAACGAGTACATGAGTTTATTGAGGCTTTACTGCGAACTAAGCTGAAGCTTTTGCATTACTTAGGTGTCCCACAGTGTTTGCTAAAGAGCAATGTTCAAATAAATGTGTTTTTCAAGGTATGTTGCAGCGAGGATGAACTCACAGAAGAGCTAAACAAAAGAACACAATGTCTTGGCATTTACTGGGAAACAAAAAGTCTGGTAAATTGTGAGAATCTTCAGTTTCAAACCCTTGATGCGTTCAATTTTATTTTTGTGTTTTTGTCTTTCTGTCTTTCTGTTGCTTGTATCCCAGTAAAATGACTATATTATAATGCAACTATTTTGCCACAGATTGTTAAACACACATATTTACTGTCACAGAAACAAATGACAATGTCCAGTCTTGTATTGATTTTGGAACAAGTGAATGAATTTGCATCGACTTTGTCTGGCAATATTTTTCTACTGCTATGAAGAGCTTGAAGTTACTTATTTGCTCTATCTGCTGTATGAATTTGGCAGTGTGGGCAGTAGCTAGAAGCAGATGAAGCTGTCAGCGGGCAAGTTTTTCTGAACTCACCGACCTGTTGTGACTGCCATCATTAATGTAGGCCCTGGTGTGTGGGGATTTACCTGCATATGTCTTAGTGTTTATCCCTGCATGCAGTATGTGTACCACATATGTGGGCCACCATCAAGATGTGTGTGAGGGAGCATGCCTCGCCATGTACGCGTGTGCATGAGTTGAACTGCATATTTGTGTTTGAGAGAGCTAGCAGAGCTGATCAGTGTCCATGCTGAGGGCTTTGTCACAGCTGACCTATATTAGATGAAAGCAGCTGGATCAGTGGCCTGCAGGGACAGCAAAAGAGTTGTGTTCTAATTATCTCTGCAGCTAGCTAGCTAGCGACACACACACACACGCGCGCGCGCTCACGCATGCACATACACACTTTTCTGCAAATCAATGGGAGCTCATGAGAGCATCTGCCGTGCTGCGCTTGACGAACTACAGCGGCAGATCCTCCGTGTAGGTTTGGTGAGGATGCAGTGCCTCATGTCACACTTGCATATTAAAAGCCTTCTGTGATCATGCACTTTGGTCTCTGAATGCGACTGCAAATGACACAACTCTATTTTGCTTCGCAAAGTGTAATTACTAGGTGATACGCTGCAAAGTTAAAATCAGGCTGTTGTAGGGGAATTTGGGAATTGTAGGCATGCATCCAAGCATCTCGTCGACGATTCTTCACATGGATGCAAAGTGTAGCCTATAAATGTTTTTACAACTGCTGTTGCCATGGAGCCGCAAAGTAACACACGCTGAGGGTGTGCGTCAGCTTTAATGTGGCACAAAATTACAGAAAGAAAACAGCCCAGGGAGCTAATGCTAACAGCTAGTAATCACGGGACTAATGCTAATGGGAGGGTAATGAAGTGTGGTGAACACCATGGCATTCTCAATTGCGACCACATTTAGCTCTCTAGCATTTAGCATCCAGATCACTCAGATACATCAAGGACGAACGCACATCGTTTTGCTCTTGGTATGAACACACAGTGTTCAGTAACAAAGGTTAAGACGGACCCCAGTGCGTGCTGTTATGGAGGCTAGTTAATAGTTATGAAACACACGCATCATTAGGCGTATATATATTTGACCCACAATGTGTTGTATTTTACACAATGTCAGAACATCAGTTGACACACTCACAGTATTATTGTTGTTCAGGTGTCAGCGTGTGTTTTGGTTTAACTTTAAGAGGTAATTGGACTCAGCACACACTCAATTAATCCCTTAGCCTTTTAGTCCTCCCTTTTTTCTCCCAACACTTTATTTCCATCGCTTGCTCTCTCCACATGCTCGCCTCATATGCTCCTGCGTCCCTTCATTTGTGGGTTCAGGGTCTATATAGCGCTCCAGGCAGGGGAGCTGCTGCCTTAGCCAGTGAAGCTTCTTGTTTTGGGACCAACGGGCCCAGCTGCACATTTTCCACCACAGTGCATTTTCAGGCACCGCCGGGGACTATTTTACAGGTCGGAGCTTATGGGGGGTGGATGCTTTTCCCATGACAGACCGACGTACTGTGGAGAAATGAAAGAGAGACAGAGCTTAACGCTTCCTTCCAGATATGATAATGTTTGTAAAAGGCTCACATGAGCTGATTTGTGCAGTGTGAGCTTGCCTGATGTTTTTCTTGTTTTCTTTGTCTTTCTGCAGAGTGACTGAGAGCAAGTTATTCAGCCGGCAGTTCCTTCCTGACGACATGGAGCATCATTTCCTGATGAGACTGTGGTTAGTAGAGTTTATTTATGTGCGCACACACACACACACACACACACACACACATGCGATCCTCGCAGCTACTATACCCTCACATATAAATACCAATGGCTTGTGTGTCCTTGAAATCCATCCCCTGAAGGAGTGCGTACGAGTTCCTGGTGGAACCTCTCAAGGATTAGCCCACGTCACTGGAGTGTGGATCAGGAGTGTGCCACTCTCTGTTCTCTCTTCTCAGCCTTTAGTGTCTTATGTCTGATGTGACGTGGGAAGCAGTATTGATTGAGTTACTCCCTGTTGATGTTTTTTCTTTTGAAGCTGCACACTCCACATACATGGCTACTACACTAGATACAACTGTTGTACTTGCCATGCGTGGGTTGGG
This sequence comes from Taurulus bubalis, assembly GCF_910589615.1. Taxonomy (NCBI): domain Eukaryota; kingdom Metazoa; phylum Chordata; class Actinopteri; order Perciformes; family Cottidae; genus Taurulus; species Taurulus bubalis. Next base: position 16,428,869 of record NC_136604.1, read on the forward strand.
AATGTGAATTTTCAGAGGTCACAGATGCTCCGTTATGTAGGAACACTGACATTGATGCAACAAAGTTGGCCTTACGTTTTGGAAAACGACTGATGGAGAGAGTGATACAGGAGGAATGAGAGGAGAGAAAGATGTCTGACAAGTGCTGGCTGACACAGTAGTAAAGTAAAAAATAGCAGGCAGGGCCGACTGATTGTGCTGGCCCGAGGTTGTACAACTATTCTTAGCCTCAGTCTCCTCCTTTCCTCACTCGTCTCCCTCTTCTCTCCCTCCTTTCCCCTGAGTCTTTTGTTACGGCTCTGATGCCAGCGCTCTTCAGTCAATCTGGTGTCTGGGAGCACTCTGCATCTATATACTCTTGCTCTCTAATTGGCTAAAACCACTTAACTGTCTCCCATCCATCTACCTCCCATCCATTTGTCATTTTGTTTATTTATCCTCCCCATTCACCTGTGTATCCGTCACCAACTCAACTGATGCAATCATGCATCACTCTTTTTCTGTCCATAGTTGGATTTAATGATCAGTATGGATTTTTGAAGCTTACACTTATTTATAGCTAGAGAGACGTAGAGACAAATTGTCGTATGTGTGTGCATGTGTGCATGTGTGCATGTATTTTCTCTGATGTGATGGTGAGGCAGAATGGGTTGTGCTTTTCTACACAAGTTAAATCACAGAATAATCCAAGAACCGGAAACCCTTAGCATTGTTGCTACAATGATATGCCATGTCGGCCATTGCTGTCAGGGGACTGCAGGAAAATTGTGTGTGTGTGTGTGTAAAGCAATCACACACAATGAGGTCAGATAGATCATAATAATGGAAAATAAGAAGAAGAAAATGGACTAGGTGGAGGTGACCAATGAAGGCGTTTCCTCTGCTGTGTCCATCACTTTCTATATGGAGACATTGCACTCTGAATCACCCTACTTATAGCACAGCCACTTACCAGATTGCGTTTAGTTGAACTCGTGACTTCATTAGTTTATATCTAGGAAGCATATATTGTTGCTATGGTTACTTGCATTATGCTTAGAGGAGGGGTATGCTGCCCTCAGTATATGTGCTGTGATACACCTTGGCAGTTAGACAAACTCCTTCTTGACATCACGACTCTGAAGACAGTTGTCCGTTGTCCACAGGTTTATTGACGTAAGAAAGAGTAAAACTAAAACACACAAAAAGCATAATGAATACAAATGAAATGCTTTCTCATTAACCTTATACATACACAATGTCAAGATACTGATTCTTCAGTGACATACATTGCTTTGTTTTTAACTGCTACTTTTTATGTATTCACTGGTGATTTACCTACATATGTTCTTGTAAACCACTGTATTTTAACATATCAACTATCTATTAATTTTTACTTGTATTTATTCTGTCATGAACTTTACCAACAGTCATAGCGGATTAGTCATTAACTATAATGACTCGATGTGCATAAAACATCCCAAAACTAAACATCGTCACAAAAATAATCATCTGCGATCATAAGTAACAATAAAACAAATCAATACATACCAATGATACCATCAAAAGGCATAAGATGCAGGCAGACTCAACTGGATTGGAAAACTACCGAAAACAGCAGTTCTGAGCCATGTTCTCACTTATTCACTTCCTGATTATAAAATCACCTGACAAGTTACAGGACATTTCCTGTTTCAAAATAAAACGTGTTTCAAAATAAAACGTATAACATTCTGATTTAACAATTGTAACAAAACAAGGGGGATGATGAATTTTGTAATACGTAGCTTTTTGTAAAATACTGGATGATCCTTACAATATGAAATGTGACAAGATGTAAATAGACACTTTTTTTGATAAGGGTTCACAAGCTGAACAAGGTTGAATCCACCATTTTAATCTTGATCTTGAATTCATGAATTTAGCACATTTGTCTGTAAGAATCTTAATCTGAAAAGTAACAAATACTACAGCTGTCAATTAAATGCTGTGGACTAGGCATTAAATAGCAGAAAATTCAAACACTTAAATACAATACAAGTTGCTCAAAATTGCACTTAAACAGTGGCAGTAAAAACACTGATTTCTTTCCACCGCTGGTTACAAAGATGGTCAAATTCTCCCACACAGGTGTTCTCAATTATCATACTGATTAGCCCTCAAGACAGTGTGGGCGTGTACTAACTGTGCATGATTGACATGTCCCGAACTGTACTGTGCCTTTGACTGCGCCTTTGAGTTGCTAAGAACATCTTTAGCATTTGTAGGGAACATAGGGAACTTATTAGGAGACCTTTTTCAATGAAGACATTTTGACAGTCACAGAAGGAAAAGGCCAGGTGTAAATAATCAATGAATGATGGCTGAATTCCACTTCGCTGCTTCAGTTTTAGGTTTGTACCGCGCATGCTGGCTCGCTGCCTGCTGGTACACTTGGATAGAACGTAGCCATCTTTAATGTTATCAGGGACGCATGTTTACCTGCTATGATGAGCCTGAACTGTTTAAGGTGTAATCAGCTAAGTGAAAACACCTGTGTGCGTGTGCCTGTAATTAATACCATTTAAATGTGTAACAACCTGGATACATAAGTGGAGATATGCAGATGCTACAAAATGCAGATGCTTCTGCAAATGTTGTATATTGCCTAGTGTTGTATAGCTATAGTATAAAAACCTTCGCTGTTGATAAATGTCATCCCCTTTAACTGAAATCCTTGCAGCTTGTTCCAGCATGCTTAATTTAACATCATTTTACAGTACAGTGAACTCTTCAAAAGGCTTTAAATTCATGTCATGTGAGGGGCATTTTGCAGAGATGAGTCGCCTCCCTCCATTTTTTACCCTTCACTCAAGTTCCACTTCTCAATGGGTGCCTGTGTGTGGGTTTGCATACATTATCGCATGCATGCGTGTGTGTGTGTGTGTGTGTGTGTATGTGTGTGTGTGTGTGTGTGTGTGTGTGTGTGTGTGTGTGTGTGTGTGTGTGTGTGTACGTCCTCGCCTGCATGTGCATATGGCTTTGTGGCTCCGTGCCCAGTCTCCTGGCTGCCAGCATATGGTTTCTGAGAGAGTAAATCTTCAAACAGCAGCTTTTTGTAGCACTGAAGGACAGCATCTCATTAGGAACACATCAGGATGTGTGTAGTTGTGTGTGTGTAGCTGTGAAGAGGCAGACTGGAGTGAGCCCGCAGGAGAGCAGGTTATCAGTTGTGTTTCTTGATTATCTGCAGTGCAGCTTATCAGCACCAGATAAAAGAATTAGCCGGAGAATCGCTCTCTCCGTAGCAGTCAGGCATAACAACCGCTTACTTAACAACTTAGGCCTAATATAGGAATGCTATTGTCTGATTGACTTGTTTTGTTTGATATTGCACTCACCAGTTGAAAATAAACTATACTTTTGTTATAATTGAAACAGGATTGTGTCATTTTCCAGGTCAAAAAAAGTTATTTACTCTCCTGCTTCTTCTTCTTCTCATCTGAGCTGCACAGAGGGGCCATCTGTCACTGTCAAAACCTGTAGCTCCTGCTTTGTATAACTGGCAGGCAAATGGACACAATAGAAGGGAGATGACAAAAGAGCATGTAATAAATGTGTTCACCATTTTGTGCCACGGGGCTCCAGCAGGTCTTTTAAAAACTGATTGTGTTGTTGTCAAGTTCAGAGAAATGGCAACAACTTAAACTCAGCCGGCGGGTAAATTCACAGTCAGGAAATGTTATTTTAGGGTTCGGGTTATCTTGATGAATGATTAAAATGATAAATTGTCCCAAAACGTCCTCGCTCATTTGATTTTTGATGAGAAGATGTACTCATTCTGTAAGAGCATTAACATGAAGCAAGTATCATTAGTTTGAAAATGACTGTGATATTCGATTCTTTCTGATTGTCTGTTTCTCTGCATGTCTATCTGCAAATCTTTTCTTATTCCTCCTATATTGGTGTCTCTCTCTCTCTCACTCTCTCTCTCTCTCTCGCTCTCCCCCCCACCACCTCACTTCAAATGATTTATGAATATCTTTTATCAATGTTGAAAGCAGGGCTCATCTGTTCTGAACAACTCAAGTCCCATATTATAAAGTGAAAGAAAAAAGAAGAGATTGAAGTATAGAGATTCCAACATCTGTGTGTGTGTGTGTGTGTGTGTGTGTGTGTGTGTGTGTGTGTGTGTGTGTGTGTGTGTGTGTGTGTGTGTGTGTGTGTGTGTGTGTGTGTGTGTGTGTGTGTGTGTGTGACAGATGAAGAGAGAGGTAAGGGGGAAAAGAGGTAGAGTAGAGGGAGGCAGTGACTGCATCAGCCTTCATATGATTTAATCAAAGCCATCCATCACATCTGAATAATTAGACAGCAGCATGGATCGCATGACCAGCGCCCATCAGTTAGAACACATACACACACACACTGGCTGACACACACACACACGCATTTACACCTATCTTTATTTACACACAAATATCCCATGGCCCGAAAACAAGCGGGGAGTGTCCCCAACATGGAATGGGGTCCGACCCCGTCTCTCTGGATGCACTCAACATCATCGCCGCTAATGTTGCCACAAATTTCAGACATAATCATCCGGCGACAGAGTTGGAAACAGTTTAATTTGGTCTCCGTCAGAGGGGTTTTCAGTCCTTGATGGAGAAGTATATGTGTAGAATTAACGCCGGCAGTCAGAGAGCTCTGCACAAAGAAAAAAAACATTCCTTGTCACGTCTTAAAAGTGCTCCTAAAATAAATGAAAAAAGTGAGCATTAGCATTCTACTGTATTTGCACCCATGCCAGCATGCAGATCTCGGTGTGACGATGTTGGTCTGTCAGTTGGTTTGGTCTATCGCTTTGATCCAGACTGAAATATTGCAAAGACTATTGGCCATGCCTTTCGGTACAGATAGCTCAGGTCACTGTTCCCAAAGGATGTATCCTAATGAGTTTGGTGTTCCCTTGAGCTTTCATCTTCTGCCGTCTGCTGTCATCTGCGACTGTGGCTCAGAAGGTAGAGCGGGTCGTCTCTCAATCAGAAGAACGGGGATCGATCTAGTCCATGTCGATGTGTCCTTCGGAAGGACACTTAACCCCAGATTGCTCCCGAAGGCTGTGCCATCGGTGTGTGTGCTGAGATAGATCCTGATGGGCAGGCGGCACCTTGCATGGTCGCCCCTGTCATCAGCGTATGAATGGATGAATGACACGTAGTGTAAAAATGCTTTGAGTGGTCGAAAGACTAGAAGGAACAAGTCAATTTTCCATTTACCATCACCATGAGGTTTTCAGTGAAACTATTAACTATTGGATGGATTCTCATGGCTACCCGTAAGTTTTATGCCAGAGCCCTCTGCATGGTTTCTATCAATTATCTGTTACTGAAGTGCCACTTCTTGAAATTTACTAGCTTATCTCTCATCGCTGTAACATCAGAATTATATTATGTTTATTTACACTTCAAACACCTCATATACACTACACATGCATACTTTGCATTTTTGCACTTCTCTACTGTTTAAATCTAATTGAATTGGATTTCCTAAATTAATACACGCTGCGCTGTACATATATTTCATCCCAGTTATTTTTATTTTATTTTTATTTTGTATATATCTTTCATCCCTGTTTTTATATTTTATATTTTATTTTTGTGTCTGTAAACTGCTACTCTGACAACAAATTTCCCCTTGGGGATTAATAAAGTATATATCTATGTATCTAAAATTATTTTTATGGATTCGCACTTAATGTGTCACTTAGGCTTACTAAGTGACACAGTAAGTGCGAATCCATAAAATAATTTTACAATTGTATTGATCTCCTTGTACATGCATGTGCTGTAAGCGTGCATACTGCCTTTACTCATATTATTTAATGTTGTTGAAACATGTGTCTCAGTAGATTGCCGTGAGGTGTAGATGCTGTATAGTCAAATTGTTTGATTTACACAAGACAGACAAAAGGAATTGCAGCCCCTCTCTGCATAGCTAATTCCCTTTGATCCTACTGTGAGAATGCTTAATATGTAAAAGACACTCAATAATGACTCTGCCAATTACATGCACATCAGAGGATGATATGTGTTGCAACTACAGATTAGCAGTAATCCTGCCAAGATGTCATTTTTTGTATTGTGTTCGCTTAATCAACTAACAATGCTGCTGTTATGCTTTGATTGATCCTGTTTTGATGGTGAGTTTATGTTTACATTGATTTGATGAGGGGGAGTTGGGTGGATCCATGAGCTCTCATAGGATTTCAGAACAATATCGACTAATGAATGTGCGCATATTGTAATGAATGCGCATCGTAATGAATGCTTGAACGTGTTTATACACTAAGGGTTGATCTTGGTCAGTAACATCCGTCTTTCTGTCTCTCTGCTGACTAAGAGCAGCGAGATATCTTGTCCTTTTCCCTCTCCTCTATTCCTCACACATCCTCTCATTGATCATGCCAACGAGTGACAAGAATGCAGCGTTTAGATTTTCGAGGGAAGGTGAAAACTTCCCGGCGTTTTTATTTATTTTTCCTCTTGTCTTTCACTTCACCATTTTTTTCCCTGTCTTCTTCTTTCTCTGCCAACCTCTCACCATCTTGCACACTCTAATAAACACAATCACACGTGAAATGTTCAAAAAAAGCTCGCAAAAGAAAAGCGCTTCCTCGTTTGTCATTATCACCTTATCAGCTGCAATCGTTCTCGCCGCATTTCATTTTCAGTTGCGAATGAGTTGTTGGTGCAGGTAATAAGTGGGTTTGAGTCTGAAACAGATCAGATTTGTCAGAGAAAGCAGAAGGTAAAGTGAGGTAGGTGCAGCTGTGAAGCTGTAAAAATCAACAGAGTCACGCCTTTACACTGTGTGTGTGTGTGTTTGTGTTTGTGTGTGTTTGTGTGTGTGTGTTTCACACATGAGTGACTGTGTGAATTGTGTCTAGGGAGAGGTACTTTCTAAATTCTAGTCACTGGCAGCTTTTATGCTCCCACAGAGACCCGCCTTGCCAGTCACAGCTGAAACAATATGTACTTGAAACACACACACACACACACACACACACACACACACAGAAGCAGGACACATGCACGCTGACTTATGTGATCATTAGGTGACTCCAGTAAGGATGTTAATAAATTGATCTAAGAAGACTCGTAATGTACCATATTTATTTGAATCATGCATAGAAATGAATGTTTGCTGGCATCACTGCTTACTCACTATGAGTGCAGGAATATTTTCCCCATCCACTGCAGCAACATAACAATAGGAAGTCCCAACAATAAACTTAATTGGAAGAGAATTATTACCCGACCTGCTGGTTGACCTTCATTTTTTGTCATTCATCATCTGTTTCTCTTCATTTCCTGTCATAGATTACTGTTGACTCCAAGGAAAGGCTTAAAATGCATGCTCAAAAAATACTTTAAATGCATTGCATTGTGATGCCTCTCATTTAAAATGAATGTCCTTTCATTGAATATTCAGTAAATATATAAATCCTGAAATAAACGCATTGTTTGTCATCCAGAATACGTATCAGCTAGCATTCAAGGACCTTTTTTCAAGTTGAAATGGTTGACTTTTCAAATTATAGAAATGTAAAACAAAACCAGAAACACACTGGTGATTACTTTTCAGTTTATTTTAGGGAAGACACAGAGGGAAGAAGAAGAAGGTAAAAAAGAAGGCTTTGTATGTGGCAGACTGCAGAGGGAAAATAAAGTGTTGATGCATCACCGAGCCGCCAGCCTCCCTGACACTTGACTTTTTCCTCTTCTCTCTTATTTTAAATTCTATCCCTTCGCCACCACATTTCTTCCCCCACACTCCCCTCTTCTCTCCATCATCCCCTTTTCTTTTTTTTTCATCTCCGTTCCCCTGACTGTGCCCTGACACTCCAAAGCCCTGCTCCCCTCATTAACTCTCTTTCATGGGGCTGCAGATGACAATAATTGGTTTGAAAACAGAAGACAATGGGATACATGGATTATCCCCGGCTAACACCCACCACCACCGCCGCTACCCCATACCCACTCCTCAAGGACAGCGCTGTTCTGCATTCTCCCCTCCACTTCCTGCCCTTGTCTCTCCTGCAGACAGAAACTTGTCCACTTGTCCTTTCTTTTTCTTCTCCTTTGTGTCATAATTGTTGGTCTCCTCTCTTTTACGCCCATCATTCCTTCACCCCCTTTCAAACTTTGCTTTTACCCTCTTGAACTTTACCATGCACAAACACTTTCTATTATCTCTCTTTTTTTTGGCTTCCACTTACCCCTTCTCCCTTCTTCTTTGTTCGTATTTTCTCAAAGAGCTGTAAGATGAGTCCCCCATAGGGATACATCTTCTGCTCCTGCCAAGAGTGGAAGTGACATTACTAACACACTCTCACGCACACACACGCACAGAAATAGAGTTCTGTGAAATGATAATGACATTTAATTAAACACTGTGACTAATGTGATGTCATCTATCCAAGGAAACCATGAACCTGTGACAAAGTGATGGGGGAAAATGGAACAGTGAGAGGGCAAAGACAGGGAGAGGAGGAGGGGTGAGATCAGAAGAGGATGGGAGAGGTGTGAGGGGCTATAAAAGAAAATAATAACAAATGGTACATCATCAGCCAAGTTCACTTCATGCCAAGTAGCAGAGCAATGTCAAGAGTGGTCGTTCCACTCCTTCTCTTCATCACCATGTTTTTCCCTGTCATTGTATCCCTTCGTCAGTCACCTTCTCCTCCATCTGTTTTCTCCTCCTTTTCATTCATTCTGAAGTCTCTCCATTGCTCTGGCTTATCCTCCTCTCTCCATGTCTTCCCTCCGGTGAGGGCTCTCAGGTTTCGGCTGTAACTGCTTTAGCGGAAGGGATAATGGTTTGTAATTCACTCCCAGCTCCTCTCTGCTGGTCAGGAGGCCCACTCATGTACAAGTAGAGAGAAGTAATCAGTGTGTATGTGTGTGTAAACAAAAGCACTTTTTCAGCTACACAGTCTGTTAGTGAGTGAGTGAGTGAGTGTGTGTGTGTTTCGTTCTTTCTGATTGCATTCATGCAAATATATGCCTGTTTGCATTATTCGTGTCAAAATGCGCATTGAGAGCCTTTGAACCATACTTCATGCGTGTGTGTGTGTGTGTGTGTGTGTGTGTGTGTGTGTGTGTGTGTGTGTGTGTGTGTGTGTCAGTTTATAATTCACAAGAGGCTCTCTGGGGAACATCTGATATGTTACGTAACACCATGTCAAAGTTAAATGCCCCTTAGAACCAGAAATAATGAGCACACACACACACACACACACACACACACACACACACACACACACACACACACACACACACACTAATACGCAGTCTGTTGATGATGCAGTAAGTGGGAAGCGACCCCCCTCTGCCCCTCTCCCACTGTGCCACCATGGTGCAAGACTCCAATACTCCACCTCCCTGGAGTATGAATAATATAGGGATCCCATATGTGTCAGCTTGTAAAACTAGATCACCAACTGTGGGCCCGAGGAAGCTTGCTAAGCCCAAGGGTGCCCCAGGGCCTCGGGGTGTGGGGTTGAGGGGGGGTTGGGTTGAGGCTAAGCACGACCAGGCAGACTGTCCACAAACACGCAGTGGGGACTGGAGCGCCTCGCATTAGCAGGCCAGAGCATCTCAAACAACACTGCCCTTTTACCCATCATTACTCTCGTAGCAAGGGGCTGGAATTATGCTTTGTTATTGTGTATATGCGTCTTTTGTGTGTATGTTTTGTTGCATACAGATACATGTTTTTCAGTAATTCAAGGCAAGGAATCAGCTTTTTCTGGCTTTTGTCGAGATATTATCAAAAAATGTTAAACTGGCTAACGTTAGACTTTACTGTTTTAGTTCAGTCTAACCAGACTACTACTCTAGCAAATGTTTTTAGCAAAAGATATCTAGAAACTTACTGTATTTTGCCCAGAACCGAATGATTAGATTAGATATTCCTTTATTAGTCCCGCAGTGGGGACATTTAAGGATTACATCAGCAAACAGGGTAAAGTGCACACAAGAGATATAGTAACAAATAAAAGAAGTAATATAAATAAATGAATTATATAAACACCAACAGAATAAATATACTATTATGACAGAAAGTAAGCAATAGCTGGTGAACATAGTGGAGTATGTCTTTGTTAAAGAGCCAGATATTTCCCTTTGGAGTTGGTGGTGACCAAAAACATAGCTGAAAGAGAGAAAGAGAGAGAGAAAGAGAGAGAGAGAGAGAGAGAGAGAGAGAGAGAGAGAGAGAGAGAGAGAGAGTGAATAAAGGAACTTAAATGTGTCCAATGGACAGAAACATGACTCTGCTGGATGCGTATGCGTAATTAACAGTTTGTTTCCACTTGAATATGATATAAAAGTTATTATTTAAGGAATGCACTGCATTAACCCGTGATACCGCCAGATACTGCTGTGTTAGCTTTCTTTCCCCCAAAAAAGTTATCATTTTCAACCCTTCAACCATATCCATTGTAATATTAGAACACTTTAGATACAAGGAGACTGTTCTACATATTATTTCTTCTCCATGGTGGTGAAACCTAAAGAATAAATGTCCACAGGGACCAATTTGTGCTACAGTAGCTATTTCTGTAATTCAATCATTAGATTTCAACTTGCAGATGTCAGACAGGCTGTCTGCTAGTGAAAGTTCAGTATCACTCAGATTTGTCTACATTATTTTCCAATACTCAGAAAGTGAATGGTACTGTCACTCTGTTTTCAAAAGTAGAAGTGCCCTTTTCACTCTGAATACGTAATACTATTTTGTCTGCACATCTTTAAATTCAGCATATTGGTAACATAGCTCACTTATTCTTCACTCTATTATTCATAAGAATAAGGTCAAAAAGTTTGCTTCTGTCACAGAGTGTGTATACCAAGACAAATAGTTCTTAATGAAACACATATTAGAACATAAAATGGTCCAAAAGTTGTTTTGTCTCAGAGGAACGCATGTTTGTTTGCGAGTTGGCAAATTGAAAAAAAACTTTCTATTTCAACACTGCTTCATTAAAAAGTCCATGAATGAGGCCAGGACAGTTTCCTGAAATACACTTATTTACTTTCTTGCCGAGAGTTAAATGAGACGGTTGATACCACTCTCATATTGGTGTGTTGAATACAAAGCTACAGCCTGCAGCCGGTGCGCTTAGCTTAGCATACACACTTGAAACAAGAAAAAGCTAGTTTTGACTCTGATCATTTTTTACATTTTGGGTCTAATACAGATTAAACAAACCCGATAGAACCTGTTAAGTGAGCTTTCGAGGTGGGTGGACATGGTTAACTTTGGACAGAGCTAGGCTTGCTGTTTCCCATGTCTTGATGCTAATCTGAGCTAGCTGCCGGCTATACATTCATATTTACAGCACACACATGAAAGTCGTATCAATGTTCTCTCTGCAATAAGGTCCAGAGTGAATTTCCCAAAATGGCAAAAATATTTCAGCTGCATTCAGTAACTTAACATTTTAACAATAAGGATTTAAAAATACACTTATGGGACCTGATTTTGAGGAAGCATCTCGGGGCACAGCACCACGATCATACAGTGCACCAATACCTCCCACCTCAGCGGTCCATCCAGCTGCTCCACTGCACTTTGGGTTTAAGCCCCCAGATGTGTTTTCTTCCCAATAGTTACTGAACTTATCAGGCTCTGACATGGGTGTGTTGTCGCTGTCACGGTGCTGGTCCTTCCCTCTGTTGGCACGGAGGTGGAGAGTTGCGTTGTTTGTCGAGATGTGCTCAGAAATTCAATTTCACAGCTCTGTCTCAGCTGAGAGCTGGAGGAGCATAAGGAGAGAGGGGACAGTAATTGAAAGGCAGTGGAGCTCATCCCGTGTCCTCCTCTTCTACTTTTATTCCTTTTGTCTACATCTCTCTTATATTTGTGTGGGCATTTGTGTTAGCCCTCTTTAATGTCGCACACTGAGAAATGGTCATTTGTGGACACTCCATGTAATTATCTACAAACTAATGTATTATAAACATAGATGATGGTGCTCTCTCTCATTTTGTCCTCGCTTTTGTAGCCATACAACAGAAAACTGCCGCATATTTGTCCAAAAATGTGGTTTGATGTCTACCTTGCTTTGAATCAAAGCTCTTTACTGAAATCAATGATTGAATTATCTGTGCGACAGCAGAAATAATCATTTTAGCCACATGAAAGAACTTCAATATGCATGGGAAGGTACATTGTCATCCCAGTTAATTTAGATTTTGGTACACATCTTTCTTAAAGTTTGAAACGGGTGGTGATAAAACTGAGCAATTAAAATAGAAACAATAAACGTTGTATATGCAGTATCCAGGTTGACGCTGTGAAAAGATGAGACGAGGATCCGCAGGTTTTTCCTCAAATTCACTGTCAATGGCCCAAATCCAGTTGGCATTGTAGGATTATATTATAACATAATAACTTTTTTAACATGTAAATTATTTCAGCCATCAAAAGCATAAAAAAAGAACATAGCATCTGAAATGAAAATTAATTACACATTTTATAAAAGTCTTTTTGTACTCATCTAGGCATGGGCTCTCTCTGCATTGTGTCACAGGAGTGTGAACCAACAGGGGCTTTTAGTTCATATAACTAGGTCTGAATGAATGTTTTGGCTGTGATTTTGGCAAGAGACGAGAGAGGGGGAGACGGAGAGAGAGGGAGAGTCACACTGCATAATTCAGAAGGGATGGGAGATTATGCACCATCTGTGTCCATATCCCAGTGGCCCTGTCAGAATTGATCCCCAACCCTTGACCTTTTCAGATACTCTGGGTGTTTTCCACCCGCTAGCCCGTCGTGCGCGGTGTGTTAGCGTGCAGCCATGTGGGTGTTTGTATTTCTGTGTGTTTTGAGCATGAGTCAGCCTGCTGCTCGCTAACCTTTCCACCGGATTACAACGTGCAGGTCAGATACACGCAACTTTTTTTGGTCTTTATTTTGTTGTCACTCAAATTAAAGGTCAAGCAATTCTGCTAGAATGTCTGATATTGCTGAAATACACTACGCAAATAGGTCATATGAAGTTAAATGAAAAGTATAGAACTTTTTTGGGTAATGCAGTTTTTTCGCTTTCTTGCAGAGAGTTAGATGAGAATACTTATTCCACTACATGTGGTAAATATTAATCTAAACTCAGCATGCGGTTATTTTAGCAGTTAAAGACTAAAGACTGGAAGGAGGGGGAAACTGCTAGCGTACCGCGGCGTGCCACCACTGTGACGCAACCAGCGGTGACTTCATAAAGTCACTGCATGTGGTCAAGGAAAAGCACAATACACTTTTATAGCACATCAATTAGTGAGCTTTACTGAGTATTCTTCAGTGAGCTTTTGAACAGGCAGGCTAAACTATACAAGAACCTTTTTTCTCTTTATTTAAGGGTTATTTGAGGGTCAGATGAGAAGATCACAATATTATCACATCTGTACGCTAAGAAGGTGGAGCCAGCCTTGTTTTACACTTTTTTTTTGTACTGAATAAACACAAAAGATACAATGTAGTGCTGGTGGGCAGATCATGTTACCATTTAGACCAGCCTTTATGCTAAGCTAAGCTAACCACCTGCCAGCTCCATCTTATATGTATTGTACAGATATGAGAGGCTTATGGATCCTCTTATATAACCTTTGGCAGGAGAACGAAAAAGTGTATTTAGTTTTCGGTAAAACTGTCTGGCTTTAGGTTTCCTTAAAGCTATTTATCTTTCTTTCATCTTTACAATTCCAAGCGTCCATTAAAGGTGTTGTGCAACACAACAACAACCTGATCCTGTGTGCGCTGTGGCCATGAGAAACTGTTTAAACAGAACATTGTTGCAGGCCTATAGAGAACTCTACGGCGCTCGATAGAGTGAAGGCTGCTGTAGGTGCGTTGCTTTGATCTGAGCCTGCTGATCATTAAAGTATGCAGTCTGCAAGGGCACACCGTTAGCTTTCCTTTACATCATACCACCAACATCAGCTTGCACTATTCTGTGGATAGAATAGGTAATAACACCACCACACACAGGTGGTGGTGTTATTACCTCTTCTATCCACAACATTGTGATGATGATGATGAACGAGGTGACTAATCATGTTCTTCGCGTTACCCGCACACTTAATTTCCATGAGATAGGTGTTGCAAACTATCTCGTCCTAATCAAGTTTGTTCATCCCATCAGTGTTACCCAATCTAAAATGGACCCAACTTCTGATTAAAAGTATGCCTCTCTGTCTCTCTTCAGTGCTTTCTTCAGTCCACCATTGAGCTACATTTGTATTTTTTAAGGCATATTGGTTAACTTGCTGTCATCCAAACATACTTAATATCAAGGCGAAAAAAAAATAAACACAATAGCCATATTGATTGTATGCCCCATTGCATTTTGATACTGTGGTGAAGAACTTTATGTCGCAAACGACATCTCAAAGATGAAGTTTTTGCTTTCTGATTCCTGCAGTCATTAAAATGTTGTGGCTTATTTACCATGCTGCCTCCATTTATTCGTCCATCTGCAGGAGCACGACCTGTAAGGTGTGTTCAGGTGAAAATACCACTCTGTTTTCACTCTCATGTTCCCATTGCAGATTGGCACAAGCCAATCAGAAGCAACTCACTTTCTCGCTCTCTCTCCTGCTATTAACAGACCATGTTTGATGGTCTCATACCAGTGTTTCAGAATACAGCTCCTGACCGTTAGTAGAGGATTGTGAACGGAACAAAGCACTGACCTTTAGATTCTGATTTAGCTTTTTTAATAAATCTATTTCCTCTGGAGAAGATGTACCTTTGGCTCAGGGAATCTCTGCATACCCTTTTACCTCCATCCAATCTGTACATTGATGTGACATGTTGGGTTAAAGGGCAAAATAAACTATTTTTGTGTTTCTGAATACTAAAGTTTAGTGTGTTCAGGGTACATGACAATTAATGCAATATTAAAGTATATGATACTTGATGTTTTCCATCTGTATTGTATATTATTTCTGTCTCTCTTTCATGTGTTGTGAAATACAGCTAGAGGTCCTTTGTTGAACTGGGCGCAGCCTTAACATAAGCACAGTTGAACGCCTCTGAGGGAGCAAATCGTCTGCGTGATGAGCTTGAACTAAATGACTATCTCACTGTAATTCTAGCCAAGGTTGGGATGCTTGAATACAAAAGTACGACATGAAAGGCCGGGAGCCGCGTCTCTCACACATCAAAGAGCAGACAGGCGAATGACACCGAGCTTTCCTCTGATCCTCAAGGAGTCAAGAATGGGAATGAGTGGTTGACAGGGCTCCTTAAGTTGCTAAGCCTCGCCGCCCGAGCGATTCTCCCGCCTCCTCTCTCTCTCTCCTCTCTCATTCTTAGCTTGTATGATTTTATCTTTCGTTTGATTGACTTCAGAATCTTTTTTTTCTCCGTGCGTCACAGCTGGCTGAGAAGTTTAGGCCGTTAAGGGTTAGTATTGATGTAATGAGACCAAATTGTTTCGCTTTCATGGTGCCCTTGAAACTTAGTGAGGTTGCACCGCTTGATGCCCGTACGTATACAAGAGTAGGGGAAAAAAATTGCATGGCCAGTCGGACAAATTTAAGGGCACTGTGTGTGTGTGTGTGTGTGTGTGTGTGTGTGTGTGTGTGTGTGTGTGTGTGTGTGTGTGTGTGTGTGTGTTTGTGTGTGTTTGAATTTGTGGGATAGGTAACGCTAATGTGTTGTAAACTCCTTCTTGATTGTGATTAATTAGATGACGAGAAGTGTGCGCTGACAAGCTGCTTATTCTGATTAGAGAGATCGGCTTCCTGTGAGAAGCAGAACTAACGAGGCTCGTGAACCTCAACACCAAGCTTTCTTAACCCATCTGCATCTTGTCTGCACTCTCTTCCCACGGCTTTACTTTTCTGTCACACCCTTTATAAAGCAGTAGCTTTGTTATCTGACATTTTATCAATTGCTCTCATCCAGCATTAGCTTTTATTAGGAGTTGTGTTTCTGACCTCCTGACAAATGTAAGTTGAACATTCACACTCCTTTTAGCTCTGTTTTAGTCTCCATCAACATTTGACATAAATATATGTATTAGCAGGTAATGAGGTGTTTATTCAAGCTTTTTTGCTGAAATAGCTTGTTGGCCTGAAAATCAAAACAATTAGCCATTGTTTAATGAAAAATAATACCCCAGTACCCAGAATCATAGTACAATAACCAGGTGCTAAGCTAAGCCAGGTGCTTAGCTTACTGTTGAATCCTGATTATCTTCATGCATGCAACACACGACTGAACACACCGTTTCTATTCTAAAATGATTTTAATTGTCTTTCTTTCTCACACTTGAAATAGTTAACAGCATCACAACCCATGTGAAAACATTCAGGTTCATAACTGTATGTGGGGTTCCCACTATAACATGTTAAAATGCTTTGACACACTTTTTTCTCATAGGTGGAGTATAAAAGGGTTGTGTTCGATGCTGCAGGCTGTATTTTAACAATTAGTGTTGGACATTTGTACATAGAGGAAGCATTATCCTAAAATATGACTAGACGGTGCTTTGCAGAATGACATCTATTAAAAAGTTGGACCACTTGGACCTTTAAATCACCGCTGTTCGAACACTTAAATTATAAATTATTCCATGTACCACCATATTAAAACAAAATTGCTTTGTGGTTTCTCGGGTTCAACGGTGGGATTACCTAAATTACAAGTGGATTAAATATTGACAGAATGATTAATGATGAGTCTTTTTCTAATATTTCCAGTACAAATAAAGAGCTATGTGAGTGTGCAATGGTCACAGACAATAGGGGGATTTAAGATTTTCCTAATTAAGAGGAAAATACAGTTTATTTGTGTGTATTTGTCCCTGCATGTGTGTGCATCCTTCCCTATCGGACTTGTATAATCCTCCTCCCTTCCTGCTGCCTTCAACCTCCTGGCAGGTGTTCAGCTTGATTTCAAGCCAGGGAAGTGAAGACAATTTAAAAAAAAATTAACGAAGCTACAAACAATAAAATAATCATTGCATTCCAGTTGGACAATAATTCATATTGAAGGTTCAGAAGAAGCATCCCTTTTTCTTTGAAGTGGGTTGCTCTAAGGACCGTACCTTTCAATTTTGGTCACATCTATGGTGCTCAGCGCTCAATGCACCGATGCACAATGATACTTTTTTTTCTCCTTTATCTGGAAAGATCAGACTTCCTTTTTAGAAAATAAATAAAAAAGGATTTCCTGAATAAAAATAAGTTGAATTCCGTCATGAAGATAATCGCAGCAGATGGCTTGGCTCCTCTGCAAATGTGTACATTTGAGTTAAAGTGGATTTACCCGGTACTGTTTTGCTGAATATAGCTTTTCCCTCTGTGAAGGAAGGCTTTCTCAGCTGAAGATGTCGAGCTCATCTGTTTCCCACAGATGGCTTGTCAGTCATTCAGTCTCCAACTCACCAGAGATCCAAAATTCCTCTGTAAGTTTTGCTTATAGCGTCTCTAGATCTCTCTCTGAGTCATCACAACTCTCTGTGTTTCTCTCTGATTATGGATATATCTCCAAGGGCTCATGGCTGTCTTCTATTGTCTCCATTGATGGGTGATGGACACAGCATCCTTGCTGGCTCAATGACATGCAAACACACAAACAGACTCACACACGACTGTGTATAGGCTTAAGAAGCTGTTCGCCTTTATATAACGATAATTGCCCTAGCAACAACACAGTATGTGATAAAAAAAAAAAAATGCATTACACGTTAATACTGTAATTTTAATGTTGGAAACACAGGAATCATATATGCATTGTCTTCCATTATTAGTGCAAGTCAGACAGGTAATCAAGGGGCTGTCTCCATGAGCTCTCTCCTCATTAGCTCTCATTAGTGCGTTCCTCTCCACTCCACTACTTCCATGATCCAGATTATCTGAGGATCTGAAGTCGGGTCTACAAGAACACAGACTTCTTAGAAAAGCAGCAACAGACCTCATTTATCAAGTGAACATGCAGCCAGATTTTATTATTGCACTTTACCGAGATAATTAGTATTTATGAAGGAGGTTTTTTTATTCTAAATGAGGTATCCACTGTATTAAAATCCGTGGCCTCTTGACCTTGAAAGACAGGAAAGACTTCAGCAGTCACATTTAAATAGAGCACCGCTGATTTAACAAGTTTAGTTGGCAAGCATGCGGCGTCCCACTCAGCCTGTGAAACAGTTGCATTATCTCAGCTTGGGCTTCACGGGGACTCCAATGTTTTAACAGGCAGACTGCAGTTCAAGCTGGGGGTGTGGAGTTTGATTGACAGGCATTAACCAGCCACGGGGTTGGCTTTTGAGTTGCATTATGGGACTTGTAGGATCCAGTGAGCTTGACCCGTAATTAGGGACTAAAGGTCAGGATATCTCTGCTAGTTTGATTCTGTGTATTCTTTTTCAAATCTGTCTGTTGTTAGTCTCCTAATTTTATGGATGTGTATTATTTAATTGCATATTTCTAAAACGTTGGTCAGTTAAGTGTACGTCAAAGCTGTAGGAATGTTTTCTTTTTGCCTACAGATTTAAACAATACATTAAGCGAAAGGATAGTTTCAAGTCTTTGAACAATACTCACCTGCACATTTGTACATTGAAACAGTTTGCTGTGGCATATCTTCCAACATTCTTTGCTGAGCTATATATATATATATATATATATATATATATATATATATATATATATATATATATATATATATATATATATATATATATATATATATGTATATAGGTGGAGGAATAGTTAGAAGAGGGAATATTGTACTACAAACTCAATAACTGCGTCCAGTTGGAACAAGCACCAATAACTCTTTTCATGTACATGTTGGCATGTGAGTGCTGTTAGAAAACAGACTTGAGAAAATGTGCACCTTTAATACTGTGTTCATTTTCAGGCAGATATATACGCTAATCAGAACACACATGTTAGACCCCAAACTTACCAATAAAGCTTTGTGAGCCTATACAACTCAGCACGTGTCATCCTGAAAATGAACAAACCGGAGGTCTTAAAGGCTGAGTGTTTGTACAACTCAGCACTACTGGTTTATGTGCATACAGGCAGCAATCCTCCAGATAACGCAATCCTGTCGATGTAACTGTCACTGTCAAGACATGATACAGGCCTCCAGTACAGAATGTGTCAATGCAATGGATGCAGGTAGAGGCAACGGTGTCCCTTTTGAAGATGACATGTATTTTTCAATGACTGTTCAGTGGCTTTTTTTATATGGTCGCAGTTTATATTGTAACATGTATGCGTTTTAGTTTTAGCAAATCATTCTATTGTTTGTGCAAAATTACCAATCTTTAAATATCTCATTGAAGATAATCCAGGGAAGCTAAAAAAGCATGCATTGATGCTTTTAAAAGTGTTATATGTTTATATTTCTCGTTGTTATTTACACATCACTGTATCACTGAATCACCAAGGCAAGGCAAGGCAAGTTTATTTGTATTGCACATTTCAACAACAAGGCGATTCAAAGTGCTTCACATAAAACCATTAAAAGAAAATCAAAACATAATGCAGATTTAAAAACAGTTAAGAAAACATTAAAACAGTCAAAAAGCAAAATAAAAGTAGAAAAAGCAACATAAAAAATAAAAGTTGAATAAAAGTTGCAGTGCAGTTTAAGAAATAAAATGCAGTAGTGAGATGCAGTAATTGAACCTGGATCAAATAAAGGCAGCAGCAAACAGAAAAATCTTCAATGTGGACTTAAAGGAGCCGAGGGTCTCAGCAGACCTGCAGCTTTCAGGGACCTTCTTCCAGATGTGTGGAGCAGAAAAGCTCAACGCTGCTTCTCCATGTTTAGTTCTGACTCTTGGAACAGAAAGTAGACCCGTCCCAGACGACCTGAGGGGACGGGATGGTTCATAAGGTAGCAGCAGATCACAAACATACTCAGGCCCTAAACCATTCAGTGCTTTATAAACCAGCAGCAGGATTTTAAAGTCAATTCTTTGTTTGACAGGAAGCCAGTGCAAAGACCTCAGCACTGGAGTGATGTGATCCACTTTCCTGGTCTTAGTGAGGACTCGAGCTGCAGCGTTCTGAATCAGCTGCAGCTTTCTGATTGGCTTTTTACAGAGGCCTGTGAACACACCGTTACAGTAGTCAAGTCTACTGAAGATAAATGCATGGACAAGTTTCTCCAGATCCTGTTGAGACATAAGTCCTCTAACCCTTGATATATTCTTCAGGTGATAGTAGGCTGATTTTGTAATTGTCTTGATATGGCTGTTCAGGTTGAGGTCTGAATTCAAAACTACACCTAGATTTCTAGCTTGGTTTGAGGTTTTTAACATTAGTGATTGAAGCTGAGCGCTGACTTTCAATCGTTCGTCCTTGGGACCAAAAACAATTACTTCTGTTTTATCTTGATTTAATTGAAGAACATTCTGGCACATCCAGTTATTGATTTCTTCAATGCATTTAGCCAGCCCTTGTATGGGACAATAGTCCCCTGGTGATATAGTTATGTAGAGTTGTGTGTCATCTGCATAATTATGATAACACACTTTGTTGTTTTTCACCACACCCAAAACACAAAATGACCTTCTTTGCATTATTCATTCTGCATAACCTGCAATAAAACCGCTTTCCCTGATCTTCCATTTGACAATTTCATTAGAATCTGCAGACTCATTTTCATTGTGTCTGACAATTTTATCTCACAAGCATTTTATTGAACCGGCAGCTTCCATTGCCGTAAAAATCAAAAAGGCACAGCGAGGCACTAACAACAGGAAAACACTGTCGTTCCCTCCTCTCCTGCATTCAAATCCTCCTGTTCTACTCCATTGAATTGATTGGAAATCTAACATACACATACCACCTGTAAATTTTGCCTGAGGCCGCTGCTTGAGTGCGTAAAGGTTTTTGGAGTCCCGCTCTGGCAAAGGCCTTCTTTCAGTGGTAATTCTACAGATGATGCCAGTGTGACAGCAAGTGGGAGAGTTTCCACAATCGGGAATTTTTAAGGACATCACAGAGGTGGAACTTGTACTGGTTTCAACAATGGCATGATAAATGAGGGCTGGTATCAGCGCTGATTAGTGAAGTCTTCATTATCTTCTGTTTTGCTGCTTCTTTTCACTCTCGCTCTCATGTGGTCTCATTGTTTTGCCCGGTTAGATTGCGCCGATTTTGTACTTCATAATGAGACGGGGAACAATAGCCAAGTACTTTTTCCACTTCTCCTCCTTTGCAATACTTCTTCTTTTGTCTGCTTCCTCAATGAATGACTTCTGAATGTCACTCTTTTTCTTTCTTTTTTTTTATCTCTTTCGCCCCCGTTTCTGGAAGCAATTCTCATTGATTCTTAACTATGAATGGTGACTTCAATGGATGAGAAGACCTTTCCATTTATAACACTGCTGACTTTTCACTGTGTTTGGTTTGTGGGCGGCCATAAACCAAAACACCTATTTATAAAATCCAAATGCGTGTGTGCCTGATTTTAAACGACATGACTAAATGTCAGATGTCGCCAGTGTTGGGTGACTATCTGTCTTTTTGGAAGGAACAGTGGTTGTAATACTACATGGCAGTATGCATATCCTATTAGGATAGTATATATTACAGAAATGAAATTACCTTCAGTTAATTTTATTAGGATGATATTAGGCTATTAGAAGTGTGCAGTGCTCTGTGCTGAAAATGAATTGAGTGAAAGGAATTATACATCTATGTGGCATACAGCTGCATGGGCTGCATCAAGGCTCTTTTCTTCCTTTGCAATTCCACCTTCCTTTGCTCTCTCTCTCTCTCTCTCTTACCTTTCTCTGACATAATCTTCACACAAAAAAAGTACAGTAATAATAAAAGCCATCCACTTAGTGAAACAGATTACTATACTTTTGTCTGGCAGTGCAGCACGTAAGCGACGCAATAATAGAATTACATACATACAAAAGTGAAGTAGGCCTAATTGAATGTTTCGGAGGCTTGTAAATGACAAACGGAGCACTCTCTGTGACGGTCGCACACAATGCTCTCAAGGATTCATTGTGTCTGGACACTACTGCATCTTTTCACCTGAGAAAAAAGGATACATGCTCAAATCAAGAACTGTTCTTCAAATATGTTGGGACTAGTCTAAGTCTCAAGTCAAGTGTTTGAGGTTCAGCCTTTGAATACTTTGCCTCCAAATCTGTGATAATGGACGTTTTTTTTGTTTTAAACGTAAATCCTTACAAACTCAATGTACAAGGTGTGCGGCTATGCAAAGCCGGCCTGTAGCTGCCGGCGTGGCTCCAGGCGAGGCAATGTCATCCTTTTGGTCCATCACTTTGGTGCAGACTGAAATAACTAATTTTCTACTGACATGCATGCTTCCCAAAGGATGAATCTTATGGACTTTGATGATCCCCCTAACTGAGCAGAACAATTTGCTTTGAGAAACAAACCTCACAAGATCCTCTCCAGTGAAAAAAAAAGCCTCTCTGATACTAAGTAAATGTGTATGAATAAGGTTTTAATGAAAATCAACCAATAAACAAAATAATGCCTGTGGGTATTAGGTGAGGCACGCATACACTCTTTCACAAGTGGCACCAATGTCTGTAATGATGCAGGTAAAGGTGTTCTTTATTATTAGACCCAGCTCAGTTTTAGACTGCTCAAAATGACTGTCAAACTGGAAAGTAAAAGACAAAAAAAGGGACTCAAAAGGGCCTGAAGACCAGAGTTTCTGGCTGACTATGTTAAAATGAGGTCTGCCTTACATCGAGGAAGAAGATCAGAATGCCCTGAGAGAAAAAAAATGGTGTGGTCACATCCTAATTAAGAGCCAGCCCCCACACTCTGCACAACAGGTGATCTGAATAACCATCCATTCAACTCAGGGGGATTGTGACATTAGGCTAAAATGCATTTGAAAAAGGGAAATGACATGAGGGACTGCTCAGTTGACGATTTTCCAAAGACAGGATGAGAGGTCACTGGTTTTGGCATAAAATACCTTTCAGATACACAAATCAATAAGCATCAATAAACACACTTGCTAAACAGACATCAAAACATGGGACACAGCACTAAATCTCCTTATTTAAAAGATTACGCGTTGTGTGATGTGTCCCTTCTCGGTCACCAATTGGTACTGATTCCCCAGATCTCAGCTTGTACTTTACTTTATACCTCTGGTGACCCCCGACTTATCATCTGTCACCTTTATTTAGTCAACATTTTAGTTTGCCACAAAATCTTTACTTGTCATAGCACATATGTCACTTATTACACAAACGATTGTTCTGTTCTATTCAAGTGTTCCAGTGAGAGTCAGATAACATGCACAGATCAACACAGATACATGGAATCCAGAAATCATTGGTTTTCTGATTTATAAATGGCTGAATGTTAAACTTAATCACAAAAAAATCCTGGGCAAGCTACTGAATCATCTCTGCAGAGCACTGAGCTCACTTTTTAGTCTCTCTGTGGGTTGCACATCAGTGTGCCTGTGCACATGTGTGTCTGCGTTTGACAGGTAAGGCCACCAATGGTGGTAGCTGTATGAAGGGTAAGCTAGTGGTACAACACAGAGGGCAGGAGAAGGTAGTCGGACGACACGCATGCACTGGGACATTCTAAGACAGAACATAGTATTTTCATTTGCATTAACTTCTCACCTATTGCACAGCTGTGTATCTGCAGGTTGCTGTGGGTTTTTGTTGTACCTGTATGTGTGCATGGGTAAAATCCATCCAGCTATTGATGCATGTAGCATGTACGTATAGCACAGCAGACATTGAGCTTGCCTTTCAACTTATGTTAACACTTCCCATTCCGCCGATCTTCTGATCCACAGTCCCTGAGCGAAAGTGTGATGGCCGTCATAAAAAAGTAGGAAATATGAGGAAAGCAACCTCTGTGTCGGCTTAGCTCTCAAATCGACTGTACCTGGCAATCCTACATCAAAGCACTATAAGCGACCACACATACACACATGCATTATGCAAATGCAAATACATTTTGCATGCAAACGTCATTTGCATTTCAAATATGCTTACATTTGTATTTGAAACATCTTCAACTTTGCGCAAATCTTGCTGCATTGCTGACATTGCTGCACCCTCGGAAGCTGAGCTGAGCCTGATCATCACTACTGATCCCAGCAGACAACTATAATCTCTCTTTCTCTCTCACGGTGTATATGAACACCCATGTGATGTTTATGCAAATATGTTCTCCATGTAGTAACCTAGTTCACCGAGTAACCTAGCAACACTAGATTCAGCTGGTTAGAAGTGTGCGTGTGTCCATCCCTCAGCCTGTCTGTGATTTGCATCTGTGGACACAGCTGCAGCCGGTGTCCATGTGTGTGCAGCATTTGGAAGAGTTAGAAGTGACCGTGTGCTGGGAATCTGACTGCCGGTGGGAAAAGTCGTGAATAAAAGCTGGAGTGATCCATCACATTGCACGATGTTAGATTGTGAGTTACGTCTTTTTTCATATTGCTCCATTATTGCTCTTTAGTACATCTTGCTGTGATTTCTCCTTCCCTGTGATCCCCTGCAGTCAAACACTGGGTCCTGACCTCCATCAGCGTTTGAGTTTCTGTCGGTGAAGTTCATTCTTTGTCTTGGATGCAGTAGTTAACTGAACAACCTCCCTTCGAAGTCCACATGTCGTGCGTGTGTGTGCGTGTGTGTGTGTGTGTGTGTGTGTGTCTGCTGTTTGGCATTGTTGAGAAAACATGTTCATATTTTTTACCTTGGAAACAGCAATTGGCATCTCCATCATTAACGTGTTTCTACTTAAGTTCAACCATGGTGGCTATTGCTGCTCGTGCTTATCAAACTGTACCAGTGGGAAAACACTTTGTGTAGTTGTTTGTGTGCATGTGAGTGCATGTGAGTGCATGTGTGTGTTTGTGTGTGTCTTGATTCTCCTCTGTGAGTTCTGCATCTCCCTTTGATTTGCTGTCAGGAGAGTCTGTAATACAACACGATACGAGCAACTGGAGCGCCAGAGAGAGAGAATAAGCAATGCATGTGACAGAAAGAAGGAGCACTGGGTAGACACACAGAATGAAAAGAGAGTTATGAAGTGACAACTTAAGTGCTACTTAGAACGAACACAAATGAAGGAAATGAGAGAACGAAAGAGGAAATGAAAAGGATACAAAAAAGGAGAAATATGAAAGGAAGAAGGAGGGAGAGCACAAGCACTACAGTGTACGTGGCTGTGTGTACGTTGAATGACGAGCGCCCTCCTACAAAAGGTTAAGGCCTAACATACAGTGAGCTGTTATTGTCTAATATCCAAAGCAATGTCCTCTCACCTTAACCGAGGTAGAGAGGAGAAACGCAGGCCAATTACAAGCGAGCAGCACTCTGCTAAGTGTTGTTGGCATTTCTTTCTCATTAAGTCACAGTCAGACGTCTTCTCAAGCTCTATACATACAACTTAATGCTAAATGTGTTTCTTCATCATTTTCACTTAAACAAGCTGATGAATGTTGGCTGAAAGGCTGTTTTGAACGACACACATACATTTTGATATGATCCGTTTGATTTAGAGTATCATTTGTTGAATTACTTTTCAGTTGAAAAAATGTACTCTCCAAAATCACTGCCCATTAGGATTCCCTCTTCCCAGGAGTTGCTTGCTTTGCAGCTTTCTGGTAATACAGAGTATTACCAATAAACATAGGACTTTATCGAAATAAAATCATTGTAGAGCTGGCTTAAGTCCTAAAAAGTGTCCTGCAGACATTTTGATTTACATGGAACCCTGCACAAACGCTGAAAACCTACATTTTCAAGCCAAGACAGAAATAGTTTGAAGTTGTCAGAGTGATGCAAAACCACTTCTAGGAGTCAGGATGGATCGGCTAAGAAAGAAGTTGGTTGTGACCTTGACTGCTGTGGATCCTATCAACTACCAGCATTGGTTTGTTTCTACGTGCAGGCTTTGAATTAAGTTTTCATCAAAAGAATTCGCAAAAGATTTGAAAAGCCTTGAGGCAATTAACAAACGTTGTACTAGTTTATGTTTCCTGCTGTAGACATTAAGGTTATAAAATATTGATACAAAAGTAAAGGTGCCATGAATTGACAATTACAGATCCTGTGAACTCAACTCCTGCTGGACAGTTGTTTTCTGCGAACATGCGTTTTAAGGGAAGGAGAGAAAGTAAAAGAATAGGAGGTAGGAGGAGGATGGAAGCAGCAGGTTGTGCAGGAGAACATGGGTAGGACGAGAAATGGGAAAACAGGGCAAGAGGAGGAGGAGACTAGGAGAGCAGGATAGAGGAAATGCCCCCTAGGCCCTCTTCAATTTTGCCCTCAAGATGGGAGCATATTTCCCCAGTGCTGTGGCCATCATCTCTTCCTCACACACACACACACACACACACACACACACACACACACACACACACACACACACACACACACACACACACACACATTACATTTCACACTCTCTCGGCCTCTCACTTCAACATTTCCTCTCATGTCTTTCTTCCTGCATTTTTGGCTCCACTTTCCTCCTCTCTCACTCCTCTCTGCTCATCATACACATGTCAAGCGAGAGTCAATTGGCAGTCACCAATACCAACACCTTATTCATGTCCAGAGTGTGAGAGTGCAAGCTTGCAGGCATATCTGCACCACCATTTTTGTATATCAACTCTTGACAATTCCCACCTGAAAGTGTGCAGCTACAACATTGTCGTCCAAAAATAGATATGAATAGATACGCCGCCAACAAGGCCTTGCCTTTTTCAAAGCCCTAAGACATTGTCTTTTCTACCTTTCCTTGTATTTCTTTCCACTTGTTCCACATTGGATTCCCTCTCTGCATGTACAGAGCTGACGAGCTGCAGCCGCCCGGCCCGGCTTGGCGCCGCAGTCACATGTTACGGGTCCTCTTCAGCGGGTCACCTTTGAAATGTTCCATCTTTCCCATCATCTTTGATTCTTTCTGGATTATATTAGCTTCGACAGTGTGTGTGTGTGTGTGTGTGTGTGTGTGTGTGTGTGTGTGTGTGTGTGTGTGTGTGTGTGTGTGTGTGTGTGTGTGAGTGTGAGTGTGTGTGAGAGAGAGAGAGAGAGAGAAAAAGAGAGAGAGAGAGAGAGAGAAGGCAGTGGAAAAAATTAAAATATATCATTCATGGCTAAAAGCTGGGGAGAGCAAATCCGCCCCCCTGCCAGTTTCCCAGCATGCATGTCTCTCTGGCTGCCGAGGAAGCAAGTGCAGGCCAACAGACAACTGAGCCAATCCTCTATTATTTCCATTCCCATTTGTATACGTTTCACTATTGTCTGCCCCAATCCCTATTATGGGTGTGCACAGCTCCAGTGGTTAATATCATCTTTGAAGTCTACTGTACTGGCACATATGGATACATGCCAGACTAATGAAAACTTTCCCATTGTTTGACTACTATTCTATAAGGGCTCTGTGCAGTTCCACTTCTCATATTCTCAAATGAGTCGACATATCTTGCCCTGACCACGCTGTAGCTGCGTTCATTGCATCTGCAGTAAAACAAAGACGGAGTTCAGGCACACAATACCCACTTCCTCAGCGTTTCAGTAAAAGCAAAGGCCGTGGCTGCCTTGTGCAAATGATTGTCTGTTATTGTCTCCCACTCTGGTAGCAAAATAAAACCATACTTCAAGTACTAGTTTATGACATATGTTAAAGGGAAGAGTTTGTTATTGTAGGATTACTTATTGGCTTGGCACAGCTTCTCTTTTTGGAGTCAATGTTGGTTACGAGTAAAGATAAAACTTTAGGAAGTTAGCACATAAACCCTCATAAGACTATAACATGCACTTATTGGACTTTGTATTTTAGGAAGTTTATTGTATGGTGAATTTTGTTACCTTTGATCAGAAGCGGTTTCCTACTGTTTCCAGTCTTTCAGCTAAGCTAAGCTACGCTTACCGGCTGTTGGGCCATTTGCTATGCAGACATCAGAGCCGTATTAATCTTCCCATCCAACTCTTGGCAAGAAAGTGAGTTTCCAAGCAATTTCGAAGCAATTTCCCAAAAGCCAATTGTGCTTTGTCTAATATTTATGACATGAAATATTAGAGATGAAATTGAATGTTTAGTCTCTGACATCTTTTACCATCAGCCAGTTCATTCATGCTTCACAGTTGTGGTCACAGCTGTGTGGCAATCAGCTCACTATTCAGGTCAAATCTCATGCAGTTCTTTCCGTCCACCAAAAGAAGCAAGAACATTACTTTAAATGAGAAGAAATATATTTAAAATACCGCCATCATTTCTGATGTTTCAGCTGTTGAATGTACAGTATTTCACTGATGTGAAACACCCTTTGACCCACAACTCACAGAGATGTCAGAGAGCGGGCAGACTCAGCTGTTAGCAAAGTGGGTCAGAGCAGCTGGCACGATCGCATGAATATTTGAAATGAAGCAGCTCCAGACTGAAGCCTCTTTAACAATCACGTTGATGCCAAGCAGTGTTAAACAATGACAGCGTGTTGTACAGCTCCAACTCCCTACTCGGCAGCTCCGGAATATGTCGACCGACACGGAGAGGAGCAGGGGGTAAATTGTCCAAAGAGGAATGGAAATACAGTGAGAAACCAAAAAGGGCTGGAAGGCAAAAACGGAAGGAAGTTGGTTAGTATCAAACAATGGCGATGCTTTGAGATCTGATCTGAAAAGATTCCTGAAAACGTGCACAAGCAAGAATCCCTGAGTATTTGGTGTACAAAATGTGTGTACATATTACTGTAATACCTCAATTATCCAACAAGAAACACAGGAGAGAGAACACCGATGGATGACAGATAGATCAGCAGAGGCCAAGAGATGAAGAATGGAAACAAACTTTGTAATTAACTCAACACAGAGAAGTGCTGACAGACGCGGGACTGACAGGTTGAAAAAAAAAGACAGCAAAAAAGAAAAGAAGAGCGTGTAGGGAGGGAGAGACATGACTGGAGGATGGATAGAAGTAGGTCAGGAGGAGAGACTGAGAGGAGAGGAGACATGTGGAGGGATGGATAGAGGAAGGGAAATAAAGAGAAGAGGCAGCGTCTTTTCTACCTCTCTATCTCTTCAGTTGTCTGTGTGCAAACACACATTTAGGCATGTCCCTGTGACTGACAGCTCCTCGCCAGCAGCCTGCTCCAAAAGCCAAAGACTTCATAATAAACACAACATGGTTTAATTTACTCCTCCAGGCGGAGCGGCGCTCGCTGTCTATTCATAAACCGGGACACACACATGCCAATATGACACACTGCAAAAATGATCCCTGTCACCAAATCATTTAAGATTTATATAGGCTGTCTTTATTTTTTACTCCTACTATATCTAAGAGTTTTTTGTGTAAGGAAAATATAAACTATGATGACGCGGCATTTATTGCGCTATTTTCCAAAAGGGGATAAAATCGTTTTGGACTTTCTGAAGCAGTTGACTTACATTTACTGTTGATCGGAGGCACACTGTCAGCTGTGGTGCGCCTCTGACTAAAGTGTGTCCTCGCCGTATATACGACAAAGCGGCGGCCCCATCCAACCCAGGGGCCACGGTTGTCAGAAATGTGTCCACGGTAGGACACTGATTTGGCGAGGCCCGTCGTCACGGCTACACCAATGACACGGCTCGGATGTGGGTGAGCTTCCTGGGTGGCGGCTCACATTCAGCCAATCAAGGCAAACAGGCCACGCTCTAGTTAATGATTATCCCAGCATCTGTCCCCCATCTCTCATCTCTGCGTGGAAGCCGGCGAACACCAGCGCAAATAGACTCAGTGAAAAACATCCAGCCGAGCGGCTTGATTCTGGCTTTCATCGAGTAATTTCATCTCAGTTTAATCAAATCTAGCAGTGCGAGAGTGCATTATTAGCAAACTGTGTGCCCTTGATTCATTATATAGTTAGTGGAGTATGTGGTTGATAGAGGATGAGATTACAGCAGCAGCAATTAATGCCAGTGCAATTAAATACATGATTACCACATTTGGAATGTAATCTCGGTTGTTATCCACATGTTAAAAAAGAAAAGCAACACAGAGAGAGGCTGTTTCCACTCTGTTTACTTTTACTTCGAGAAACCCAAGTGTGTGGGTGATATGGTTTACATTGTGCCATGTTTTTCCCGCCGCTTGGCAAGGTGTATTGATTTCATTTCCTGCGTTTGTTTTGTGGATCCCATCCTCTTCCCTCGAGGCCACAGCAGGACTAGTTTCTGCCCGGTCACCTGGATATGGTGTATTTGCGTTGTTGTTCAGCGGGTTTACTCAATCCAATGAATTCGCTCTGTAATTGATAGCACGGAGGTTTGTGAATTTGCTTGTACACCTGCCCGCCGCTCTCTATCTCCCTCGCATTAGGATGCAGGTGATCGATAAACGCACTGTTTTCCTCAGCTGTAAGTCATGTGGATGCTGCAAGACTCCCTGCGGGCACAAGTGGAGAAAAAGAGACGGACAGCATGGAGCGCCGGGTTGGTGAATTGAACGATAAACAGGAGAGAGTAGCGAGAGGTGATGAACAGGAGGTTCGAGGCAGAAACTGAACCAACACCGTGATAAAACAAAGAAGGCTAATAATCATCTTGATTTATCAGCCCAGCAGCTTTTGAGATGAATGAGAAGAAGAAAGCTGTCTGTGGCCCCTTATTGCAGCCCGTGGGATGAACGCTCACTTTTGCACTCTTCGCCTTTGGTTGGGAAAAAAATGAAGTGCAACATCAATAAAAATGCTAATCAGAATAAGAAAAACACATTGTTTTCACTTTCAATTTAACAGGCCACTTGATAGAAGAGAGAAAACAATCTGGACATCAATCTGCAAAGTCCATTTATTTTTGTTGTGATTTATTTGTAAGTCAGACCATGAATTACACTCCACTGCTTCTACCACCTCTTTGTCTCACACAGACATATACAGTGCGGAGGTTATTTATAGCCGTACGCGCTCAGAGTCATATTTTTAAAGCCACCACTAGTACATTTGCATTTTATAGCTCCTAGTGGTTTTGCATGTGTACTTTGTTTGCCTCTTAAGAAAAGCTTGAAATCTCAGCAGCTACTGCAGCAGTGATCAGCAACACCCACTCATCATCTCAAAGTGGTGTAATGAGAAAGTAAAATATTACTGATTGCAAGGCAGAACACTTGATTCAATTATTTGATAAGGTTCCATCTTTTTGTCCGTAAATACAATGTGTTCACTCCTGTCTTCACGGATACAAGGTCTAAATTGTTACCCTTTTTTTGACCCCCCCAGGTGAGACCAGAGCAGCCCTGTCACGCCCACAGCGCCCCCTTTCGGCCCGGACGGCCCACCACGCCCCGGCGCCTGTGAAAGGGTACCATGTCAGCCGTAGCATGTCCCAGCATTCCTCCGGTGGTGGCGGAGGAGGACCCTGCCACTGCCCGCCTGAGGACTGCGACGGCCCGGGCAGAGACTACTACCAGGGTCACAGCGAGGGCCACTATTACCATCCCGGAGGTCCGGTTGAAGCCTTGGCGTTGGAGAGGCACCATTCTCACCCCCACTCCCATAGCCACTCTGGAGGGGGAACCTTTCCCCGCTCCCACCCCAGCCAGCACCCACCTCACCAGTCGCTTGACTCTTGCGAAGAGTGCCTGTCCTCAGGCCACGGAGGGAAGATGCACCGCGTTCCCCCGAACATGATCGACCAGTATGACAAGCAGGTGCCCTTTCATCCTGATGGCTTCCACACGCTGCAGTACCAGCGCAGTGCTAGTGGGGGTGCTGAGCCACGCAGCGAGAGCCCCTCACGTATTCGCCACCTGGTCAACTCTGTGCAGCGCCTCTTCGCTAAGTCCCATTCTCTGGAGGCACCGTCCAAACGGGAGTACAATGGCACGAGAGGAGGCGGGGACTACCGTGGCGAGAGAGGAGGAGGAGGAGGCCACAGGAGTGGAGGGGAGGATGGTGGAGGCCACTATTCAGGTCATCAGCCTCGCTCCACCAGGAGGAGCAAGTCTCGAGAGCGAAGCAAGAGCGGAGACTCCCGACACGAGTCTGGTAGACGCCACCGCAGCAGGACAGCAGGCTGGTGGAGCTCTGACGACAACCTGGACAGCGACAGCAGCTTCCTGGTCAGTGGGGGCAGACGGGCGTATCCCATCGGACACGAGAGCCTGGATGCAGCAATCCAGGAGCTCACCATGAAGAGGCCCAAAGAGCGTGGCGGTGGCGGTGGCGGTGGTGGTGTGCCGGTACCTGGGGAATGCATCGCCTGCACCACGATGGCTCTGGCTGGGAGTGAAGGAGGAGGACATCACGGGCACCAAGGCCACTCCCTGAAAAGGAGCACCTGGTCAGCCATGACAGTGAGTCAGGCCAGAGAGGTGTACCCTTCTACCAGGGGAGGAGGCTACGAGAAAGCCCTGGTGCCCTTGGAGAGTAAGCTGAAGGAGAGGACCTTCCACTACTTGCAGGTGTGTGTACACTTGCACGTTAACCAGTGTATGTGTGTGTGTGTGTGTGTGTGTGTGTGTGTGTGTGTGTGTGTGTGTCTGTGTGTACCGAGGGAGTACAGTATGTGGGTGATTGTGTTTGATGCTTAAAGCTGACCTGTCTCATGTCTCATGCAGTGCATTTCTTAGCTTCAGTTTACACATGTTGCATCAAAAATGTCACGGCTTTGTTTTTTAGCAAAACTCAATCAGTTCCAGTGATACCTACGTTTCCAATGTCTGTTAAGGACATCCAAAAACCCATTTCAAAACTAAAAGGGCACTCAGAGAACGCAGACCTCTGCCGAGGCCAAGCCCTATCTGTTCCAAGATATAATGGGTTCGACCTTGGCCAATGCAACATCTTTCCAACAAGTTCATGAAAATTGGGCCAGTTGCTCTTCCATCATCCTCCTAACAAACAAATAAACAGAACCAAAAAAACAGAACCTATGTGGCAAAGATAATCATGAACAGTGCTTTCTTTTTCTCTGATGATTCTCGATAATCGTCAATTAAAATCTTCTGTCAAGGCATGATAGGAAGCATAGTGTCGAAACTTTAAATGTTTTAATCCCAACTTGAAAGAAGAGTGAGAGGATCCATTCAAATGAATGTACACTGAAAATACTTTTTTTTTCCCCCAAGGCATACTATGTTCCAACATGATTCATATATCCCTGGGACACTGACACTCTCCTACAGGTATTACCGTAAAAGTCGTGTTACAAGCCGATCCTACGTCCGGTGGGTGTCCCCGCTGTAGGAAGCTAGCAGCAGCGCTAGCTAATGCTGCTGCTAGCTCCCCGCTGGTGCTGCTAGCTGCCCTCTGCCCGAGTCGGGTGTGGAGCCGGGGCTGGTCCCGCTAACTTCGGTGGTTGTCGGGGAGCTAGCGGAGTGCTATCAGGAGCGCTAGCTGGTTACAGCGGGGAGCTAACAGGGACACTGACCGAAGGTTGTAGAGGCTTGTAACCCGACTTTTACGGTACTTGACTGTATTAAAACCCTTCACTAAAAAGCTATACACATAAAAACTATATATATATATATATATATATATATATATATATATATATATATATATATATATATATATATATACTGTGAATCACAGTGATTGTCACCCACATAGATATCTTTTCCCCCTTTGCCATTTCTCTCATTTAGTCTGAATTCCATGCGATGAAAAGCGAATAGCTGTTACAGTGTACCTGCAAAGTCAGGTGAAAGAGCACACACACTCACACATGCACACAAAGATGCACACACAAACCTCCAGCTGTGCTGTGTTAGAGCTGCCACGCAGGCTGTGTTTCTACGGAAACAGTAGGTAGCCACAGGAGTCCCTGGTGTTTTTCCAACTCTCATCCTTTAGACACAGCTGAGGTCTGCTGATAGACGAGACAGAGGGAGCAGGCTCGCGCGTGTTCGTGTTTTCAAAGGACGAACCCCCAAATAATTTGCCTCGGTGCTTGAGACTACCATCACATTCGCACCTCGGGACACGAATTGAACTTCCCCACTGCAGCTTTTCTCATATCTCCATGCGTCACTTACAGTTTTGTGAGAGGAGTGAATTTTGGGGCTGTGCTTGGATGTGCTGAAGTCAGCCAGATTGATCCATTGTTCCAGAACAGACAGCTTCCTGGAGCTGCAGATATAGAGCTGTTGAGGTCCAAGGTACCTCAGGACAAGCTCCAAACTGAAGCCTTGTTCTCTGGAGGCAACATTGGCAATGGTTGCTGCCAGACAAAGTGTGTAAATCACGCATTCAGAAACTGACTTTAAAGCAGCCATGAATGTTTTGATGTTACCAATTGATTACATGTCCACTTGTATATGAAAGTGATCCCTCATGGTGATGAACCCACAGATAATTAGCACCCAGCTGATGTTCCTCTCATCTCTACGAAGCTTTGTAGTGTCAGCTCGTGCTTGGGGGTTTTATAGTTAAGTTCTGAAAACCAACCGCTACCTGCTCTCATAGACTGTTTATAAGAAGTGGATGTAGTCAGTGTGACATCACCTTTTGGTTTTGAAGCCTTGAGTTTGGCATTTTTGCTTACAATGAACTTTTATGAACTGAAAACACACCCTGAAAGGGTTCAAGTTTGAAAACGAAAACATGATTGAGATCCAAACTTGTGTTTACAATGTTTGGTGAGGTAAGTGAGAAGTAGGTTCACTTTCTCATAAACTTCTATACAATCTGACTTCTTTTTTTGCACCCAGAGGAGTCGCCCCCTGATGGACGACAGAGAGAATACACGTTTAAGGCACTTATGCTTTGGCTTCACTTTTCAGACTGCCCTCCACAGTTAGCGACTAGCTGGAGAATATAGTGGAGTATTTACCAGCTAAGGAGCCTCATATTTCCCTAAGGTGTTGCATAAAAAGAGAAGCGCTGAATATTGGACTAATATTCATCAGGTAACCAAAAACACGACTCCAAATGGACGATAATGTTGCTTCTTGGCTGCTGGTTGTATCAACATATCAACATATATTAATACAATGTCAGTTTAGCTGGTCTGTTTTTGAAAATAAAAGGTTTGAAAACATCCTGCCTACCCCTACTGAGAAAGCCCATAAGAGATTAAAGTAAAAATATTTATATATCACAGAGTTTGTTGTTTAGCGAAATATCAAAGTAGTGAAAAGGGAGGACAGAAACATAAAGAATTATATTTCAAATAAATGCAAAAGTGGTATGCCTGTTCCTTTATGTTAGAAAGAGACAGTGCAGTTGTGTTCCCAAGCTTACAACTGACATTGCAACAATAACATGTACATACAGTACACAGTAGGTCATTGCTCAAGTTTGCAGCACAACAGCAAGAAAATAAGTGAACAGCTTGAAGTGGGAATTGAGGAAGAAAATGTGAATCTTCACAACTCTGAATTACTGTGTTCAGAGTCAAAGGGACATGTTCAAGGTTTTCCCCTATGGTGTGATCGGCAACCACAGCGTTGGCCGTCCCTAAGCCTCTCCCATTCCCCTCGGCCTGTGTCCGGCAGATAAGGAATGATAAAAAGCAGAATATGGAGCGAGGGTGAAATGAAGACAGAAACAGCGCGGGAGAGAGAGACAAAGATAGAGGAGGAGGTGGGCAAGGTAGAGGGATGCAGAGATAGCAACGCTAGCTCGGGGATAGAAAAGAGATAAAGGAGGTGATGGTAGCCAAGGGGCAAAGCGAGAGGAGAGAAAGAGCAGCATGAGAAAATGAGAGAGATAGTAGAAGGCCAGGGGGGATCGGGAGATTAGGCTGAATCATCTTTTAAGTGATGACCTTAAAAACACACACTCAGCTGGATGCCAAACCCTGGGGGCTTTGACTGACTGACTGTGTGTGTGTGTGCCAACGTGTTTAGGTGTTTTTATTTGGTCACATGCTTGTGCGAGACCACACAACTCACAGCATTTGCAACAGCAGAAAAGATCGTCTTGCAACAAGCAGCTGCTGTTCCGGTACTTCCTGTGAGATGGTGTGTGAAGCTTTCATTGTCCTGTAAAAGAAGTGGGATCAAATGCGCACACACATTTATATATCAAACTAAGTGGTCCTCCAGAGTAATATCATTATCTGTACAAGGTTGATAGGTATTCACATCTGCTATGATGCTAATTAAAGCTGCACTTGTCAGTATTTATATTGACAATGGATCAAATGAATGTGTGTCATGTGAAAAGCATCATTCATAGCAACACATACAGAGAAAAGCATCACCTAACCCTGCAGCTCCCGTCAGTGCTACAGAGCGTTTTAGCCTCTTTTAGCTCATTGTTTTGGATTTATGGCCCACAAACTCTGATCACATCCTGTATCACTACCTGCCCAGCACCAAACCCCACACAGACAGAGTTAGCAACTCTAATAAATTGGCATATTCATTTACAACATAACTAGGAAACAAGCGTGCAAGTCAGTAATCAGTCATGTAAGCATGTATGGGTGTATGAAAATGTCTGCAGCAACCAAGTGGGAAGATGGGGGAGCTTTTATATCAGCAACAGCCACTCCGAACAAAGTGTGGCTAATGAAGCTGAGGACCCTCCACTCTGCAAAACAATGAAGATCCAGCAAGCAAAAGGACACATGGGACAGACATCTAGAGGAGTGAAGGAAGTAGAACACAGAAAGACAGATATTTTGTTCAGGAGTTGATGGAAATCAAAACAGAGTTCAATGGAAAATGGACATTAGACTTACATTTGTCAGGTGCCCAGAAACACAACTGCAACACATTGCTAATGTAATCCCTTTGTCTGCTGGGAATTTGAAAAAAAGGCAATCGATGATTTTTTAGGTGATAAGATGTGAGATGTTTTCCTGCGTCCCCCAAACGGCCCAAAAATGCAACTAATGTAGCTTTAATAAAGACAGAACTTTGGAGCTGCCGATCTGTGTTTCTCATTGGTCAGCACCCCCACAAATCATGGAATGTTTTGGGACATCATTGAATTTATAGGGGGACAGGGAAAGTCAGGGTATTTGAAAAATATTTCACAGCTTCATTCACTGCATTAGAGTGTGTCTCTTGCTAGCTTCCAGTCCAGACAGGGGTAACATTTAAAGAGTTATGAAAGCATTCTGACTTATGAAAAGTCATACATTTTACATGACGGCCACAGAGGGAGCCTGATGTCATTATTATTATTTTTTGTTTCATATCATCGCTCCGTATCAATTCTCTATTTGTTGTCTTCCTCCTTAGTTTCTGGCTGTGTTCCTATGTGTGTGTGTATTTCATTTTATTTTCTCATCAGACTCTCATTCATCTGCCCATCTGTCTTCCTGCTTCAGTATGTTATTCAGCTTCTTTCTCTCTCTCTGCCACCCTCCCTGCCAACATTTTGTCTGTCCACTGCTGGCTTACCTACCTTTTTGTGCATTGCTTTATTTGCTCTCTGTTTGTCGGCTTACGTTGCTTCTGCTTCTCTGTCAGTGTTTCTCCAGCTGTCAGAGTTTCTCTATTTCTGTAAGTCTCTTTGTCTCTTGCTCTCTTTCTTTAATGTCATCTCCCATGTATGTGCATGTATGCGTGTGTGTGTGTGTGTGTGTGTGTGTGTGTGTGTGTGTGTGCACGCATGCTCTCACCGGATTCATGATCATGAATTTAGCTATCTGTGCGGATGTGTCAGCTTTACACTGAATGCCCGTGTGCCATGACTGTACGTCTGATTCAGCGTTCTCCCTCTGTTTGAGGTGTGAAATGCATTTCAGTGATGAAATATATTTCTGTTCTGAGAGGTCCTTTTTCTTTAATAACCGATATTGGGAAGAAGCTGCCAACGGCGCAGTGACAACATCTGCAATATCTCAACACTAATTAATTCACACTGTGATCAATTGCTTTTCCCTTAACAGTTAGTGTAGATAGAAGAAGAATGCATTCTTACTTTGGAGTCATTTTAAGTGTTTAACCCATTAACAAAGGGTCTTACTAAAACGATTGACCATGTATAAATGTTTGTACACCTTTACTCACTGTATGGTGCAGATTAATCCTCCTCTGTCCTTTTCTTTCCAATAATTTTTTTACTTCTCTTTGACTATGTGAACACTATTACTAATGTGATTGTGTCTCAGGTCCCTTCAGACGACTGGGGTGATAGATATGGTGGCAGTGCAACGGACGGCGGAGGGGAGATTCCATGCCGTCGCATGCGGAGCGGCAGCTACATCAAGGCCATGGGCGATGATGACAGTGCTGACTCAGACACCAGCCCAAAGGCCTCGCCCAAGACCACTCTGATCGCCCAGAGGGATGCCTTTAGACGATCTATCAGCATGGATCAAAGGTCAAATGTCACCAAATGGAGCGTCTGGCCGTCATAATGCTATGCTATTATGTTGGAGATAGATTACTAACTGTTTGCTCTGTTTCGAAAGATGACATTTTGAACACGGGGCGACATTTTTGCATGATGCTGATTTAGTGTCGTTGGAACATGCCTTTGATTTCCTTCCGTTTTGGTGTTAAGGTCCTGGGTTCAAGGGAAATATCACATTATTGTGACTCAAATTCATGTTCACCACTCTATCCACTGTACTGTATTACAATAGACAAACTACATATTCACAAAACTATACAAGAGTACACATTTTTGATTTAGTATTGCACTATTGCGCTGGGATAAAAACCTTGATGACATCACCTGGGTTATGTCCTCTGCTCCATAGTCACAGAGAATATTACATACATTTAGACAGACTTAACTGCACTTCTGCATGTAAAAAAGAAAAAGAAAGAAAAATACATTAACTCAAATGTTTAGAATGATTTCTCATTAGATAAAATGACAGTGATAATATGATGCATTGCACTTTTTCTCACTTGACATGGGCATGAAGTATTACACTCAAAAGGTCAGAGCATGACTCAGTGGCATTTTATCTGATAGTTGTGGTTAATCTAATGTGTGTTGCTGCTGTGAAATCTGACCCAAAAAAAAAGCACAGCTGGAGATTATACAGCCAGAAAATAAAATCATGTCATCAAGAAATAACTAGTAGTTGTTGCAGTCATCAGCAATGCTGATTCCGCGTATTCATTATTTCATTCAGGTACTCGTGTAAGCAGTGCACAGACCCATACCCCAACAGCCGAACCACACCCAAAACCCAGACCCGCTCTCGTAGTTACACCCGCTCTCTGACCAGCTCACAGGTAACAAACAACATATCTTATTTGTGTGATTTGTGAATCTGTTTAGACTGTCTAAACTACATCAATGTGTCTCTCTCACGTCCGCCAGTTGGGAGACACGTTAAACCGCCAGTTTGAGGCCGTGTGTGAGACCATGTTCGGAGAGGTGGAGTCTCAAGCCGTCGAGGCCTTGGACCTTCCAGGTGTGTTCCGCACCCGCAGCCACAGCTATGTCCGTGCCATCCAGGCCGGCTGTTCCCAGGACGACGACTGCCTCTCCGTCTTCTCCATGTCGGGCCCCCAGGGAAGCATCAAGGGCGGGGCCGGTGAGTGTGTGCATGTGTGTGCGTGGTTTGGCGCACTAATAAATGCATAAAGTCTGTGTCGTCTGCATGAGTGCTACAAGGATGGTGTGGTTGCCTTTTATGTGGCGGCAACCTGCTGGGAGACGCAGTAGGACAGACGGTGTGAGAAGGGGTTTTATGACAGCTTGTGTCTGCTTACTTTGACAAAAGCAAGCTCATGCACACACACACACACACACACACACACACACACACACAACCACAAACCCTCCACCTTCATGCGTTGCACAGCTACGTGCAATGTGGGCGTCCGATTTGACTTTGTAACCTTGAATTTCTCCTCTATTCCTTCAATCTCTTTTTTTTCTCCCAATCATTCTGCAGCACTTTCCTTGTGTTTGTATGTGTGTATTCTATAAGCACAGACTTGTGTGTATGTTATTGTGCATGCTCTTTGTTCTCTGTATCTCATCTCTCCCATCACCCTCCACGGTGTGATCGCAGGGTTCTCAGGCTCAGTAATAGGTACAGGAATGTTCTGATGATAGCTCAGCTTCTTTCTCTCTGTCTATCTACCGCATGCCTCTTCCTGGTGTAGTCTCACTCTTTTGCCTTTTTATATATTACTCTGTGCATTTTGTATTTTTCTGATCTTTTGTTTGTTTTATCCATGCAATCCTGCTCTTATTCAAGCCCAATATACAGTAAACCAGGAGTGATTTGTGATAGTGTGTGTGTGTGTGTGTGTGCACAGGAGACGTCAGCGCCACTTCACTACCTTGCAAGACTCAAATGTCTAAGTTTAGAACAGCAAATCCCCCCTGATATTTATTAAAGCCTCTGTGAAGTGGTGTATACATCAAGTACAAACACACATGCGCAGTACACAAACTCAAAGACACATACATCTACATGCATGCATGCTCCCATGCTGAAGCTTAAACTGTGACAAGCCGGTTGGCGGTGAAGATGCTTTGAAAGAAATGCATTAAAGTTGTATCCCTTATTTGCTGAAAATGAACTGTGTGTGCGCGTGCACACAGGCTACGTTAGGCTACCAAGCTGTGAGGGAGGAGGAAGAGACGGAATCTACCCTTCTTATTGTAATACTTCTCTCAGGAAATTGCTTTATCTTCCCAAGAAGAGAGTTGAGAGAAGAGCTTTTCTATTTTTCACTTCTTTC
This sequence comes from Taurulus bubalis, assembly GCF_910589615.1. NCBI lineage: Eukaryota > Metazoa > Chordata > Actinopteri > Perciformes > Cottidae > Taurulus > Taurulus bubalis. Next base: position 16,469,443 of record NC_136604.1, read on the forward strand.
ATGTGTGTCTTTTCCACCACGTCGCTCCAGAAATGTATTCCAAGAGATGATTTTTGGTGAAGAGAAAGGGAGCTTTTGAGTTTTGTTTATGAATCTTTCTGTCACATCTTGTATAGGCATTATTATTTATTAATTTTTGTTGTTTTCCCTCTTTCTCTCTGTCTTGGTTTACCCTCCTATATGTCAACACATTTCTCTCTTTTCACTCTATTTCCTTTCACCTTCTCCATCCAGTCTGTTCCTTTTGTAAGTATCCACCTCTCCTGCTCCCTGTTGATATAGCACCTTTTTGCTTTTAACAGCCCTCTATGCCTCTTTCTTCCTTTCTCCCCCTCTTCTGACACTTAAGTCTTTCCTTATCGTAAAGGTGCTCCTCCCCCACTCCCACCTCGCATGTCCAAGTCTTCACTGTCGGTGCGAGCCCAGAGCAGCACTGAGTCCACCCAGGATGCCTACTTCCAGAGCGGCGGACAGTTGGCCTCAAGCTCTGGCCCCGGGCGTCCCAAGCAGCACAGCAACTCAGTGGACCTGGGCAGCTTCGACGGCCCCTCGGGTCGCTCTTCCAGAGGAGGCTACTACACCAACACAGGCCCTGGACGCTCCCGACAGCACAGTAACTCGGCCGAGAGCCTAGATGGGGTCAGGGGCTCGCGGGAGCTGGTGCCCTACGGTGGGGGTCCGGGAGTAAGGGCCAAACACAGCAGCTCGGCTGACAGTCTGCTGGAGGGGCCACCGAGGCCAGCCAGGGAGAGGGACGGCAGGGTCGGGGGCAGCCTGGGGAAGTCAGTGTCACTGCCTCAGAACAGCATAGTGCTGAGTAAAGCTGGGGGGCCGGACGATGGGCGTGGCGGGAGGAAGTGGAGGCCGTCCATAGCTGTGCAGGTGAGGAAGGACATGTTACTCTCTCAAAATATGTGAGAGTGGTGTCGATCTTCTCACTGGAGCCCCAAAATATGAATGATGAATGAATGAAAATGTCTCATTTATGACCAGTTGTGTGTAACATCTTTGATTGATTCATGATCATGGTGGTTGTTGCTTCTTCTGTTCCAGGTGGACAGCTCAGAGACTCTGTCAGATTCAGACGCAGAGGGCAAAGCTCTTACAGAGGTCCACTCTATAGGAGTCCAAGTGGAAGATGACAAAAGGTAATAGAAATACAACTGGAAATCAAAGCAGAGATTTTCTTCCCAACTTTTTATTTTGCCTGCCATTTAACTTTTCATAATTATGCACACAAACTGACAAACTAAGATGTGCTTTTGTTTGTTTGCTAATTGCCCCAAAATGCGTGGCCTCATCAAGAGCGTTTGGTCTTTGCACAGTAATTTATGTGAATAATTGTAATTTACCATTTGAAAAATCCTTCATCTCCTGGGCGCCCAGCAGTGCAGCCACCTATGGTTGATTTCTAGGCTAGATCCTATTATTTCATTTAACATTTCATCAGACATCACAGCTTGAACACAGTAACACTTTGTTCCAAGAATGTCGGCTTTTCCGACTGTTACCAGGACTACTGCAAATCATGCACTCGACATGACGTTCGCACAAGATGCAGCCGTTCTCCTAATTATATCCAGCATTGCTTCATGGGTCAGATGCGCGAGCATGCGCGCGAGCACTCGGCAACAGAGCGTGTTCCCGAACCCCGAGCAGTGTGTCCTCGTGCACCTGTTGACTATATCCCCCGTCTCCTGCAATATGCAAGGACGACGGAGTGATATCGGGAGAGTCACACCTCAAGCCTCATCAGACAGCAAATAAGGGGAGGTAGGGTATTAACTTGTAATAGAGTAAACACTCATCACTGAGTCCATTGACATGACATTTGCACACACTGCTGCGTCATATGCCAGAGGATTTAGCAGGGCTTATCACAGCCCGAGAGAGCAGTCGTGACTCCAGCGACAGCATGACTGTCTTGCTCCAATAGGAATGTGCAATAATTAGGAGACAAACTGGCTGAGCATTGCTTTTGCGTGCGACACTCTGTGTGACTGGATGGCTCCCGGCCTGCTGTGACTCCCTGTGTTGCAGGCGGGCTCGTTTCAAGCGCTCCAACAGCGTGACGGCGAGCGTGCAGGCCGACCTTGACCCCGAGGGCTTCCCGGGACTCAGCATCGCCGTGCCAACGCAGGACAAGAGTCTCCAGTTTGGCTGTTCCTTCCAGAGGCACTCGTCAGAGCCGGAGTCAGCTAGCCAGTACACAGATTGCCATCGCACTGTCCACACGCAGGGACAATGGGCCTACAGAGAGGTAGGTCTGCAGTGACACGCTGGGCAAATACCATTGTTCTTATCATCCAGTGGGTATTGGAAGTAGTTCAGCCATACATAATGGTCAAATGAAGTGCTTGTAAACTAAGACATACGAGTTAGGAGGAGGAGGAAGTATATCAATTAGTAATGGTCCAAATACCCTTTTCTTATGCCATACCAGGACATGATCCAGAGTGGCTATACCACTGAGGCCTGCCAAGCGGACCCTCGGCCCCACCAGCACCCACACTTGCCTCCACGTTCCCACTCCCCTCTGCCCATCACCGCTGAGAGAGCTTGGGCGGGGACACCGTCCCTGGAGGGCCCCCGGAGCCTGCCCGACTCGGGCCGAGCCTCGCCCTGCATGAGAGACGGAGAGTTCTTCTTACGCCTTCTGCAGACAGAGGTGGAGAGGTTGGAGGGCTGGTGCCAGAACATGGAGCGAGAGGCCGAGGAGAACGAGCTGCCAGAGGAGAGTGAGTTTGGGATCGAATAAAGGATATACATTGAACGCTTCTTTGATTTCTAAAGCTACTTGTGTGCTGTTTCCTCTCTAGTTCTTGAGCTGATACGGAGTGCAGTTGGCAGCGCCCAGATGCTCATGTCTCAGAAGGTCCAGCAGTTCTTCCGCCTCTGCCAACAAAGTGTGGTGAGTGTGTGTGATTGAATGTAAAAGCATGACAACACACATTACATATGGTGCGTGGCTTTGCTGAGATTCCCTGTCGCTAAAGGCCAAATTAGCTTGGCTGCAAAAACACTTACTGGAAAATTGCTTTGACCCATCACATGTCATGTCCTGTCTCCCTGCCCACTCAGGACCCGTCAGCGTACCCCCAGCCCACCTCTCAGGACCTGGCGGGCTTCTGGGACCTGCTCCAGCTCAATGTAGAGGACGTCAGGGTCAGGTTTCAGGACCTCCAGAGGCTCAAGGACTCTGGTTGGAGGCTCCCACCGGAAAAGAAGGTGAGAAGCACAGGGGTCCAAGCAGCCCTGGTTTCCCAACAGCGCTCTCCCAGAGCTAAGATGGCAGTGTGCAGAAGAGTAGCGCAGATGGCTGTGCCCTCCAACCCTATGCATGCAGTAAAAATACAGAACAGCAAGAGGAACTGAGCTGCCAAAGAGACGGTGGAGTCTTAAACTGATAGAAATTCAAATGCATATCAGCTTTTTTGCATTTATGCAGCTAGTCAGACAGAAGAATTGTGACTGTTACATTGTTGTCTTTAAAGGTTAGGCTACTCACTGATCACTTACATTATTTTTGATAACAAACTAACGGTTGTTTCTTTCTTCTTCTTTTTCTTTTTACATTATCTTTTTTTTTTACCTTTTTCTTCTCCCATTTCATTTCCTTTTACGTCACCCGATGCCAATGCATGCTGAGATGCTTTTTTCTTTCTTTATTTTTTTGACTATGGTTATTTGTCTCTCATAATGTCTCGGCCTGTGATTCGTCCTCACTTGAATTTTACCTTCTTTTTTTTTGCGGTTTTGCTCTTTTGTTTGTCATTCTGTTGGTTTCTCCCAATTTCTCCACTTCCTTTTGCATGGGATACCTTTTGTACATTCATACAATACCTTTTTTTTTTCACCACCCAATACCATACATCCACTGTCCGTTTTCATCATATATCTACGTCTCACCGTTGCCGGGCTAGGAGGATAAGAAACTCCCTCCTCCCTTACCAAAGAAGCCAGCAGGCGGGGTGAGTGGCAGCCTCCGGGCCGATAGCGTTGGGGATGGGGGCGCCGGGGGTGGAGGAGGGGGATCGGGGGGCCTGGTGGTGCCTCGCATTGGTGGCCATACCCTACCCATCAGGGAGAAGTCTCTGGACCTCGGGGACCGCCAGAGGACAGAAGCGAGGAGGAGGCTGCTGCAGACCAAGCGTACTGCCTCCTTCAGGCAGAACTCGGCCACAGAGAGTGCAGACAGCATCGAGATCTACATCCCCGAAGCCCAGACTCGACTCTGAAGACTGTGGCGTCTCCCGTCCGCCTCCTCACCCACACTCAGCCCTGCGAAGCTGACCTGCACACCAATCTCAGTCTTTCTCTGAGCCCAGTATCAGATCCTCTGCAGGTCATCTCTGTTCATCCGCTATACCCTCCCTTCGGCATTTCCATCACTTCCCTTACCACAGCCACAAATTCACTCCTCTAGCTCATTAAACAAGCAATGACAGCCATTTTAGTGTCTTGAAATTTGGACATTTTACTGACACAGAGGCCTCAATGTGAAATGGTAGCTAGCAGACATGGGTTATCAACTTTTTAAAGAATTCTCTGAATTTCCTTTTGGCGGACAAACACGAAACAGTCCACTTTTATAACAGTAGTCAGTAGTCAGCGGAGGTTCACGCAGTAGTAGCATGCCTGTGCGTGTTCACCGAGCACTTCTCCATCACTGAAAATAAAGGGCTTAAGGCACAAAACCTCTGTGGAGACGACGAGATTACAGAATCTCCCTATGGATCCCCTGTTGCCATCTCCTGAATGCCATTTGCAACTGAATCAACTGCGATATATAGCCACACTCTTTACCGATGCTATCAGTGTGGATGAATAAACATGGGTTAATTTCTCACCATCAGTTTAAATGCCCTTAAAGTCAGATGGTTGGCGATCCCCAAAGAACATTCTCGAAGCATAGTCAGTCAACTGCAGCTGGCACTTTTCACCCTGGTGCCATCTGTCCACCCAGGCACCCAGTCAAAGAATATGAAACTATTTTCTGTCTCTTCCCCTCATTCCTCACATCCCGTATCCCCATCCACTACCCGCAGTGATGCCGTTTGAATGTGCAAGTGCTATTTGTACATAGTGTGCACACTGATGTTTGCCAAAAAGAGCTTTTGCTGTGTAGCATCACAGCCTCGACAGCTAGAGAGCATCACAAACAACCGTTTGCTTTTCATGTAGTCTCTCTGAAGTTTCAAGTGTTCAGGGGTGGGGTCGATGGGGGTTTTTAAGAGAATATATTTTGGTGGCTTTTTAGGACTCTACTGAGAAGGCCCCCATTTCACTGTGAGACTACAGCACCACCTAGTGGTCAAATGAGGGCCCAAAACCAACCACGAAGGTCTGTGGAGAGTTCTTTCCACCTCAGTCAGGATTTACCGGCAGCCTGATGAAACAGCCATGAAAGAAGATCAGTCTCTTCATTACTTTTTATCAGTTATTTCCGTTCTCTTCTCTTGAATATTCAGAATGGACTTTCACATGATGTGTTTGCATAATTGCGAATTCTAAAGCAGCGGATCACAAAGTAATAGGGGAGGAGAGCTGGCGATGTCTCCTGCAGAATCCACTGGCCTAACTTGAAGTACAATCCTCTCAGTTTCACACGCGGCTGATGAAAGGAGAAAGGATTCCTCTGAATTGAGAGAACACAAAAGGAGTCGTATTTAATCTAAAGCCCGTCCAAAAAGTCGTCATGGAGAGGAAACCATCCGTTGTGAAACGATAGAAGAGAAGCAACTTGATAGTGTTTGGTAATTATGCTGAGATTAGGCTACACGTGTTATGAATGGAATTATCCAATATGTTAGTTAAACTATGTGTTCATTTCTCTTCCTCTTTATTTACTTCTTGAAATCATACTATCTGGTGTCTCCACGGAACAAAGTGTAGCATGATTTTAAAGGCTTCGAAGGGGTCTTATTTATTTATGTCCGAACAGATATTTCATATTTAAGTGTTTTGTATGGATGGTGCCTATGTGTTTGTACGTTTGTAGTGTGAATATGAAGGGCTGCGTGTCATGAGGGACATGTGATGAAGCCCAGAGAAAAGTCCAAATCAGCCGTTTTAAAGACAAAAGACACACAGTAAGAATCTTTAAGCATGACCTGTTTTTTTTTTTTTTTTTAACTTCTGGGTGGAATGTGTTGGCGAAATGGGATATTTTAATGGGAGATGTATATTTTATAATATAATCTACATTTCTAGATTAGTAGAGACTATTGAGTACAGTATATGTACAAAAACAGCATATATCAAATGTGAAAAACTACAGTATTATTATGATAGATTATAGCATTGTGTGAAACTACAGCCGTGTGGCATATCCAGACTCAGTACACGTGAAAAATAATTGAAATTGATTATTATCTTCAGTTTTAGAGTGCTGGGTCAGGTTCACAGGGTATAAATGGCAAGACTTAATTGCCAAGTATGATCCTACTTCGGCCTACTCTATATCTGTCTGTGGTTATAGCAACATATACTGCTGTAGCCCCTCCCTGTATTCCCCCTTTAGAACCAACTACATGTGCCTAACCAGCTATATGTGGAGGTTTCCTTTGAACACAGTTTACAGTATATATATATATATATATATATATATATATATATATATATATATATATATATATATATATATATATATATATAGAAAGATATGTAAATAGAAAAGTATACAAATCTGCAGAGAGTATTGTTAAAGAAAATGTTTCTATTGTACTGACACTCCATCTTTTGTCTCCCTCACCTTCACTTGCAATACACACATGCGACTGGCAGATTTTGTGGATGTTAACACTGCATGTTTTATGTCAACCTCCTTTGAAAAGTTTAGCAGAATCTCTTTTTTGACTGATAAAAGCAAAGCTAATTTTGTAGCTTGTAAACATTTTTTTGTGATTGAAAATAATTGACAGGATTTATACACAATGCCATTATTTCAATGACTCATGCCTTTGATCAAAGATGATATCATTGGAGGACAATGACACTGGCAACCTTGAAACAGCGATTTTGATTTGAATCTCTGCTGATCAATTGAACAACCTCCAAGTAAAACAAGCTGCCCCGGCAAAGACAAGCTGGGCTGAGAATGAGACTTGTTGTTCAACTTATTTGCAGCAGTGTGGGTTGCGGAGCAGCCTTTTTTTTTTTTTTTATCCCCATATCCTCCTTCTCTGTTACCCTCAAACTTGACAACATCTCAGTGGTGTTTGACACAGCCCTCATCAAACAAAGCACAAATACCTGCTTTTATACTGTTACTCCACTGTGAAGGCCTCTTGACTCCACCCTCACAATCCTCAGACCTACACACAGAGGGATGGCGCGGTCTTTCCATTACGAGTCGGCCTTGAGGGACTCCAGGAACTTAAAGAGGCTTTGTTGGATGTTTATCCACCGTAGCAACTACTGCTTCTTCTTCAATTCTCGCTGACTTTCTCCTCTATACTTTTGATCAAACGTGGAGGTGTTAGCCAGCCACCTTGCCTTGAAACAGGTCCATTGCAAACACATATTTGGTGGTTTGATTTCCAACACTGTTCCGTATTTTACAAATCCATCCGTCCTCTATCTTCACAGTACAAATGCAGGAGCCTCAGCTAGAAATAGCACCTGGGTGTATAGTTGTGCGAACATGATCTGAACACTCACCAACACACCAGACAGACTGCTGTACGAACCCTTTCACCTCTTTCTAGAAGTGCAAAAACCCCTCGCGGACAGCCAGACGGACAAGTCAACTCCGACTATACCTCAGTTTCTAGCAGCAGCATCTCCAACCCCGACCCAGGCCTCTGTCCTCAGGGGATTCTCTCAGCCAACGGACCCTGATAATATAGGACCAGATCAGTCCCGCAGGAATGTTGTCCATATTCTCTGAATAAAAAGGGAAACCATTTGAGCTCAGATTATCTCGCCATTCTCTAGTAGCCATTCTCTGAGACTGGAGAGCGGCTGAATCGCAGGGAGTGAAAGAAAGTGGAACAAGTGTTGGTTGAGGCCGGAGCTCAATTGTAGCCAATATGTGTGGGCTGTATATTGTGCATCTGCAACAAAGTGGAGCAGGAGGGATGCTGTAGCAGCAGATTTGAGTTTTAGTTACGCAGAGGCTGAGCTGCTCTGGAGGAAAAAGCAAAGTCACTGGTTGAGTTAAATCTCAGTGGGAGAAGCCAATATCCTATTATGTCTGGCTCACCAGAGCTACGGAGCTGTGGCTGCTTGTCCCGTTGCTCCCTGCAATATTGAAAATGGATCTGCAGTCAAACAATTGAGTAAATTACCATGTCTTGTTTTATTGAGGCATCTGTATGATGAATAATCACAGTCACTTATGTTTCAGCAGTTGAATTGTTTTAACTAACTAGCAACAATAGGACATCTGGGGATATTATTAACAGTAACTTTATATACAGCATTAGGAGAAAAGTAAACAATGGGGCTGGATTACAGACATGCTTTGTTTCCTGTGAAGCTCTTGTGCACAGGTAGATCATTTTATTCCAGCGGCGGACCCCGCCACTAACACTGATAAGTACTATTTAGAAAAGGAATTACAGAATGTAAATAGATTTATTGGCCATTGATGGAAAGCAAATCCAACCACAAACAGTTCAATCAAAATTTCATCAAAATCTTGTATTATATCTTTACATTTACATGTTGATCAAACTTCTTTAAGTTTTGTCTCCACTCCAAGAGGTTTTACTCCCCTCTGCCTCCAGAGCAGCTCTAACCCTTCAAAGATATTCAACTGAAACTCCAATGTGCCTTTAGCACTGAGGTATAATTGTGTGTGTGTGTGTGTGTGTGTGTGTGTGTGTGTGTGTGTGTATTTAAACTGTAATGTTGCTTTACAGTATACACACAGGTAACCACGTGGGTCAGAGACAACTGAGCAATTACTATGTAATTAACAAAAAAATAATACCCAGCCACCCTCACGTTTACAACAATGTAAATACCTTGTTACCAATGGACATTGCTATTCTCGATATATTGTTATTACAATATGATTATTAGTAGTAGTATGATTATTGTCATCAAAAGGTTTAATTATTGTCATCACTCTCATTATTATAAATGGTGTTGTCGATTATAGCTATGAGTAGAACATTGTTCTGTATTCAAGGGCGAGTCTTGTGTACAATAACAAAACAAATAGTTTATTCTATGATGACAAGTCTTAAATTGCTGCTACTGAGGAGACGGAGTACAAGTGAAGCAAACTGACAATAACTCTGGGAAGACATTTTTCTCTGGGATCAATGATGGACACTCCAGCGAGGAGTGAGAGATCACACGAGGAACGCAAGCGTTGAACAGATGGACTGAATGGAAGATCCAAACGGTTTGTGCATTTATCCCTCTCTGATCTCTTTATTCCGCCAGAGGACAAAAACAACAAGGACATCCAACTGACACCGACTCTTCACGTTCTACTTCTATAATGTAGCAAAATCTAAAAAGCCCCTCGTTGTCTACTCTCTCCACCTCTGCTCCTCTATCATGTGTTTCTCACTATGAGTTTTAATCAAACGGGTTTGATACAGCGAGCTTTTCTGTCTTTAAGCTCGGCTTTATCTTGAGTTCTCTTGTTTTATACACGTTTGATTCAGTGCCAAGACAGCATATTGTACATACAAACATCAAAAAGGCTTATGTTTTTTTTCTCTCCTATAGAAAACAATTGACTGGAACATATAGCAATAGTGATGCCATAAGACATGAACTTTTGTTTCAAAAGACCACCGTGGATACGCAGGATGCATGAGCACACCGCAGAGACGAGGAGATGAATATGTGCTCGACGGGCAGCGGAAGGGTGTTGCACAGTGAAGTGTAAATCATGATTCTGTTCGTTGTGTTGTGGTTCTTCATTTTGTACATACAAATTTATTTATTGATCTTGTATGTTTTATGGATCTAGATGTGTCAACGGAGCACGTCCGATAGCGCTGAAGCCCAGAGAGGTGGCACACTGTGACGTGGTTTACCCCAACACAGAATGTAACACTGTCAACGTTGTCAAAACATTTTCTAATGGCTAATATTAGTACTATTAATATGATTATTATAAAGCTATTTTAGCGAGTTAAACGAGGGGTGCTGTGTCTCTTTTGTCTTTCTTTTGTGTCTTTATTTACTGTCTCTACTGAATGTTTAATGCACCGAATCCTGAAGTCAGTCAAATCTTTCTTTTAGTCTCGTAAAACCAGTTTAAAATCTTTGGAGGGCTATTTCGCCGTAATAAACGATCAGATTTGATTGACAGCTGCCTGGTAATATAACAAGCCCAAAAATGTCAACGGCTTTCGATTCAAATGTTGCTAAACTCTGATTCTTAACACTGTTTTCTGACCAAGCCTCAAACCAGCGGGTATAAAAAAAAGGCTTTATAGCACTTTAAAGGAAAGTCTAACATTTGATATAGCACATGACCCTTATAAAATGGAAAATTGTTTATACGCTTCAGGTTTTGTACAGATTATACAAACAAGAAGTGTCAGAATGTGAGCTGTAAAATTGCAGGTAGGAGGAATTTGTTTAGGCCAGGCTAGCTTTTTGACCCCCTTCCTCCTCCTGTATTTTTCCCATCTCTCTCTTTGCTAAATAAATTTGCAATGCAAATGCAATTGCTAAACAGAGTACACCTATTAGGGAGATTAAAAGGGAGGACAGAGGACAATTCAACACTGGTATTCTGAATCAAATGCACTGTCCCCGTGGGTATACTCTTCCCAGTCAGGTCTAAACTCACTGACACATTTAATTATTTTCTTGTCCATTCACAAGATTGTCGTTGTAAAGAACTGAACAAATAAAGCGTGCTGCTACTGAATATAAAGTGTCCCGCTGAGATGTAAGAACAGCAGTGGCCTCAGGAACAGAGAAGCAGGTTGAGGTCAGGAGTTAAGTCAAATATAAACATGTGGGAGGTGAATGAGTAACGGAACCCTGAGGCACTTAAGGGAATTGAAAAAAATAAAAGTGCGAACAAGTGCTGCACAGAAGATCAAAACAGTCTTCCAGAAGTACTCGTCATCTAGTTCCCAATCATGACCTCTCTGCGGAAAGAGAAGTGATTCACTTACACTTGAGTGGAAAAAGCACAGTCAAGGTTTACACGTCTCATCCGAGGCTACAGAGATTCGGCTTGTAGTTTTTAGAGGTGGCAATTGTGTCTGAGGACATCACAGCAGCGAGGAACAAGTGGTTCCTTTAGTGATTACACATGAAGGACTCTTTAGTGAGAAAGCTTTATTTCCTGACCTCGCTTTAATGGCCCTGTACACCCACACAGGTGTTTTCAGTTCTGGCTGATTAGACCTCTTTTCATCGACCAATAAGAATGCTAAATATGTAATTTGTCCCGCCCGAATGGTTCAATAACGCTAACTGCAGACTCAATTAGTCGATGTCACAGTCCTGAGAAGAGGTCCAATCACCAGATTAACTCAAAACACCTGTGTGGGTATACAGAGGCAGAGCCTACCCCTCTCAATTTAGCTTTTCCCCTGGTATAATATAAACCTTTACGGTTACTAGTATACTGTGTGGCACAACAGAACCATTGATCAGAAAAATCATCTTTTATTCAGTTATTTTTAAATAATTCAGTGAAAAAAAGTGCTTTGTAAACTTTTCAACATACCCCTTAAAACAAAAACAAAAAAAAACATGAATTGTTTCTGAAACTGCAATTAGACAGCTGAGAAGGTGCCGTGAAAGATTTGCTGAACAGAATATTACACTTTCAATTCATAATCTTTTTATCATTTTAAAAGGAGAAAAATGAAATCTTTAAACAATTATGAGGTACGGACCCATGTCCAGTCTTCAGAGCCACAAAGGAATCATCGAAGAGAAGCGTTTCATTCTTTCATTTTGGCAAAAATACTCATCCATTACATAAGTGCTGTCCCTTTAACCATAGTGCACACATTTCCCAATGTCCCACAAAAATAATCACAACCTGAGATGAATACATTTTCAATATTCAACCTTGAACACTTCTGGGGTTTACGGCTCACTGGATGCCTTCCAGTTTGAGCGTCCAGGTCCGACTGGGGGAATAGGGCAGTTCAGGTAGAAGGACAGTAAGGCCAGCACTGGGTTGGACTGGGGCCCAAGGTAGGGGATTTGGATTCCCCAACAAGGTCACCTGGACAGGAAACAAAATAATGTTATTTAGATTCTCATACCTACCTCATTCCCTTCTGTAAATGTATAGTTCCTAAGCTGGTCATGTTGTTATAGTACAGCTACCCAAAAAACAAGAATATGTATTTCTGTAGTTAACAATGTTCCATTAATTTTAGTCAAAGCTTTGTTATTGAGCTTTTCAAAAAAAAAAAAAAACAGACATCATTGTTAGTCCCTTTACCTTAGTGGCTGCTGATGTTTTGGGTCCTAAAAGTTGCAGTGTGAGTTTGGGAGGTCTGGCTGTCATGATGGCATAGACAGTGGTTCCTTTGGATGTAAACCTACAAAAAGGGGAGACGATAATTGCATCAATGTACTTTTTCAAAGTTTTAAAGGACATCCTTCTCATAACCTCCCCCCCACCTTTTTTTTTAGCATCTCCACTGCAAGAACTTGGACCGTTCATAGTTGGCCGCTTTAAGGAACATTTTTAGCTCCTATATCAGAGTGGTACCTTCCCAGGGTTGCATCTAGATGGGGAAACCTGCCCTTTCTCAAACTCTCGCTAAACTCTGCGCCCAAAGACCTTTGCTGACCTTAACCATTCAAGGTCAGTGCCTAACCTTATCCATCTCGCGAGAGATTTGGAAATTGTGGGGAAACATCAAGACACAACCGTCTCCCAGCACCGGAGGAATCGGCGTGGGAGTGATACATATGAGCCAATGCAGCACAGACAACTGACATTTTCCTTAAAACCTGTATTTTGCGTTCTGTCGTTTACAAACAGCAGCTCTCCAGTGGGAAAGAAAAGTATGTAAACAATAAACAACGCATTCCTTTAAAATTGTAAAAAGACAGGCACTACCAGATCAGAGACGACTTCACCCTCTCCTCTTACCAGACTGGCACAGTGGTGTTCTCTGTCTGGACCCTCCAGGGTTTGGAGGTGTATATGGCCTCCCCGTTTATCTTCAGCCAGGCTCCAACACCCCTGAGTCTCTCCTCAAACACTGGGGGGATCATCCCGTCGGGTGTGGGACCCACATTCAGAAGGTAGTTACCTCCCAAAGCCACAGTGCGAACCAGATCCTGTAACAGAAGCAGCAGCAGGAGGAGCAGGACAACCAGTCAGCCATTGTAAAGAGACGCCTCACTGATCACAGTATTATTATTATCATCATCATATACGGTTTTTGAGCAGTGAAAACGAAGATGACTGACACATAACGTTCTTGAATTCATTTTGGATCAGTATTCTCTTGACAGTGATGACCAAACATGATTGTAACATAGCCAATTAAGGATCAGCAAATTGACCGATTAAAAACAGCAACACTTTCCTCATTACACCGATTCCTAGGGGAATATTGGTTTCCATGACCGATGTATGCGTTTGCAAATGAACACAGCGACAAAGTAAGAAATTAACCTTACAGATTTAGTAATAAATTGATACCATCACATTATCCGCACCTCTACAATAGTGGGCAAGTCCATCAGCTCACTCATATTCATATTTCGCCGGTAACCCCAGGAAAGCGTGTCCACGGACGTGCACTTCTCCCATTTGTGTTTGGGCAGTTGGCCTGGAGTGTATTTGTCTTCACAGTTATAGTAGCCGCCGTGTTTACATCCACAGCCAGCTCCCCATCTGTCATTGGTCACAATAGTATCCTAAGACCAGAACAAGTACATGAATACATGCTAAAACCATTAATTGTTGAATTTATAGCGCAGCATTCTTGCAGTTATCACCATTATGTATGAAAGCACCTACTTTGACAGGGCTGTCATTGTAGAGCCAGGCCAAGAACTCGGTGGAGTTCCAGTAGGTGTCAGGTGCTTCCCAGTCCCCATCAGACCAGATCAGCTCAGGCTTGTACCTGCAAAACAGGAAGTCAAAAGGTTTTGAACAGCCTGCCATGAAGTTGTATCTCATACCAGGCACATGTCAATATAAACCAAGTATGATTTGTATTACCCTAATTCAGTACAATAAATTAGTTTGTATTGAAATCAGCTGATGGGGTAATTCAAGTGTTACAGACCTTACAACCATGTTGTAAAGCTCCGGCAGCAGTTTATGCATCACAAACTCTTGCGTTTTGAATCCATTCTTCTTGTCTGCCAGGTAGAGAGGGTTGAACCACTCATACAGGGAGTTGTAGAGTCCATAGTGCAATGACCTAGAAGAGGAAATAAAAAAAACCTTAGCCTCCGTCATTGAACGATACTCGACAGCCACAACAACACTACAAATCAGAATTATTTTTTTTGTAAGGAATCAGTGACACTATTAATTAAACCATTAATGAAAACAGACTTATTATTTTGACATTGGCAAGGAAACTGTATTTAATGTGAATCGCTCACGACATGGCCAATACATTATTCACCCAATTTGGTCTGTATCTGTGCCGATATCAGACTGGTGCATCCCTCGTCTACAGCAAAGAGATTATTATTAAATTCTCTGAAATAAAAACAGATCTTATCATCACCAGTGTTTTAGGAGGAACTCCTGCAATTTCCCCACTGCAGGACTAATGAAGGATTATCTTATCTTAAGTTAAATATCCTGAACAGCATTGTATTCTTTCTTTATATATAATAATCGTGTCAGCACTGTAATTACTTCCAGTTACAACACTTGGTGACCCACCTGTTGCGCACTGCCTCTCCCAGGTCTCCCACTAGGTCTCTGTGAGGACCAGTATCAACTGAATTCCAGTTCCAGGAGTTCGGGGACGCCCAGTTGGTGAACCCTTCGTGGTGTTTGGCAGTCAGGACGACATATCTGCGATGAGGATGTGGAAGAGTTACACAATGCACAACGTACGTATACGTGCAACAACCATAGTTTTTAGGTGAGTTCGATACCCGGAAGTGAACCGGTCTCGTAAAAAACTATAACACAACATTTAAGCTGGCGTTCGTCTCAATAAACACACTCACTTTGCACCCGACGCCTTGAATATGTCCGCCCAGTCCCCCGGGTTGAAGAACTGCGCGTGGAACTGAGGCGCGAACTCCGGGTAGCTGAAACTAGGCGGGTAGTTCTTCGACATGAAGCTCACGCACTTCTGGTCCGGGGGCTGCTGGCCCTGCCAGTGCCACCAGAACCACTCGCTGCCGAACCCGGGCACGGAAAACACACCCCAGTGCACGAAGATCCCCACCTTGGCTTCGTCGTACCACGAGGGCAGCGGCCTGGCGTCCAAACTCGTCCAGTCCGCGGTGTAGCGAGCCGCCGTTTGGGACGCGAACGCCACAGCGAGGACGAACGCCGCGAGCATGATTATGACAGGTGCGCCTGCTTGAAGGCAAGCAGGTGAGCGGAGAAGTGTCTTCAGAGACGTGAAACCAGCTGATTATGGAGGATACAATGTCTCACTAGTGGAAGCTGTGTTAGACACGGACTTCCCTTTCTCTGTTGCGACCCTTCCAGGTGTAATGTTTCCCATCATGAGACTGGGATCACGTGACCATCCCGTCCGTCTCTTTTTTCTTCTTCTTCTTTTTAGGTTTTATGGCGGATGGCATCCAACAAAAGGTGCATTACGCCACCTACTGACCAGAATTATCTATTCCTTTACGCACACTAAATAAATAAGAAGAAAACAATTACATTAAAAGGGAGTTATATCAATTCGGTGTTGTTGTCTTTTCATTGCAACTGTATTGAGCAAACACGCAATTTATTTAACAAACAACAGACCATGGGAGACCACAATCTTCACAGGCTGAGTTTCATAAGTGTAAATCGTACATGTTGAAATGTATAAAGTCCCACGTACAATACATTAACAATTACAAGTAATACAGTCGACACATGGTGAAATCAGTTGCAACAATACTCACCGTGTGGAAAACTCCAGGAAAGAAAAAACTGCAGAGGACATGGTCTCATCTTCTTCATTTGCATAGTGTGATTCATTCTGATTTCCCAACGATTGTCCCCCCCCCCCCCCGGGAATATATTGTTTCGGCATCCCTTAATGGATAATGTTTGAATATATATCATGGGTAATATTAAAGTAAAAGTGGTTTCGTTTAGTAATTTGATGAGGATATTTTTTTCCAGTAATAAATAATTTTTGGAAAGGTTTACTGAATATATACTTCAGATTTCTTTTAGAAATTGTAATTATTTGCAATCTGTTCTTTCACTGTAAATACACAATATTCTGATATAAGCAGAAACAAACTGAGACCATCATCCAACTACATTTTGAAACTGAATCTGTTTATATAATGCATTGAAATGTGCAAAGTTTGTACAGTTGATTAAATCTTCCTTCTTTTTTTAAAGAAAAATAAATGAACACACTCCAAAACCTATTTGAATATGTTCTATCATATATACAGCGAAAGAAGAATAGTGACTTATGCACATATATGTTTCTTGTGCCCAGTGGGCAACTTTCTTTGGAATTAAAACGCCATCTCTGAACAAGGTGTTATCCAGTTCTTGGCTCCATCATGCCGGGTCAAAGTCCGCATCGGTCCCCGGCTGTTCTGCGCATGATGTGACCGCGGAGAGCGCGTCCAGCCCGGCCTGGACGAGCGTGTCCCGCCGCTGAGACGTGCGGCTGTAGCCGAGCCGCTTCAGGGTCCGCCGGGTGGTCGTGAGCGAGATGGGCTTCTCTTGCCCGCTGCTGCTGTTGTACAGCGCCTGAATCTGCACACTCGTGGCGTGGTTGTTCTCCTCCACCACTCGCTTCATCGTCCTCTCGCCGCTTTCATCGACGAGGCGTTTCCTCCCGCAGGTCTCCCGGCGACTGGAGGTTTTCTGCTTGGCGCACCATTCCCGGTAAGCCCGGGCAACCGCGGTCTTGGAGAAGCCCAACAGGCTCACGGTCTCCGCGATGCTGCAGCCGGCGCGCCGCGCTCCCACGATGCTGCCCCGCTCGAACTCACTCAAGTCCCGCGACTTGCCCATGAGTCGGTGTTCAGGGAGCACCGCAGATTAGATGCTCGCTTTCTGACATAAACATAGGTATTCTTCTTCTTTTGGTTTCATGGCCGATTGAACCAGTTACTTAAAAGGTGTGTACCGCCACCTACAGGGTAAATAAAGTAATAATTAAACCATAGTATTGGTAATAATTAAAGAAAAACAACCCCACAAAAACTCACTATATTCCATGATGTATCTCCTTTAAATGTTCCACAACTATGCAAATGGTCCTAACACTCTTAAAATGCTTTGGTGACACACATATGCCCATTCAAAGAGCTCTAATAAATAAGATAAGATAACCCTTTGTTCGATCCGCAGTGGGGGAATTGCAGGATTACAGCAGCAGTGCACACATAGTAAATACAAATAATAATATAAACAGTAAAAACATTTCACAAAAGCAATATTAAATATGCAGACAGAATGCAAAGTATTTGAATCTATTTATATTGCACCATTGAACGTAATTAAAGTGATTAAAGTGTTATTAAGTGTTAATAGTGCATGTAAGTAGTGCAACTTTGTCCACAGTAAATTCCTGAGGGAATTAAATGACTCATAACACAGTTGTGATGACCATCCTTTGTCAGCCTTTTAATATGCAGCAAAAATACACTTAAATCCCATCGATCACCTCATTTAATATTTCACACACACACACACACACACACACACACACACACACACACACACACACACACACACACACGTTACAGTAAATCTTAACAGAGGTGCCCCTCGACCTAAAGACTTGTTCCTGATTCACAACTCTCTGGTTAGACTACCAGACTCCCTCCAGTTTCAGACACCAGGCATTTCCAGGAGATGCTGGCATAGTAGGCATAGCAATCATCAGCCCAGCTGTTGGTGTCAGCGGTGCCCACTTCAGTAGAACATTAGGATAGTCCATAAGTGTAATCTGTGGATTTAAAAGTGTAATATAAAGAGTTTATCATTATGACAAATTAAGTTAGGATTAAACGCTATGCGCATAAAGTTGTATGGGTTACTTTTGTGGCTGTAGACGTCCTTGGCACTGTGAGCCGAAGTAGTTGTTCGGCCGGCCAGCCAAGGATAATGGCATAAACGGTATGGTTTTTAGCAGTGTACCTACAATAGGAGCAAGAAGTGGCTTATTTTCCATCACAAAATGAAAAGATATTACTCGGGCCAGACTCTTGGACAATACCTTGCTTCGCTCCAAAAAAATCACAATCTCACCAGACAGTGACAGTGCTGTTCTCCGTCTGGACCCTCCAGGGTTTGGAAGCATAGATGGCGTCCCCATTGATGCCCAACCAGACACCGAGTCCCCTCAGCCTCTCCTCAAACACCGGGGCAATCATGCCGTCTGCCATCGGCCCGATGTTCAGCAGGTAGTTACCACCCATGGCCACCACATACACCAAGTCCTGAGGAAAGAGAGTCTTTAGATCAGCACAAGATGACTGGACGTACACCAGTCTTAGGCAATGACCTACTGTGACCTTTCACCTTCAGGATGGCCGGCAGATCCATGACCTCGCTTAGCTTCATGTCTCTTCGGTAGCCCCAGGAGTGTGTGTCGATGGACTGGCATTTCTCCCATTTGTGGTCTGGAAGTGTCCCAGGCGTGTACCTATCGGCACAGTTGTAGTAGCCTCCATGTTTGCAGTAGCAGCCCTTTCCCCACCTGTCATTGGTCACCACCACATCCTGAAGAAACACACAAGTGGTTATCTACAACAGCAAATAAGACTGCTGCTATTGATCAAATACATTCATTTTCACGCTACACTTATGGTGCAATGTAGTGCAGATGATATATGATTAAATAAACACGCTCTGATGAACGTCGATGTAAAAGCTCGAGCCTACTTTGACTGGGCTGTCATTGTAGAGCCAGGCCAGGAACTCGGTGGAGTTCCAATAGGTATCGGGTGCTTCCCAGTCCCCATCAGACCAGATCAGATCAGGTTTGTACGTCGTCACAAGGTCCACTAGCTCTGGAAGAGTCTTACGGCCAACAAAGTCCTGAGTCTTGAATCCAGAGGCTTGGTCCGACAAGTAGAGGGGATGGTACCATTCGTATAGAGAGTGGTAGAGACCCAAGCGCAATGACCTGTCAACAGAGACACATGAATGAATGTCGTTTTTATTTCAATTATTTCCAACCGGTCTCATTTAGGAGTACAGAATTCCTGGCAATATAAGATGTTTGTTTTTTTGTTATTGTCATTCGGTGCTGTCCTGATGTGAAAACAATCAGTATTCACATCATGTCTTATTGTAACCTTAACTCCCTTCCTCAATTTGCGATACTCACTTCTTCCTGACTGCTGTAGCCAGTTCTCCCACCAGGTCCCGGTGAGGACCTACATCCACTGAGTTCCAGTTCCAGGAACCTGCTGAGGGCCAGTTTGTGAATCCTTCATGGTGTTTGGATGTGAATACCACATACCTGTAGCAAAAAAAAAAAAAAAAATCATGTACACATAAATGCCTTCACACATGACAGACAATTATTATATACATAATTATGACTTTTTATCTCATAATTATGACTTTTTATCTAATTATTATGACTTTTTATCTCATAATTATGACTTTTTATCTCATAATTTCGACTTTATTATCTCATAATTATGACTTTTTATGTCGTTTTTTTATTTTTGTTGTGGGGGAAACGGGCTTCCATACAAAGAAAGATGTCTGTATATAGATTAGTATGCCTCGAGTAGCACTGCCAATAGCGACCGTAAACCTGACACACGGGTTTGGGTGTGGCTTGAGGAAGCATTGGCAAAAAGACTTGCTACAGTCAAAACCCACATCTGGAACAAATATAACAGGTCGTGTGGCTATATGATATATTTGTTGAACTTACTTTGCTCCAGAGGCTTTGAAAATCTCTGCCCAGTTATCGGGATCGAAGAATTCTGCGCGAAACGCGTGCGCAAAGTCCGCGTATTTAAAGCCCGGTGGGTAGTTTTCCAGCATGAACGCAACCTCCTCTGCGCGCTTTTTGGACTGCCACCAGTACCAAAACCACTCGCTAAACTGCCCGAAGCCAGGGACCGAGAAGACCCCCCAGTGGACGAAAATGCCGATCTTCGCCTCGTCGAACCACTGGGGTAGGGGTCTGGCGTCCAGGCTGGTCCAGTTAGCTGCGTAGCGCGCCCTGCATCCAGGGGCCAACACGAGGAGGAGCGGGATAACCCACAGCGCAGGCGGGACGCATCCAGCCCGTACTGGAGGCGACATGGTCCCTGAGAGTAAAGTCAAGTCTGTCACTCCTGTGCGATTGTGAAACCCGTCGCTACAGTCAGGTGGTGTCACTGCCTGTCTGAAGCACTTGCATGACAATCTGAATAAATATAGGAAGGGCGTATTGTGTTGCCGACTTCCGCGAGTAGTTCTCATCATAAAACTATAACGTCCATCCTAGATAAGATAAGAGAAGATACTCCTTTATTGGTTAGTTAAAAATTGCAGGATTATGATTCTACTGAGATTCATTTGACTCTGTACTCATGTTGTGCACTTCCAATAAAATACAAACAAACAAACAAACAGGTAAACAAACCATTGTAATTGATTTCTTAATGCAATGGGAAGTAGTCAGGCTGCTTGCAAAAAGCCGGTGTTTCCCCTGGTCACGAGCACACGCGGAATCATTTTATTTCCGGGTTGAGGTTCAACCACTAGAGGGCGCTACAGGTCTATTGTTCTATTATTGAGTGTGATGAAAGTACACTGCTGGACAAAAGCTTGATCCACTCCTAGAGAGGACTGCAATTGTCATGTCATGTTGTAGAAAGTCCTCTTCAGAAATAGATGTGATTTTGTATGAAATGGTTTGTATTTTTTTTTTTTAAAGAGAACAAAATACGGTGCATTGGTTAGACCAGATGGACAATTGAAAGGGCAGAAAAAGATCCCTCTAAGCCAGCGGTTCCCAAACTTTTTAGGCCACACACCCCCTTCTACATCCCGACCGGGTTCACGCACCCCCAATCCCCCACACCTTAAAAAAAAACGCAACAGAGCCTATTTATAGCCGCATAAAATTGGACTGATGCGAGAACTGTTTGCTCGCGCGTGGCGTTTGTTACAAGATTTAGTCCGCTGTATAAATTTCAGTTACACAAGGCGTCACTTTTAAAGAGCATTAAGGGGCCGTTCACACCAGACGCGACTCTCAAAAACGCGTCGCTAGCAAAACCATTGTTTTCCTATTGTACGGCGCGCCTTTCATGCGCGCTTTTTAAATGCCGCGCGACGCGTTTTTCGAGCGTTTTTTCGGCGAGCTTAAACGTTTAAATATTCTCAACTTTAAGCGCCTTCCGCGGAGTCGCACAGCTTAAACGCACAGCTCAGTCGCACAGCTCCCTGGATGGCGAGGACACGCGCACAGGCTCAGAGGCAGATTGCATTTCACATTTACTTATTTAAACACAGTAAGCCACGTAAAGAACAAAGAGTGGCACATGCATAGGCTCATAAACAAATATAAATAAAAAAGGAGGAGTCCATATGAGGATTTTCACATGCAGCGCAGGTGGCTCAGCCTGCAGTAAGAGAGATAGAGAGGGAGAGGGAGAAAGTGAGAGACATCAGTCTCTCACTTTGAGAGACTCACTTTGAGAGACTCACGTGAATGAGACTGCAATTGTTTTTGGCTGTTTTGTAACTCTTCCAATTTGGATCTAAAAAATGGAAGGGGCTTCTGACTTGCACTGCATGCTTAGTGTTCAGGTGGCGGCGCAAATAAGATGCTTAAGACAGCTGTTAGCCAGAACCTCACTGCACAACACGCACTGTGGCTTCGGGCAATCTGCATTGCCAATCCAAGTGAAGCCCAGACCCAGATAATTGTCATCATATTTCCTCTTTTTTTTCCCAGTCTGATGCTCACTCTCGTCTCCTCTTTCTCCGACTCCCGGTCGATTTCTTCTCCCGGTCTCTCCCCAACGCACCTCTCCGTTTCTCTCGCCTCCGGTTCCTCACTCTCTCTCTGTCCCTCTCCTCTTTTATTACTGATAGCTTTAGATGTCCCACCTGACAGCTTCCCCGATTTCAGCCAGTTTCACATATTTTCATGAATGTTGCTGAATGAATGAAATGACGTTAGGTGCACAAGCTAGGCTAGCTAGTGTGTAGGTAAAAGACAGTCTGGCGGCCGGACCGGAAGTGCATCTATTTATTAAATTGTACGTTTTTAATTTTAAATTTAAATCTTACAAAGGGACATTTTATAATTAAAAAAATCCTACTTAATTTATTTTTTTATTATGTTTAATATTAATTATTACACCATTAGACCACCATTACATTTTTCCTCTCGCGCACCCCCTAGCACCACACTTTGGGAATCCCTGCTCTAAGCAATCCCTCTAACAGTTGAAGAAGAATAGAAGGAATCCCCAATCATCTGTCAAATTAATTGGACGCTTAGCATCAAAACGTGTGCAGATTTAAAAAGGAATATGTTCCTGCTTCAATGCATAAAAATACCTGTAAAGAGGTGGAATATTAACAGGTGTGTTGTATTTGGGGTGAAATAATAGTGTCAACAGTATTCTCCCCTTGCATGTATCACTGTGGGGACTTTGAATAAACATGTTTTATTGAAGTAATTCTTCTTCTTTTGGGGCCAAAACTATTACAAATGTAAATACTAAATTTAGTGTCTGCTTTGTAATCTCTTTTTTCTCTAAAATAGTCACCATTGAAGGAAAGAGAAAACCTTCACCATACCAGGTCACTCCGAACTTTTCACTAAGTCAACAATTACCCAACACATCTGTTGCAACAAAATCCACAGTTTCCACAATATAACCACGAAGCAAATTTGTATCTATGAGCTGCAATATTTTGGGACAAAACAAAACATGCAACAAGCCATTTTGTTTATCATCTGTAGAGGACAACAGCCATGTTATCTTTATGTCCAGCACATACAGGTACATTTGAGCAACTCTGCAAAGAAATAAAAGGACCAAATTTGTGATTCAAAATATATTTTTACCACTGGGGCTAATTGCTGCCGGGCAAAATCACTAGAGCATGATATCTTCAACAGTCAAAAGAACATATTTTGATTTTTGGTTACAATATAATTAGTCAATAAATAAGGCATTTTTTCAGTCATAATTTAACATCAACAACAGTTTGGTCAGCAGACTACAGATTCACTGTGTCTACATCAGTGCAGACAGCCAGCTGCCTTTCAAGCATCTGTTTCCCTACCAAGTCCTCCACTCTGCCAACCTCCACCTCGTCTACATCGTCCATAAAACTGGACCAGTCTGTGCCCAAGCCTCCCCGTTCCATGGGCTCTGCTTGGCTGGCCGGGTGACTGCTGGCAGAATCCTCGTGAGTGGTGGTCACGCAGTTGCAGCTGTCGCAGATGCCGAAGCGTCTGAGTCCCGCTGTGACGCCGGATCCAGTGAAGGTTCGCCTGCAGCTCTTACATGGCACTGGCCAGTTGTGCCGATGGACCTGTCGATGGTCAACGCGGTAAGAGAGAAGAATCATACTGTGTATCATTTTGCACGGGGAAACCCAAACTTTTAGGTTATTATAGCTGGAAAAAATAGCAGCCAACAGATTGACTGCTCTCATTCACTTTGTACAAAACACAAGCAACCGAATTTAACAACACTAAGAGAACTCAATTAAAGACTGAGACAACTAATTACTGTTTACAACTAACTGCTCGCAATTACTGGTTGTGTACGAACCACTTCATCTTAACTATATATTATTGACTATTACATTTTACTGCAACCAAGACCCAAATACGACGATTTATCTTTAAACTACAAGGGGAAACATAATTGCCACAGAGCAATTTCCTACCACGATATATAGAAAACAAAATATGTAATCAACATAATTAATCTAAATATACAGAACAATTGTTTTCAAAATTGTAGTAGTCGCAGAAGCCACCTTAGACGTAGAGGCCTAAATATCAAAAACAGGTGAGGACGATCACAATGCGGTCTTACATTGAGGGCGTGGCTGCGAAGGTGCTCCTGTCTTGTGAACCTCTTGCCACACATGGGACAGGGGAAGGGCCTCTCTCCTGTGTGGCAGCGGATGTGTCTCTTCATGATTCCTTTCTGCTTGGCAGTGTACGGACAGAATGGGCACTTGTGGAGTTTCACTTGCACCACCAAACCATCACCTGCAGGAGGAGAAAGAGAGAGGCCAACAGTTCAGATTCACCTCAATGCCTTAGCCTAGAGTGAAACATTAGTCTCCATAGGCCATCGCTGGCCAATTACCTGTTTCCTCTCCAAGCCAATCGGACTGGATCTCCATGATAGATGATCCCACAAACCCTAAACCGTCATCCATTCTGCCTCCTCCTGTGCTGCTACCAAGCCCTTGGGTAAAGCGCTGTCCCATTCTGTCCCCCAGCGGACTGGGGCCTTCACTTCTGCCCAGAATGTCCATCAGCTGCCTGGTATTAAAAGGAGGGCTGTATCCCGAAGGAGAGAGCTCATTGGAAGGAGAGGGAGGACGTAGTCTGCTATGATGAGGGTTATGGAGCGAGGGCCCAGGATATGAGGCCAGGTCTTTGGAGTCAGGGGACTCCATGAGCTCCTCATCTGGGTCGTACTCTATCTTGGGGTTCACTAACTCAGGGGTCAAAGCAGATGATGAAGAGGAAGAGAGGTTCGTCTGATCCATGTGTCCTTTCTGTCCTTCACGCCCAGATACAAATTCCTCCCTGGAATGGTAGTCGCTGTCCATGTCTCTGTTTGTGCTCGGAGTTGTGGTGACAGGGACGGACAAGGGGGGTCTAGACAAGGCCACAGACTTCGGACCTAAACCTGACCCTCCATCGGCCTCGGCAGCCTGTGAATGAGGCTCCACAGCCTCTGCACCATGAGAGACTGTCACAGCAGGAGTGCCACTGTCTGCAGGACCTAAAGCTCCATCCCTCTCCGTTTTCCTTTCCTTCTCCTTGTTGCATATTTCCAATGACGAGCGGATGTATCCCTTACAGAAGTTTACCAGATCGGTCATCTGCAGGTAGCTGCCTGCTGACATCACCTCAATGACATTGCTTCTGTTCAGGGCCAAGCAGCCAGAGTAAAGGAAATCTAGGATAATCGAGAAGGCATCGGCTGTCACAATGTCCAGCGATGCTGTGCTGTAGCGCTGTCCACTATCCTGTAAAGAGATAACACATTACTTAGTGGGTACACCAGATGCCCTCATTTGACAAGCTCCGCTGTGAATGGCAAGCAAGAATAATAGAGAATTAGCCGTTACATTTAAAAACTAGACCAGACCTCCAAACCATTATACTTACATAGTAACCCAAGCCCCATCATCCACCCATGAGAAGTCATTTATTTCTTACTTTCTTCTTCTTCACGGCTTTTATATTAACAATAATACATTTTATTTGTAAAGCACTTTAAAAAAGGTCCTCAATGCGCTTTACATGGTAAAAAAAACTAATAATTGAAGGGGGGAGGGGTGTTAAGGAGTTTATAGAAAGTGATCTGCATTGTAGTAACATGTTAAGACATTAAAATAATAATGTATAACACAATAGTACATGCACTATCTTAGCCAAAGCAATACATTTGTTTCTAAGAAGCCGTGCCGATACACAACAGAAATAAAGATATCGCAAAGCAGCTTTACTCTCACCTGCAGATAGTGAACCAGAAGAGCCCGGAAATAGCCGCTACCAGCAAACAACACGTTACGATGGGCCTTGAAGACACGGCCTTCAACAAGGATGCTGCAGTCACAGAAGAAGTCCCGCTTACGCTGCTCATTGAGCTCCATCAGCAGTTTGGGCAGATAGCATGGCACCTCCATGTTTGTACTTCTTCAGTGACACCTGACAGGGAGAGAGAGAGAGAGAGAGAGAGAGAGAGAGAGAGAGAGAGAGAGAGAGAGAGAGAGAGAGAGAGAGAGAGAGAGAGAGAGAGTGTGTGTGAGTCAGATGCAAAAGAGGAAACAGCAAAAAGGTTGAAGTTGGACTTTTTTGTCAGACATTTGGTTTAACATGTTATGTTAAAACGTTATGAACCTGTGTGACACCTGACTTGACATTTATTTTTTGGGAGACAATATCTCCTTTTTGATAGAGAATACAAACAATGTTTAAACTGAGTCAACATGTGGTTAAAGGGGAAAGAGGAAACCAGGTCACCAATGGACTCTAGCAATATTAATGAATAACTTGATGAGCTAATACGCAATAGATTTGTTAACAGTCTAACTGATGTGAGGTTAGGTTTAAAAATAATATCAGAAGCGAAAAAGGCCGATACATACACAACCAAACAGACACGCGTTAGACAGAATACATAAAAAACTTGACTTTGCGTTTCCTTATAAGCTAACTTGTGTAGCTAGCGCCGAGTAACGTTAGTTATAGATACTTTATTACACAAAACGTCAGAATAAAAAACACCAACTGCACTTCACGAAGCACGTGGACACACGGTGAGATAAAAGGACATATAATACGGCCATACCTTGGAAAGTAAGCGACGGTACGTGAGGAAATCGTTATCATAACAGAGAGATTAGCACGGCTCATTGTCCCGTGTCGACACATATCAACTTCCGCCTTCAGCAATGTGTGACGTGTATCATTCATCCAATCAGTGGCCGAGAAGGAGGTAGCCCCTCCCACTCCTACAGCTCGGTTGGGATCAATAATAATGATACACGTCTTATTAATTGAGTGATTTTTATGGCACCTTTCATACAAGGAAAGCATGCATGCTTTATAATAAGATAAAATAGAAATAAAAAAGGAGAAAATAAGATGGAAAAGAAAACACACATAACATAAGATAAAACATAAGATTAAATAAAATGCATAACATAAGATAATAAATAAATAAAACCTACTAAATAATAAAAATAATGACAATAAGAAGAAGAAGAAGAAGAAGAAGAAGAAAGATATAAATCAGTAACCATATGTGTAGTATATAGTCAGCCAGCCACCACACTGCGGCAGCACCATGATGTCTCCATTATCTTCTACTTATCTTTGTTACATCAGTAGTGATGATTTGACTTGTAAAGATGAAAACTCAGTAAGTATTTTGTTTAGACTACATTCTGCCTATATTGCTATACATAATACATATAAAAACCAAAAATAAAAAACACAACAGAACATTCATTTACCCGGTGGCCAAAGACTCACCTTGATTACCCCAAATAAGCATATTTTTTTGTAGCTACATCAGAACGTCCACCTGAGGGTGGAACCTCACTGTGGGTGTTGCACAACCTGAAGTAGCCCCGGAAACACCACCCTCTTGCGGGGGCTGTGGGGGTCAACAAACACAGCACAGTCTTTTTGTTTCTCTCAAATCTAATTGCCACTGACATCAACATTTACCTTAACATATATACGTTATACATACTCTAAAGTTATACAAGAACAAAACCACATTGAGTTAAACCACTTTAAAGCAGACTTAATATAGAATACGCTTACACGAAGCAAAGTGCAAAAAAAGTAAACTCAGAAAGTCAAAGCTTACAGGCTAAAGTGAAGGGATACATTTTTAGCCTTTCATTTTTTTATATATATATATATATACACACACACACACAGTATATTTTTAGCGAGCTGGCTTGCCTGATATTGATAGAGTGTGTGTTCCCTTTGAGGCATAATTGACAAAGTCTGCATTCCAGATTTCAATTCAGCTGTTGCTGGATCTCCGATAAACCAGCAGCAGACGAGCGCAGTGTTCTTGAAGGCAAATAGTTAACACGGGAGTTTGCATTGCAGCTTGTTCCTAGCCCAGATAGTTTTTTTTATATAAGGTGTAGCGGCAATCTCGTCTCCGTCCGGTAATCCCTATTACCACTACTGTTACAGTCTGTGTGTGGGCAATGAGCTTGACGCGTAATGAATCTTCAGAGGCAGTAACTCCATTTTAAAAGGTTTACTTAACAAAATAAAGATACAAGAGTCATTCAGTGCTCAATTTGGCACAACGGTCAAAAAACTGTCTTGCTCCGCAGACTGATTAACCTCAACTGAGGGATATAGGCTCTGACGTAGTCAGTAACGTAACTTAAAGGAGCATTTCAACACACTTCTATAAATCACTAAACACATCCTATTAAAGTCTATTATGGCTCTTACATTTCCAGCCCCTATTTGTTTATGCTGGCTGCAAACAATTAAATATGAATTACAAAGAGACATAACACATTCAACATGCATCCATAATAATGATTACATCATGTGCAAAAGGTAAATACACTTTATACAATCTTTTATCCACTTTTGACTTCCAATTGGTTACTCTGTTTGCTTCAGCAGGGAGAGTTTGTTTATGGGTCTGTCCAGTGTGTTGGTTTTGGTTTTCACACTAACTCGCCTGACTGTTCCATTAGAATCTGATAATGTCTTTATTACACGACCCATGATCCAAGAGTTGCGAGGGGCAGTTTCATCCATTATCAAGACAATATCTCCTGGTTTGATAGCCTTTCACGCCATCTTTTCTTCTTCTTCTTTTCCTTGGGGTGGTACACTCCGTGGTGAGTAATGTACCACACTCGGCCATTACAGCGACTGAGCTGCTCAGTGGGTTTTTTCTCGGCGTAGCCTTTTTCAATAATGCCTTTCTTGAAGACCTTGTAATCTTCATGAAATTCTGGATTTCTTTTGAGTTTTCTCTTAAGAGTATCAACCTGCTGCTGAGCGATGCGACGATTATTTGGCACTCTGATGTTTTCATTTCTCAGAGGCACACTCATGCAGTGTCCATCGACCAACTTTGCTGACCCTGTAACCAGGTGTATGAATTGTTGACCCTCCTGGGACATTTCAACCATCTCTTCACAGCTTCTTTCTGGGAAATCTGTCTTGTACGGCTTCACTCGCAATTCTTCTATTTCCACCACTGAGATGTGATTAGCAGTGCAGCTTTGCAGTTTTCCTCTGGCTGTCCTAGGGTTTTTACCCTTTCTGAGAGGTCCATTTATCAACCATCTAAGGGCAGTTTTGACAGCATATGGTCCCTCACCTTTCTCTGTTTATGACCCGCCATGGTTCAATGGCTTTTGGGATGTTGGCACCTATGAGCAGACCGACGTCTGCTTCAATACGAGGGAGATGCACATCTTTCAGATAAGGCCAGTGCGAAATATCTTCCTGTTGTGGAATGTTTTCTTTCTTTACTGGGATGTGGCTGTGTGTAAGCACCTTTGGCAGTTCAATGTATGTGTTTTCTTCAATATCACATATTTCTAGGTCTGAAAGAACACAACTGTTCATCAATTTGTGACTGTTCGACTTGTCTTGACCGATTGTGTTGAGCAGAAACTGGGTGTGCTTTCCTTTGAGGTTTAGTGTTTTCTGTAGCTCTTCACTGCAAAAGGTTGCAGTGCTCCCAGGATCTATAAAGGCGTATGTTTCTACATACCTTCCACTCTTTCTGGATTTCAGCTTTACTGGTACCACAGCTAGAACACATTCTCCTTCTCCAGCCCCAGTGCTTCCACAAACCTCTTCATCCAATGACACATAGCCACTTGAGATAGCGTTGCTCTCTTCAACTTTCGGCGCAGCATTATTTTCTTTAATGACATGGAGTATGTCTAGGTGCCCCTGAGAACAGGCCTGACACATCATTCTCTTTTTGCAATTCTTACTAAGGTGCCCCTGTGTAAGGCATCCAAAGCAAAGGTCTTTAGACTTCAGGAAGTCTATCCGTTCTCTGTTTGTCAGATCTGTAATCTTATTGCAGACAGACAGAGCATGATTCTCCTGACAGAATAAGCATGGTTTGTGGAAAGCTGTAACAACATCTTTCACTGGGCTGCTTGTCCTTGTGGTTGTCTCTGAGGTTGTGTCCTGTACACCTGTAGCAAAAGTGCTTTTGCTTTGACCAGTTTTCCAGATGGTTCTCTCTTTGGTAGTTTTATCCTTTTCCTTTGTGCCTTCGTAACTCTCCACCACAACTCCAAAAAGGGGATCCAGAGCTACCTTTGCCTGCCGATCGATGAAGTCGACTAGGTTAGAAAACCTTGCTCGTCCTCTTCCTCTCTCATGGATCTCAAATGCTGTCGTTCTCCACCTCTCTCTAAATTTGTAGGGAAGCTTTGAAATGACAACTTGCATGTTAGTAGGATTATCCATTTCTTCCATGTATTCTATATCAGCCATAGTGTTCCTACAGCCAATCAGGAACAGAGCGTAGGCGCTTAATGCTTTAGCGTCCTCTGGTTTGATCTGAGGCCATTTTAATGCCTTATCCATGTATGCATTGGCTATCTTCAGCTCATCTCCGTAATGGGTTTGGAGTAACTTTCTGGACTCTGAGTAGCCTCTGTCTGATGACATATGCTCGCAACTGCGAACAAGCTCTTGTGGTTCCCCACTGGTATACTGCTCCAAGTAATAAAGCTTGTCCTGATAGCTGTCAACTTTGCTATCCACTGCATGTTCGAAAGCCCGAATGAAAGATTTGTAAGTAAGAGAGTCACCTTTAAACACTGGAACATCTCTGCATGGGAGGTGAGACATAGTCTGCTGCTTAACAAGCATTTCAGTTATCACATTTTGCCTCTGCATGACTTGGTACAGCTCACTGTCATTGTTTCCAGATCGACGGCGACCGTTATCATAGACGGGTAGCTTGTCTTGTGCTCTTTCTTCCCTTCTCTTACTTTGAGAATACTTCTTCAATGTATGACTGCTGGCTCTGTCCTTAGCATTGTCATACTCTTCCAGCACCTTGAGCTTCGCACTGGATTCTGCAATAGCAGCATCAATGTCTAGTTGTTCCATTTTAGCCTTTAGCTGCACTTCTTCCATTTCAAGCGCTTGCTTCCTTTTTAATGCAGCTGAACGTGCGATCAGTGCTGCATGCTCTGCCTCTTCTTTAATGCGCACTGAGAAGCCTGTAGTTGCAGATGAAGCTACTGAGCTAGAGCCAACAGATGAGCCGGATTTACTCTTACTCCGATGTTTTTCTGTCCCAATCTGAGATATGCTGTCGTCAGCATTAACATCACCTTGTTCATATTCACTTGCAAAATGAATTCCAGTGGCATTGTTTTGCCTTGTTACTTTTTTCCACATTGCAGAACACCAGTTTTCAGTATTTTCCACAAAGTCTCTCATGGGTGCTGATCTTGATTCAAACCAATTATCTTGATCTGCTTGTCTTTCATCTTCATCTAATAAAGTCATAACTTCAGCATTTACATCCTTAAACTCTTTGAACACTTTGCAGAATTTCTGAGAAAGCATCTCTTCCACTTCGTTCACATTTGTGCCATCAATTTTAAGGGTTTCAATAGTTTTCGTCACGACTGAAAGTTGAGATAATTTACCTCTTCTAGCTGCAATACGCCGACTGATTCTGTCTTACAAAGTTTTTTCAGTGGGCTTTGGCACCCTCTTTTGGTCAGAATCCTCCATAGCAACGCACCGCTGTCCAGACTCAGCCAGTGCACAAAACCGTCTGCTTTTGCTTCAAAACGGTCCGTCTTCACTTGAGAAGCTAATGTCCAACAGTTTCTTTCAGTGAGCGCCGATTTTCCAGAGATAGTTGTTGTCCAGGTTCCACAAATGTTCACCACCTCTACGGTGTACAAGCCACGCCAGCTCGCTTGGCTCGGCGTGCCGTTCCACAGCGCAGCGTTTCCGGTAACGAGGTACTTCAGTAAGCTAGCACGGCGTGCGATGTAGCTTTCTGTCTGTTGATCTCGTGGCGAAATCCTCATGAATATCATCCACAGTAACTTACGTCATCCATTATGAAGGCTCTGACTTGGTCCTCATCCATGCAAAAAGGTTTATTCCGCGTGATAATCCTTTCTTTTTGCCATTGTGAGCAAAGTTTTTTGACTCGAATGTAGCGGCAATCTTGTCTCCGTCCGGTAATCCCTATTACCACTACTGTTACAGTCTGTGTGTGGGCAATGAGCTTGACGCGTAATGAATCTTCAGAGGCAGTAACTCCATTTTAAAAGGTTTACTTAACAAAATAAAGATACAAGAGTCATTCAGTGCTCAACTTGGCACAACGGTCAAAAAACTGTCTTCCTCCACAAACTGATTAACCTCAACTGAGGGATATAGGCTCTGACGTAGTCAGTAACGTAACTTAAAGGAGCATTTCAACACACTTCTATAAATCACTAAACACATCCTATTAAAGTCTATTATGGCTCTTACATAAGGATTTTTTATATTTCTAAAATCCCCCAAATAACCTTCATTTGACCTTGTCCTGACAAGTCTCCAGCAGGATTTATCGAAAAATAAATGTTCATCTTAGAGACAAGTATATGAGCTAATTTTAATGACATATTAAGCTGACTTGAAAAAATAACCAAAAGGTTTTACCATTGAGCAATTCAAAATATACGTGTTTCTGCCCTTTTATATGGCTTTTATGTGGGTTTTTTTTTTACAATGAAATGTGTTTTAAATTTAAGTAATGTGACTTCCTCCACTGCAGAAAGTCATTGATATGACAAAGATGATGATGGTGAGGATCTGCAGAAGAACCTCAAAGCGTCACCCTCTCTCTCATATCAGGTTTAGCATGCCGCTGCACAGCTGCGGGGGCGGCTCTCGCCGGCCCACATTGTCTGCTCAAGAAATACTTGTTTATTTGCTTTCCATTTCGGAGAGAAAATAATTCCTCTTTTTTTATTTTCGGACTTAGCAAGCGTAAACAAGTATAGTTCCTCCAGCACTGCGCCACACCCTCTCAGCACAATCCACAGCTCTTAGAAGTGTTTTTTTACACTGATGGGTGCCGACCGAGCAACTTATTTGTTTCAGATATTTTCCCATGGCAAACGGGGCGAATACAAAGGCTTCGTGGTGGCCCGAAGAAACCACAGGGTAGGCGTACATGAGCCTCCACACACTCACCCTCTTTTGAAAATGAAATTTATGACACCTCATAAAAGTTCTATTCACGCTTATAAGCACTAAATATAAACTTGAATAAACCAGCAGGGTTTAACTCAGTCCTCGTAAACTTGACCTGATGGAGCACTGCATCCGGCTGAAGGCAGACCAACCGTCGGCTGACCCGGCTGCCCAGCCCCAACACGAGTCTACCCCAAGGCCGAGCTGGAATGGGTTGAACTCTGAGGTAGCTCTGGTTGCTGACCTTCTTTTTGCTCTGACTCAGGGAAACACAATGCCTTTGTTTTGGTCATTTGATGACATATGGGCAGGAAACTCCCTCTCCACAGCCAAGCAATCACACTGGAGTTCCTACAACACTCCCCTATCTGTGTGGCAGTTTAATGCTGGTTTACACCCATCAACCCCCAAGAAACAAATAATATTCATGATTTATGATTGGGTTTTGGCTTATGCCTATGGTTATGATGTTGCATGATTTACAGATTGAAGCCCAGTCTAAAAAGTAAATAAATGTACTGATGGCTGTTATGCAAGGCTGCATCCAGATTTGGGACCTCACTTAGTCAGTGTGTTAGCCGCTGTGAGACCCACGGCTGGCACAGAGGGCTCCAGCAGCACCCCTCTGGGTCCCTGTGGTCTGCGCCTCAGCACATAACAGCCACTTAGGCCGGCATTTTCCCAGGCTGAGACAACACACCACGGTGGCAGCGCGAGCCACAGAGAGGGCCTGATTAAAGAGTAGGGACAATGGAGGGAGAGAGACCGTGGTGGCATTTTCCATCTCCGCCGCTGTCTCCTGGGGGGACCAAGTATGTGCCGTGAAACGTTTGAATTATCCCAGAATCTCTGGAATTCAGACAGAGGCACCGTGGAGAGGACCCTCGACCGGGGATCAAAGGGCTTTGAGAGGAGTGCGGTGGACTGGTGGTGAAGTTGAGTACATAGGGGAGTGTGTGTGTGTGTGTGTGTGTGTGTGTGTGTGTGTGTGTGTGTGTGTGTGTGTGTGTGTGTGTGTGTGCGTGTCCGTGTGTGTACATGCGTGCCTATGTGTTTCGAAAGATAAAAACAATGTTTGAATTTGAATTATATTGACTTTCATGGCTTGTGATGTTTAAAAAAGAAATGCCATGTTTGACTTCTGAGGAGGAATTGAGCAACGAAATACACACATGGTGTGTGTGTGTGTGTGTTTGTCTGTAGCTGTCCTTTTATCCCTCATGGGATCCGATAATGCAATCATAGCCAATCATTGGAAGTCTAATACAGCGGGCGCCCCTCTTTAGTTCAGAGACGCCACTCTCCTCTGTGGTGGCCGAGGAAGAGGAAGAGAAAAGCGAGAGGGGGAAACCTCTTCCCTTTCTTTCAGTCTATCTCTCTCTGTAATTATCACTTAATGTCCTTTGGTAATCTGGAGACGTCTGTCTCTCGCCCAATCCTTTCTTCCCTCGCTGGATAGTAAATGTATCGCAGTCTGAAATAAATCCAGCAGCCTTTTTTATTATTGTATATTTAGCACCAGAACAGAGTAGTAAATGGAGCCGGCCCAGACCACAAGCTTCCGGTATAGCGCCGTTCCTCAGCTCTGGCTGTCTGTCTTTGCCACAGCCAAGTCCTGAGATCAAAGCTTCCTGTACTATATACAGTTAGCTAGTCATCCTCAAGCGTTGACCTCAAGCGGATTTTCATGTCTGAGAAAGACACTGTGTGTTTGTGAGCCGCATGGAATTAGTTCACGACGCTAGTATGCCTTTCAGCAAGGCAGTCTTTTTTTATGAACATCTGTACTTTCCTGAATGTGTGTAAAAGCTCTTATGGCTGTCAACATCCATATATCTATCCTAGCTTTGTCATGGCATTGTCTTGTGTTTGTTTGATGTCCTATCCTGGGAAGTTGTCTCATGGCGTTCAACAAGCACAATCAATGTCACATTTTGATCTGATATATTTTGTGATTTCCCACCTAGCGGGTGCGTCCTCACTTGCCGCCGGCAGTTGCAATACAAACTTAATTAATTAAATCAACCAAACACAGCATCTGATATGATTTAAAATATATATCCACATGTTTGTGTTGTGGGGACATAGACAGTTAAATAGGATTACAAACTGGTGTGATGCTGGTCTTTAGTCAATTTAAAATAACAAGTGAGCCGGCGATCAAAGTAATAGTTAAATGACCAAAGTAACCAAAACATTGACCATTAATTTGTGTGAAAAAATGTAACAATAACTTATTTTTTACAATGCATAGTGTTATATAACATCCAGTTCTATCCAATCTATTCAGAAAAACTGATTTGAAACAGATGAGCGGATCAATTAGTTTCACTGAACTAGCAGAATTAGTTTGGCATCTGTAAAAAAGAAAAGAAAAAAAACAAAGAAGAATGAATTTCAGTTGTAGTCAATTTGATTATAGCAACATCTATCAAGACCAATAAAAGTGGAATCTGCTCCCTCGGGATATAAAAATGATGTTTGTCATTACCCTCATCCTTCCTCCATCAAAGTATTCCTCTCTTTCCCTGCACACTCACTGTAATCCCCCTTTCTGGGAACGCTAAAAATGACCCAGCAGTGCGGTGGCGGCAGGTTTTTATGCCGGTTTTTAGGGGCTTATGCCTGCTCTTCGGAGCTGCCGTCGGTACGAGGTGTCGGCTGGATGCCTCCCTGATAAGGCCGTAATCTGAGGTGTAAAGTTATACGAGGGATTTGTGAAAGTGAGAGGCTGTCAAAGAGCAGCAGCCCAAAACAGGGATGGAGCACCGTCTCCTGGGTTTAAGGCTTTATGAGGTCTCTTCTGAACCAACCTGGTATCCAATTAATACAAATCCTTTCAAACTAACCGCGAAACAGATGCATTTGCCTCCCGTTTTGAGTCCCTCCTTGTTCGGTACTTTTCCTTTCAGAATTGTGAAACTTCTAAACTGAATGCCACTTTCTTCACTGACAAAAGTAGAAAGCTGATCGAGGAATCATTGCATGACCATGCAATAAAAATGTGTCTCCTCCATAAACTTGAATGATAGTCGGCTTCCAAGTCGAAACGCTCGAGCAAAACTATATTTTACAGTGGCTAATATTAGCTGAGCCTGAAACTCCTCAGTCCTCAAATGGAGCACAATCGCATGCATGGCTGAAGGGACATATTGGATTAGCCTTGAACTTTTTCATTTTTCACTTTCCCCCTTTTCTCCTCCTCTTTCTCTGCGGCTCATAAAAGATTGCGCCCCGTGTGTGATGTGGCGGAGGAGTGCAGTCAGAATGAACTGATTACGGACGAGGCCCGGCATGCCTTTGAGTCATGGCACAGAACGACATTCTTCAAGCACTTAAAAATAGTAACAGTTGGCTTTATTTTCCAGGATTGTTTGGAGGACTTTGGGGCATCCTCCGCTGGCTTTTTCTGTCGAATGGAATCATAACCAGATTCTTCTTCATCCCCCCCCCTGCCTCCCTCTCCCTCCTCGTTTCTTTCATTTTCTTATTTCTAGTTTGTTTAATCTTGTGAAGAAAATTGGCCTAGCGTGGGAAAGGCAGAATTCTTTTTGGGGGTAGGTTTTGTTGTTTTAGAGTTGTGCGCATTGTTGTTCATGTTGTTCAGTGCCAGTTTGTGCCAAAACCTCATGAAGTATAGATAAAAAGGAGATGAGTGAGAGGGAGGCCGCAACACCACGACAAAGATATGGGCTGTCTAAGCAAAGAGCTTTACAAATGACAATCTCCTGGGGGGAAAAAGGGGCAGACAACATAAGGGAGGAACGGAGTGAAAGAGGAGGGGGGGTGGAGAGGAGAAACAAATGTGGATTGATTGGTGGGAGGAGGAGGAAGGAGGGAGATGGGTATGGGGGGGGATAACGCATAGCAGTGTAGACGGGGGGAGATGAGAGGGGAAACATTCCCCCTTGCCCACATTAAAGACATAAAAAAGAAAACAAACAGAAAAACATGTCTGACATAAAGAGGCTGGTTTCCGCGGCGACAGCACAATGGCTGCCTGTGGCTCTCGGGGCCCTCGCCGTCCCGTCTGGGGCCCGGCACCAGCGAAAGTCACCGCAGTCACAGGGCCCGTCAGCGTGTGTGTGTGTGTGTGTGTGTGTGTGTGTGTGTGTGTGTGTGTGTGTGTGTGTGTGTGTGTGTGAAACATGGTGAATGTCATCACAGGCCTAGTGCTGTGGGAACCGCCATGAAAGGGACCCCACTCGGAAGCCACAAAAGTTCCTTTCTGCTTCTTCTCTTCGGCTTTTAGCCTCTTTATTTATCTGTGTGTAGGGGAGCCGGATGAGGAGGGAGGACTTTCTCTCTCTCTCTCTCTCCATTCTCTCTCTATGTCTCTCGCTCCTGTATGAGCAGCATGGCCCATAACTGCAGCCCTGCTGCCCTCTTGACGCCTCAAATCACAGCAGCCACTATCTCACACACACATATATACTGACTGTGTCTAACTCTATTTCTCTGGAGGTTTATTTACACCTCATATCAGTTCAAGCAGATCATTAAAAAAACACATAAAGCAGCTCTTGGGCAACCACCCTATGGAGCAAACCCGGCGCTCCGAGGAATGCGTCATATATCCAGGTTATTCCGAGTGAATCGTGGAGACGGCCAGGCAGGCGGTGCCACAGGTCCCAGGCATTCCTTATGTGTCTGAAGGGCAGATAATTCCCTCATGGGTCCAGCCACGACAGTGCCAAGCTACTCCGGTGCCAGTTCCCATGCCAATCCAATCTTGACCCCAGTGACTGAGCGCCCAGCCACAGGCTGACGACTATGAAAGCCTCATACCAATAAGAAATCTACAGATTTGTTTCGGGCGGGATGTCAATAGCGCTTGCATGCAGCAGGGTACCATGCAGGGCTCCTTTGACCACAATTGGCCTTTCATATATTTCTCAGCTGGGATTCTAGACAGTGAACAAACATTTCCTTTTGACTAACGCTGACTATATCTGAGGAGTTATTTTTGGTATCCTGTTATTTCAAAGAAAGATTAGCAAACACCAATTTAAATGTCTCTTTGTGTTTCTTAAAGATTGAAAGAATGGTTATAAAGTGCTTCACAATAAATAAAAAAAATAGAAGCTATGATAAAAAAAAGTATTTAAATGAATTTGTCAATCAAAGGCAAGCAAGAATTGTTCATTCAGAGGCTCGCAATCTCGGCTTTGCTCCCACATGTCATTTTAGTATTTCCTCCTGCATTATCATAAATGTGCTTGTGATTCCACAATCGATGCAGGAAACACAACTATAATACAGTCTACATGCTGCATCATAAAGTGACTTTTTATTCCAACCTGTTTTTGTGCCTTCAATGAAACGCTTTGCACATAAATCACTGAACATATTAGAAATTTGATTTAAAAAATGTAATAAAAGATGCTTTCTGGTCTACAGATGTATGAAAGCCCCGTATCAGCACTTTCAAACAGCTTGTCTCTGCATGATATATTGACACAGCTACTATTTGTCATTTTTGTGAGAAACAAAATGCAATGGAAAGACTTTTTGATGTTTTATTGTTTTTCTTACGTTTCCCTTTGAACAGGTTTATTCTTTTAAAGTGTCTTTCTACACTGGAGTATTTATATTTGAGGAGATGAAAATGTTGCTGAAAGTTGTCTTTCTGTTGAAGAGTACATGCAATCAAATGCAACGAGTCATTCAGTATGACATGAACGCAGTGGAAAAAAAGGCACAAACAAAATATTTTTACAGTTGGTTCCATCTCACAGACTCTCAAACAATAGCAATAGTCATGCTTCAGAGGCAATAATTGCAGCTGAGTGTTTGCATCTTATAAATTGTGGCCACACACTCTCCACACTCGTGTGAGGGAGTTGCGTGTTTGCTTGTATGAATCAGTTGTGTGTACGTCCTTGAGCGTTCACACGTTCATATTCCAGTTGCGCATGTGTGTGCGTGTGTGTGGAAATTGTTAAAGTATGAGCTTGTTAATTTCAATAAGGGACGTGGCCTTGTTGTGGTTTGGAGGGATGGAAGGAAGAGGACCAAGATCGCCAGAAATCTCCCAGATTTCCATTCCAACATCCAGCTCTCTCTCTGTCTCTCTCTCTCTCTCTCATGTTTCTCTGCGTTACAATCCCTTCACACATCCCCACTATGAAACTATTGTTATAATCAACTTATTTATTCATTCAGTCATCCTCTTAATTACTTTCCACTGCGTGCGTGTCTTCTTTATGCAACTCGCCTCATCATCCGGGAACAACAGGGAGGGCGAAAATGTGGAGTGTAACCAGAGTGATTTCATAAAAAAACAACAACAAAGAAACAAGAAAGATGGGTGAAACAGAGAAGAAAATGATTCGTTGACGAGAAGGGTGGGTGATAAAAATAACAACAGAGAATAAACTGAAGGCTGACGCCAGAGATGTCTCTTTTCTTGAAGACTCTTTCTTCCCTATTTTGAAATGAGATCCAGATCTGAATTAAAGAATGATTGATAATGAAAGGATAAGCAGAGGGGGGTTGTTTGGAGCGAGGGACAGAAAAAGGGGTTTCTCTTTTCTGTTAGTCCTGACTCATAGCTTGCTCACCACACTAAAAGCCCCCTGGTGATGGTCACACTGATTAGTGACACTTGGGTATTGCAAACGCACGCACATGCACATGTTTTAAGTTAGTTTATTACTTTACACGTAGCCCATGATATGATAAAACGCAGGCGGGCAGGGCTCAGTTACATCTAATGCGAGAGAGATTAACAGAAAAGCAATGCTGTTGAAAAGCACATCATCATAAAAGAGACAAAGAGAAAAAGAAACATCTGGAGTAAGAGACATGAACCCAAAATATACCTGATTATAGATATATATATATATATACAGCATAAGAGGACCAAAATAAGCCTCTATAAAAAAAAGCTTAACTTGTTCCAAAAACACACACAAAGATCTCACACTTGTGCATTGTCGTATGTTTAAACTAACACACCCTTCCAGTCTGCCAGGCAGGAAGACACACACTCAGCTGGGCATTGTGTGGAAGGGGGCACGCCACTTGGCCTCTCTCTGTCTTTCACACACATATGCACACACCACTGGGTCTGTCAGGCAGCGCTCCTAACAACGGGCGCCTGGTTTCCATGGCAATCTGTACCAGTAATCTTCCCACGGTGGCGGCGGAACCGAGCGTGGTTGGCCGTGTGTGTGTGTGTGTGTGTGTGTGTGCGTGTGTGTGTGAGAGAGCAGGCTACATCGAGCACTATCTTGTCCACTGAAGAGCCCAGATGTTCAGACACTCACTGGGCTGATTCCTCTCTTGACCCTTCGGTACCTGCACACACTGACGCACACGCAAGTTTGGAAGAGGCTGGGTTTAAAAGTCTGCGCCGGAGCACAAAGGTCTCACTTCCTCAATATATATATAAATATATATATTTGCCAAATATTTGTCTAAAGACAGATTATCATCAACAAATCAAATTCCAGCATTGGCACCTTTGTAAATATGGATGATGGAGTTCTGTGATTCCCAACAAGGTATAGGGTTGTACACATGTTAGCTAATGCTAAATGTAGCGTTAATGGATAAACATGAGACAAATTAGAATGTATACAAAAAGTAGCCAATGCATAAACAGTTGAAATTGTTAGCTAAACGTAATGGATACATAGTTGAAATAGTTAGGAAAACTAAATGTAATTAATGGTCGAAAGCATTGCATTAACAGTTGTAATACTTTGGCTAATGGGTACATTGTGACCTTTAGCTAAAAGTAATGGGTTTACTGTGGTAGCCAAAAGTCATGGTAAGGCTAATAGGATTAAAACATCTAACTTCTACCACCCCGTATGTATTACATTGACCATTCCATGGTTTGAAAAATATGATGCAAGAGTATAACCACTTTTATGTAATAAAAAAGCTGAAACATCCATTCATAAGTATCGATATGGAACATGGCAGCGCTGTTGATGAAGAGGTATTGAGCTCTTCTTCTTCTTGAGCCTGCAAGGTCGGGAATTACTGCAATAAATTATTTCAGCCCTTAGTCAGCACTATTTAAGCAATATGATTGTTTATAAAGTGGAAAGCAAAAAATATGCAGGATTTTATTTTTCTTGCGGTTCTTTGCTGATTGCTGTCAGCTGCAGAGAGTGTCCTCTTTCACTGTCTTCTCTCTGCTGTTTGTCTCTCACACTCACTCCCAGAAAACATAATAAGTCCATTCTCCAAGTCACCTGTGCGATTGTGTGAGAGTCAAACTTTGCGCACTGTCACACACTCCACTGTGGATGACGGAGTGTTTTCACAGTCCATCATTCCCACACTCCTCACCTCTCTCCTTCCCTCCCTCCCGCTGCCATTGTTCTACAAAGCAGTGTAATTAAAGGAGCAGAAATAGACAGAAAGGAGGATAGAAAGAAAGACGGAAGGAGAGCAGGATGAGATGGAAGGCTAATTGACTGAGCAAAGGGGTGGAAAGATGGGCCACGGGGAGGGAGAGAGGGAGGGAGGGAGGAAGGGTGGGTGACAAACTGGGGAAGGCTAGATTAAAGGGAGGGAGGAGGGACAGGGAGAAGAGGCGGGGGAGCCAAAACTGGCAACCCTGCCCCAACAACCAAAGTCCTATTTTGTCATTGGGTGGCTGTGACAGAGCGAGGGAGCCAAGAGAGCCATAGCAGAGAGAGAGAGAGAGAGAGAGAGAGAGAGAGAGAGAGAGAGCGAGAGACTACAATTGGATGCCAGTGATAGAGTAAAAGACTAAAGCAGCTTGTGAATTTTCTTAGTTGTCATGGGCCCTCGGGGGTCGGTCAA
Organism: Taurulus bubalis; assembly: GCF_910589615.1. Lineage (NCBI taxonomy): Eukaryota > Metazoa > Chordata > Actinopteri > Perciformes > Cottidae > Taurulus > Taurulus bubalis. The sequence continues at coordinate 16,511,247 of NC_136604.1, forward strand.
GTGGCACCGCTGACTCACAGAGGACAGGACGGAAGACACATGAAGGAACGACAAGAAAGACAAACACAAGAGACAAGAAGTAACTAAGGACAACAAGGCTTTTATAAATAACAGCGCAAGAGAGACAGAGAGCGCTTCGTCCACAGGGGAGACTTCGGCGCGTCGCCTCCCACGCAGCACCGACGAGATCACTCAGATCCATCCGTCCGTCATCTGCCCATCCATACACCAGTCCAGCAAGTGAGCAAGGGGCACAGACATGAAGAGACCTCACGACTACAGCTCCCCGGACTCGGACACAGACGAGTTTATTGACGTGGGACAAGAAGACGGCTTTTGGTGAGCATCCCCCAACCACACCTGAGGCCGTAACACTTGCCCTCCAGTTACACTTTAAAGGAAAATGACATGGGACACGGCTGGAATTAGTAGTTGAAGACTAATTTATCCTGAACATACTTGGCAGCAAACTGTGGGCTTTACAAGTATTTTGACACTTAAATGCGGCCATGCTTGAAATTACAGACAAGTTGAAAGACGACAGGAAAAGTTTGAGTTTTTAAATCTCGGAAGCTGATGTCACTCATAATTTAAAAAATAAATAATTATGGCTCCTATTCTAAAATATTTTCTGCGTTTAGCTCGAGTGTTTAAATTTTTTTGACACACCTTCTAAAAAGCTGAGCTGTCAGTTTAAAGTTCAATTTAAGGCCTCTGAAAGCAAATCCTTTGTTTTCACCTAAATATAAATTCATGCATTTTTTCCTCTAAATCAAAGTGTCACGTTTTTTATCCTCTACTTGCGCATGACAGTAAATGTAAAAGTTGGTCATTGCACGTACGACATCAATGTAAGGCCTGTCATGTCTTACGCAGCATGGAGCCGGGTTACAATCATTAGCCCAATTTTCTGACACTGTATCATTTGAAAATAAATGTATAGAATATAGAAAATAACTTTTATACATTTATATTTTGAAGTCAATTCACAAATTATGAATCAAACTTATTTCTGTAATTATCTTTGTGATGTGTAACTTTGTCATTATTTCTAGTTCAGGAACTCCTTGATGTTGCATTGAAACACAAAAGCAATAGAGAGGGACAACCCAACATTAAATATATTCAGTTTGTCATATTTTGAAGGAATATGTTGAGGCCCTTTATGTGTGTGAATGCAATGACGTTATTTGATTATACTTCAATGACATTTGAGATTGAATTATATAAAAACAAATACTGATATTTCTAAAGGCTAAACATGTATTTTTTTTTAACTTTGTTGTATTATGGTTATGGTCTTACAGGAAATTTGAGTGTCATAAATTCATATAAATAATCCTAACTTTTTAATAATTAATATACATATAGTTAAATATATAGACAAAAAAATTGGAAAATACAAACTACAAACATTTTTATTTATTTTTTTAAAGAAGAAAACAAAACAGATGAATCTTTGAATGTAAATGTGACCTACACTGCTAAGCAGTTTAATAACTGCAGTTTATACTAAATGACTCCTAACACTACACACACTCTTTACAAGTTATGTAAATTTGCAATTTGCTTTTCAAATTCCTGGTCTGGACTTCCCGCAATGTGGATTAAAGCGGACATTCATCGTCGTGTGTTTGTAACGATGCATCTACAGCATATGAAAACCCATTCACAGCAATACTGGGAACATCACAAGCACCAAGCATGAACCTAAACAAAAACACACAGCTAAATTGGCAGCCTCCATGTTGAAATCTAATAGAAATGCAGTCAGTCTTTGGTGGGGCAGTTTGAAGGGAGCTCCAAGCTGTCAGACTCATAAGATGAGAGTTCACAAACAAACACAATCCATATTGAGTGACTGTACTCGGAAAAGCTCAGATCCCATACTGCATGCTGGAGCCCCATGCGAGCGAAAGCATCGCCCCGAGGCTATATAATCATCTTTCCAAAAGTGCTTTCGCTCAGATGGAAAGGAGAACAGCATGTCATTTCACTGAGACTAATGTCTAGAAACGCATTAAACCCAAAACAATCTCGTCTTCCCTCCTCTCCCGGGTACTCCTCTGCTGTTCTGTGCCCAAAAAACTAATTAGATTGAAGGGAGATGATGTGCCATCCTGCCTCTGTGTCATATTAAGGAGGGTAATAATAACAATATGCAGGAGAATCAAAGTTAAAATGTGTCTCTTCCGTGCCAAGACCGTCCTCCCATTTCCCTCATCTCCCTCTCTCTCTCTCTCTCTCTCTCTCTCTCTCTCTCTCTCTCTCTCTCTCTCTCTCTCTCTCTCTCTTTCTCTCTCTCTCTCTCTCCATGGTACAGCCCAGTCACAGGGTCCATGTCTCCTGGCAGCGCCTCGCAGATTCTGGCCCGAAAGAAGAGAAGAGGAGTGAGTGGATTACAGCCTTGGATCTTAATCTCTTTAGCCCTCTTGTTTTGGTTGGCCCTGAATGTTCCTCTGCTCTTCTTGCTGCGTAGATCATAGAGAAGAGGCGCAGAGACCGGATCAACCATAGCCTGTCTGAGCTCAGGAGGCTGGTGCCAAGTGCTTTTGAAAAACAGGTGACCGCCCATGAATCCACGATCATTTAAATATGATTGACATTTAACATTATTCTCCTTTAACATCAGAAGTAGGACATCGGCTTCATGAAATCTGATGTGAAACCTGTCATTTTCTCTGTAGGGCTCATCTAAGCTGGAAAAGGCAGAGATCCTGCAGATGACTGTGGACCACCTCAAACTCCTACATGCCATGGGAGGGAAAGGTGAGACTTCTGAGTTTAAAACAGTTCACTTTATAGCTTTCTGTTTGGTCTGTCGTCCATTTTCTGTGGAACATGGAAAAAGCCTGTGGAATAATGCTGGAAAACATCCAAAACCATATCAAAAAGACATATACTGATTTATAATTTTTTGGACGTGCACAGTAATTCAATTTCTTATGACTAACTGCATTCCATTATTATTATTCATTGTATGACTAAGCTCTCTTTCTCTCTTTCTCTCAGGTTACTTTGATGCGAGGGCCCTGGCAGTGGACTACCGGACCTTGGGCTTTAGGGAGTGCGTTGGAGAGGTGGTGCGGTACCTCACCTCTCTTGACGGGGAGTCCGCGGACCCTATAGGAGCCCGCCTGGTCTCCCACCTTTCTCACTGTGCAAGCGAGCTAGACCCCCTTCTCCTACAGTCGGCCCCGGCCTCCGCCCTGCCCTTTCCTCCATGGCCTTGGACGTCCTTCCCTCAGATCTCCCCCACCTCACCGGCCTCCTCCTCACCTCCTTTCCTCGGTGGGCGAAGGGATCTGGCCCTGCTAGGGAGCTACCCGTCACCCGCCTCCCTCCGCCTCGGCCCCCTGGCTGGCTGCCAGCAGGGTGTGCCGCCACTCCTTGCGCCCTCACACCTGTCCACCGTCCACAGGTTGCCCTCTCTCGCGGCGTCCCCGGTCCTAGCCCCCTCCAGACCAACCCAGTCGTCTCCTCACAGCGCCACCAGGGCCTCGCCCCTTCACCTTCCCCTCCCCACCCTTTCCTCTTCCTCCTCCTCTTCCTCTATTTCATCATCTTCTGCCCCACTGCAGGTCTCTTTCAGGCCCTTTGCACCTTTGGGGTCTCCCACAGCTCAGCGCAGGGGCTTGAGCGGACAAGCCAAGTCAGCCCAGGGATGGGGGACTGAGATCGGAGCTTTCTGAGAGTCAACTCTGGTTTTGTTTTCCGAATGAACTCTGCCCAGTGAACATGGAGCTCCCTTGTGCTCCATGTAGCAAATATGAATATGTTGGAGAAAGACGTATTGAGCCTTTGATGATTGTCTTTGCTTATAGGGGACTCTAAAAAGCCATATCAGACTGCGGGTAAAGTTTCAGATAATCAGAAACAATCATATATATCAGAAGAATGAAGGAATGTGAAAGAATAGAAGATTTAAATAAATTGCTCGACAAAATACACACACACAGTTTCCAACAGAGCCATAACGCTCAACAGAGCGCCTTTTAACTGTGATATCTGTGTTTTTCCAAAATATTTTATACATATGATTACATTTTCACAGTCTGAAGAATGTTTAAAAAATCTCTATAAAAACTAAGTGCCTTTACCTTTGTTCATGTTTTGCTCTGTGTGTTTTTTTCTTCTGACTCTGTAAGCAGCTATCTGCTTTCAATACAAATGGAAACAGAATGATTGAACGCTACATGTTACCTACTTATCCGTATTAGCCATGTCTGCAAACACTGCTTGCATGTTCTCCAGCCGTAACCCCCTCCGTATCTAAGCTGTCTCCAGTGATGGCTGATGGGAGCTGTGGTCTTGTGGCTGCAGAGGATAAACATGGTGGGAGCTGGTGATGTTTTTGGGATGCCGCGGTGAGGCAAACAGACCCATCACTTTGCCCTCTAATTGGCAGTGCCCTGTAATTAACTTGAGCCTCATATCAGTCAATGTATCTTCCTCTCCTCTGCTGCCTCTCTGCCATTCTTTCTCTCCAATCATGTGGTACACCAGAGGATATCTTCTCTCCCTGCTTGTCTGCGCCACTGTCTCCTCAACAATGGACAGACAGTTAAGAAAAGGGTGAGAGGAAGGATGGAGAGACTGCGAGAGGGGAAAACAAGAGGCAAAGATCTGAAGGGCTGTGGTTGGATGACTGATTTGGTGTAGACGTTCAATAACAGGGTGGGAGGGAGGCAGGAGACAGGGTCAAGGAGAGATGAGAGGGATTGCGAAGGTTTAAAAGGAAAGGGAGAGAAATAGTGTGAATCACCGAGAGTCGGCCAGTGCGTACAGGGTGAAACCCCTCGAACAATGATGAATGACAGTTGTAACGAGTTGTTTCTCAAGAAGATCAACATAATTGTGCCGTGCCTCACCAAAACGGCTTCGCGGGGATGAGAGAGCAGAGAAGAGCCTTGTGTGTGTTTACTGCTTGAAGAAAGCTTTGATCTACTTCAGGATGCAATGTCTGTGGTCTGCGGTGCAAAAGTGTGTGTGTTCCGCAAAGTGCACATTGTTTATTTGAGTGAGTGTGCTAGTGTGTGCTTAAGTCCGTCTCATGTGCCCCATGTGTGTGTGTCTTTGTGTGTAATGTGAGTCTTCAGGGCTGGCGTCAGGACTGAACCGCGGTGGCGGCGTGGCTCTCGTGCGAGGCAGGCCGGCGGTCGGACGGACAGTACGGTGGTGGAATGTTTGTGGAGGGTGCATGCATGCACACACACACACACACAGGCACTCAGACGACATACAAACATAGACACACACACGCTCACACAGGGTGGCTGGCACTATTCTAGCCTCCGAGCGGAGGAGCCAGAGTCACCACCACAACTTCCAGGAAGGACAACCACAGTCACACTGCACTGGGTTTCCCACGGGGGAGGGGAGGCCGGAGGGGGAAGGAGAGGAAAGAGGGGGGAAAGGGGAAATAGGGGAGGGAACGACAGAGGGAAGTGTGTGTGTGCGTGCGTGTTTGTGAGTGTGCATGTGAGGCGAGGGTATACGGAGTAGGCCGGCGCTGTGGTTCAAGCTGAAAAAAGGAAGAGATGCTGTGAGGGAGGAAGAACGGAGAAAGTGAAATCAGGAAGTGAGCGAGATTTCTCCTCTGATGCCTACATCAATTTATCTCATCAGTAGTGCTGAATATTATTGCCAAAATCAATCGTATGTTAAAATACAACTAATTAACTAAAAGTGTTGCTTCAATAGACAGTATCATTTTAACTCAAATTGAGTACACTATTATACAATTTCTGCGTGCATTATTTACTACACTTTTATCAGTTGTGTATCTTGTCTTTAGCACTGTATTTGCAATGTATTTGCATCACTGTTTGTTAATACTTGAGTTTGTGAGGCACATTTGCATGGCTGCATAAGGCACAGACCCACCTGATACCAGCTGTAGAGAAGCTATTAGTGACATAGTTGAAATACTGGAATTTGGGATCCTCTGTGCAGGTCCTCTGGCACGACTCTGAATGTCCGTCAACAAATTGCAATTGTCAGAACCCAAGAAATCTACTCCTGCATGACGCTTCTTAACCTATGGTCTGATCGCAAAGAGGAACAAGGTTAGACTGATAGTGCTGGCTAAACTACAGAAAACAACAGTAAAAGTAAAGCTGCAAGCAGCGATGAACGGGTCCTCGCTCCTTTGCGCCTGCCGGCCCGTCAAATAATTAACGTCTGCCCGCCAGACGGACGTTTTTGAGAAACCCACATTAATTATTTGTTTCCATCACATTTGACGACGGGCAGTCAGGGCCTGCTAAGCCTTCTCTGCTGGCCTAAACAGAATCACAAAGTTATATCTATTGTATGATGTAATTGTTTTTCACAAATACACTACATATATGTTTTATATTTCTTTTCTTCTCCCTATTAGCTTATTTTCTCATTGCACAGCTCCTGTCTCCTGTGTTCATTCTCTGCCTGTCTATCTGCTTCTGGTCTGACCAGCGAGCTTGTCTACCTCAAGCACACTCCTTAACGCTCTTTATCCAATCAGATCTCACCTCTGTTTCTTTCTATGTGTAGCGGGAGGGAGTTTTGGTCGCTGGGTCTCTGCGCATCCCCTAAACTATAAGCCAATAGCGGTGGGCGGGCCTCCTATAAAGGTGACGGAGATTGAACTAATTCTTTTAGCGAGCCCTTTTATCGCGGGTTTATAATAGATTATCGCCTGTTCTCGGTTGTCGTTTGGTCCTTATTTGCCTTTTTGTTTCTTAATTGTCTTTTGGTTGAGTTTCCTTTGTTGGGAGAACCAGAGCCTGGGATTAATTGTTTTTCTGTGTGTTTGTAGGTGCGGCGGGACTGAGGTGGTGGGAGTGGTGCTTCCGGGTGTTGGGGTCCCCCTACGTGTGTTGTGTGGTTTAGGGTACCCCTGGTCCAGGACCCTCACGTGTGGCTGTGTGTGTGAGTGATGTGAGCGGACACGTGTGATCGGGGTGCTTTCTTTTTATTTCGGGACCCTCACCAGTGCAGCTCCACATCCCTTGGTCAGTCCCAGCCCTACACCCCTTTTTTATAGTAACGGCTCTTTTATTGGTATATTGTATTAATATATTATATTGGTATATTGTCTGTTATTAGTGCATTGTATTAGTATAGGATATTGTGTTAGTAAAGTGTATTTTATTAGACTAGTGTATTTAAACTGGCATCAGTGAACACACCGTGATTTAAAATAATAACTGTTCATTTGTACTTGCACCACGTCTCCGATCTGACTACGCATAAGGAACCTGTGTGTTCTTCGAGTGTCATCCGAGTCTGGAAGACTAGGCACAAACATAGTCTTGTCACATTTGTTTCTCTCTTTTCCCTCTCTCTCCGCCGGTTAAACACATGGTGACGGCCAGCAGGGGGGGTTCTGGACTGTGATTCCTTACAGAGACAGTAAAGCACCCTGCAGGCCTGCACACACACTCTGGTACATTAGGTGGCGCCGGCGGAACGAACGGGGAGTAGCTAAGTATCGTGATAATATCGTATCGTGGAACGGTGATTCCCACCCCTAATCGTTAGGGAATTGGAGAGCATTGTCAGCATTATCAGTTTTGTATAAGTATCAGAACACTGGCTAACATACAGTTCTATAGGTTGTATGATAGCAGAACATCTTCTAACTTACAGCCATGGGCTGAGTCAATATCAGGACACCAGCTAACATATAGCCATGGTTTGTTTTAATATCAGAAACCCCCGCTAACTTACAGTCTTGGTTTGTATTAAATGTCAGAAGCCTGGCTAACTTGAAGATGGATATTTGTATGAATATCAGAACTGCTGCTAACAAGCCTGCTCTTACATGGCCTCAGTTTTTATGACTATGTTTTACTAGCAACACTTTTTACCTAGAAGGAATTGTTATTCAGTTCTATATGTTAATATCAGAACACTGGCTAACATGTAGCCTTGGTTTGTTTTAATATCAGAAAAACTCGCTAAACTTACAGTCTTGGTTTGTATTAAACCTCAGAAGCTTGGCTAACTTAGAGATGGATGTTTGTATAAATATAAGCATTGCTGCTAACAAGCCTGCTCTTACATGGCCTCAGTTTTTATGACTATGTTTTACTAAGACAAATTTTTACCTAGAAGGAATTGCTATTCAGTTCTATACATGTTACAGGTGATGAGAATTTGTATTAAAGTCACCGTCACTTTTCCCCCAGAAACAATATCCAAAACAACAGCTCACTATATTCTCAGTTTTTATAAGTGTCAGAACACTGGCTAACATACAGCTCTATAGTTTGTATGATATCAGAACACAGGCTAACTTACAGCCCTATAGTTTTTTATTTTTATTAATGTCATCCTCAGTTTTTATGAATATCTGTTTACTTGTAGCTTCTATTTGTATGAATATCATAACACCAGCAAACCTATAGTCTCAGTTTAAGTACTGGGGAACTATTGTATATCTTGCTGGGTTCTGTGTACTATTGCTGTCCTCCTTCAGGCCCTTTTTTCCCACTCAGAAGTCTCAAGTTGAAACACTTGGAGCTCCTTACATATACATATTTATCTATCAATTATAATAAAATATAAAACTAATCTTGTCAATAAGCCTGTTCATGATTTGTTGATAGTTTATATGTGTAAGCAACGTGGGTGTATCAGCAGGAATAAATCAGTCCAGTGTATATATACAAATATTCAAACCACCCCAATGTTATGACACACCTCTAAAATACATACAGCTACACCAACTTTTCAAATGACTCCACCCCCAAAAAAAATTGAAAAAAAAGAATTTGCATGTTAAAAAAAAACACGAGGGTGCATGTTACTATAATATGCCGAAAAATCATAAGCAGCCTTATAATGATAATAGAACACTATTCTAGGTCATAAATACCCAAAAAAAGTAAGGATTTCTTTGTTGAAAAAAACAGAAAATTTGCATATTTTTTAAAAATGAGTTAGAGCTTAAAATGATAATAGAACACTACTATAGGACATAAATACCCCAAAAAAATCAGAAAAAAAAAATGTTTTGAAAAAAAACAAAAAACATTTTTTTTAAAAATGTGCACACGCAAACACACGCGTGCACATTCGTGTGCTACGCGCATAACTATACATTATATACTACTCATATTCCTCTATGAAGTTGACTAAAATAAGTATGAATCCTGACTTTCAAATGAATAAAGCAAGCTAAAAGCAAACTGATGTGCTTCCTGTTGGATTGCTTTTTATTGTTTAGACACAAAAAGAATAATCTGCAGCTTAAACAGCAATCAAATGATGTTAGGACCAACCAACAGACCAAGTGTCCATATTAAAGAACTAAGCAGCAAGATCTGTGTGTGGAGCACTATGCATGCAGTTCCTCAGTTGGAAGCCTGATACAACATTGGCCAGTTTGGTAACTTTAGGAGGAGCAGGCATGGTGATGGAGCGCTTGAGATAGCAGCGGCGCCTAAAAGACAAGATCAATAACAGCATCTTCAAATATGCACCAATAATACAGCTGTCATAATGTATAAGGAGGGGCTGCAATGGTGTCGGAATGCTGATCAAGTTAAATGTGTTCTGGGTATTGCCTGAATTGTTGGAACAATTTTATAACAAAGAAAAAAAGGAAAGTATTTGTGTTAATGTAGGTTTGCATGCATGCATAAAGATTATACCTGTACACGCTGTTGAAGAAAGTTGTCTTGGAATAGGCGTAGAACTGGCAGTTAGGATCATCAGTACAGGTCTTCTGACAAGCCTCTGCATCGTCCATCAGCTCATAGCGAATGTCATTACCTTCAAAATCTACTCCTTCAAGAGCGACCTGAACCCAGTCTGGTAACAGAGAGGAACATCACACAGGTTTTTCTGACATTCCCATAAATGTTTTCAGACTTGGACTTCTAGCACAGTGCTTCTATTCTAATTGTTCTAACTGCTAAGAATGAAACGCTTCATAATGCAAGCAAGGCCACAGCATGTTGCTATAAGTCAGCTATGAAAATAATGCTTCATCCCGAGGGAAGTAGAAGGTGTTCAGTCAGATCCATGGCAGCCCATTCATAATTGATGAGACAATTCCCTCAACTCAAAAGACAAGATTATTAGGATGGATCATCTGGGAGCCATCAATGTCTGGAGAACATGTTGTGTCTCCAAACAGTAGTTGTTTTCATTGAAAAAGTGAAGAATATCTATCTACTATATAATGACCAATCCATTGCCATGGGGGAAATATATAACAATAACTTATTGAATTAGTCAATCCATATAGTTCAGATGGTCTTTGGTCTGAGATGGTCTACTGAAAGTGTGTTTTAGAGTTTGTAAATAATACATACTGTTATCCAGCTGACAGAACCGTGCTGGTAATCCAGATGTGACTCCTTCTTTGGCTGTAAGCACCATTTCATTTTTGTTATTCTTCAGCTGACAGTTGAAGTTGTTACTGAAAAAAAAAAGAAGAAACAAAAATTTGACTTAGAATAAAAGTATGTATGTATTTTAAAATTTGAGAACAGATCTGACTGAAAAGGATAATTAAATATTTAACCACGTCGGGACAGTTAAGAGACTGTCAGGTAAGTTTCTGGAACAATGAACAGGCTAATATTAGCACTCTCTACTTACTCATTGTATTGTTGTATTGGAGAAAACTGTTTAACTACCTGACAAAAGTGAAGAAGGTGCAGTATGAATGAGCAGAGCACAGAGCCTGACAGTGTTCAGGAGAGGCAGCAGGATGAACCACAATGTCATTTCCTGGGATGTCAGTGCTTGGAAAAAGCTTACCCTGACATGCTGAACAAAACATGGGTAACACATTAATAAAGCATGCACAACAATCTGCCAAGTATATTCCAAATGCTTTTGTTCTGACTGTTTGTGTACCTGGTTTCGATCCTTGAGTTATTTGTGCTCTGTGGGAGAATCCAGATACTACACCAGCTTTTCTTTCAGCTTTAGGAATTATTGGTACTACCCAGCTGAATTTAAGGTGGCACTTGTACCTAAAACAGAACAAGAAATGTCATAATTAGGTAATTGGAGAGACTATGGTGGTGCCAGAGCAAAGCCTCCCTCTCATTGTTTGAATTACACCAACTGTGTGTAACAACTAGTGGGAGAGGATAAAAGGACAATGTGACTTCAACAGCAGTGAAACATTGTGTGATCCAGTTTTACCTGATTCTCTCTGGTGTGAAGACCGCATTGACAAAAGTAAAGAACTGACAGGTAGGGTCCTGTGTGCAGACTCTCTGACACTCCTCATAGTCGGCTGTGAACAAGGTTTGGTAGTCGGGCCCTGGGAAGTCTAAGTTATGGTAAAGCTGAGGCAGACAAGGCTCTGGCAGACAGAGAGAGTAAATGAGAGTGGGATCAATAATCAACAGTGTGGAAGGTTAGAAATGTAATAGGTTACAGATTAGTTACCCTGTTGATTTGATTACAGTTTCTAACACGTGTTTTAAACTAGGCAACAAAGATAACAAGTGCTAATAACATAAACTCAAACCAGGCAGTGTAAAAATCACAGCAGTACTCATCTCTAGTTACTTTCAAACTATAGTTAAAAGTTATTCAATTAAACTTGAAATAAGATTCAAGCAAAACAACAGCATGAAAGCTTTTTTCCAAAAGTAATATATTCAGCTCCAACCTTTTTGGAATCACCAACATTTTGATTAGTAAGTTTAATTTAATTATTTACTTGTTGTTTGTTTGCTCTCAGTAACTAATTACAATTAATGTTATTTTGTAATTGAATTATGTAACCCTGTTACTTGTTAGTTACAAAAGTTGTGTGAGCCTACGTGGATCTGCGCCGCAGGGTTTGAGAGAAAATCCAGAGGTGACACCCTGCAGTGGAGTCCGCACATTGGGCTGTCCAGAGGCACTGGTCTTGAGGTAGCAGTAGAAGTGCCTGCAGAGAGAGGCACATGTGTGTGTGTGTGTGTGTGTGTGTGTGTGTGTGTGTGTGTGTGTGTGTGTGTGTGTGTGTGTGTGTGTGTGTGTGTGTGTGTGTGTGTGTGTGTGTGTGTGTGAGTCTTTGACTTTATCGGTGTAAAGGATTTATTGGTGATCTAGTGGCCTCAACTCTACACCCTGAGGGGCTCACACTCTATTTCAAGCATGCCGGAGAACTGCGGTGGCCTTTAGTAACGTAAACACGAGAAAGGCTCTCAATAGAGCTTTGGATTGTTCTTATGGACTACTGTAGAAAGATGGAGGTGCAATATGACATACTCCTTGAAGAGGTATTGCTCTCTATGTAGATATAAACAAATCATTCTAAGGTAACGGAAACACTGTGGTTCTTAGTTTCAGGGGATTATACACAAATGAAAACATAGTTAACATATTTAATTTCTGCCAATACATCATCCTACACACTGGCCCTTTAAAACTTAGAAAAATGACATAAGAGGAAATTGCATGGTCACAGTTTCAGCGCAAATTGACAAATAATATACAGTACGTGACATTTAAGCAAACACAGACGTTTGTATAAATAATACCTCTAACGTACGGTTGCAAAAGACAGATAAACTGTTTGTTTTCATTTGACTTCTGGTAGTGTATGGTAGCTTTACATTTAAAATTAATACAAAATGTAAAAAAGTATTTATTGTGAGAGTTGGAGTTTGTTTTCATGGTCCAGTTCTCTCAAAGTCTAAAATGTATTTTCACCATCCTGTTTTATGAAAAATAAACAAGTATTACTTCATAAATTCATGGGTGCATTGCTTGTTGTGTACCTGTTGTCCTTGGTCCAGTCCGCACGAATAAAGGTGAAGTAGAGACATGTGGGGAACTGGGTGCAAAGCTGCTGACAGTGATTGGCATCAGGAGAAAAGATGAATTTGATGTCTGTTCCAGGGAAATCTACATTCTCCACAAGCTGTTGGTCACATTCTAAATAAACAGAAAAGAACACACACTTTTACATGTACAAATATGCAAATATCCAATACATCCTATTACATATAAGTGGTGAAAATATAAAACGTAATGCATTACCTTGACCAAAGGAGAGGCTGCAGATAGACAGCAGAACCCCCACAATCCAATGTGTTTCCATCTTCTCGGTTCGGAAGAATTCTTTAAATCAATGGTTCATCCATTCATCAATTTTAAAGGCAGCCCTCTACGTACTTTGACCGTATGCTATGGGTTTATTGACTTTCTTAAAGTCCAGATTACAATCAACATTTGGATGCTCAAAATATTTAAACAGTGTGCCAACTGTTTACTTGTACCCTGCTGACCTATTCTACATTTTAGTTTGCTGTTGCTGGTGTTTCTCTCGCATGCTAAATCCTGTCACTGAGTTTAATTTGCTTCGTTCCCACGGTGAGGGACTAAACCGGTCAGTAAGGTGCTGATGATGAAAAGAAAGGGACCCAGACTCGGATTTGAGAAACATCCCTTTGTATGAAAAATCTGAGAAGTTCAAGGTAATGTTCCGTTAGTGCAGTGCGTTGCTACCTTTTTGACGTATTGGGAATGACAGGAACATTGCAAGTTCAAGGAGACGAATGGCATAAAGCCAAATAAAGCAGCGGAGGTTTATTTGAGTTTAGTGGCCTCTGTTGTCAGAACTACAAACTTTCTGAGAGAGACACGTTTTTTAAGACTAATTGATCTAATATGTTGGTGTATAAACCAACAGTTATATTCTAATAACATTGCTCCTTTTACGCAGACCTAAAGTCAAATGTATATTTTAAAAATATATTAAAAAAAAAAATGCAAAGCTGAAAGTCAATGTTTATTGTTTACAGCAAAAAAATGAACAATCTGCAGTTCAAGCTACACACAAATGAATACTCGGTTATTAATAACCACAGAAAATGCATATTTCTTGAACAGTGCAGCCAGCTGCAGTATTGCAATACAAGGAGTGGTTACATATAGGAAACCATGCAAGGAGAGAGGAAATGAGGGAATGAGGGTTGCGTCCAAATAGTCCAAAAATGACCTCCTCATGTCTTTTCCTATACACTTTTCCTTGACCTTTGTGGAAAACGTCACAGGGTCAAGGAAAGATGGGAAAGAGAATTCATGAGGAGTTAGGAAAAGACAACGCGGCGTTTAGAGAATCCGACTACACTTTCACTAAGCTAGGTAGTTATGATGCAATGTCCTTTCCTCTAAAGTGCCACGTGAAGCGACGTGTGTTTCTGATGACAGCAGCCGCTGATCACAGCTGGATCAGCTGTCAGTGGGCTTAAACAGCTGGAGAGACTTTTGATCACTGTACTTATACTAATAAAGACAGTGATCATCACTGTCAGAGAGACAGGCTTCTCTCTGAAGCCTGTTACTCCGTTTAACAAACTGCATTGAGTATTTATAGTGTGTTCTGTGTCCTGCTTATGAATTATTTGCTTGTTCTATATACTCCCAGTCAGACTTTTTCCCTTCTCAATGCACATCGAAAGTATAGGATCAAGTCATGCAAGAATCCCCCGCTCTGCTTCCACCGTCTTTAAAGTACAAACTTTGAAAGCTGGCATCAGTTTTTCCAATAATATTCACCTTGTCCTTCTACCACTTATGAAGTAAAGGTACAAATTATTATGGAAAATGGTAAATACTGTAATGGCCTTTGGAACAGATGGTTATTATCTTAATTAAACGTCTGCGTTCGATTGTGTTGGTGTTGAAACAAACAGATGTATTTTAGTAACATTGCTCACCTAAATACTATAAATATATACTCTTGAAAACATATTCCTCTAACAAGTGGGCTAGGATAAGTATGAAGACTGACTTTCAAATGAATAAAGCAGACTGATGTCTGTCCTGTTGTATTGGTTTTTATTGTTTACACACAACAATAATCATCTGCAGCTTAAACAGCAATCAAATGATGTTAGGACCAACCAACAGACCAAGTGCCCATATTAAAGAACTAAGCAGTAAGATCTGTGTGTGGAGCACTATGCATGCAGTTCCTCAGTTGGAAGCCTGATACAACATTGGCCAGTTTGGTAACTTTAGGAGGAGCAGGCATGGTGATAGAGCGCTTGAGATAGCAGCGGCGCCTAAAAGATAAGATCAATAACAGCATCTTCAAATATGGACCATGAATACAGCCATCATAATTTATAAGGAGGGGCTGCAATGGTGTCTGAATGCTGATCAAGTTAAATGTGTTCTGGGTATTGTCTGAATTGTTGGAACAATTTTATAACAAAGAAAAAAAGGAAAGTATTTGTGTTAATGTAGGTTTGCATGCATGCATAAAGATTATACCTGTACATGCTGTTGAAGAAAGTTGTCTTGGCATAGGTGTAGAACTGGCAGTTAGGATCATCAGTACAGGTCTTCTGACAAGCCTCTGCATCGTCCATCAGCTCATAGCGAATGTCATTACCTCCAAAATCTACTCCTTCAATAGCGACCTGAACCCAGTCTGGTAACAGAGAGGAACATCACACAGGTTTTTCTGACATTCCCATAAATGTTTTCAGATTTGGACTTCTAGCACAGTGCTTCGATTCTAATTGTTCTAACCGCTAAGAATAAAACGCTTCATAATGCAAGCAAGGCCACAGCATGCTGCTATAAGTCAGCTATGAAAATAATGCTTCATCCTGAGGGACGTAGAAGGTGTTCAGTCAGATCCATGGCAGCCCATTCATAATTGATGAGACAATTCCCTCAACTCAAAAGACAAGATTATTAGGATGGATCATCTGGGAGCCATCAATGTCTGGAGAACATCTTAACAACAATAAATTATTGAATTAGTGAATCCATATAGTTCAGGTGGTCTTTGGTCTGAGATGGTCTACTGAAAGTGTGTTTTAGAGTTTGTAAATAATACATACTGTTATCCAGCTGACAGAACCGTGCTGGTAATCCAGATGTGACTCCTTCTTTGGCTGTAAGCACCATTTCATTTTTGTTATTCTTCAGCTGACAGTTGAAGTTGTTACTGAAAAAAAAAGAAGAAACAAAACTTTGACCTAGAATAAAAGTATTTATATATTTTAAAATTTGAGAACAGATCTGACTGAAAAGGATAATTAAATATTTAACCACGTTGGGACAGTTAAGAGACTGTCAGGTAAGTTGCTGGAACAATGAACAGGCTAATAAAAAGACTTTCTAATTACTCATTGTATTGTTGTATTGGAGAAAACTGTTTAACTACCTGACAAAAGTGAAGAAGGTGCAGTATGAATGAGCAGAGCACAGAGCCTGACAGTGTTCAGGAGAGGCAGCAGGATGAACCACAATGTCATTTCCTGGGATGTCAGTGCTTGGAAAAAGCTTACCCTGACATGCTGAACAAAACATGGGTAACACATTAATAAAGCATGCACAACAATCTGCCAAGTATATTCCAAATGCTTTTGCTCTGACTGTTTGTGTACCTGGTTTCGATCCTTGAGTTATTTGTGCTCTGTGGGAGAATCCAGATACTACACCAGCTTGTCTGTTAGCTTTAGGAATTATTGGTACTACCCAGCTGAATTTAAGGTGGCACTTGTACCTATAACAGAACAAGAAATGTCATAATTAGGTAATTGGAGAGCCTTTGCTGGTACCAAAGCAAAGCCTCCCTCTCAATGTTTGAATTACACCAACTGTGTGTAACAACTAGTGGGAGAGGATAAAAGTACAATGTGACTTCAACAGCAGTGAAACATTGTGTGTTCCAGTTTTACCTGATTCTCTCTGGTGTGAAGACCGCATTGACAAAAGTAAAGAACTGACAGGTAGGGTCCTGTGTGCAGACTCTCTGACACTCCTCATAGTCGGCTGTGAACAAGGTTTGGTAGTCGGCCCCTGGGAAGTCTAAGTTATGGTAAAGCTGAGGCAGACAAGGCTCTGGCAGACAGAGAGAGTAAATGAGAGTGGGATCAATAATCAACAGTGTGGAAGGTTAGAAATGTAATAGGTTACAGATTAGTTACCCTGTTGATTTGATTACAGTTTCTAACACGTGTTTTAAACTAGGCAACAAAGATAACAAGTGCTAATAACATAAACTCAAACCAGGCAGTGTAAAAATCACAGCAGTACTCATCTCTAGTTACTTTCAAACTATAGTTAAAAGTTATTCAATTAAACTTGAAATAAGATTCAAACAAAACAACAGCATAAAAGCTTTTTTCCAAAAGTAATATATTCAGCTCCAACCTTTTTGGAATCACCAACATTTTGATTAGTAAGTTTAATTTAATTATTTACTTGTTGTTTGTTTGCTCTCAGTAACTGATTACAATTAATGTTATTTTGTAATTGAATTATGTAACCCTGTTACTTGTTAGTTACAAAAGTTGTGTGAGCCTACGTGGATCTGCGCCGCAGGGTTTGAGAGAAAATCCAGAGGTGACACCCTGCAGTGGAGTCCGCACATTGGGCTGTCCAGAGGCACTGGTCTTGAGGTAGCAGTAGAAGTGCCTGCAGAGAGAGGCACATGTGTGTGTGTGTGTGTGTGTGTGTGTGTGTGTGTGTGTGTGTGTGTGTGTGTGTGTGTGTGTGTGTGTGTGTGTGTGTGAGTCTTTGACTTTATCGGTGTAAAGGATTTATTGGTGATCTAGTGGCCTCAACGCTACACCCTGAGGGGCTCACACTCTATTTCAAGCATGCCGGAGAACTGCGGTGGCCTTTAGTAACGTAAACACGAGAAAGGCTCTCAATAGAGCTTTGGATTGTTCTTATGGACTACTGTAGAAAGATGGAGGTGCAATATGACATACTCCTTGAAGAGGTATTGCTCTCTATGTAGATATAAACAAATCATTCTAAGGTAACGGAAACACTGTGGTTCTTAGTTTCAGGGGATTATACACAAATGAAAACATAGTTAACATATTTAATTTCTGCCAATACATCATCCTACACACTGTCCCTTTAAAACTTAGAAAAATGACATAAGAGGAAATTGCATGGTCACAGTTTCAGCGCAAATTGACAAATAATATACAGTACATGACATTTAAGCAAACACAGACGTTTGTATAAATAATACCTCTAACGTACGGTTGCAAAAGACAGATAAACTGTTTGTTTTCATTTGACTTCTGGTAGTGTATGGTAGCTTTACATTTAAAATTAATACAAAATGTAAAAAAGTATTTATTGTGAGAGTTGGAGTTTGTTTTCATGGTCCAGTTCTCTCAAAGTCTAAAATGTATTTTCACCATCCTGTTTTATGAAAAATAAACAAGTATTACTTCATAAATTCATGGGTGCATTGCTTGTTGTGTACCTGTTGTCCTTGGTCCAGTCCGCACGAATAAAGGTGAAGTAGAGACATGTGGGGAACTGGGTGCAAAGCTGCTGACAGTGATTGGCATCAGGAGAAAAGATGAATTTGATGTCTGTTCCAGGGAAATCTACATTCTCCACAAGCTGTTGGTCACATTCTAAATAAACAGAAAAGAACACACACTTTTACATGTACAAATATACAAATATCCAATACATCCTATTACATATAAGTGGTGAAAATATAATACGTAATGCATTACCTTGACCAAAGGAGAGGCTGCAGATAGACAGCAGAACCCCCACAATCCAATGTGTTTCCATCTTCTCGGTTCTGAAGAATTCTTTAAATCAATGGTTCATCCATCAATTTTAAAGGCAGCCCTCTACGTACTTTGACCGTATGCTATGGGTTTATTGACTTTCTTAAAGTCCAGATTACAATCAACATTTGGATGCTCAAAATATTTAAACAGTGTGCCAACTGTTTACTTGTACCCTGCTGACCTATTCAAAATGTATATTTTGCTGTACATTGGCATGCTAAATCCTCTCACTGATTCATATCCTCAGTCCTTTAGAACATGATTTTTAATTTAACAGCTTTCATAAAAAAATGCATGACGCTTCTTAACCTAGTCTGAGGAACAAGGTTACACTGCTCCTGCTGGCTAAACTACAAAAAGCAACAGTAAAAGAACCAACGAAGAAGAAGAACAGAATTACACCAAAACCAATGAACAGAAAGTTTAGAAATGCATTACATTTCATTTCATTTAGCTGACGCTTTTTTCCAAAGCGACTTACAAAACATGCATTCACAAACTCAGAACAACAAGAATCAAAAAAGTATACAATTTATTCAAGAAAGCCAAACTACAAAGCTTCAGTTTTTTTTAATAAAAAATGTTTTTCATTTCAAGTTACAGTCGGAAAGTGTTTTTCGTTTGCGACGGAAGATGTAGAGACTTTCTGCTGTCCTGATGTCATTAGGGAGCCGGATGCGACACCAAACGGGAACCGGGGTCTGGAACCGGCCAAAACTAAAGCTTTTTTTGCGGCACCGCAGTCCACGACAGTTTCTGTCCGGCTGCACTTCCATGGTGTGACTTTTCGCAGGCCTTTGCTTTTGCAATACTGGCAAATCCTGCGACACGTTGTTGCCTTCATTTTGGGGCAGGTGCCTGGTCCGGAGCGGTGCGGAGCGGCTTGCCACAGAGCTCAGCAGTACGAAGTAAATACTGTAATGCCCTTTGGAACAGATGTTTTTTTTTATCTTTATGAAACTTCTGCATCTGTGGTAGATTGTGTTGGTGTAGAAACACACCGATGTATTTGTAGTAACATTGCTCACCTAAATACTATAAATATATACTTGTCATGTTATCATCTACGGCCCAGTAGTTTCCCTGTGTTTCCTCTGTTTCCCTGTCTTTTTGTCTGCTGTTGGTTTTACCCTGTCTGTCTGTCGGCAAGCAGATCTGCTATCAGGATATCAACCCTGGTCTTCCTGCCATTCATCGCCAGATAGTTTCGTCGCCACAGTGGTAGTTACGCATTCAGGCCATGATCTAACTCGTGAGCTGTTTAACTCTGTTCCTGCTCACTTTATTTCCTTTCCCCCTAGTTTTTGGAATCTCTACCTGCCAGCTGCCTCCGCTCCCTGTTGACCTGCCTGCTTGCTCTCCGACATCATTACCCTCACTCCCTCGAAGACTTCCAGTATTATTTAATAAATCCTTATTTGTTACAACCTTCAACCTTGATTAGTGTGTGCTGCTTTTGGGTCCATGTTTTGTTACCAGAACATAACGATACTCTTGAAAACATATTCCTCTAACAATTGAGCCAAATTAAGTATGAAGACTGACTTTCAAATGAATGAAGCAGACTGATGTTGTTCCTGTTGTATTGGTTTTTATTGTTTACACACAAAAAGAATAATCTGCAGCTTAAACAGCAATCAGATGATGTTAGGACCAACCAACAGACCAAGTGTCCATATTAAAGAACTAAGCAGCAAGATCTGTGTGTGGAGCACTATGCATGCAGTTCCTCAGTTGGAAGCCGGATACAACATTGGCCAGTTTGGTAACTTTAGGAGGAGCAGGCATGGTGATGGAGCGCTTGAGATAGCAGCGGCGCCTAAAAGACAAGATCAATAACAGCATCTTCAAATATGCACCATAAATACAGCTGTCATAATGTAATTTATAAGGAGGGGCTGCAATGGTGTCGGAATGCTTATCAACAAAAAAAGGAAAGTATTTGTGTTAATGCAGCTTTGCATGCATGCATAAAGAGTATACCTGTACTCAATGTTGAGGAAAGTTGTCTTGGCATAGGTGTAGAACTGGCAGTTAGGATCATCAGTACAGGTCTTCTGACAAGCCTCTGCATCGTCCATCAGCTCATAGCGAATGTCATTACCTACAAAATCTACTCCTTCAATAGCGACCTGAACCCAGTCTGGTTACAGAGAGGAACATCACAAAGATTTTTCTGACATTCCCATAAATGTTTTCAGATTTGGACTTCTAGCACAGTGCTTCGATTCTAATTGTTCTAACTGCAAAGAATGAAACGCTTCATAATGCAAGCAAGGCCACAGCATGTTGCTATAAGTCAGCTATGAAAATAATGCTTCATCCTGAGGGACGTAGAAGGTGTTCAGTCAGATCCATGGCAGCCCATTCATAATTAATGAGACAATTCCCTCAACTCAAAAGACAAGATTATTAGGATGGATCATCTGGGAGCCATCAATGTCTGGAGAACATCTTAACAACAATAAATTATTGAATTAGTGAATCCATATAGTTCAGGTGGTCTTTGGTCTGAGATGGTCTACTGAAAGTGTGTTTTAGAGTTTGTAAATAATACATACTGTTATCCAGCTGACAGAACCGTGCTGGTAATCCAGATGTGACTCCTTCTTTGGCTGTAAGCACCATTTCATTTTTGTTATTCTTCAGCTGACAGTTGAAGTTGTTACTGAAACAAAAATAAGAATGAAAATGAAACCTTGAATAAAAGAATGTCTATATTTTCTAATTCGAGAACAGATCTGACTGAAAAGGATAATTCAATCTTTAACCGCATCAGGACAGTTAAGAAACTGTCAGGTAAGTTGCTGGAACAATGAATATGCTAATATTAGCACTCTCTACTTACTCATTGTATTGTTTTATTGGAAAAAACTGTTTAACTACCTGATAAAAGTGAAGAAGGTGCAGTATGAATGAGCAGAGCACAGAGCCTGACAGTGTTCAGGAGAGGCAGCAGGATGAACCACAATGTCATTTCCTGGGATGTCAGTGTTTGGAAAAAGCTTACCCTGACATACTGAACAAAACATGGGTATATATATATATAATAAAGCATGCACAACAATCTGTTCATTCCAAATGCTTTTGTTCGGACTGTTTGTGTACCTGGTTTAGATCCTTGAGTTATTTGTGCTCTGTGGGAGAATCCAGATATTGTATAAACGTTTCTTTTAACAATAGGAAGTATTGGTACTGCCCAGCTGAGTTTAAGGTTGCACAGGTACCTAAAACCGAACAAGAAATTGCATAGCTAGGAAATTGGAGAGCCTATGTCCCTCTCATTGTTTGAATTACACCAACTGAGTGTAACAACTAGTGGGAGAGGATAAAATGACAATTTGACTTTGACTAACAGCAGTGAAACATTACGCCATCCAGTTTTACCTGTACCTATCATCTCTGAAGACTGCATTGATAAAAGTAAAGAACTGACAGGCAGGGTCCTGTGTGCAGACTCTCTGACACTCCTCATAGTCGGCTGTGAACAAGGTTTGGTATTCGGCCCCTGGGAAGTCTATGTCATAGTAAAACTGAGGCAGACAAGGCTCTGGCAGACAGAGAGAGTAAAGGGGAGTGGGGTCATGGATCAATAATCAACAGTGTATGGAAGGTTAGTTAGAATTGTAATAGGTTACAGATTACTAGTTACCCTGTTAATTTGATTACTGTTTCTAAGACTTATGTTAAACTAGGCAATACAGATTTTTTTTTTAAAGTGCTAATAACATAAACTCAAACCAGGCAGTGTAAACATCACAACAGGACTCATCTCTGATTACTGTCAAAGTTGAATTAAAAGTGATTCAATATAACTTGAAATAAGATTTGAACAGAGCAACAGCATTTATCTTTCATTCTATACATAAGATATTTTATTAAAAATAATGTCTCTTTTGGAATCACCAACATTTTGATTAGTAAGTATAATTTAATCATTTACTTTTTGTTTACTTTTTTCTCAGCAACTGTAACTGATTACAATGTCTGTTATTTTGTAATTGAATTACACAACGCTGTTACTTGTTAGTGATAAAAGTGTTGTGAGCCTACGTGGATCTGCGCCGCAGGGTTTGAGAGAAAATCCAGAGGTGACACCCTGCAGTGGAGTCCGCACATTGGGCTGTCCAGAGGCACTGGTCTTGAGGTAGCAGTAGAAGTGCCTGCAGAGAGAGAGAGAGAGAGAGAGAGAGAGAGGGAGAGAGAGAGAGAGAGAGAGAGAGAGAGAGAGAGAGAGAGAGAGAGAGAGAGAGAAAGAGAGAGTCATCAGTGTGAAGGATTTATTGGTGATCTTGTGTCATCAACTGTAAACCGCTCAGCTCACAACTCACTTCAAAGCATGTCGGAGAACTGCAATGGTCTTAGTAACAAACACGAGAAAGGCTCTCTGTAGAGCTTTGGATTGTTCTTATGGACTACTGTAGAAAGATGGAGGTGCAATACGGCATACTCCTTGAAGCGCTATAGCTCTCTACGTAGATGTAAACAAATCATTCTAAGGAAACGGAAACACTGGTTCTTAGTTGCAGGGGATTATGCACTGCCTACACACTGGCCCTTTAAAACCTTTTAAAAATAAGAAGGAAAAAAGACACAAGAGGAAAGTGCATCATTGTTGCAGTGAAAACAAATTGACAAATATGTAGCCTGAAAGCAAATACAGCCATTTGTAAAGATAATACTTCTAATGTATGGTTGCGAAAGAGATTAGATAAACTGTTTGTTTTTATACTTCTGGTAGTGTATGGCTCTAAATTAAAAATGAAAAACAAATCATTTCTTATTACTCATTTAAATTTATGGTTGAACTGCTTGTTTTGTACCCATTGTCCTCGGTCCAGTCCGCACGAATAAAGGTGAAGTAGAGACATGCGGGGTACTGGGTGCAAAGCTGCTGACAGTGATGAGCATCAGAAGAAAAGACGAATTTGATGTCTGTTCCAGGGAAACCTATATTCTCCTGAAGCTGTGGATCACATTATAAATAAATGGAAAATAACACACAATTTTACATGTGCAAATACACAAATATCCAATACATCCATCAACCATCAACAGGGTAACTAGTAATCTGTAACCTATTACATTTCTAAGTAACCTTCCATACACTGTTTATTATTGATCCCACTCTCATTTACTCTCTCTGTCTGCCAGAGCCTTGTCTGCCTCAGCTTTACCATAACTTAGACTTCCCAGGGGCCGACTACCAAACCTTGTTCACAGCCGACTATGAGGAGTGTCAGAGAGTCTGCACACAGGACCCTACCTGTCAGTTCTTTACTTTTGTCAATGCGGTCTTCAGAGATGACAAGATCAGGTAAAACTGGATCACACAATGTTTCACTGCTATTGAAGTCAAATTGTTTGTTTTATCCTCTCCCAAGTTGTTCAACACAGTTGGTGTAATTCAAACAGTAAGAGGGAGGCTTTGCTCTGGCACCAGCAGGGTGCCGTTATAGGCTCTCCAATTCTCTTACTATGCAATTAAGTGCTTGGTTTTAGGTACAAGTGCCACCTTAAATTCAGCTGGGCAGTACCGATAATTCCTATTGATGTAGTATCTGGATTCTCCCAACCAGCACAACACTGAAGCATCTGAACCAGGTAACCAAACAGTCAGAGCAAAAGCATTTGGAAAATACTTTGCAGATTGTTGTGCATGCTTTATTAATGTGTTACCCATGTTTTGTTCCAAGCACTGACATCCCAGAAAATGTCTTAATGATTGTTCGTGCTGCCTCTCCTGAACACTGTCAGGCTCTGTGCTCTGCTCATTCATACTGCACCTTCTTCCCTTTTGTCAGGTAGTTAAACAGTTTTCTCCAACAAAACAATGCAATAAGTAATTAGAAAGTGCTTTTATTAGCCTGTTCATTGTTCCAGCAACTTACCTGACAGTATCTTAAATATTTAATTGTCCTTTTCAGTCAGATCTATTCTCAACTCTCAAGGTTTAATTTTCGGTCTTCTTTTTTTTTGCAGCAGCAGTAGCAACTTCAATTGTCACCTGAAGAACAAAAGCACCAAGCTATTTTTAGGCTTCTGCTCGAAAATTGCATAACCAAACTAAAAAGGGTGTATCTCTGCAACCACTAGGGCTACTTGAATACTTTTGGTGTTATAACAAACAAGTATAATGTGAGATTTGGTTCAGATGTGTAAATATCAGTATATGTTACTGGTTAAGAGTAAATGAAGATGACACATAGCAAAAACGTTTACAGGTCTACCTAGAAAAAAAGCACTTACAGGATGATTATTTCTTTGAAATCAGGCATTCGTAAGGTTTAAACTTCTCCTAAATCATAACACAATATGTGAACATTATCTCTGCAAAGTTTGACTTTGAAAAAGTGAAGCAGAAAAAGTTTGAGAGGGTTTAGTACAGAGATAATTCAGGTGAGGACTCAAATGAGCATTTAGGCACATTTGGGCACCATCTGTGCCAAATCAAATATTTAACTTGTATATTACTTATGGTGATCAATACATTGAAACACAGCATTTTTTATTGATTTTTTTTCATGAATTATGAATTATGTTTTTTTTATTCATAAAACAACCTATATATGTGTCCCATTAAAATAAAACAAGCATACAAATTAACTGAATTAACAGATGTAATGTTTATCAAACTGTAAAAACACAGTAAAAAAACAAGTGTAACAACAATACTTTTTATACTTTTATGATTATCATCTCCTCATGATACTGGCCACCTCTTGTAAAATCGCCTACATCCTCAGTTGAACAGATCATGCGATTCTACCCATATAGTATAATGGTTTATGTCAAGAGTGTGACTAAGGCCATTTTATTTTGTCTAAGTCAAAAGACAATCTGACTTTGGCAATTTTACAAGCTTTTTAATATGGCATTTTTAAGCTAGCATTTAAACTAGCAATTTAGTTATCATTTTTGTCAATGAAAATCTCACTCGAACATAATATTCATAATCATAACATAATTTGACTGGTATTACAGTATGCCTGTTGTGCAGTATCTAGAGGCAGCGTGTGCACCCCTATTACTTTAGTATTAGTTTCTGAAAAACCTGGAAAAATGACACTATTTTAGGAAGTTGACGATAAGAGACATTTAAGAAAATTCAATAATAAAATAAAAGTGTGTAAATAAATATAGTGTAGTATATACAGTGAAAGCGGTGTTAGGGTTGATTATTCAATTGAGGGAGGATCTGAGGATCATAAAGACAGACCCAATATTAATAAGTTCATAATTTATGTATTGGCATCACAAACACCATTGGTTCATTTATTCAATTCAAAGCTTCACCAAAGCCATGGTGTTATTATAATCACTCTGCCTGTGGTACATGTATTGTCCACTTGATGGCGCAGTAAAGCAAATTAAGCCCCATGAAGCTTCGCGAGGGAACCAATTGGATGGAAAGCTTCAAAATTATTCAAATAGACCTTGGGGTTTAGGAGATATTCAGTATTTAGTTGAATGCAAACCATTCGCAATTTTCGCCATTAAATTGGCTGGGCCTAAAGAGGCTAGGTAGTTAAGCAGTTATTCATGCTTTACTAAGCATTACTAAATTACATTGAAAAGCCACCAGAGCCTCAAAGTTATTAAAAGTCTCAGTTATGAAGTTTTAGAACCCAATCATAAACTGGGTCAAGCTTATTAATCAAGAATAAAACATGTATTACTACCATTACTAAACTATGTGTTTACTCATGCTTTACTAATGCTAAACAGTGTGTAGTTATTATAAAGTATGTTACCCATATTCCTCTTACAAGTGGGCTAAAATAAGTATGAATACTGACTTTCAAATGAATAAAGCAGGCTGAAAGCAAACTGATGTTCTTCCTGTTTATTATTGTTTATACACAAAAAGAATCATCTGCAGCCTAAACAGAAATCAAATGTAAGGAGCAACCTTGGACCAAGTGCCCATGACGAAGCAATATGCACGCAGTTCCTCAGTTGGATGCCTGATACAACATTGACCAGTTTGGCAACTGTATGAGGAGCAGGCATGGTGATGGAACGATTGAGATAGCAGCAGCGACTAAAAGACAAGATCAATAACAGCATCTTCAAATATGCACTAATAATACAGTGGTCATGAATTAGGAGGGGCTGCAATGATTACAGGTCTTCTGACAAGTGTCTGCATCTTTCATCAGCTCATAGTGAATGTTCAATTTCTGTTATCAGTACAATGTTTAGTACATACAGACTTAGACCATATGGGATAGGTTTGACTTTCTGAAAGTCCAGATTAAAGATTAATTATTTGGAACAGTGTCCGAGCTGTTTACTTTTGCTCTGACCTATTCTGCGGTTTAGTTTGCTGTTGGTTTTCTGGCACGCTAAATCCTGTCACGGATTTACATGTTCAGTCCACAATGAGTTTCAGCAGCTTTAATACAAATAATTAAGCATTAGGTTGTACCAAGTGAGGTTAAAACAATATTTTGATGGCTGACTTGTCACACAGGTTTAGTTTAATTTGCTTCGTTCCCACAGTGAGGGACTAAACCGGTCAGCAAGGTGGTGATGAAAAGAAAGGGATCTTGACCCAGACTTGAGAAACATCTTTGTATGAAAAATCTGGAAAGTTCAAGGTATTGTTCCGTTTGTGCAGTGTATTTAGACGTATAGGGAATGACAGGAACTTTGCAAGTTCAAGGAGACTAATGGCATAAAGCCAAAGAACGCAGTGGAGGTTGATTTCAGTTTAGTGGCCTCTTGTCAGAACTACAAACTTCTTGACACGTTTTTAAGACTAAATTCACCAATATGTTGGCATATAAACCTACAGTTATATTCCAATACCATTACTCACTTACACGCAGTACTACCCTGAAATCTCATTTTTTTACAAATAAAACACGCAAAGGTGAAACCCAATGTTTATTGTTTACAGCATAGAAAGAATAAGCTGCCGTTTTAAGCCACACAAATGATGTTAGGTAAATAAACACAGCAAATGTATATTTCTTAAAAAGTGAAGCCAGCTAAAATAGTGCAATGCAAGGAGTGGTTCCAGATCACGCAACAGGAACAGTGGTGCAGCTGATGCATTTGAGTCTCAGATGCCCTTGAGCATGGCTGTTTCATCTGAGGTCTCCAACCAGGTAGGAGGCCAGGATTTTTTGATGCTGGGTCTCTCCTTTAGAGAGTTATAGTAGGCGGCCAGTTTAGGGTAACGCTCTTCACATAACCTAAAGAAATGAGAACAGTTGATGTGAACTTCGAATTACAAACGTACTGCTGCTTTGTAATCAGTGCATTTATTTTGTGATTTAACCCACTTACTGGAAACGGAAGAGATAAGCAATGCTTGGATAAACAACCACATCAGCCAGTGAAAAGTTATTTCCTGCCAGGAACTTGCCCGATCCCTAGAAGACAGGAAAAGAGTTAGACCATGTGCTGGTGGGCAGATTTGACACCCAAGACAGCAGCATTAATTTGCTAATATTCCTCATCCACACTTGACATGTTAAGCCTCTAAAAATAGAACATTTGTAAAACAGGCAGGGGGAAGAGTTTCAGAAACTACATTGTCAGTGTTTGTGTAGACCAAAGTGTAAAATCAACAAGTTGTAGAACCAGTAATAACTGTTGGTTATGTGCTTCCTGGTAGGTCCGGCACAAAAACCTACACCACACCATTTGTTTTGTTACACACCAATTAAGATAAGACAGAAGATGGATGCCACCCTTTTGTCAGGATACCAAATATGAAGCTAGAGCCAGCGGCATGGGGTAAACTGGTTGCCTGGCTCTGTAAAAGTGCAACGTCTGAGTGTGACGAAGTGGGATTTACATTAGCTAAAACTGATCGAATAGATAAATGCACTTTTCAAAATCGATGCCGAGAACAATAAGTTCAGCTTTCGGTCTAAAAAATAAAAATCTCATCAGAGCATACATGGTTCAGGTTTACCTTGCGAAGGTATCCCTCCCACAGATTGACCTCAGTAGTCAGAGCCTCTTTATTTCTCTTCAGAGCAGAGTCATGTCTCTCTCCCTCAGGAACCTTCCAGTTGTAGTAGATCACATCAGCTGAAAAATGCAAAAAAAAAAAAGGCAGTTAGTCGTGACAGCTGCAATCAAGCAAATCTATCCACTCCATATTTTAGGATACAACATCCACACCCACTTTGTGCTTGGACCAATTGCTTTCATTTCCCCAGCATTTGAGGGTGGCTAATGCAGGAAAGGGTTACGCAACACAAGTTTCAAACTGAAGACAGTAAAAGTGGCTCAAATAAAGTGTGAATTGGCCTCCTCAGAAAATATTATGTTCACTGAACTGCTTTTTCGATTACTATTGAGTTGATGGGAATGCACCCCTCCCCCAAAGCAAGTACTCCCATCGCATGACTTTGAGCCTTGAAGGCAAACTGGTCTGAACATGTGATCCTTTGTGGAATTAGAATTACTTTCACTACCTTTTTTCTTTAATAATTGTAAAAAGGGTGAACTACATAAACATATACATGTTGACATGGCTTTATAAAGTGAATCAGCTCATTAGTGCATGGCGTGAGTTTCAGGTTCCTGGGGCAACGGGGGACATGAAGTCTCAGAGGGTTAAACAAGGCACTTCAGTGGGTAGTGTATAGTTTGTTGCCAAGAGCAATGATGTTCAAAGTCCCACAAGGCCTCTAAACGGGAACAACACCAGCAAAGTCATTAAGTTAAACTGTATAATACATTTAAAAATGTATTAATATGCAGGATTTACAGGGTCAACAGCTTAAAAAAAAATAAAACAATCCCGTCAGAATTAACGCACCCATTTTCTGGTTGAGTGTGAGACCCTCAAACATGCGCTGGTACATCATTGCTTGTTCAGCTGGGCAGTCAGGGATCAGCTTGTTTCCCTGGGACTGGAACTGGTTCTGTTGTTGGGAGACAAGCAAAGAGGAACCATTATGAACAGCTGCACGGCGATCCGGTTTCTTTTCCTCTGAAAGGTTGTAGGGTGTCTGATGTCTACGAGGCATTGTTGAACACACAATGAGGCCTCCTACTTATTACCTCCTTGGTGATATACAATTTTAATAAGGGGCAAAGTTCTTACCGCCAGGTAAAAGCAGGCACCGTTGGACTCGTTCAGGACGTAGTCTTTATGTTTGAAGGCAGGAAGCTTTAAGAAAGAGAGAGGAATGCAAATGTAAGGTAACAGTTTAAAAAAAGAATGTGTGCATATAAGGAGAAAAAAAATATGCATTATATCAATCTAGGTGACGTGAACGTACCTGTCCCCGGGGATTCATGGCCATGACCTCCGCTGACTTGTGCTCCCCCTTCTCAAACGAGAGCAGTTTCTGGTTGTAGCCCTGCAGGTTCTTCTCCTCCAGTGCGATCATGACCCTCCAGCAGGGAGGAGAGCCGGAGCCCCACAGCAGAGTCATTTCCTTGGCCATGGTTGGAGCGTGAACTGTAAAACCTGGACGAGAAAGTAGTGCGAGGATGTGAGGAGTGAAGCCAGAACTTGTAAAACGTCAGTTTATATAAGAAGCTCCAGCCTCTTCGCATCTGGATTGGTGGAATTAGGTCCCATCCCATTTCCTTTGTTTTCGCCAAAGATCTGCGGCACAAGACAGTCAAGGTAGTTCACACCCGACCCAAGCATGTTCACCCCCTCCTTTGTATCCAATCTACCTTCAAATCAAGACCACGTGATGTCATATTAACCGTCAGCGTATTTCAGTTACTGCGTTAAATTAGTTCAATGTGAATTAGGCCTCTGGCTCCGCGGGCATTAGCAAAGTCACACATGCGAAGGAGAGACTTCTCTTGCTTCGCATTATACTCTTTGATCTCAGCCACGCAGACCACGGAATATGAGAAAAAGAAAAACACGAATCCGACGCTGAAATAATGTTTTTTTGGTGCACTGTAGGAGACTTGTAATAATTACACATATAATCTGTGATTGTAATTAACAATCAGCTTATTGACTGAAGGTATAACTTCACATGTAATCGTATTTTTTACTAAAACATTCCAACTAACATTACTTAGATAACATATGTGGAAAACTATGTGAATATTATTTTGGTCCATTGCCTTTAATGATAACTATTATTGTGGGAATTTTCGTCAATATTTCTTGTTGCATGTTTGCAGCATCTTGCAATTTGAATGTTGAAAACTCATAGTGACTCAGCACTCTTCACTCACCCCTGCACGTACTGAACAAACCAGCTCTGGCAGTTTAAACAAACAAGTTGCTACTGGATGTAATATACACACCACCCATGTAATGTATCCTTATCCGAGCGTGACATAAATAAAAAAATTAGAACTCACTATTTACACTGTTCACATTTGCTACAATTTCTTTGTGCCGCTTTCTCTGAGTTTGGCCTTTGAACTCTAGACATTGTGGACTTTAGTAGTTGCCGGTATCAGCGCTGGCATGTATTTTGAGTTTACAGTTAATATTTCTGCTCTTCTGGTCTGCAGTTGCAAGACAACTTGTTTCATGAAAGAATGATGCAGATATCACATGAAGAACATGTGGTTTTGCTGAAGCCTGCCTTCCAGCACTATTCCCCGGCTGACCAGTGGTAATTTTTTTTTCAAATCCCTCCTAAACAGCAAATAAAATAATGTAAACCAATGCACCACTCATACAGTATCGGTCCTAAACATTGTAGAACGGCACTTACAGAAAAAGAAGACAACAATTATTAGTTTAATTCAGTTTTATTTCCCTCCATTCTTCTTTATTTATGTATTTATTATAGTGAAATGAACTACTCTTCCAGTCACCCAAGTTACAGCATATTCCGTCTCATTATTTTGCAGTCTGAAAGATAACTTTTCCAATTTAATCATTTCTATTGCATCAGTGATCCAATGTTTTTATAGAGTTGGTTTAAAGCGATCCAGTTTTTCCATGTCTGGTGTGCTGTCACACCATATTAGGAGGTGCAGATGGGTTGGTTTGGCAGCAGAAACTTTAAAAAGAGATGTTAACAAACCAGTTCGATAAGCAGGAGCAGTGCAAACAAAAACAAAAAAACTGACATTTATCAACGAAAAGTTCATTAAAATAAAGGGCAAAAATGAAACCCAGGGATTTCAATACAACTGAAGAACACCAAACAAAAGCTTGCTGAAGCCTCACAGCAATGCCTAATTGGAACCTGCCAACTGCCACCTGCCCAGGTACGTAAGTATCAGGTGAGCTAAACTAAGCAAGCATCCGATTTCACACAGAATAATGAACATGCCATTAATACAAGGTGTCTCAGTCACTGCTGACACCACGAGGCATATATGGACAGGATGCATTTACTAAAGAGCTACCTCGCCTTTCTAAATCTTAACAATGCCATAAGTAAACCTGTTGACTTTCTGCTTGACACATGTGTATTTGATTAAATGGATTATGAACACATTTAATTCATTGTGTCAGAGACATTTCGGTGAGCCAACATGCACAATGGGGCACTGGACTTGTGTTATCAATTCCACCTGTGTTTACCCTGCAGCACCGTGTCAAAATGGCTTCGTGAAAAGGGCCTATTAAGCTGCAAAGTAGCTGATCTACACAACACCTCAGGCAGAGCAACAAAGCAATTCTTAAACCCATAAAACAAACTGACCAAACACACTTGTGTCATTTATGCGCCTCTACTGTATCAAATTCACTAAAGTATTTGCCTGAAATGGGTGAAAGGCAACAGTTGCACAAGTTCCCTGATCAATTACATTGCATAGGTCATAAGTCCGTTCATTTTATATTGTGAAACACATTGGGCTAGTTGTGGTAATAAAGGCCTCTTTTTATATGTGTGTCATTGTTCAGTATGTCCATGGGAATATTCTTTAGAATGCTGTTGAGTGAAGTGATTTAAAACTATTGTGTTTCCTCTTTTAACAAAACTGCATGTAAACATGTTCTAGTAGAAACCCGAAAAACAAGTATGAACCGGAAATTGAGCGTAATATTTCATTTTTGGGATGATGTGTCTGGTGATTAAATCACGAAAGGTTTTAAAACAACCCCTTTCTGTTGTTAGACAACATTATCACAGTTTCTCCATATTTTAAGGACTTCCGAGCATTTAGTCTGAATATAAGTGGGGTGTGTGTCATTCCACATTTTCATATCGTTCCATCTTCAGTCTAACATTCTTGCCACTAAGAAGAAGAAAAAATATATTTGTCTTTATCAATGTGTAAATCTTCTTTTTCGAGTGTGGGCGTGACCTTAGCGTGCGTGAGTCAGTTCATCAGCTTCATTTTTGCTTGACTACCATGACATAAACAGTTTGTATTGACAAAGCATTTGATAGAGGACAAAAAGCAGTGGTGCTTACACTAGACCTGATACACAGGTTCTGCTTGAAACGCATGACTAGCATTTAATGTGTTGGTGTGTATCTGTGCACACAGGATGCCAAACCGCACCAGCATATTTTAACCCTTACATAATTACATGAGGCTTTTTTTGTTTTCAAAAGTAAAATCACATTTGAAAATGTGGCTTAACAATGCCACTACTTGGCTTTTATTTTTTGAATATCCTAAAAGTGCTTTTGTAGGCTGATTGTCAGCATGTATGTAGCATGATCATGAAGAACAGAACCTGTCTGCACACTTTCCCAGCATTCTAGTTCACTGATGCGCGTATGAGTCCAACGCTGTCCTCGTCCTGTCAGGAATCAGTTTGGTTTCCAGAAACTATATAACTAACAAATAAGAAGACTGTATTTGATCAGATCTGTTCCCATAGTTCTTAGAGAGAACATATTCCTTTGAAATGCCACTGAGACGCATTGAATAGTTAGTCTGATTAAGAGGGCCACTAGGATAATACTTTGCATCCGTCTGCTCAAGCTGCTTTGCAGTGCAACTGTTTAAGCTGCTGTACTTGTAGTGTACTTGTAGTGTGCAGGATCTGAACCCACGCTCATGTAAAACACCGAGCGGATGCACAACTTTGTTTCGGTAAGTGCGAGACCAAAAGTCCAGTACAGCTGCTGTGAAGGTCTGAACGCTCTGCACTAAAATAGTTTGCATTTTATGGAAATAATCTCATCTCACACATGCAAACACAGGGCTTTTCACTTATCTTTGTGCAAAGCGAACCAGTTTTGGCACGGCCATTGAAACAATTAAACTGCATGGTCCTTGTCAAAGACTCCATCTACCTTTGTATTTCCTAGACTTGACCCTAACATTAAGGGTTTATAGTCCATACTCTAATCGTCTTACTCAGCAGTGACACCTTTGCTTTATTTGGCTCATGTTTCAGTAAAGTTGTATATCCAATATACAGGTTCACAAGTCCGTATACAAAGCCTACGAGACATGTTCGCTGTAGTGGAGGTTATTTAGTCCACAAAATAGGTCGAAACCTATGAAATAAAAGGAAGACTCAAAATGGCTGTTATAGTGTATTGTATGTATTAGTCAACAGACATTGATGTTCAGTTCACATGCCATGTATTTCTGCAACAAAAACTGCATTGTCATCACCACCACAATTAGTTTGCCTACAGCCATGGATACGCCTCCTCCTCTGCAAACATCACATGTGGCAGTTTAACAAAGCCTGTGTTTAGCAACGGATTTCTAGGCTAAGCTTTGACAGAAACATGACTGGCAAAAACCTTTAAACTAAATATGAAAACTAGTTTTATAGCACATTTCTGTAACAGGAATACTCAGAACTGGTATTCGGAACACTTTGTTTTCCCCTATTCATTAGCAGAAATAACTAAAAGAGCATCATCACATTTGACAACGTGTGAGCTGTAACTATATTAAACAAAAGCATTTGAATGGAAACCCAAACATTACAGGCAGACTCGGCTATAAAGTGTGTGTGTGGCTCTCAGATGTCTTTGAGTGCGTCTTGTCCCTTGGGGTTCTCCAGCCAGTGAGGAGGCCAGCTGGCTTTGATGCTGGGGCGCTCCTTCAGCAGAGCGTAATACTCTCCCAGCTTTGGGTAGTGCTCTGCAGACAACCTAAAGAAAAGACGGTGGGAGACATTTGAACTGCAATGCCAAGACACACATCCCTCATTTGTTTAATGTTTTTTTTAACTTGAGAAAATTGCAACATCCTCCCCACTGACCCAAATCTGAAAAGAGTAGCAACAGTTGGAAAGACGGTCACATCTGCCAAAGAGAAGGACTGTCCTGCCAGGTGAGAGCCCGAGCCCAGCTGGAAAGAAAGAGGTGAAAAATAAAGCTACGTTTGAACGTGCAAATGCATGTGTGTGTGTGTGTGTGTGTGTGTGTGTGTGTACTGTACACACGCTACCTTCTGCAGGTAACCCTCCCAGAGCTTGAGTTCAGTGGCCAGAGCCTCCCTGTTTCTCTTTAGAGCTGAGTCATGCCTCTCTTCTTCAGGGACAAACCAGTCATAGTAGATGACTGTATCTAGAAACACACACACACACACACACACACACATCAATAATTTATAGTTTAAAAATAAAGCTACATTATTCTATTTATTACTATTAACATATCCTTCAGTATGAAAAGCAGGTCAAATATATACTGTCGATGGTATTATTTTATTTAAAAGGCCAAAGGCTGATGGGTACTGTAGTTACTCAAGCAGGAGGAAAGGCACATTTGATGGGGGCTATTCTTATCCTATTCCACAGATAAACACACATTTATTGCAGTG
This sequence comes from Taurulus bubalis, assembly GCF_910589615.1. Classification (NCBI taxonomy): domain Eukaryota; kingdom Metazoa; phylum Chordata; class Actinopteri; order Perciformes; family Cottidae; genus Taurulus; species Taurulus bubalis. The sequence goes on from NC_136604.1 coordinate 16,546,427, forward strand.
TGTATTTTCAGAACTGGATCAGTGTATGCAACTCAGAATAAACTATGTTCCCATGTGCATCGTAACAAGGAAACATGTCACACAGTATTATTGGTCTTGGCCTTTTAATTCGATTTGCTTACAATAAGAAAAATGGAGAATATCACTAGCCAGTTTTTCTTTGCGATAACTGCAAGACACTCTTGGCTGTGTTTGTTTTAAAAGAGGATTCTGAGGGGTTATTATCAATCCCTTACTAAGTTTTTCGTAGAACGAGAGACCCTCAAACATGCGTTGGTACATCAGGGCTTGTTCGGCAGGGCTGTCTGGGATCAGTTTATTTCCCTCAGACTTAAACTGACTCTGCCATTAGGAGATAAAAGACACACACAGTTGATGTCACACTTTAAAATGATGAATTCCAGTGTTGATATTTGTAACATTACATGTTAAATTGGCATCTGTTCGAGGATGGGACAGGCTCACTCACCTCCAGGTAGAAACAGGCTGCGTAGGACTCATTCACGACGACGTCTCCATGTTTGAAAGAGGGAAGCTTAAAAATCAAAACAGACGAGAAACTTTTCAAAGGTGAATTACCTGCAATCAACGTCATCACCACGGCCTCCTGTCTCAATGCTACAGCAGCCGGGAGCTAAATATATCAACCTGCTTAACTGGATAGCACAGGGACTCTGGGAACACCACCAACAAATATGCTTTAACCAAACAGCCCAGTAAGAATAATGTGTTCAGTGATTTCCAAGCCAATGTGACACATGTCTGTGTGTAATTACTGCAAAAAATAAAGGGTAGTGCACGTTAGCTTCAGCTGTCACAGCATATCGAAGAATTTTAAGTTGGCACGTGTGCCTGCTGCAAAACAAATAAAAACTTTCTTAAAAACGTACTTCACCATTGCATAGTCGTTGCCGTGCTATAATGGGCATTTTGCATGAAAGGCACTTGAGTGAGCACATTTCAAAGTTCAAATTGTCCCAATAAAATTGCGGCTGGGTGAACTTGATCTAAGCCGAATTAAATGCCACACCCACGTGACTAGTCTTAAGCCTACAGTTCTGTTTCTGCAACTGTCTATTGTTATGGGTAAGATGTAAAACATTATATTGAGACGGTTTTTTTTAAGGATGTTTGGCGACAGTTTACAAAACAATAATCCATCTGGGTGAATAAAAATGGTGGGGATGGACTGAATAGCTGTTAGTTGCCCGTGTTATATTTGGGGGAAGGGAAATGTTAAGGGTGACGCAACACAGGTTGTCTACGCTTAATTTACTATATTACAGACCACGCTGGATTGAAGCGCCCCCATACCTGTCCCCTGGCATTCATATCTAACACTTCTTGTGACTTGTGCTCCATTTTCTCAAACGAGAGCAGTTTCTGGTTGTAGCCCTGCAGGCTCTTCTCCTCCAGCGCGATCATGACCCTCCAGCAGGGAGGAGAGCCGGAGCCCCACAGCAGAGTCATGTCCTGGGACATGCTTTCAGATTTAACAGCCGACACGATACTGACCGCACAGTTTAGAGGAGATAAAGAATTGCGCACGAGATAAAACGGCGGAGAACTCCTCAGCAAGGAAAGGCGCTATTGGCTGTCCTAAAAGCCGCGAGAAGTTGCTCAGTGACGTCATCATCGTGTACTCTAGTTTGACACTAGATGGAGACAGAGACTGTGCAGGGGAGGTGTGTAGTTTTACGTGCTGCATGCATGCATGTGCATTTACTTTGAGGAAAATGTCTAGATCTTCACGGTATTGTATTTTCTACAGTACACAATGCAATACATGTGTAATGAAATGTCTTAATACAAAGTGAACATTATTTTTTGTTCAATAAATCGACAAAAAACGTAAAATGTTTAATGTACACAATATTGTTGAGTATTTTATTTGTCAACAATACCTTAACACCGCGTTTTAAATGTCTTTAACAGATTAAAATTGTGTGGGTGTATTGCGATTGTATTATTAATTTGGTTTGAATATTTTTTCCCTTAAATTATAATTAAATAAATAAGGATCAATTTGTGTTCAGATCTATGTTCATAAAATGTACACATGCAAGTTTTATCAAATTTATTTTGGAGAAGCCCTAAACATCCCTAATATGTTCATGCTTGTCAACCAAAAGCATCAACTTGACAATATTGGCTCCGACTGTAGTCTGACAATATGATACAATAATTATCTGTATATTCGCATCTTCATATACAACAAATATTATTGTATAGACCCGCAGTGACCTGGTTGCAGAGCAGCAGGCTGACCCCACTCTGGAGAATTTGTTTCAGCAGGTTCGCCCTGAGGCTGAGGTGCTAGCCAGTGCTGGTGGTTATTTTCTTCAGGATTTGCTGTTGGTGAGAAAGTGGGTGCAGCACAGTGAGAGGAAGCCGGTGTTTCAGATAGTTTTGCCTGTTGCCCTCCGTCAGTCGCTGTTAAAAGTGGCTCATGATGAGTCGGGGCACTCTGGTGTGAGGAAAGCTTATGACCTGATTATGAGGCACTTCTTTTGGCCTCTTATCAAAAAAAGATATCTCCAGGTTTATTAAAATTAGCCATATATATCAGCTGACTGACAAACCAAACTAGACGTTAAAATCTGTGCCTCTGAAGGTCATGGTTCATCCTGGTTGTTCTTTAGATGGGAACAGGACATTTGGTGATTTTCTGTGATTTTGAACATCTGCTTTGGTGTCACTTGTGATATTTTTTATGCTGGGTTTCCCGTCAGGACCCAGCTCTTATGGAGGGAGAGGAGATGGTTCCCTCGCCTGTACACTGGTCTGTCTGTCTGTCTCCTGCACCCAACAGGTAACAGGAGGTGGAACGCCCTACATGGAAGCACCTCCCTGTAAGCGTTCCCGAATGTTTTGGGGTGCATTGCCACCCATCTTAGTGAGCAAATAAACCTTCCTATGTTTTTCCCTTAAACACGGTGTCTCCCTCTCGTTTTGTCATGGCGTTGGAGCCGGGTCGTGACACTCATAAGTGATGGTCTCTATCTCTGTGATTGGTAATTGACATTCACTGTTTTGACTGGATTTGCACTGTTGTGAAAGGGAAAAGTGCGTTGTGTTCCAAACTTTCTTCAAGTTCCTGAAATGGTGTTGACGCAGTGCATGATGTTGTATTTGTGCTATTAATCTCTTTGTGAAACTACTTTAAAGAAAAACTAATTTTATTTCTGAAAGTTTACAAAAATCATACTGTGATCATTACTGACTATTACAGGATATATATTTTTTCTAATCTAACAAACTATATTTTGATAATGAGTATTTCTAATTCACATACAGGTTCTGAATATGCTTCAGTGAAATGTAGGAGTTATATTTGTTATGACAAATGTATTCAACTTATGTCTGATATTGATCATGTCAACAATTTGAAACACTTTAAGCAATGACTGTACTCTGCAAAACACACTATAGACGGGTATAGAAGTAAAGTGTTCAACCATTACAGCATGTTTCTTCCCAGAGGGCTCCACTTCCATATCACACTCATTTCATTTGAATCATGTAAAGAGGGAGATAGTCCTCCTCATCATATATGTTATACCTCTCTAAAGCATGTACAGAGTATCCATTGACATTGCTAAAGCCCAGCAAAAAAGCACATCAGTACCACAGTGATAGATGGATAGTGAATGGTGGGCTCATCTATACATAACAAATATTGAGCTTTAAAATCACTTAAATTCTGTAAAAATGTTAATTAATTAATGTATTGTAATATTGAATGGATAATGCCCGGCTGCTGTTTGTTTACATTAATATGACTTGTGCAACCTTGTTTCTTGACTTCCTCCGCATGTGATTTTCATCAGTTTAATAAAACACATTGAACATCCACGTATGTGTAACAGTCTGACATCCATAATGAATGTGTACAGGTCCATTTACTGTCACTTGCAATTGGTTGATTATTGTGCCCATGTACAACCTGCCCTGCATGTGTCTGCTCAGATCTCTCTGTCTGATCTGTGTGACACTGGACGTTTAACTGTGAAAAAGGAGTTAGTTTCTCTTAGTTGTTGCATCAGACTGTACACCAGATGTTTTGCGGTTGACCCCTGACCTCCAGTGGCGGGCCGTGCATTTCCTACCTAGGCCTGCTGTCTGATATCGTAAACATAAATACGGGGATGACGGGAAGTTGTTCGGCGTGCACCCCCTCCATATTGGACATATTGACCGAGTATTCACCGGAACTTTCATCTCATAATTTCATTTTTATATCGTGCAATAACTCTCAAATGTTCCATTGATCTATTTAGGCCGACAGTATAAGTACCTGACAATACTCTTTGAGACGGACCTGTTTGTTGCAAAGTAAAAACACAAATGTATCTTGTAGTTATTTTCTATGTATTTCTTTATTTTGTTATGTCTCTCCAGTGTTGGTAAGTTTTATGTGATCATTTTGAAATAAGCTACAGCAGTGTTATGAACATGATAATAATGATATTATTAATTAAGTTCCCACATTCTTTCCCCCTTATATATTAACGTCATATCTTGTTCCCATGCACCTACATGTATGTATCCTTACCTTCTGTTCTGGTACACAATCAGTAAAGATAACAATTGTTTATGAGAAGCAGAATTATACTACACGTTGCTGGCTGTTCCTCCATTTTATTTGTATCAACATGTAATATTACAAAGATCAATACTTAACAGTAATGCCTTTGAGTCAAATGAAAATCAAAAAGAAATGCAATTATAATTTGCACAATATTTATTGTATATAAAGTGTCAAACATTTAATTATATCAGAAATATTATGATATTGTTTCTAATATAAAGACACATCTAGGAGAACATGTATGTAATCATGCCAATACTACTATAAATACTGTGCATACAGTTTACATGAACATACTGTATTCTATGTGACAAATTAAATACTTTAAAGCTTTTAGAATGATCATTTCTTGTTCAGCCTGAACCGTCAGTATCCTTCTTGAATTCTGAGCAGATGCAAACAGCTGCCGACAGCTTCCTGTGTGTGTGAGGAGCTTCCCGAACCCACCAGCACAGAAGAAGCAGATGGAGACAAACTACGTCCTCTGTGCTGGTGGGGACGGGACGCTTCTCGTCCTCTTGGCTGGTGGGTGGGGCGGGTGGTGTCGGGGTGGAGGGGCAGGGAGGTACTCACTGGGTCTCTGACTCTCTGGGGTGCTGAGAGGGGTTCAGGTCTGTTGTGGGTCTGGGTCGTCCTGGGATGACGGGTTGGTAGACGTCCACCCTCAGCTGCCCCAAGAGTGAGACCTGTGGAGTCCTGCCCTGTGAGACACACACACAAGAGATGAATACTTTGGAACTCAACTACACAACCTTTACATTGTTGTGTTGAATCTGGCCTCCAATGATGGAATCGTATTACTGATACTTCTGTAGTCCTTGGGAGGGATTACTTACTCAGCACACTGAAAGAAAGGCGACCGCCGCTCTCCATCTGGTCCTGTAGTCTTATCCTTCTCTTCTGCTGCGTCTTCAAGGAGACCCTAGATGTTGCTTCCTGTATCACGGCCATCGATACCTGAGTAAAAGAGACTTGGAAACTTTTCTTAACATTAGTAATTGTTTACAACACATCTGTCTGGTTCAGCCAGACACTTTCAGGGGACTCCTGTTATTGCTGGTATTAAGTGTTGTTCTGGGAAAGACACCGTAAGAAGAAAAACATACACAGAATAACAACCATTCACAGTTTCACAGACTTAATGCAGAGAATAAGAACAGAGCTCCCACTGCAGTCGTACCAGACCAGATAGCCCGTTGCAACGGGTCCAGCTCCCCATACTCCCGCAGCACCCTACACAAAACTCCAAAGTACACAACTGGGGGCGGAGCTTCTTCAGGACGATCCGCACCAAAACCTCTGCTGCAGGATGCTACCTATTGCTAACCCCGCCAGACGCGGGGGAAGGCTGTCTGGCGCTTTATCAGTCCTGCCAGACATAAAGGTTTTACAATCCTGCAGCAAACAGGCGGTCGGTCTCAATCCGAGTCGCTGTCCTCATCCCATTGCCAGTGTCTTCTGTTTGTGGAGGATCTGAGGCCTGACTTGGAGGGTGCAGACTCTTCTGACCTCTGTGGGGCTGGGGGCGCCACGCCAAAAGGGAGGGTGAAAAGATAGCCAGGGGGAAAGGGACTTGGATGCTACAGGTCCTGTCAGAAACTCAGAGTTGGGAACCGCTGGGTGAGAGGGTCAGCTTCATCTTTTTCTTCCTCCTCAGCAAAGCTTCTTCAGGACGATCTGCACCGAAACCTCTGCTGCAGGATGCTACCTATTGCCAACCCCGCCAGACGCGAGGGAAGGCTGTCTGGTGCTTTATCAGTCCTGCCAGACATAAAGGTTTTACAATCCTGCAGCAAACAGGCTGCCGGTTTCAATCCGAGTCGCTGTCCTCATCCCTCTGCCAGTATCTTCTGAAGGATCCGAGTCCTGACGTGGAGGGCGCAGAATCCCTGTAGTCCTCTTCTCTGGTCCTCTTGGCGGAGGATCCGAGTCCTGGCGTGGAGGGCGCAGACTCCCCGTCCTCTTCTCTGATCCTCTTGGCGGAGGGTGCGAGTCCTGATGTGGAGGGCGCAGACTCTTCTGGGGCTGGAGGCGCCATAGGGTCATCTTCATCTTCTTCATCCTCCTCTTCTACCACCTCTTCTTCGTCCTCGGAGCCATATCCGGAATCTTCGGAATCCCAGTCTTCCTCGTTGTCCTCTCTCTCGTCGTCTTCTTCCTCCTCGTCGTCGTCTTCTTCCTCCTCGTCGTCGTCCTCCTCCTCTCCCTCGTCATCCTCTCTCTCGTCGTCCTCTAGGCGTTCGCCATGGAGGAGCTGGCGAATGAACACCCCCTGTTCCAAAACACCATACACAAAATGACCATTCACAAATGCAAGCTCCAACTCACCTTCCTTACCTTCGTCGTCTAAGGCGAGCCTGACGGGGCCTCTAGCAGGACGCTCCATGACGTAGTTCACACCAGCTGAAAGGGAAAGGTTCAAACGTAAGGATTTCTCATAACATTAAATATTTCTGGATTACATTGAGCAAAGTTTTAAAAAAAGAAAAAACGACAGCATATCCATAACCTAACAACGCAGACAGCATATAGGAGGCTGTGTCTGTAAACATTTATAAACAGTAATATCAAACATACATAAGTTCTGCCTGTGTTAGTTTAAACAGATGAGGGAACCAGAAACAAATAATACTGCTTCCATCTGTTCACAAAGATGGAAATTTTGACTATATATACACTGTATGTATATGTACATACATGTATATATATATATATATATATATATATATATATATATATATATATATATATATATATATATATATATATATATATAACTTACATAGAGAGAGAGAGAGAAATATATTCCAATGCCAATAATTATTAGTATAGTTATTGATATTGTCAGCAGTATTACTATTTGTCTCAAACAACAATGTAGCGTTCATAATTAGCAAGCTTAAATTGCACATGAAGAGTGCTTCATTTAAAAAAGGCACAGACCATGCAGGTGCCTTTCACGCGCAGCTTTTTTTCTGGTCAATTAACCGACATGTTGAGTTCTCGTGTGCTCTCGGCAAAGACATTTATTCTGCACCAAACAATTGTAAGGACTTCAGTGTTTGTGTGAAGAAAACGATCAATGGTTTGCAATAAACGGCGCGAACGTATTTAATTGACACTGAGGACGTGCGTCATGACGCACAGTATATCATGGCGATATTAATCCAATATGACCAGGTAATCTCTTTCGTTTATAACTCATAATTCTCCCTGTTCATGAGGTGCATATCACAGTGCGTGAAGGAGATGCTGGAGGACGCACGCGCACATGCAGTCCCATAATGACTTAACAGATCGCTCTTGTCCCCTCAAAACAAAGTATGCAACAACGAGCAAAGTGCAAAAAAGTGTTAAATAAATCATGCATTTAATATGCTAAAGTAAAAGGAGCATATGTGGGTGCAATATGTCACGTTTCAACAGTCAAAACAAAACAACTCAGGATCGAACGCCCCCGCGTTCCATATGGTTTCCATGGTGCACAATCTACAGAATTCGATAAAAATGGCTCAGGCGCCATTTTGTTTTTGACATTTCAATGTTAAATTTCGACGTTTTGATGCCTTAAACCCAAAATAACAAGAGTTTCGAACCTTTATACTAATCGTTAACACACTCCACACATCTCCCGCAATTTTTTCTGTCGCTCAAATATCATTTTACAGGCCTGACAACATTCTGTGACCTTTAAACATTGAAAGTCAAAACGTTTCACTGATTTCTAAACTGAGAACACTTTTTAAAAGATTTTTTTATTTAATTGTTTTCGTTGATAATGATAAAAAAAAGCTAAACGAAACATAAAAGTTGTCTTACCTCCACAGCTCTGGTCCAACTCACAGCCCAGTCCCTTCAGCAGGCCACTGAAGTGCTGTTTCAGGGTCTCTGGTCCTCTTTCAGGGTCTCTGTCGCTCAGGTGTAACTAGTAGTTCTGTTCGCCAACAAGTTTCTTTCCAGCAAATTATTTCAAGCAGTTCAAACTCAAAGAGTTAACTTTACACGGTTTGGGTTCACAGGAGGTTTTCAATCCATGTCCAAGTCCAAAGTGCAAAGGAAAGAATCAGAACCGCTGAGGCCCTTAAATAGCCTCGGTCCGGTTTCCATGGCATTTACTGACGTGCGTGCGTACGTAACTGCGTGCCTCCGTGCGTGCCATTAAACAATACAGAAAGAGAGATATTAATTGTTTTGATCATATTTGTCAAATTTACTGTATATATTTATTTGATTCATATAGAGTTATGTTTAGTTCATTTGTCAGTGATCTGTTGTACAGCTATGAGTTGTAAACCTTACACAACCCGTCTCTGCGATATGTGAACACGTCGGTAATGGAGATTGGAAACGGAATTGAGAGAGAGAGAGAGAGAGAGAGAGAGAGAGAGAGAGAGAGAGAGAGAGAGAGAGAGAGAGAGAGACAGACAGAGAGACAGAGAGAGAGAGAGATTTATTAGACTAACGCAATCTAGTCACTAGGTTGCGTTAGTCTAATAAATGTGTTTCCAATGGGCTGGTTAATGACACAAAGCACAGCAACTTCTTTAGTTTAGGATGTTTTTTTCCTATCTCACCGATTCAGTGTTTTATGAGTTTGTCCCAACAATAAATATTAATAAAACCAATATATGAAAGCGGCTACAGACAGCAGCTGGGTTTCTCTGCCGTCTACTGTTTCTTAACAAATACATATAATCTACTCTTTGGTCTGTTCTGTCTCTTTTGGAAAGGTTTCGAATGAGCTACCAGTTAAAGCCGTATTTATTGTCTTTATGACCCTCAGCGGACACCGTCGAGACGATGTAAACACAGCTGCTATTACAGTGGTTACAGAGTTACTGTGCACAACCCTCTCATGGTCGTCCCCCGCAGCAGTCACACTTCTGCTTCGTCTCCCCACGCGACAAAGATCGACGTGGCACACTAAGCACTGAAGTGTACATGAGATGTGTTGTTCCAACAGTTTATGGGGCTCTCTGGCTTTAATGGCAGCGCGTATCGCCGCCTGCTGGTTAGGAGGCAGTATTACAAATAGGTCCTTTACAATAAGTTCCCTTCATCCTTTGCTTTCATTTTAGTCGTATTTGGATGAATAATATATTAAGAAAAATACAATACACAAATAAATACAGAGTTTTCATTATTATTATTTTAACTAGCTTACAGTAATGACATGGTGAAGGTGACATTTAGGTGTTTCAGAGATACTTGACGATGTCAAAACCCTGTGGACTGGGTAGCCAGTGTGGAGGGCAACTGGCTTGTGTGCTCCCCGTTTGAGGTATTGCCCAACAGAGACACTAAAGAGAAGATACAAGTTTAGGATTTGACTGAAAAACCATTCCTAGTAGATGACTGAATCTAAGACAGATCATCCAATATGAATATTACTATGATGTGAGACTGTGTTCAGTGCTTCTGTGCATCGCGTTCCCTTCCCTCTGCCGGTATACATGGGAGGGTCAGTGTTTGTCAGTGAGGGGAGAACCTCCATCATGTGTTGGTTAGGCAGGACTGTCAGGGACACTTGAACGGATTCTATCACAAAAAAAACATGAACAACAAGCCTCTGTTTCAATATCATTTTCAACATAAACCATATTTAGTGTTTACACTTCACCTCCGCGTATAAACATGTCACACTGGACTCATTCAGTATGTTGTTTCAACATTATATTGGCATGAAAAGGTTTAAAGTTTGTCATTGTGCAGTTTGTGTATCCGAGTATCTTTACATGTAAACTAAAGCATGGTCAGTAAACCTGTATTAGTAACATAATGTCACGCAGACTGCATATGGCTGCACCTTTGAGTTCATGTTCGATCATCCTGTTCAGTGTAAACCCAGCTTTCCTCTCGGATCAATTTCCAAGACAGCAGCTTGTGTTTGTAGCCCTGCAGCTTTTTTTCCTCCAGAGTGATCGTCACTCAACAGGGAGGGGATCCAGTCCCCCAAAGCAGACTCATCGATTTAGCCATGGACATGGGTACAGACAGAACGAAATGACTCACCATTGAACCGCACAAGTTTAAAGTGGGAAGCAGTTGTGCAGTTTATAGGCCCTCTTTAATCCAAAGGTTGGTCGGCGGGGATGTGTTCTTGTGTGTGTCTAGGAAGCAGCGAAGAAGAATGACATGCACATGCTTTTTTTTTCCACTCAATGTTTTTTGTTTTTTATTATTGCAGTGTGTCTACACAGCATTTCAAGTGAAAGTGTATGTAACTGTGGCTTAATGTTCAGCTCCCCACATCATATTTATGCAGCAATATTTCCCTGTATTTGTTGTACTGTGAGAGGAGCAACAGTTTCAGCTGAGACTTACGTTATCCACAAACCTTTCAAGTTCATACAAAGTACAATGTGACCACAGAGTTCAAAGTAAATACTGCTCCCCTCTCTCAGCACGGAGCAGTGCTTTGAAAACGCACATTTCATCTATGACCACATCTTTCATTTATCTTTTATTACAATTCACAGAATAGCCCCTTTTTGTACCCTTTCTTTCAGACTATAATACAAGTTTCTACAGAAATTACAAAAATAATACAACACATGAACCGCACTAAACATGCACACTAGTACTACAGTACTTAGTACCTGGCAGCTGATAAGGGCATTTACACATTTTATGCAGAATTCTCTGCATGTCCTTCAAAATAGATTATTAAAATCTTAAAAACGTCTTTATCTTTTTGTCTTTTTACACTTTACAAACAGTTCCTCTGAGATAAATACTTCCTTTTGTCTGAGTTTTGAATCAGTTGTTCGTTTCAGCTGTGTTGTGTAAGGTGCAAGATGTCCGAGATTTGCAAATAAATATTTTTGCCAAAATAAAAAAGTGAATTGTAACAAACAGTCTCTCTCGATATAACTACACCTGTGAATGTAACATTTATGAGTCATCTGAGAAGTAGGAGGTGACTGAAACAAGAGGAAAAGATGGAGAAAAGGGACAATATTGTCCCTTTTAAATAAAAGGCACATCAGCACATTGATCTTTTCACGTTCCCACGACACACAACTACACTCGTCACTTGTCAAACGTGCATCTGCAGAAGCAAACATTTGCCTTTTCCAAAAGGACAATTCCTAGTGAGCCTCTTTGTTGGTGGCGATCTCTCGGGAAGAGCATAAATCAAACTTCTTCTTCAGCCCGTTAATCTTTACAACCGAAATTCACAGTTTAAATAAATGAAAAAGAAGAAAAAAAATGAAGTCACAGCTGCAGGAACTCACAAGCAAAAATTACCCCTTTGGACGAATGCAACATTTCAAATATATGCTTGGATTTTGAAAAAGTATCCATTCTTTTCTTTGCCAAGTTAAATACATCAGTTCTCCTTCTTCACTTCCACTTTTCCTTCAGGAATACATTTTCTTTGAGTTGCATAAAAAAAAGAAAAGAAAAAAAAACGTCACGGCTGAAGCTTCATCACTCAGACACATCAGGCAAAATTAGCAGCTGGCAAAAACCTAAAGGGGTTTGTGACTGGTAAAGCGTGGCAAAGGCAGACAGAGATGTCGCTTCGATGATTGGCTGTGTTTCCACGGCAATGACGACAGGCGGGGGAGGTTGGAAGACTACATTTGAGGATCTGGAGAATCGGAAAGTCCTAAAGCGAGAGCTTCCTCTGGGGTCAGGCCGCTCTTCAGAGTCCGCCTCACTGTGAGGAGACAAGATTAGAGATCACATGGTCAGCTGTACTAAAAGTAATGATGTGTCCCAGTTCCATAACTTATACAGTATGTACTATAAACTAAGCTTCGTATGGTATCGCTAGGGGAGCTAGTAGACTATAGAATACATCAACATGGGCCTACTTGTCTATACTAGCAAATGTTAAAAAAATACAATACATCTTTTGAATATTCTTTGTCTTGTCATGTTTCCAGTGTGAACTTACAAAAAAAGCAAAACAGGCTCAGAATAAGTGTGCTCGGCTGTGGATTTGGGGCAGAAGTAAACATGGAGCTCTTACATGACTTGCGGTTGACCCTAGACCGCCTCCTCTCTCTGGGCTGGGCTCTGGTTCCTGGACCCTGAGTGGCCGACCTCACTATACGCTCCATAATCTCGTCTGCAGAGTCGTCTCCACCGATCTGAGGGTCCTCTGCAGGTGGAGTCCATGCCGGCATACTGCGACCTGAACAAAAAACGATGAATGCATGGACATAGAAACCCTCTATGGTGCAGGGACTCTTATGTTTACTGTTGACCCCGCTAGGAACTTCCTGTCGCCCTCACCTCCCCGTCCAGGCCGAGATCTTGTCCGTGTCCGAAGCCCCGGCACCCCGCTGGCCTCCTTGTCCCCGCCGCTGAGGGTGGTTCTCAGCACGGCTTTCATGTGCTCGTGCTCCGCAACGTCCTCACTGTGGCCCAAACCCTGAGGAAGCTCCGCCTCCTGGCCGCCGCCACCGCCCGGGGCGCCGTTACTGCTGCCGGAGCCATTCCGACCACACTGATGGGGAAAGACAGAGAATGAGGATACAGCAGCTTGCATTTTGACTCAAAACATGCCGAAGCTGAAGCATCGAGCAAAACGTCCAGCCTGTAAACTAAGATAACAATTCCCACTCAAGATGTTAAAATTATTGAAAATGAAAACTTTGAGGTAAAGGGGTCCAGTCAGGGTTAGTGGTTTCATGCACACACACACACACACACACACACACACACACACACACACACACACACACACACACACACACACACACACACACACACACACACACACACACACACATATGCAGACATTCAGCACTTATTGATACCTCACTCTCCTCTTCATCATCAGACTACAGGAAAAAGAAAGAGTCAAAGTCAAAGAAAAAATGAAGAATGAAAGCGGCGGTAAATTTGGAAAGAGAAGAACAAGAGAGTTGAAAGTTTGAGTGCTTCTTTGTGGAAGGGATTCTTGGCGCGAGTGTGTGTGTGAGTGATGCTCACAGGAGCGTTAACGTCTATGATCATCTTTCCGCGGGTCTTGTTGCGTTCGCGATGGTCGGCTCGTTTCTGTTTCTGCTGCAGCACGCGGTCTCGGGTGGTTCGGTACTCCAGCGCAAACTCGCTGAGGATTTTACTGAACCGGTGGACGCTGACGTCTCTCACGCTGTAGGCCGGATGACCGAGGAACAACAGGAATGAATGGAACCTGGGAGGAGACGAGGAGAGGGAGAATGAGAAAATAAAATGTTCTTGTCAGTATTCAAAAGTCCTTGTGGAAAATATTTTCTCCAGGTGTAGTTCTATTTTCATAATTGACTGTATATTTTAGGCGGTTGAAGATTTATACCCAAAGTTTAATAGAAATTTGACAATTAATTTAATTATTATTCTACTTACAGATTCTTGAAATTTTGCTTAACATACATAGTTTTAGATATTCACTTTTTAGGAATCAGAAATAAATACATGAAAAAATATTCTTTACAATATTTACTGGCTATAAAGAATGACGAGTACTGGGATAAAGTCCAGTCTATATTTTCTGACTGAGACTTCTTAGATATCGTACATCTTTTGCAAAAGCAAACCCATCATTCAAAACTGTATAAACTCTTCTAAACATTGTATTTTTGTCATCCAAACTTTCCACACAAACACCAAATACATAGCTCTTTCCACCTGCCAGCTGCACACTGATGTGCCAAATATAAAACATTATTATCTGGAGTCTTTTGCATTTTCATTTGTACCACGACTGTAAATATAGACCATGAAAACAAATGCAACGTGTGCATTCTCAATACTCATTACAATATCAGACACAATATCAGACACAAAATTGGTCTCAATTGTTGTGCACACCAAAGACCAATGTGCTTCTGGTGTAGTGCACCTTGTCATGAAATAGGCGACATGAGTTTGTGGTTTCAATAACTGCAACAGACTGTGAGAGAGCTTGTTGGTAGGGTAACTACCTGTTGATGATCCTGCGGTGAACGATCTTGAGGATGATAATCCTCTCAGCGCAGTCTTTGAGGAAGTCAGACATCTTCTGCTTGAGCTGGGGCTTCATCTCATGCTTGGCGATTACCTTCAGGTGGTCCCATGAGGCTTTGCAGCGCCGCTCCATTTGACACAGGTTGTCCTGCAGCTGGTCAAAATCCACCTGTTGATACAAATAATCAATGTCATTCAGCTACACTGGAAAAACTTCTTACAGGAATTCAGTGGATGCACCAAATCTCAGTAGCGTAATGCTAATATACAATTAGCATTAAGTTAAGTTAATTCAACTTCAGTGTGTTCCAGCTTAATTAGCTGACTTCACATTTTTTGGGGGCAAATTAGTCATTGTGAAGTGCATTTTTATGGCGGCAGGGGCCGTTGTGTTTGTACGTTGAACCAGCTTGAAAATGTTTTGCACCGTAGCTATTCAACATAGCACGTCTTCACGCTTTCCATGAGTGAGTGCGGAGCGTACCTTTGCCGATCGCGTGATGGCTCCAATCTCGGAGTAGAGGTCGGTGCTCTGAGGGAAGTTCTCCACCACCACGGAGCAGGCGTGATGCAGCAGAGACTGCTTATGGACCGTGTCCTTCACCTCTGGAACCTTCTCCAAATATGTCAACTCGAAGCCTTTAGCCTGGACACATGGACATACAACAAAAGACGTCATGAGCAAAGAATAATGCTGGACTACTATTACAAAGTTGCTACAATTGCTACAAACTACTCCTACAAAAGTAGCTTGTCACTATTTGGGGTGAACCTGTAGAGGTCATGACTCACATTGGTGCTGTTGAGGAAGTTTCCCATCGAGAGCAGTGTGGAGAGGATGTAGCGGAGTGTCTTGTTCTTCTCCAGCTGTTCCATGCCCTCTTTAAGATCCTGCAGCGGCTCTGCAACTTCCTGAGCGGAGGAAAACACACACACACACGTGCACACACATCATTAGGTGAGTCAATAAAAACGCCCCAAAACATGTGTTTCTTTGGTCTACGCAGTTATAAAAGCACCTCGTCTCGCTTGTTTGAGGTCATGACGAGTTCTTGTAAAGGTTGCTGTCTCGGTTAGCCTTCGCTTCTGACTACACGCAGTGTTGGTTTGTTTTTGTGCCGCGGGGTTTCTCTCGTGTGCGTGTGTGTGTGTGTGTGTGTGTGCCTGCATGTTATGTTGCCCTCCGTTAAGCCTCCCGCAACCAAACCGTCCCGACAGAGTCTAAATCGGGGAACACCGCTCTGCAGTCGGGAGTCCTGCCTTTCATGAAGATTAAAGACGACTGCATCCTGCGGAAAGCAGTAAAATCGACATCACAACAACGGATGGGTGGCGTGTTTTTCATTCTCCAGGTTTTTACTTTGAACTTCTCCTCCTGGATGCATTCTTCACCCGAGTAAAACATGGTGTGCCGGAGGAAGACGAGGTGCCGCTAATAAGCGTGCATACTTTGTGATGATGTAACTGTGTTGATGCTTTGCGGATGTTGTACTAAAAAGGATGTTGATACTGACACGGGCACAGGAGGACACACACACACACACACACACGCACACACACGCACACATGCTGTGCTCATTTTCTCAAACCTTTACGGCTGGCTTTGTCATATGTGTACGTCTGTTTCTGCTTTGATAAAGCAATTCACGCTCTCATTATGATTTTAAATGTGCGTTTGATTTGGTCTTCCCTCGTCTGCATTCTCATAAAGTATCTACCTTTTCAAATTGTTCTAGTTTTTTTTTGTCCCACGTCTTTACACACCTTCTCTGTTGCCTCGTAGTCCATCTTGAAGGCCCAGAGTTGGAGTCTCGCAGAGAGCTCGCTGATGGACGACAGAGTGAGGAGGAACTGCTCTGCTGAGCCCAGCGGGACATCGGGGTTGGCCAGCTGGGCCTCCTGGATCTTCTGCTTCTCCTCCTCCGTGGGGATCATTGTCAGGATTTTCTAAGAGGGTAAGGCAAACACAGAGCGGGATAAGGTGTCAAATAAAAGACAAAAGGATTTGAGGATGAGTTTCACTTCCTTCCTTTATCTCCAACGCCTGCATCTCTCACCTCTATGCCCTCCTTGTTGAGCGCGTACTCGTCGAAGTTCAGGATGGCCGTCTTGATGGTGCGAGGAGGAGGCAGCACCGTCAGACCGATGTTGATGGCGTTACTCCTCTTGGAATCCAAGACGATGATCTCCTGACGCTTGCCGTCTGCTGCTGCTTTCTAGGACGCAGAAATACAGAGAGCGTCATAGCTGGTTCTCCCGCTCTCGCCCCGTCTCTTTTGTCTGTGTGGTCTAATTCAAGGGTGAGGATCACAAGGATCATCACTCGGGTTACACTGACTGCAGCTGCGGGAACTATATGGTGAGTCGGAAGAGGAAATAGTGTTACGGTTCAGTTTATACAGTGTGTGTTTGCACAAATATTGTCCTATAGTAACATATCATGTTCTCACTGCATGTGAACATATGACCTCACCAGCCCTTGAGATCATTATAAGCTATAAATGGAAGGTAGTCGTAATATGTCAGCACATGAAAGTGTAACAGATTATGTGAAAGAGCTGGTTACTGCCGCTAGGAAGTGTTATACTCGACATATGGAGGCTATAGTACAACTCTAGTAGCATCTTATACTTTATGCTATTATGATATGCCAATGACTGCCTCTATTTTTAAACAATACTTTTTAGTGATCAAAATAACTATATCTAACTGTTATATTTAATATTTATATTTGAGTATCTTATAGAAATACATTAGCATAGTTGTTGTTGATGGATAGACTGTGTAACACATACAATAGAGATAATGGCAAATACTGATATAGTGTGTGTGGAATAATTTTTCTGTTAATGTTAAAAAACTGATTAATCATACAGGTGAAAAAAATGGCAAGAGAACAAAAAGAGCAAAACAATATAATGATAGCAAACACGTAGGTGAAAACCTGAAAAATGTATTTGAACCTTTCAATCTCTAACCTTTAGTAGTTAAAACACATACTTAACATTCAGATGGGTAATGTAAGATAACTGCATACCCTTAACTGGAGAATCTGCTGAAACAATAGCAGTAAAGTTAGCTCTGACCTCTGATGGCTTCGATATTCTGGTGGTCCTCTAAATCCTGGATTTCCTCATTAACCGACCGCTTTGCTTGAGCTGTTTCGATTCTATAGCTGCAGACCACCATCACACTGTCACATTATGTGCAGACCAGATGCCGAGCCGAAGTGAGTTACAAACTGGTTCGGCTCTAACAAGAGCTGTGGTCTTGAAGCAGTGGATCAGGAGTTCAAAGTGTGAGAGGCCTGGTTTCAGGCCCCCATTTCAGCAGACCATACTTTTCTTATTTAGAGGCTTTGTGAGAATTACGAACGATTCAAAACTCCCATGTGTGATCAGGATCAGAACAAACGGGTCGCCGATTCACCCTTAAAACTTCCAACAACTTTCATGTGCTGGAGATAATAGACACCAACCCTTATGGGCTTTGTAGCTAGCAGAGCCAACGTGTTTGCCCCTAATCAGTCACAAAATATCAGATTTTTAATCTGGTGGGGTGCCGTAGCAAAAACACTTTTGGGCACCGTTGATGTCTCAGGGCCATGACGTTTCATTTTGAAAATGCTGAGGTTGTAAGATGCATCCAAACTCTCAATCACTGATCAGTCCATCATGTGTGAGGTAAGATGAACAAAAAAGCTAACAGCACTTCCCTTGGATACTTTGAATAATATAATAGTGAGGAGGAAGTTAGTGAAGTCATAAAGTAATTATCACACAGTGAGATTATAAACCAGTGTCACAAACCTCTCTGCTGCCTGTTCAGGCACTGGTTGTTTACCTTTGTAACTGGTATTTCCTTTGATTTAGACTCAAACAGGTGTTCCAGTTTGGCCGTGTCTATTTTCACTGTTTCCAGTTTGGACCAGAACGTGTCTCCCCTCCGCTTGACGTCCTTGTACTGAGAGTCTGTCGGACGCACCTGATGACAAACAGAGCAAAAATTGACTGAATTAGGGAGAGGCATGTGTTACACTCCCATTACCTGCAATAAAAGACTCTCAACAAAAACAGCCACAAATTACATTTGCGTCCTGCTTTGCTGAGTTGTGACTTGTGTTTTGCCTGCAGTTGAATTTGTTTAAATTCAGAGCGGAAAGGCGGCCAACATCATTAGCGTTTTTTTTGTAATTGTGGTGACTTTTGCTGGATACCCGGAGCTATGACTTTACAAACTGTAGTTACCATGATCTGAACAGCAAACAGTAGGTCTAAAGGCAAAGTAGTTGAGATTTCGTTTAAGTTGTTTTCAATCATTTTTGACGAAGAAAATTATCAATTTAGTCATTTTGACAAAATGTATTATGGTCCCGTTTTATTCAGTGTCACAGTTATTCCAATGAGCCAGCATGCACAACACCAGGGCCCTGGCCCACCTACATGGAACAGGATCATAATCAATATTATTAATTTCGCCTGTGTTTATCCTGCAATGACGTGTCAAAATGGCGTCATGGTTGATATGGTAAGTACAATTACTGTAATTAAGAAAATGTTTAATGGTAAATTGAGTCTGTAGCCCTTTAAGTCCTAACCTTAACCCTAACCCCTAATCCTATTTATTGTTTGAGTTGTGTTTAGAGGTTGTACATGGGGATTATATATTATCGTAGCCCCTGATTTGTATGTTTAATTTGATACCTAACATGTTTTTTATTTTATTTAAACCATGTTTTTTTCTTGATTTGTACCTTGTAACCTGATATAAAATGGTCCCCATTTTTGACCCTAGGGCTCAAAGAGTTAAAGAAGTTGTGCGACACCCTGCCTCCAGTTATCATCTTCTAATCTAGATGAATGATAGCTGTACCTGACTGATACGTGGTCGTTGTATCTTGACTCACCTCGCTCCAGAAGAGCCTGATCGTCTTCTTCTTCTTATTGAAGAGTGGCGGCTCCGGGGGAGGAGGCACTGGATTTGGGGAGCTAAATGAAGCGCGCGGCATCATCCCAATCAAGGGAGGCGGCGGGGGGCAGCTGCCTAGCATGGGTGGGGGTGGAGGGAAGCGGGGAAGGCAGGGTGGAGGAGGTGGCGGGGGCGGGTGGTCACTGCATCCTCCCATCAAAACGGCATCCAGAATGTCTTTGTCGTCTTCCTCCGTCAGGTCGGTGAAGTTGATGTCCCCGATGCGCAGCTCTCGGGGGCTGGCCAGGAGCTGGTCCCAGATCGTGTCCGATTCCTTTTTGGGTGGGGGAGGCGGGGGAGGAGGGGGATCGTTGGCCGGGACATCCGGGAGAGGTGGCCCCGAACCGATGTCCTTGATCAACTCTCCAAACCGCTCGGCGAAGGGTCGGATGGCCCTGTGGAGCTCTGATTTGTCAGCCTTATGGTTGCCTTCCGGGTCATCGCCCTGTTGGACATCAGTGTCCTTCTGTGCTTCTTTGTCCTCCTCCCCCTCTCCTTTCTCCTTCTCCTTCTCCTTCTCCACATCCTCTTCCTCCTCCTCTTCCTCCTCCTCCTCCTCATCACTGGGCTTCTTGTTCTGGGAGTACAGCATGTCCAGCATGAACAGCTTGCTGTTGAGGAGTTTTCCGCACTGCTCGTTCACCTCTGGCTCCTTAAAGCCTGAGAATGAGGTTGATGGGGTTAAGAGGAGAGAGATATAAGAAAGAGTGAACACTTAAATAGTCAACAATCCTAGTTTGATCTGTTTCAGCCAGGGTAGAGCTTTTATTTTATTTTAAATAATAACTTTGACCATGTAATCAGGGATATCTACCATGGGTTTGGGCTTGAGACCTACATTTTGCTAACTCAAGAAGATGGCGTTCAGGAGGCAGGAAGTCTCTACTAAAGTAGGATGATGAGTTGTATTATGGGAACTGTAGTATTTTTTTAAATAACCAATTGATACGACTTGCTTGACACACAGGTCGAACAACACGTTTAAAACTACAAAAGACTTAACTCACCAAAACAGATTGTGTTACATCCATGTCTGCTCCAGTAAACTGGCAGCAGGATTACACCCACTCATCAAAACATTGCTCTATAGCATTACAAGTGGATAAATATTCCACAGTGCCAGTTTAAACCTGACTGTAATTGTGTTAAAAAGTGAAAAACTGTTTGATTAGGGGTTATGTTTTTAAAAAAAATCCAGTTTATCTTAAATAATAATTTAACAATAGATGTCAATAGAGAACGGCAGCTCAATTCACTAGACATGTAACTTGGATGTTGCAGTACAAAACTACCCACCATTGTCATTGCCCGCCCTCTCCTCTCTCTCCAGAGTGCTGCTGGCGGAGGAGATGCTGGAGGCCGAGCAGTTGTCCTTCTCATTCACTTCTTCATTCTGGCGTTCTTTGTCGCTTAGGATGCCGCTGTCCTCCTCGGCCTCCTCTTTCTCCTTCTCCGGTTCTTGCTCAAACTCTTCGCCTTCCTCTTCCTTTTCTGCTGCTGCTTCCTCCTGTACTTCCTCGTCTTTTTGTTCCTCCTCCTCTTCAGCAGTGGCTTCTTTTTCCTCTGGCTCTACACTGGCACTGGAGTCTTCGGCCTCTGCTGTCAAAATAAAAAAAACAGTCTTTCTTTATTCTCTAAAATTACTATATGCAGTGAAATACGGTCTGAAACATGTGACGTGCACATTGGACGCCCCACACTAATAAGAAAAACTAAAACACACACCCATACACTAATGTAAACAATATAGCAGGTACAAAAAGCCAGGTTGTTAAAGGACCAGGATATGGACAGGAAATGAAGAATTAAGTTCCTGTTTGTGTCAAAACACACACAAACACGTAACTCCACAGTACAGCCCATGCAGTGATGCACGCAGGGTTAGAATAACACGCCCGCTGTAAGGCCTCATACACTCTCCGAAGTGAGCTACAGTACCTCAGCTCATGGCCGTGCATGCGCTCAGCTCCAAAACAAGGCTTTTTTTCTTACACAAGATGTTTTGGAATTACATTTTCAAAAAGGTCTTTCAAAAACCCATTTGACCCTTTTTGACCCATATCCTCTCTCTGTGTGATATTTTCTTTCCACCTCCCTGATTGCATCCCCTCCTCTCCCTCACTATTTCCCTGTAATGTATTTTTGCTCACGCCTGCATGCTAATTTAAATGGCAGGCTGCAAACTGAAACAATTTAATGTTAAGAATGATTGCTCTGGGGCACACTTTTGGGACTTGAAGTGACGACCTTCTGGTTTTAATTATAAGTATTAACCAGCAGATACAACATTTTACGTCTTTTTTTAATGCTATGTATATCATGCTATGTCCTCTTTTCATTTAATGTATTTACATTTCGTAACAAACCGTCTACTTAGTCCTTGTTAGCGGTGGAATCCATCATTCTCACGCTGGATTCAGATTGCCTGCCTTCAAGCAGGAAGCGATGCGTGTGTGTGATCCATCGTTACTACAGTTTTATCTTGTTGTTATCCGCACTGACAGAAATCCCTCATCCAAATACTTCTACAAAACAATACGTGGTCATTTTATGCATTTTTTTTGACAGCGAATCAGTATATAGTATAGTAGTAAACTCCAACTCTTCAGCAAGGTAACCAACTCTCTTTACTGCGCTCTGCTGTTGTCTGCTACTGTTTCATACAACTACTCACAGTGTTCACAGTGAATATTAGCTTGTGGTTGCAATTATAACAGTACGCGCATGAGAAACAAACACAATCCTAGGAGCCGTAGTTATATTGAATGCTATTGTAAGAGGTGGCATTTGGCTACAGAATTGTAATTAAGTCCTCGAAACAAGCAGGGGAGAGGTTCCATTTTAAACTACGTTTAGTTGACTACATGTCAGTCTTATCATCTAAGCCTTTTTGACTTGTACATAACTCATATCCCCACAGAGACACCATGTCCATAGTCACTACAGTTCATCGTGCGTAGACATATGATATTCTCAGTTGTCCTACCAGTCTCAGAGGGCGGGTAGGAGGTGGCGGGGGTCTCGGCCTCGAGGTCAGCCTCCGCGTCCTCCTGGGAGGCGAAGGAGGAAGGGGTGCTGCTGCGCGATGATGAGGGCCAGGCCTCCGCAGGTTCAAAGGTCAGGTTGAGGTCAGGGCGAGTCCTCGGCACCCGTACGTGCTCCCTCTCGTACTCCTCCGCCGCCTGACGCTCCACGTTCTTGTACCTGAGAGAGAAGGAGTGAGAGGGAGGATCAGAGGAGGCGAGAGGCAGAAATAGAGTTAGAGACAACGCACTTTCTGTCTTGCCTTTCTCAGCAGTGCTGCACTCAGCGTTGGTCCTTGCCATACAAATTGCCAGACACTAAACTAGTAACCACTCTGCATATTTACTTGAATGTATCAGAAACGTCTAGCTTCGATGGTTAAATTAAGAACAACTCTATAAGCCCACCTCACTCCTCTATCTCGTCCCATTTATCCTCAACAAAGCATTCAACGCATTCATCTTTCATTTCCTGCAGTCGGGAGTTCCACCATCCTGCTCTCCTCTCCTCTCCTCTCCTATCTCGCTAAATGCTCAGTTATGACCAGCAGTCCAAATGTGCAACCGGAGTTTGGAGGAGAAGAGGCAGCGTTATGGAGGAGGAGGGAGAGGAAAGGAGAACGACCGGAGAGAAGAATGGGAGAGATGGGGAGAAGTTAAGGTCGGCTGCTGAAAGGCCAAACATCAGAAGTGAATCAGAGTAAACCTGTTCAAGATGTGCCTCGATCAGCTCTCCTTGTCTTTTTCCTCTCCCGTCCTTTGCTCTCTCTCTTTCTCCCCCTTGCCAAACTTCACCACTCAACCTGCCAGCCAGAACAAAAATTAAGGGCACTGAGTCAACCCTTTCTCTCGCTCTCTTTCTCTAACCCCTCCTCTTTCCCACCATACCATGAATGTGTAGAGCTTCTGTTCAGGGTTCATTAGCATCAGACCACTTCAGAGGTCTGAGGAAACTGGATACCCACATTTGTGTGTGTGTGTGTGTGTGTGTGTTTGTGCATTTTATTAAGGGTCAAGTAGAGCGAGTGAGTCAACTGTGTGTTGTGTGCTTGGACCAAAAAACGTCAATATGCTCTATGTCTTTATTTAAAAAAATAAAAGGAGTTGAGTTGGCAAAACAGATCACTTAAAGAATTTATGTCTATAAATTCTAACTCTAATAATGTCTATAAATTATGTCTATAAATTCTAATTCTAATAACTCTTTGATAAGCTGTTTTTATGCGTCCTCAAGCAGTACTCAACCAATATCTATGTATTGTGAAATATTGACCTAAAAACCTGTCATGAGTGATACCGTGAATGACGATGATATAACATGGATTGTCATGATTTTTTTAAATTTTATTTGATCATGAACCAAAGTTCCAGGAAGAAATAAAAATGGTATCCAGTGGCAATATTTGCCACATGCTTCAGGCATCCAGTTTCAGTCCAACTCTAGTACGCACGGCATTGACAATCATTTCTAGACTGAGTGGTCTGTCATGACGGCCATCATATTTCATAGCCCTTTTCGCCCAGGTGTTACAGTGCTGTATCTTGTCAGACCGATGAACCAGAGAACTTGTGGGTGATAACCGTGAAATACACCACAATACATCAACCTCTCCAGTGGATGCATCTCCCACGGCTTTCTGTCCCTCTCTGTCTTGTGCTTGTTTCCTCCGTCTGGTGTTGAATCAAACTGCTCTTTTTTCGTCTTTCTTTTCCTAGATTTCTTTCCACTCTCACAATGTGTGGTATTGCATCAACGGTGCTTTAAATTGAGGTTGAAAGAGCTTTGAGCCGATACAGGGAAGTACACAAGATGGGGTAATTGTTTTCAGGTTGAAGAGGTTGGGGAGATACTGAATCACCTCCTGAATTGAGTATGTTCCGTCCTGAATTGGATTGTGACCTCACCCTCTTGGGTAAATCCCTCGTTTCCTGTGATTCCCATTTGCACACAAAGATATATTTATTAGCCTCGTGAAAATTCTTTGTGTGTCTTTAAACGTGCACGTGCGTGAGTAAAAAGTGTGTCTGCGCACGTGCATCGGGTGCAAAAGGCTTGACAAATCCAGGAATTTAATTTTCTCACAGCGCGCAGCCAAAACAATCAAGCCCCTGGCAGAGCGCGGCAGTTAAAATACAGCTCCCTAAAAAAAAAAAAAAAACACGGCAGACAGAGCAAAGAAAATCGGTTCAGTACACTCCCAACCTTTTTAACCTGAAAACAATTACACAATTACCAAGCTTCCCGAACCCTTGAAACATATTCCCTGTGGGTTCAGCTGTTCTGTGAGCGTGTTGTTTTGATTTAGTGCACACACTTACCTCTCCTCCCGCGCAAGCCGGGCCTCTTCCATCTTATCCACATAGCCGCGGCTGTGAGAGACACACACACAGAACATTTTAAAACATGATAATCATACCCTACAGCAGTGTGGTCCTCTGTAGACCTGCCACTGTGAATATGACACGTGTGCGCATTATGCGCACAAGCAGTCAAGGTATTCGTGTAACCCATAATTCCATAATTTCTTCGCACGGTAAAATCATTGTAAAAAAAAATCAATGTATCAAATCCAGATATTTTCATTTATCTTTTGCACTTATTTTGCACACTCAATAATGTATAATCAACTTTTTAAACTTTAATTCATGCAGTCATGCTTATATTATTCTGTCCTTGATTGTATGACCAATAGATGAAAAGATGCCACTCTTATGTTTGCAAAATTTAGAAATGACGAGTTGTGGTTTTATGGAGGGTTTATTTGCTGGACTATTTCTTGGCCGAGCGCAGTTACTTCCTGTAGTCTCCGCTGGTTGCCCAGCAACCATCTTGCACCTTCAATTGGTAATTAATTAGGTACAACCTGATTTAAGAGGCCGAGGGGGCCTCATAAAATACTCTTTTTAATTTAATATGTGAGCTTGTGAGCCCCTCATATTTACATACGTATAATACAAAATTGTTGGAGTAACCCTTTAATTAATTTTAATTTGACGTCATCTCTCCTTCTCTCATCTTAAGCTGTGTAGGAATATAACAAATTTTGTATAGCCCAAAATCACAAGTTACAAATTTTCCTCATTATTTTTATATTAAATACATCCTCTATCACGGGACCTCACCTCGGTTCAGGAAAAACTCTCCCCCAAAAAAACAACGGGGAGAAAAAGGGAAGAAACCTTCGGGAGAGCAACCGAGGAGGATCCGTCTCCCCAGATTGACAGAAGTGTGATAGATGTCACGTATACAGAATACAACATAACAGAGTTACAACACATTCAATGCATATGACCACCAAGCCAGCGGTGCCTCACCTGTGCTTGTTCCTCTCCTCTCTCTCTATCCGCTGCAGTCTCTCCTCTCTCTCCAGGCGGCGGCGCTCTCGCTCGGCCGACAGAGATTCCTGGTGTTGTCGGTAAGAGGAGGACAGAAGGCCTCCCAAAGCCGGCCTGAAGGAACGA
This sequence comes from Taurulus bubalis, assembly GCF_910589615.1. NCBI lineage: Eukaryota > Metazoa > Chordata > Actinopteri > Perciformes > Cottidae > Taurulus > Taurulus bubalis. The sequence continues at coordinate 16,572,416 of NC_136604.1, forward strand.
GCGAGAGCATAATACAACGTTTGGATGACACAACTGCACAGTCTGTGATTCTCAAGCACCATTTGAGTTTTTAAGCACTCCACATTACTGTGACAATAAACTTTTCTCCAAAGAGCCACGTACAAAAGATGTAAGTCTGCGGGGACCGACTGTGGCACGCCGCCCATTTTTAAATGAATGAACAAATTGTAATATGGCTTGAGCATATTTCTAATTAATTGCACTGTATGCACATTGCCCATCCTTGTTAAAACACTTGATGTCGACTAAATTAGTGAAATGATCTCTGCATTAACCTCTTATGTTACGTTACTCTCACAATATTTCACCATTTCTGCCTTCATATTTGCATCATAATCTATTAATTGGGCCCTAACCAATATTTGGCAAGGTACTACTTTACTTATTACCAGATTTACATATAACATAATAATATTTTATGTCCGCCACACTGTATTAGAGTTTTGGATTATTTAATTAATTTATGTCAAATGTTAAACTGTTTGATACTGTAATGTGGCTAGTTTGATAGACAATGTATTTTCTATGCCACATGGTGATCTCTGGTCTACAAACACTGGTTTTCTTGCACTGTATGGTTGCAAACTATGCATTCACAATTGTTTAGCCCGTGACTCCCTGTATTATTTTGTATCCAACGTCAAATCAAAATAGTTTGGCCAATGAATCATCAGCATCCCTGTTCTTTCATCAGCAAATTTCCACTGAGATATTTGAATCTGCTGCACAATTGTGATACAATGTGTAGAAAACAGCTTCATCTGTCCACAAACTTTACACAACACATGCTTCTATGTGTGTAAGTATGTAAGTAACACGCCGTAAAATGATGTGTTCATGATTGTATTCTCCGTGGAGGTGTATATGAACAGCTCTGCACATGAGAAACCAGAGAGCTGAGTCAAATTCACTTCAGTACGTCATCACCATGAATACACCAGATGGCACACATGGCATGTGTAATTTAAGGATGTTGTTATGTATGTGTGCAGGCGCATGTCAGCGCTCTCCTCTCACCTGGAGCTGGGGGTACTTGGGGTGAGGGAGGAGTAGGACGTGAGACCTCCATTCCTGGGTGAGAGAAGGGGTGAGAAAATGGGGGACATTGAGTGACATCTTCAGTCACCCGGTTACACGACACCACATTGACCAAAGCTGGTGTCGACAAACGAATGTGACACCTTGTCACAAAGCAGGAATGCTGTTGGTGCAACACTAAAGGCCATTGATTCACAACACTTGTGTTGTTTCTTTCCTTATGTTTCTGGAAGATTCGAGGAAAAGAGTGATAATACTACGAGATACTAAAATAGTTATTTAGCCGGGCAAACACTGTTGACACAGACGCTTAAACACTATCCAGAGGTGAAATAGTGTAAATATGCACAATTATTAGCAAACATCTGAATATAGGATTATTATAACTTCATATGGAAATACAGTCCTAATCCAGCAAGAAAACAGATCTTACACAGTAATACAGTAAATAGATCCACTAAATAATCATACTAAGAAGCAAGTATATGCTACATAGATATACAGTAGTCGTTGAAAAGAAGGAAAAAGCTGTGGCAGTGGGAAACAAAGCAAGGATTTTAAACAGGTGTGAACGATCCACGCATTGACAGAGCTCAGAAAAAGAGGTGTGAAGGAACAACAGGTGATCATAAGAGAGTTGACAGGCTGAAGGTGTGAAGCCGTGCAGTCAAAGAAGTGAGAAGAACTGGTGAGAAACGGAGGTGATGAAAAACTAAAGTGGTGCAAAGAGATCCAAGCTGGTGCAAGGGGGATGAAAGCTAGAAAGAGAAGTGGAAATTGAAAAAGTGCAAGTGGAACATCGGAGAGCTGCAAGGAAAGCTTTCTGTGCTTCTTCAACTCATGGGAGATTGAGTTCTCCCGTCCGTCGGTCTAACCTGGGAGAAGTCGTTTTGGGTGATTCCTCGGTGGGTTTGGGCGGAGCCGGGGGCGACGGCTCCTCGTCAAGGTCATAGGAGAAGAGGTGGAAGGGTGAGTGGGGCATGTAAGGCAGGCGTTCTGGGGTGGGACGGGAGCTTCCGCGTGATGGCGGGCTGACCTCGTTGGTAGCCGGGACAGTGACAATGGACCTCTTCCTGGCCAGCAGGCTGGCCAGAAAAGAGGGTTGTGCTGGGGGGCTGAGAGGGGATGAGACTGGGGGAGAGAAGGTCGGATGAGATGGGGAGTGGAGGGTGGGTGCTGGAGGTGGTTCAGTCCGATTCCTCTGCTCCTCCTCTTTTATATTCTCCTTTCTGGAAGTGATGGTGATGGACTGGACGGTTGTTCGGTGAGCTATGCTTGGAAGGTGCCTGGCCGGGCTAGGAACAAAGGAAGGGATTGAGAGGAATAAATGGACAAAACTGGCAAATGTTAGAGAAGTAGTACAATGTGTAACCTACTGGAGCCTAAACCAAGTACATAAGCCACAAGGAGATCAAACCAACCAGACATACAACTGAAAACAGTGACAAAAGAGAACTACCGTAAACGTTGGGTTACGAGCCGCTACTACCTTTGGTCAGTGTTCCGTTAGCTCCCGGCTGTAGCCAGCTGGGGCTCCTGCTAGCGCTCCGTTACTTCCCCGCTAACTGACCAGGCTCGACACCCGACTTGGGCAGAGGGGACGTGGGCAGTAGCAGTAGCAGCAGCAGCGCTAGCTAGCAGCAGCGGGGACACTGATCGTCCGTAGGAGCGGCTTGTAACCCGACGTTTACGGTAAATAGCTTTGTGGCTTTATATAAAGACCGCCTACATACAATAAGACCACAAGGTCATTACTTCATTTACATGTTACCACCATGTCCTAAAATACCTGAGGGTGGTCAGTTTAGACACTGAATCAGCCCCCTCCTGCTCATCCGAATCAGACTCAGTCACTGGAGTCTCCTCTTCCTCCTCCTCTATCCCATCCTCACATTCTTCCTCTCTGTGGAGGTCGGGTAGGGAAGGATGAATGAATGGGTGGGTGGAAAATTTGAGGGGGAGGGTTGAGGGAGAGATGATGCGATACATAAGATAAGCATGCAAACGGTAATCACCACACTTTTAAAGAAATGATAGAGACGGAAGAGAGCATTAGCATGAAGGGAGACTTAGATGACATTGATGTGTGGAGATAATATTAAGAACGTCACAATCAAACCACAAAAACATGTATGACGCTCAAAGGCAACAGACAAGGACATGGACAAGGAATTAAATGACAGAAAAAGAAAAGGTTTAAGACAAGATAAAACATAGAAATGAAAAAGGGGAAAGGGGGATGAATTTTTCACATTACACACTCCATGTGTCCGGGAAGGTTGTACATGCACAAGAAGAAGTTGACATGGAAAGGGAAAGGAATGCAGAGAAGAGCATAAGCCATGGCTGAAGAACTGACTTGAGATCAGCGTCACCCAACAGCGTTGCCTAGTGGAACCAGATGAAAGATGTTGTAGTCGAGTCGGAGTGTGCTGCCAGGTGTTGTTCCACAAGACCAGAGCCATGTGTGTGTGACGAATGGGACGGTCAATACAAGTTTTGTTTGTTTTTCTGTGTGTGCATGATAAGAAGCAGTCTTTGACTTCAAACCATCACCTCATCCAACCAACAGTATGCAAGTGGATTCACACACAACTGTGTTGAATTTTACTTTCGTTTCCAAACACAAATGTGTGCTAGAATGCAGACTCTTGCACACAACCACCATGTTAATGCTAGCCGGAGTACGGGACATGATCTGCTTCCGTCACAAACTGACAACGTGACGAGGGCGTAAAGAGGAAAGATTTACCTGATGTTAGCAGCGACAACCGGCTTTAAATTCCCCTTTTTTGTGCATACACACATCACTGAAATAAGCCTGTGATGGTTTAATGAAGTGTAAGCTTGTATTAGAATCACAAACCCTGAAGGCTTGTGCAGCTGCTGAGAACCTTTGTATCACTTTCAGTGGAGCACAAGTCTGCACCAGTATTTCCATGCAGAATTTAAAAAAAGCTCACTGTGACACGAGACACATAAGTATGTTACAGCATGGAGGTGAGCAGGGGTAGGGAACCAACGGCAGAAGGCCACGGAGGTCAGCGGCTGAACTTTTTTTCTGAGAGACCTTTGAACTTACATGGATGGAAGGAAACCTGACAGAGCTCTGGAGCAGAAAACGTTGGTACAAGACAGTCAGTACGTCCCTCTTGGACTCAGTTAACACGTGCCTCTCAAAAGGGTTAACAAAAAATGTGGCAGCAATCATTCGTTACACCTGCTGTAACAACCCCTTTATGATCCTCTGTAAAATATCCCTGTAACTTGTTAATTTTGACACTCCTTCATCCTCCCAGTCTCTCACCTCTCGCTCGTGTCCTCAGCTCTCTGTCCATTGAAAGGATGGAAGCCGGCTCTCTGTGGGGATGCAGAGCCGCAGGGGGAGGCCTGACCGGATCGCCCAAGAGAGGCCCTGCGACTCCGCCTTCTCTCGAGGCCGCGCTTTTTGTCACCGCCCCCAAGGCTGACTCGTCGGCGGTCCGGGCGTCCCGTTGGTGGATGCTGGCTGTCATCGTCACCATCTTCATGCCGTAGGCTCATCTGGAGGAAAAGTTGATTGAGTGTGAACTGACATATGAAGCAAATGTACTGTATATACTGTATGGAGTCCTATTTATTGGAGGTGAAAAGCACATAATAGCTGAAATCTTAAATGAATTAGCTGACAATATCTTCCTTGTGATCTTATGACTTTGTGTGTCTCAAACCTCATAGATGTTGAGCTGCTCAACTAAATCCAGATCTGTGCCTTTCCTCCCCAGATGTCTTTGGGACACTGTCTCCATGCCTTGTTCCTCCAGACCGTCGACCATGTCGTAAAACGAGTCCTGATCAGGCAGTGCTGCAAGAGTCTGCAAAGAGAAAAGGAGACCGATAAGTCATCGAGGCGTAACTGAGGTTTTAAATGCTTTGATTTAAGTGGCTGAATTCGCAAATATTGTAATATTGCATGTCCAATGATGGTTTGGGCAGAAAATCCCTGAAACAGCAGTATTAAAACATAGTGTGACCCAACACACCTGCTCAAAATTGTTAGGGGAAACCTTGGGATATCTTGTTTTAATAAATAACAAATCAAGGAAAGAAAAGTCATGCTTTATAGAGTTGACTGGCACATACAGTATGGGTACTTTTGCAAAAACAACACGGTTGCGCCACTTTGTGAGGGGGATTATAAAATGCCAATGCAGTTTGACGTGTGTTTAATCATAATTATGACAAGTTGCATTTGGTATTTCTTGTTAAACAAACGTTTGTTTTACAGATATGTCAAATCATTATTTTGTGACCTTACATGTACAAACTAAGGTTGATCGGTTTGCCTTCTTTCCCCTTCAGTCTTCGCCCCTCCAAGTGGATAAATTACCCAACACAGTCATTGGATATTGTTTATCCGAACGGCTATACATATTTCAAAGAATCACCAGGTATTGTTAGGGTTTGTCTGTTAATAACCAACCTGTACCATGACAGCTGTTCGATCTATAGGCTGAGAGGTGACAGTCTGATGCTGCTGTACTGTATCTCTGTACTGCAGCTATATATATATATATATATATATATATATATATATATATATATATATATATATATATATATATATAGATATATCCACCAGCATCATTTAGTCATTTACCACACTGAAAGTGAATATTTACGTATTTTATGTGCCTAAAATATCTGGTTGGATTTTGAGAATTCTCCCGTTTCTCTTCTTTTGTGACAGCACGAGTCTTTTCCCCAAGTACCGCTGTAGTACCAGTCGTTATATCACAGTCATATAATATAACAAAAACATTATTAAATAAAATTCAGTAGACACTACAGGCGTGGGCACCTTATTGATGAGGGTCATGGCATAGACCAGCAGCTCTGTGTCCACACCATCCTTCTCATGCAAAATCTCCATCGTATTGGACCACGGCTTGCATCCTGGAAATCCATGACAAATAAAAACATGAAATACTTTGTCACTCTCTATGCAACCACCCCTCCTTATATGTCAACCTGGGCCACAAACTAAATAGTGACAGCATACAGTATATAACACAGAATAATGAATGAGAACCAGTTCCCCCAGCTGGTGGTGTGTTGGCTGATTTATTACCTCTCTTGGTGTCCACAGAAGAAATGGCTTCTATCAGCAGCGGGGCATTGGACTCGGAGTACTCCACAAACACCAACAACAGCTTCAGAGTTGTTTTCACCACCAGACGGAACTAGATCGGGGGAATACAAAGCGAGAAAATCACACAGATACAGAAACAATACAAACAAGGGACATATTATCGTGACATCATGTTTGCATCATTATAGATCTTTTAATGCTTGTTTATTATTCAGATGATGTCTCAATGATGATACAATGGCTCAATGATGTTATTCCAAGTTGTACAAGTGTAATATTAGATAAAGATAGGGAGTGCCTTTGTTTTAAATCTGCTACTATATGTACATTTTGAATATCAATCAAATGAAAGCCATTTTTAGAACAATGTAATGTTGGGCTTCAGCCACTGTAGTCAAAACTGATACTTTAAGTGCAACGGAGAGGAGTATCTTCACAAAGTTATGAAAATACCACAAGGCCAACAAAAGAAACCACCAACAAGTCAGGACACAGAATACAATGGCCTGCTTGAGTGTGTGTATATGTGTGTGTTTGTGTGTTCATTGAGGGTTTTTTTTTTCTTTCTGGATGCTGGTCTATACCTTCGAGCCAACAAGAGTGTACAGCCACTGGATTGTCTCAGCGTGTCCAATGACACCGTTCATCCCATCGACATACAGCATGATCTGCCCCAGAGCTGAGAAAGAGGGAGGAGAACAAAACAAAAAGTTAGAGGGACAGGACAAATATAGAAAGATGATTCAACACTTGCTGTAAACAAACCAACCAAGTGCACCAAATGGCAACTGTGTGCAGCACACAGGTCTATCTACAGAGCAAATGAAAATTATTTGGAAATGTAATTGTTTTCAAGCATAAGTGGTATTGTTAAAGATGTTCTGACTTCTGGACTGAGTGTCTAAGGAGATGTGCCTCCTCAGAAACCTGCAGCCTGGTTAGAAAGTTGAAGTGGACACTGAACCAAAATATAAATGGATTTTTCTGTGATGGATGGATGCAACTTTAATAGATAATTTGATATGGGATAATGTATGTATATGTCCATATTTGGTAAAGTTGTGTCTATATTTCTTGGACTATTAACATTATGAGCTTACTTACGTTAGCTAGCTATGCTAGTTGTAAGCAAACTAACTTTATATATATATATATATATATATATATATATATATATATATATATATATATATATATATATATATATACGTTTATATAAGTTACACATTACCTCAAACTAGACAAAAAATAAAATAAAAATTAGGTAAATTAAAAAATACATATTAAAACACAGACATAAATCATCATCTTCCATATTGAACCTACAAACAATTATATATTAATGAATGTTGTACACTTAGGCTCTCGGGGGTCCCTTGGATCCCAAATTTGCAACCTATCGCAAACTAACTAATTAATGTGCGGCATAAACTAAATTAAATGTTAATGGGAAAATGTATTGAATATAGACATGGTAAGCTACTTCATTTATTAATGATAAATGTGATGTGCATTGCCAAGCCAACATTACATTCCACTAGATAGTACTGGAGAATAAAAACTAGACTACCAGCACCAGAAACATAGCGAGATACCATCCGAGGTTTGAAAGAAGACCGTTGGCTGACACAGGCCACACAAGTGTCTTGTGTCCATTATTAAAGTACTCATAATACAAATGGTTTGGTATAAATTGAAGTGACAAATGGAGAACGCTCTGTAAAAAACATTGATTCAAAACAAAGATTGAGAAGGCAAATATTGATACATTGAGACTTTATGACAGACAAAAAGCAAAATAGAAATGATATGAACGCAGTTCTCTTTGCAAGCGTCGAGGTGTGGTTTCCCTCTCATTTGGAGCTTGGAGCTCAGTATCTATGAATAGATTGACGGTTTCCTCCCTCCTTGATATACAGCAAAGTTTCCTGTTGTGATGTTCAGCTCCCCTTAAAGATATAGTACTCTTATACTCTTCATTTACATTTTCCACTTTAATAAAGTCAGTAGAACAACAATGTGTGAAATACTTTTAAAGACAATAATGTGAAACAGCTTTCTGTCGTAGTTGTCCTCTGTTGCTGGGCAAGAGCAGCACAATTTATTTTAGATTTAGGCAATGACGCAAAATTAAATTTGTTCCTTCTGTGATCGCAAAATATTAGTTTGAAAACAAATTTTTGGGTTTCTTTGAAAACTACCAGCTTTGATGAGAAGTGGTTCTGAGTGGTTTAAGAAAATCAATATCTAATGATTATTGTATGAAGTAATCTGATACTTTTAATATCACAATAACCTGTTTTTCACTGAACTTTATTAAATCCAGATTGCGTATTACACCCAAAATAACATGTTACTTAATTGTTCATTTGTTACTCTGTATAAATAAAGAGTTGTTCATTATCTTCCCTTCAGTGTTTTATTGGTGCTGGGCTGTTAGAGGATTTCCTACAGAGACTCTAGAAACTGAACGTTTATTTAACCATCGGTTGTGCAACTCTGTGACCTGACAAAACAAACAAAACACCACAGTCCTTATAATACAAATGGTTTGACACAATTTATAGTGACGAATGGAGAACTCTCTGTACAAAATAATGATTGAAAACAATGATTGAGAAGCCCAATCTTGAGACTTTATGAAAGACAAAAAGCAGAAAATATAAATGATATGAACGCAGTTTTCTTTTCAAGCCTCAGTAGTGTTTTCCACTGCATTTGCATTGTTAGTTTTTATTTTTATATGTCCAGGAGTTGAGGTGTGGTTTCCCTCTCACTGAGTGAGCTTTGAGCTCATCATCTATGAATGTAGACGTGGCAGCTTCCCTTCCTCCTTGATATACAGCCAAGTTTCCTGTTATGATGTTCAGCTCACCTTACTGATATATCACTTATGTACTGCTCATTTACATGTTCTACTTTAAAGTCAGTAGAAGAACAATGTGTGAAACACTTTCAAAGACAAGAATGTGAAACAGCTTTCTGTCGTAGCGTTCCTCTGTTGCTGTGTGCCAAAGCAGCGCAGTTTATTCTAGGTCAACGCATCAAAATGAAAGTGAAAGTTAATCTCTTCTTATTTAACCACATGTTGAAAAAAAGTTTCCGTGAAGAGACAGAGCTCAGCTCACACACATCGTGAACGACAGAAGAAGAGAGAAACTTTGTTTTCATCCTCCTCAACCATGTATACGGACTCAAACTTTAAGGCTGAAGTTATAGCTTCACTTTTTGGACAAAATGTAGCAGCTTATGACAGGAAAAGATGCCAGACGCCAGCAGACATTTTGTCTGTTGAAGACTTTCATCTCCACAACCTCATCGGGACGGAACAGACTTATGGGAAGCAATTTTTCATCGATGGGAACATGTTTTTTGACTCTGCATATGACTACGACTTCACTAATATCTTTGACTCGACTGAGTGTAAGAGAGGTGATGAGCTTTACCAGCGCCCAAAAGGTTGGTACCGCATAGGCTTAAAGGTCAAAGGTAGATATCCAGATGGAGACGCCTGGTTGGGCCCAAATGGATGGAGGAGTCACTCTGTACCTGGAGAATGGCCTGTTTCCTACCATGGAACAAGCTTAGATGGAGCCAGTGGCATCATCAGTAGCTACTACAAAGCCGGGGGCAGAGCTTTGTACGGCAGAGGAATCTACTCAACACCAGACATACATGTTGCTGAGAGTGAACAATATGCCAAGACTTTCAAATCGGAGACGACTGGGGAAAGTTACAAGGTGATCCTGCAAAATCGAATCAATCCTGAAATGAGAAAGATTTGCCAACGACCTGATTACTGGCTCATTCCTGTTCACCAAGGAGCTTCTCCTGCAGAGGAGACACAGATAGTGAGGAGCTCCATTCGACCGTACGGCATTCTGATTAAGGAAATAAATGACCATGAAAGCAGTGACAATGACGCCGGTTTACTTGGTAGTATTGTTTATTCATTCTATTCTGCAGTTAAATCAATCTTTTGGTAGAGACAGAGCAAGTGTCTGTTTGTCTTCAATCTTTAAATTGCTGTCAAAAATTGTTGGGATGGAAGATCATCAACACAAACGCATTATATTGTGTTGTTATACCACATGACAGGGTACTGCTGTGATGTGGGCAGGGCTGATGGGAAAACCCTTTCAATAAACTCCACCCACACAGTTCTGATAAAAAAAGAGTTATTGATTGTTAGACACTTCATATAAAACAACGGAAGATGTGTTGTTTCCTAACTTTTACTTCATTGTTCATTTGTTACTCTTATTTTACCGCATGTTGAAAATAAGTTTCTGTGAAGAGACAGAGCAGGTGTCTCATTGTCTGTTGTTTCAAGATCTGCATTCCAGGTTTATGCCTCCTCGTACCTGCTACTATACTGTCTTAACGATGTAAAACTATATTTTATTATCTTTTAATCCATTAATCCATCCGCAACAAAGCTACGACCAAAATACTTGGGATGAAAGATCAAAAACACAAACACATAACATAAGGAGTTTGTTTCTACATTATAGCTTTATTACTTACACGGCATGACACTTTTTTTTGTCAATCAGCTTCTTACTATGAATGATATGGGTCCTGCATGAACACACAATTTTATGTTAAATATACAATAATGTTGTTTTTGTTCACAAAAGAAATTACTCTATTTGTGTTGGGTGTGTGCTCTTGTACACTGCTCTTGTAACTGTTTTGAAGTTTTTTGGTTTCTTTGAAAACTACCAGCTTTGATGAGAAAATATATGGAGAATCTAGTGGTTAAGAAGCTTTTAAATCAATATCTGATGATTTATTGTATCAAGGCATCGGATGATTTTAACACTTCAATCATTTATTTTTAACTGAACTTTACTCAATCCAGTTTCCTTGTTACACCTGAAAAACACGTTTGTTAATTGTGTGTTACTCTATATCAATAAAGTTGTTAATTATCTTCCCTTCAGTGTTTTATTGGTGTTGGGTTGTGAGGGGATTTGAATGGAGAACTCTCTGTAAAAAATAACGATTCAAAACAAAGATTGAGAAAGCAAATCTTGATACCTTGTGCCAGACAAATAGTAGAAAAAAAAGATATGAATGCAGTTTTCTTTTCAAGCCTCAGTGGTGTTGTTTTCCACTGTTATCTATTACAGAAAAAGACACGTAGAGTTGTTGAGATGTGGTTTTGCGCTCACTGAATGAGCTTTGAGCTCAGTATTTATAAAAGACGCCTTTGCAGCTTTTCTCCCTGTTTGTACAGCCAAGTTTCCTGGTTTGGACCTGATAGCACTTATATAATACTAAACTTTAATTTTGACCACACAAGTGGGAGAACAGTAAACACTTGAACATCATCATCAGGAAACGAGATCTGAAGGAGACTGTATGAAGGAGGAATCTCCTCAACAACAGACATACATGTTGAGAGAGAGAAAAGGCCATGCCAAGACCTTTACATCAGAAAGGAAAAGTTACGAAGTTATCCTGCAAAATCCAATCAGATTTACAGAATACCAGCTGATGCATATTCACGTTTATATTTCAGCAAATTAATGCACATTATTCATGTTATTCATGACAGCTTGGTTGTTATAGTGACAAACACTATATGCACTGTGTACAATGCACTATGTCAGTATTAAAAGTATATATTGGGTTTATTTATTCTACTAACCTTAATATTATTATAGTTATTAGGTATTAATCATAATCTTAAACATTTTAATTTATTGGTTCTGTTAGGTTTGTGTTTTTTAATTGTGCATAATGATAACCCACACATACACAGAACGTATTATGTTACATTAATATTCTGAAAACCTTTGCTAATGTTTAATATAATTAATATTATATATTTTTCTTTAAAGACGTCAAATCTGCCGTTGCAGGCAGGTTTTCTTGATTCTTACATAGGTTTACTATTTTATTTTGTTCTGTTCTTTTTTAATTTATTTTTACCTTAACAAAAGTTTTAAATATATTTCATATTAATGTCCTTATTCATGCTTGTAATACTGTATCTGAATATGATCATCAGCGAGTGAGAGAAACGATACCTCTTAGTATGTAGTTCTGGTAGTTCTGGTCAGCTTCTGCTCCCACCTTGATGAGACACGTCAGACCTTCAGCCATCACAAACTCATGGACCAGATCTTTGTCATCCTGAAGTGAAAGAGAAGGAGCGGGCATATAATACGTTAAAACAATGAACACAAACTGTGTACATACAGAGCCACACATAATCCCTCTTACAAATCATCACTGTATTCACATATTCAAGTTGCATTCTCTTTTGTTACCACAAGATGTCAGTAACGTGCAGGATTTGGATTTACATTGACAGTATCGACTTTCAATCCCCCACGTGTCCAGGCCAGCTGACACACTCTTCATGTCAACAGACACGTGTTTCTCAATGTGTTGCTTTGACAAAATCATCTCTCAGAACAAAAACTCAATTAAAAGGGTGATGGAAGCACTTCAAGGAAGTTGTCTAGCCAAACTCAAAGAATGCTGCCCTCAGGTTGCTTTCAACACTGTGACGCATCATTTCACTGTAGGGTTTTAGGTCAACAATAAGTCGTGTCATTGGTAGAGGTTGTGTGTTTTTTTTGTAAAAAGCTTCATGTGGCAGCAATGGAATGACGAGGAGATGTAAAGGACATTTTCATTCATTACTTGCTTGCAATTTTTGTGTGTGAAAATTGTATTCATGATACTTACAATAGCACTCAATCACTGCAGTAATTCAAAGATCTCACATCATGTTTTGTTTCACTTTCACACACCAATGTGGTAAATAACGCAGCTAGTGTCTTTTCAAAATAAACTTCCGTCTTGACAGGAAGTTAGGTTTGAGCAACAAAACCACTTAGTTGCTTTAAGGAAAAGAGCATGGTGACGACCCACGTGACTCGCTTGTGACTGACGAGTCACCTGACTAGCAACTCACATAAGTCTGACTAACACTAATGACTCATATGAGTAATGACTGATGGGACAAAATGTCAACTTTAATTTGTTTTGCATGAGACATTACAGCGGTCCCCGTTTGGTCTACATCAGTTGCTCTGCCGAAGGTGGAAGTGTCGCATACACATGCTGAAGACGCGCTAGACGCGCTTCGTTGTGTGTGTATGCGTATGTGTGTGTGTGTGTGTGTGTGTGTGTCAAAATGCAGGTTTCCGTAATGTAAATCATTATACTTTAAGGTGAAGGCTATGTTAGGGAAGTAGCAAGTAAATGTAATGTATTTTTAATGCGATGGAAACACGACTGTGAGTGTGTGTGTATGTGTGTGTGTGTGTGTGTGTGTGTGTGTGTGTGTGTGTGTGTGTGTATGTGTGTGTGTGTTCTAGAAAATGCACTTGGTGTTTTAGGTGGCTGACTCTTCTCTTAAAATAAAGATTCGCACAAAAACAAATGCAAACACCCACACACACACACACACACGCACACACACACAGATCTACACACACCCACAGAGATACACACACACGCACACACACACACACACACACACACACACACACACACACAGAGGGAGAAACGCCACGTTGATGGAGATCCCTGTCATCATGGAGGCGCACGGCGGCCACAATAACCAGCTGTATTCTGCAACAACAAACTGACAGTAATTGCATGTGAAATATGCGAGTGTTACCTGAAAAATTTGCTTAAGAGAGAACAGTGCCCTCCTCAAGTCACGTCCATTGGAATTATACAGTCTTTCTGGAGAGAGAAAGAGACAAAGTAGTGGTTATTATTCTATAATTCAACAAACAGTAACAAGGCTTAGTAGAGTGACTCTTTTCAAAAAGCTCATACAAAATCTCAAAAATGTTTCGACTTCACTTTATAAGCAAACTTTCTTTCGCCACATTCTGTTTGTATTGTTCATTCACCGGTGCACCTTTCATCGCTCACCAATCCTCACATGTTTCATGACTGGATCAATAAAACTTGGAACTAAAATGAGTCTCAGCTGTGTAAAAGTTGCACAATTGTTTGACATGCAGAGGAACGCCGAGGGAGTCGATGGAACCAATCACACCGCTCGGTTCTGACCACCTGAGGCAAGGCACTTCACACACTTTCACTCGCAGAGCAACACGTGCGTGGTCTCTCTCTCTCTCACACACACACACACGCACACACACACACAGACACGTTGCACTAGTGATTAGAGCTCTATTGGAATGTTAATGAGCTGCTGGCCCGGGCTTCAACGGTGAGGTATTCAGGTCACAACATGGAAAGCACTCAGAACCAACGACTATACGAGCTCTCATACCATCACACTGATATTCAAAATGATTACTATTATCCTTGAACACAAATAGATCACTTCTATCATATTACTGAGATTTAAAATGTTGTTAATTGTGACCCCGTGAACTGTACTTTGTGTTTTTGTATTTCCTCCAGTGGTAGGCAGCCTTAGGCCCGTGTGCCACCATCGCCACGCAGTAGCTTAACCAAGAATGAATGAATATATACTGTATTAATCCCCAAGGGGAAATTTGGTGTGAAGTAGCAGCAATTTAAAGACAGAAAATAAGATATCAAAACAGCTGGGATGAAAGATATATACAATAATAATACTAAAAAAAAAAACAATAAAAATAGCTGGGATGAAAGAAAAGCACAGTATTGATTTAGGAATTAAATTAAACTGTAAACAGTAGAAGTGCAAAAGTGCAAGTATGTATGTATGTGTTGATTAAGTGTGTGAGGTGTAAATAAACAATCAATAACAGACAGTGGCAACCAATGGCACACTAGCAATAAGAGTGCAATATTGTTTTGGGGAAATGTTGATATGTCCTCTCATCTGCATGACCTCTTTGTTATTTACGATAGTTTGATACTCTGCCTCTGATTGGCTAGTACCTGGGGTTTATTACATATTTCTGGTATGTTCATGTTCTGTAGTATGTGTTCTATTAATACTATTACAGTCATCATATTTGTACTATTTTGATTTTGGATATTTGATCTGTAATGATCATTTTGTTAAAAACTAAAAAGTTCTGATTTCCATTATTTATTTGCATACTATATACTACACAGTAATTTACCAGCATGTGTGCTCTGCATTAAGCTCACAGTCTGTTCAGTTGTATGAACATTTGTGCATTCTGCTGTGTGTCAGCAGGGGGTTTGAAAATCTGTGTTTGTAAATCCATCAGGAGGGGGTTAAAGCGTCCAGAGGTAAGGGCCGGCTGCCTGGAGCTCAGTGGAAACCGCTGCTAAGCTAGACAAGGCTAACCCAAGGCCAGGGTCAAAATCATTATCATTCCGCATACAGACAAATAATTACAGGCCTGTCTGTCTCTCCATCTCACAGAACATTTCTGTGAGATCAGCATTCATTAAGTACATCTGTGATCGTCTGCGACAGAGGTAATTAAATCATTAGTGCCAAGAGACAACTGGCAATGATTCTCCATGTGTGGGAACCAAGAAGTGACTCCAAAGAAAATGACATGTGGGAAAGAGAGGAAAGAGTATTTACACGCAAACATGAAAGAGGTGAACTAAGAGAAGGGAATGGAAAGACAAGACAGAACAGGACAGAAAGAGAAAAGAAAAAAGAGAGAAAGGGAAAGTGGTGACCACTGAGTACAGGCCAGGGTCTGATTTGAGGAAAGAAAGCCAATTGCTTCTGGGTAATCAAGGCTGAGGAGAGAAATGAGAGAGCCAAAGACGTGGAATTCCCCTTCCAAAAATACACAAACATGTATGTCTCCGCCATGTCTTCAGTCAAATGTTGATTCTGAACCTTTTCTGAGTTTGTCCAGCTGATTGAAAAGATGCTTAGTTTAGGGATGCACCATCTTTTTTTGTTTGTGTACAATTTAGTATTTTAACATAATAACAAGGGAGTAAAGTTATAAATACATGTATGTATTTGTTAGATTGCATTGTACAAAGTTAGAAGAGCAATATTGAAGTCAAGCCTGGTGTTTCCTGACGCACAAGGAATAACCTCACAATGAGGCGTTCAGCTTATTAATTAAACACTGGTATTGGATCGGTAATCTCTGTTATTAAAACACAGTGTTCAAGTGTTTGTGCGAAACCCAACCGACTTCACATTTACCCTCAAATGACGGAGATAATTTTGGCATAATCACTACCTGCTTCACAGAGAACAGCCTGTGCACACTCGTCACCTCAGAATACTAAATACACAGAACCGCTTTAAAAATAAAGGAGAAAGAAAATACATTTAAATAATGAATCAGCTCAGATGATGATGAGCCACACTCGTATATGTGACCTTTCATTTGGTTTATTGCTATTTTTCCATAAGGAGAACACAGATAAGTGGCAGGTGCAATGACTTCATTCGATAATTCACAACAGACCCCTAAACTATGGCTCAGTCATAACTCCTATATTGAAACGGCCAGTTCGGTCTGGACCTCCACGTTCTCGTTTCTCGAGGTTTCCCTGGAAATAAAGTGGCCACTCGATGACAGAGGGAACACTTTGCCTGGCCCTTTACGGTCAACGATCAGTCGCTCACGTGTAATGTTCCCGTTCTTCACCAGGCCATGAGCGAGGCGGCTGTCAGGGTCACCTTTCCCAGAATGTCTGCTGTCCATCAGGGGCATGTCAGCGGCAGTGATAAACCTCAAACTTGGCTTGATTCGTTGTGGTGATGCAAATGGTGCGAAAAGGTGGCCATTATAAGTAGCTAGAGTTTACGGGGATCAACAACCAGCAATGTAAATAAACACACACTGAATGTAATCTTTGATGTAATTCTTTTATATTAGGCAAAAGTTTGATAATTGTCTGATTTCTATACTTCTTGTCTTACTTCTCTGCAACATACTGACAATGGAAACCTCTCCAAGTCATTTTCTATGCATTTATTTGAAATAAAACGGACTGTGTAGTGGCCATTTGTCCCGTGAATAAAAGGAAATAAACATAAATCAAAGAAAATAAAACAAAATCAAAAAGCCACTGATGCACCGTAGGTATGTAAATTGCGCAGCTAAAAAATGCAGTGTCCATGCGGGAGTCTGGTTTTTCAGAAATTTTTGCAACTTAACAAAACAAGCAAACAAACAAAAGAACAAAGAAACCCCCCATGCTGCCTCCCCCATGTCGAGCTGGTAAAAAACCATAGGCCTACCCAGGTGCGTCCCGGTCCTGTACCCGCCTACTCCTTTAAGTAAACCCCAGGTGCCCATAGCATTACCTAATTAATAAACCAATAACCAATCGAAAGACTAAGTAAACAACGACAAATAATTCAACTAAAAACTATCAAAAGAAAGAACTATCCTAATACATCAAAAAACGAACCTAAATAAGCAAACAACTAGAATTAAACAACATGACTAACTTATAATATTCAATAAATAGCTCCTACAGACTGGTTTATTATAAGAAACCTCACGTCCTTGCACCTTCTACTTCCCCGGCAGACATATATACAAGCCATTATATAACGTGATAATGTTACATGGCTTCATATCTGTTTACTTTCACTCACGATGAAAGCATCACGATGCATGGACCCATGAAAGACCCGCCATGTGCAGGCTAATGTTGATGCTCACACGTGAGGGGTATCTCACCCAGCTGGCTGCAGATGGTGTACACTATAAGCTGTCAGACAACAGAGGTCGCACACCACCACACTTTTTTTTTTTATGTAACAGCCAACCATCTCCACAGTCATATAATATAGCAATGAATACTAAAACATTTTGTGAGACAAGTCATGAAATCTGCCAGATGGTTGAGGTCATTTCATTTCTTTCCAAATAAAATCCCCTTCTTTCACATTATTTATTGAATCAAATGTCTTTATTTTCTTGTTTCAAACACACTGACTGAGTTCCTCACACTTTTAGCTGACATAAACGTCCAAATTTGTTAAACTTAAGATGTTTTTTGTTTTTTTTGCAGTGCGCTGTCTCGCAGTCATGCCAGCATTGATGTTGGCATGGCGATACCCTGTAATCACCTGATAGTTGCGAACAAAGTCTCGTCAGCATAATTACCCTTCAGCTCCAGAGTAAACAGAATTTGACATGCTAAATAATCAATGAGCCATTTTCCCATTGGCAAAGTTTAGAGATCCAGCTGTCTGAGTTTTGGGAGTGATGGCGTATTCAGACTGAAAATAACTCAAACAAATGACTCTCCCCTTCAACCTCTGGGCCAAACAACACTGCCTTAGTATTCCCTTGAGGGAGACTGAAATAACAACACAACACAAACGAGAAAGATAACACTTTAACAATCAATTAGTTGCCCTCCACTGGTCTGAGAGAAAAAGGAGTAGATGAGGGAATATGTGAGGAGGAAGGAGAGGAAAATTGCAAAAGTAAGTTTTTTGAAGGGAGGATTTGCCTGTCCCAGTGTCTCTTGTTGGTCATTTTCCTTTTTTTCCTGGCCCTAGATGTTATTATTGTCACAAGAAAAAGCTGGGATGTGTCATTGTGGTTTGTGCGTGTGCTTGTGTAGAATGTGTGTGTGCGTGCACGCACATGTGATCGTGTGCTCAGGCCCATGTGTGAGCCAGTGCCTGTGTTCGCCGAGTGCAGACAGACAGATGGAGAGACAGAAAGGCACATTTCATTTATAGGTTCGCTCGGAGTTTTACTGTTTTGTTTTGGAGGACTCGCAGTTCTTGTGCACACTTATTCACCATGACCTCACGCGCACTGCTATATGTCACTCTTAACGAGTCATTTAGTCCCATATTCCATCTTAAACATTTTAATTTTCTTTTAGCAGGGCAAAAAGTCTGCCAGCAGAATGATGTATTTCCACTTGTTTCTGATGTTTTCGGTTTAATCCAACATGATTACAAGTAAACTCTGGGTTCAAATGCATTAAATGAACCAACTTTCTTTTTTAATAAAACACACATTACCTATAAACTGTGTTTTGCAATTGCCTTGACCCAAAAACAGGTACTTGTGGCACAATAACTGAACAAACTAACTTGTGTAACCTATGTGTAGACCAGGTAGCTGAACTATCAGCACATTGACTGCTTTACACTAGTTTGAAATTATAAAACACACGTTTTACAAATAACTACAGTTTTCTCCCTGAGACACATCATTCAAAACAAAGAGCCTGTGTGTGCTGTTTGCTAAACACTGTCAGGGAAATAGTCACACTCAATTATTAATCACCTGGACTCAGAATGCACCTGTGAAAACAGCTGTAATCAATTAGATCACTTAGAAATCAGAGCTTGAGCACCATTAATAGGATTCTGGTGTGCACAACAAAGGAGGCCAATTTGGGACAGAGAGTTGGTTGCAATATGCTGTAGTTTGTTAACAATCCAATACAATAACTATGTTCATGTCCTCATCAGTTAAAATAATCACATCTGAAGTGGTTAAAGGAGTATTGAGACATAACCCTGTTTTTGTATTTCCCCATTGCATTTGTGTTCATAGTCTGTGTGCCAGCAAGCTACAAATGGAAATACCAAAGAGTAGATAATCATGTTCTATACTTGGCACATCAATGTGCTATTGGCATGAGGACAGAGAGTTTTATTTTGTGTTTTTCAGTTTCAACACGGAAGGCCCTAGTTTCAGAAGTTGTGATTTAGCTGCAAGAGCCTCTCCCAGTATGCCGGACTAAATGATATCGTAATCGAAGGGAAAGACAAGGACACTACTACTGTTTGAGCTTGGGTTACATTTCCATTGGGTTTATCACATGCTAAACAACAAATGAGGACCCAACAGACATGAACATATGCCACCATGTTTATTATGATCCAATCATCCTTTTTGTTTATAATTCCTTTGACCAAAAATCCCTCCAGAAAAAAATATAATGCAAAGGCTCAATAATGGGTTAAAGAGGCTAGTATAGGTATACCTTATGGAGTGCAAATATGCATTTATTTAGAATATAGTAGAGGAAAACTGGAAGAACATGTATGTTCATCAGCACACAAGTGCATGTGCATGTGGGCGTGTCCTCGACAGTGAAACAGGGATTCCCCCGGTGCCGATGCTGTCTGCTCAGTCTCTCAGGAGTGGTCAGACGCCTCCCTCCCCTCCTGCCATAATGAGATTAGTGCTGTGACCCTTCAGCGTTGACTAATCCCTCAACATGTACTGCATCATCTACACATCTCCAAACAGAAAAACACACAGGCCAGCTCAGGCTACACTAGTCCTAATCCACAGCAAATATACTCAAAACCGCTTGGTACTGCAAAATGCAAAATCGCAGCGTCCCCACTTGACTGAAGTCTAATTCTGTTTAGTTGGCTTTAAAAAAAAGGCACCATCAGTCTACAGCTACTATACTTAATCCTCAGATTAAACAATGGAAGCCAGCTCAGCAGATGTTTCTTAAAGTCAACTTTGTTACAGAAACAGTGTAAAGGTGATTTTGCAGGCTGACAAGAAAAAAAATGCAAAGACAAACCAAGAGAATCATTAGAATCTGTTTGACATCCAGCATGTGAGCTTCTCAAAGTTATATTATTATAGTTATATTATAAGCATGATAGGTCTCTATTTGTGACTCTTGTGTCTATAGGCCCATAACTTTACTGATTTATTCACCCTCACCACTCTCATTGTGTCGTATTTTGGCCTCTAAAAACCTACAGTACGCTACCTGCCCAGCACCAAACACACACAATGTTAGAAACTAGTTCATGGACATAGTGGAGCATTTAGCAGCTGAACGGTCAGATGTTGCATTTCCCTCAAGAGGAGAAGATCATAAACTGAGATAAATGTTGGCCTGGACGATATGGTCAAAATATTCTGTCGCAATAACGGTCATTTCATATCTTCAAATAAAAATTATAACAGATTTTCAGTTTTTTTCAAGAAAATAATTGTTTGTAGGAAATAACCACATGATATTGAATACTAAATTAAAAACTCAAGAGAAGAAAACTGCATAAATGCAAAATAATCAGATTTTCTGAGTCATTTTACTTTGTATGCATTTTTTATCATCAATTTAGACATCATGATATCTCAATATATGATTTTATTCCATTGAAAGATGATAAATGATCATATTTGATCATCACCCAGCCCTAGATAAAAGCAACAGAGTATGCAAAATAATCATAAGATGCAGTTCCTCTCAAGACCACTAGATGCTGGCTCCAATGTGCAAAGTGAATCCCAAGTTCTCTCTGGAAAAACAAAGTCAGTGCATTTCTGCACAGGAAGTCAGTGTCTCAACAACTTGATGTTACAGATGCTGAACTCATGTTGTCCTACCCTCTTTGGAAGTAAGTGTGAGAGATCCAATAGAACCGACTGCTTTATGATTTTACTCTGTTCCAGCCATTGCTTAAATATTGAGCGTAATTACTGTTAAAAAGTTGAGCATTTATGAATACACAATCCAATGCAAACACCATAATAACAGATCGAAAAATGCAACACCCCAACAGTATATATACGTAAACCTCATCAGAGGAATTATTTCAGTGTAACACATCTTTACTGGGTCACAGGATATTTACTGATAAGCATGCACTGAGGTCAACCAAGGGTAATATTTTCAGGACGGTACAACTGTCTATGGGTCAGGCTGGAGAGGGGCGGGTCACAGCTGGTGGTCTTGCATTAAAGCACAGTTATAACCGCTGACTCATGTTTCTGAAGGATTTCATTGCACCCCTTCTAAAAAAGTCTCCACACGGCTGTCTGGGCCAATCAGTCAGTTAGCTTTCAGACCAGGTCTTCAGAGGGATCTAAAATAAAGAAGCATGAGGTATAATGGCACGCTGGAGAGCTTGATATAATCCCAGGAAGTCCTCACCTCTCTGTGCTGGTCATGCTAAATATAGGTGGGTTGGGTGTCTAACATGCTGTAACATACGTACTGGGTTCAATCTTTGTTCAGGTCACGCAGTGTGTGTGTGTGTGTGTGTGGCTCAATATACAGTTAAGGGAACAACCATGATACGATTCCGGTTAGTGCCGATGCAGTTTCACTTCTGTCAGGAATGTCTTATAAACAACTAGTACACTTTTGTCTCCAGCTGATCATTGGAAACAAGGACATTTCACACAAGTGGACAATTGGTTTTCACTTGTTTTAAAACAATGTGATACAAAATTAAATGACGCCTTTATATTGAGTTTTTCATATTTCTCTGGAAGCGTTTGCTTTTTGTATCCGTACCCATGCGCAAAGATACTATTGGGTGGTATTTCCTTCTTATGTGCACATATGTGTGGAGTGGCATGTCCATTCATCTGTCATTAAAAGAATAAATACTCCATCAATCTGTCATAATTGAGAGTTTGGACAATAATGCATGATTTCAGTCTCATGTCGAGTGAAGTGAAAAGGAAAAGTTGGAAGGCAGCAAAGGCCAGACTGCTGAGGATAACTCGGTTATTTTGTGACTGTCTATTTTTTGTCTGTTGGTCTTGGCCTACAGTATGGAGTACTGGAGGCTGCTGATGGTACAGATGACGATAGAGGCCCCATGAGCTCAGTGTGAGTGTGTGTGTGCGAGAGAGAGAGAGAGAGAGAGAGAGAGAGAGAGAGAGGAAAAGAGAGGAAGAGTGAGACCTCCGAGGTTTCACTGTAGGATTCATAAGATTTAAAGAGTGGCGACGGACCTAGAGAGAGATTACACTCGGCACAGCAATGACACACACACACACATATACACACACACACACACACACACACACACACACACACACACACACACACACACACACACACACACACACACACAAAAATACATACCCACACAAGCATGTACCCACGTCCTCAGGCAGATACAGTACAACAACACTTGAGAGTACATGAAAACAAACTTTTATATGATTCCCATAAATCCAAACCCTGTGGCAACAAATGGCTGCTATATTTTAGAGTGAACACACTGACATACAGCTCATACAACATACCTACATACACACTTTCATATATAGACACACACCGGCAGTTAAACATATCCAGACTGCAACCTTGAACCCTGATGAAAGACATCAGCCGTGAAAGAATCTCAGAAGCAGATGTCTTCAGGAAGGAAACTTACTGCCACATAAACACATGCAAACACAGAAAAATACACGCAGGCTTGCAAACACAGTATGTCTCGTCATATTCCAAAACCAGAACGTGCCCTGTGCCCTTCCTGTGCCCCGGCACATTTGAATTAGTCCACCAACACACACACACAGGAATAGTTACCCACAACACAAACACAAATATACCCAGCTTTTCTTACGGGCATCTGATTATATTACGGTGATGACAGGCAGCTAGCGTGCTGCTCTATATTCACACACAGACGACCTTAGTTACTGTACTGTACAAACGGGGAGTGACGACTCATTATATACTCACATCGTCATTTTTAAGTTGTAAAAAGAATGGATGGACGACTTTAGTAACGAATCTGTAGGCTCGCTCAATGTCCCGCCCACAGCACTATCTGATTGGTTACATGTCACGAGTCATTGCATGGTCACACGCGAGAACTTAACATTGGCGAATATTTGAGTTCACGTACATTTTGAGCAAACAAAGGGGAGAAAATAAGATTCTCATCACGTAGAGTTCAACTTTGGTGAACTTTGACATACAAAGTTGCAGCCTCAACCAAAAGCATAGACGTGTGTGGTTGACCCCACTCGGCACCGCCCACATTCAGCACGCATATCACCTCGGAGGGGATGGTCACTCGCCTGCAGTCAAGCATGTGTGACTGGAGCAACTCCTTTGAGCAAGCGCAGCTGTGTTCAGAACTTTAGAAAGCAGCAGATATAACTGTAGGAGCAATTCTTCCGTATATCCTGGAAATATCCGTTACAAATCAATGTCCAATTTGAACTGGAACAAAAGAAGCTTCCTCACAATCTGTGCTGTAAAGATTGCTGCCTGCAAACTGTGTTGGCGGCACATCATTTTGAAGCATTCCCTTATGTTAAGCACAATAGCTCTCTTGCAGAGAGTTAGATGAGAAGATTGACTCCCATGTGCGTATGGCAAATATGAAGCTACAGGCTAGCTTAGCATAAAGACTGCAAATAGAATGAACGGGCTAGCCTGGCTCTTTCCAAAGGTCAATAAAACACCAGCGCATCTAAAGCTCGTTAAATAGCACCTTCTATTTTCCTGAAGTCCTGAAGATGACCAAAACCATTGTAATTGGTAAAGTATGTCATTAAACTTAATTGCATCCAACTGTTGCATGCAACTGACAAAGTGTGAAGGGGTCGCTCTGTCTTTTATCTGCAGAAATATATAGTTATAAAGTGTGACCTGATTTTTTTTCTTTGCAGCGTGCAGACAGACACAAAAGCTGATTGTGGGAAATATTGCGGCGTTCAATCTCACATGCAAGCATACACGTGTGAAACAAGCGCCCAGTGTTTTCCCTCGCCCTCCCCCCTACCTTAGCCATTCTCTCTCTCTCGCTCTCTCGCTCTCCCACGCTTGCTGCTGATGTCAATGTTAATTGACTGGATTCACTAAGAATGTGCAATGTCAGAAATAATCTTAAAATGAAATGTTAGATGAGAAGGATTGGATGTAAAATAAGTGTAAGGCTTCAGTCAACAGCCAGTTAGCTTAGCGTAGCACAAAGATAATGATTCAACTTTTTCTCAACAAGTGCATAAAGATTCCTTTGGCATTATGCAATGACAGAAATAAGACTGAAAAAAGGAAAACAATTATATTAATTGAGATATCAATCAATTTTGGAAGTAATCTTAGAACTTATGTTATGTAAGTATTAACATTTCAAGGTGTTTAAGTGTCTAAACTTCAGTGTTTGCGATGGCGAGCCACCCAAATCAATTTGCCGGATTGAGACTATTTCTATATTCTTAATCCAGCAAATTGAGCCTGACAAAGAAGAGAAAGGAAGATGGACATAAAAGAGTGAGTGAGAAAAGCTAACAGTAGAAACTGACGGAGAAAGCAGAGTAAGACTAACAGCAGCCAGAGCGGGTAAACAGATTAGCTCAATGAAATCTTGCTGTGACTCATACAACACTTGCCTGTTATTATACTCCTACCTTGCTTGTGCGTCTGTTTATTCCTTACGTGACCCTAATACAGCAGGTACGATGACATCAGACAAAAGCTATAAAGGAGTTCTGGCACAGTTAGGAATATTTGCAAGAAGAAGAATGTACTACTTCAGCATTTTTGGGACTATGTTGCGCCTGCTGGTCTTGGCTTATAGTTGATGATCGAGGGCTCAGGGGTAGGCGTGTTTTTATGACTTGTGGGGACATAGGTCTTTTTACACAGTCACATTGTGGGGACTCACCTTCCTTTTGGGGACCAAATGCAGGTCCCCAAAACATGGATGATTAGAAGACTTTGATGAAGGTTAAAATAAGATAAAGTAAGATAAGATGCACTGTATAACTGCAGCAAGCATTTGTTTATTTTGGCTTACAATTTATGGCTTACATCTTTTTTTATGTACTGGGGTTAGAAGCAAAAGGAACTCCTTGTTAGTCCAGCCAAATTATTCTCAAAATCAAACTGCCAAAGCAATATTGCCGAACTTTTATAGTCTGGAGTCTGGAACCCCAAAATAGCAGACATATAACTTATAAAACTAACCTAATCACCATGGCAAAGTTTTCTCTGTTTCCTCAATCTCCTCACCTGTAAGTCAGTGGACCACAGAGCTATGACATAACTTGCGGAGCTGCTGGCCAGCTGCTGCTGCTGCTCTGTCTGGCAGGTGCATTTCCTCCTTGCTTTGTTTTTCCCTTGTGTATTCCTCCCTAAGTGATTCACCATTTCCCCTGGAAATCATCCCTCTCCCCGTCTCTCTCCACACATCCCCTAAACCCATCATCTCTGAAACCCCGCGGCTGGATGAGATGCCAAGCCCGCAGATTCTCCATCGTGTGTTCTGGATGTTTAGCTTTTGGTAATTGTAATGTTTTATTGCATTATGTAATCGCTTCAAAATGATTAAAACAGGCCAGCCAGAGCTTTGTGCAGGTACACTCAGCTGCGTATATGAACAAGCCCAGACATAACACTCAGACGCATACAAAGCCAAAGACACACGCACACACATGTGCAATATATTTCTTCCAGTGGGAGTGCTGAGGGTTGGGGAGAGCAAGTGTCAAACAGCAACGTGTTGTGCATATGCACAACAGTTGGTCTTCTCGTGTTTATCAGCATGAATAGAGCCCAGGAAAAAACAACCTGCCACATCCACAGAAAGCGGAAACACTGCAACTCACAGACAGGAACCATCACACCAAAGCAACTGATCACAATAGATGCACAGCTGCAACATACAACCGGATTACACAGCAAAAACCATAAAATCCATAAATAATCACATTGAAGGTGTACTGCATAATATAAGCTTGACTGGTAAGCTGCACACTTGGTATTTCTGTCCGCGTATGGCTGACTGCAATAGAGGATGTGTCACTGTCTTTGGACCGGGGTCCCCTTCCCCAACCTTACTGTAAGAAAGCAAGACGGCAAGTTATTTA
This sequence comes from Taurulus bubalis, assembly GCF_910589615.1. NCBI lineage: Eukaryota > Metazoa > Chordata > Actinopteri > Perciformes > Cottidae > Taurulus > Taurulus bubalis. The sequence goes on from NC_136604.1 coordinate 16,599,083, forward strand.
CAGTTGGAGACAGTGCTACTGCAGTAGGAACTGAGAACAGCTGCAGGATAGATGTGTGTTACAGGATTTTCGACAGCAGCTACTGCTGTAAAGTTATCCTACCACTTCCACTGCTCTACACCTTCATCCCTAATGCCTCATCAGCGCACAGCAGTAACTAAGGCATGAGTCATTTGGGCGCAATGCTCTCAGTCGCTCCTCGGGGTCTCAGCTGCTGACGAGGGGAAACTATTTGAGTGTTTTTCTCTTTCCTTCTTTCTCTCTGTGAAAACACCGATGAAAAGCTCGCAGCGTGTCCTGTATTCTGATTGCATAACTACGGATTTCAGGTTCAATTTATTTTGTGTAGCCCAAAATCCCAAATTGCAAATTTGCCTCGGAGTGCTTTACAATCTGAACACAGATTGACATCCCTGTCCCAGGACCTCACATTGGATCAGGAAAAACTCCCCCCAAAAAAACAGAACAAACCCTTTCACAGGGAAAAAAGGAAGAAACCTTCAAGTGATGAAGAGATAGCGAAAACAAAGTACGGAAACATAAAAACACATTTGCTAAGGCCCAATTTCTTGAGCCAAAGCCACAGGTGTTCAAAGAGAACAAAGAGTCACAAACTGTATGTGAAGCTGAGCAGAGTAAATATAGATGTAGAGATCAGAGCGGGCAGGCCAGGAAAAGAAAGAGGTTGCCGAGGTTAAACAACAGAAGTGGTGAGTGTTTGAATGAAACCAGTCAGGAGATGGGGAAGAGAAATGGAGACAAATAGACAATGTAGAGCAAAGTAGATTAATAGAGGATGAAGGGGAAATGATGCCAGATTGAAAAGTAGTCAGAGCATGTTGGCTCAGGTTAGCGAGGATATTAGAGTGCAGCGTGTCAGCAAAACCATATAATATGTCTGGAGTTTTACAACTGCACAGCCACAGATGTCCTGTACCACTGCCCCCTCCCAGCTTACCCATCACAAAGCATTATCTCCCTGTCACACCATGCCATTACCAGGCCTTATCTCCCACAGCGGGGGACACCAACACAGTAAATCACTGTTGGAACCAGCTGCAGTCGTCTCTTTCTGCAGCATCTCGGAGCCAGATTGCTGTCACTACCACCGCACCCCCCCGTCCCGTCGGTAAATCCACACTGAATAGTGACTACTGCTTTTTCACCAGAGACCACCATGTCAGTAAGCTCATATTTACAGAGATTTTGCCTGATGCTACCAAATCCTCAAAACATCTCTTTAAAGTGTATAAATACAGTTACTATAAACCTTTGATTTTGCACGGTGGCTTGTTATTTCTATCCAATGAAAGCGGGATCAAAAATAAAAAATACAATTGGAAAAAGACAGACAGATTGCAACACAATCTTTGACTCCGTTTTTGACAAGCTGCTAATTTGTTATGCAACAGCTCGATCAGAGAAAATCAAAGCAAGTCAACCTTCACTACACCTCGACCTCCACCCCCTTCGCTCTCTTTTACATTACCGCGAGGGGTGATTAGAGACGGATAATTGGGGCACAGAAATCCAGCATTATAGGAGCCACATTTTTTTTGGAAAAGGGCTAAATTCCAGAGGTAACTGCCAAGGGATTGAATAGGCTCCAAAACACAGGCAAGGTCTTTTGTTCTGCACTACGGCTCTTTTGTTTCACCTGCTGTACAACTCATTACAGGAGGCTTTACCTGTCAGATGGCATTCCCTTTCTATATTTGATCACTTAAACTGTATTTAATTACTGCATATCCTTTCACTTCAGGGCAGGCTGGGAAATGAGGCCACAGTGGGAAACAAAAGCCTTGGGATTCTGAAAACATTCTGCTAATGTGCGCTTTAACACTGTACAAATGGGAGAATTACAGTTTGCCTCAAACAAAACTAAACAAAAACAAAATTAAAGTTAAGGTACTCAATATCTATGAAATTTGCTGTGCTTTTAGAGTTATATCCATCAGCCGAAACGATTTATTGAATCTAATAGTTTTAAGATGGATTACAAAAAGTGTCTATGAGAGTTTATTTTCAACTATGAAATGTCCTACTCCGTACACATCTAGGCTGTTATAAGTATTTAAAAAAACAAATACTGAAGGAGTAAATATTAACTCTTGCAGCTCAGCTGGCTAGCTTGCAGAATGATGAGGACCCGGTAGTTCAAGTTTAACCTGGAGAGCATGGTTTTATTAGCCTAGCATACAGGCTAATCTTTAGTTAAAAAAGTTGCCAAAACTTTCTCTCTCTCTCTCTTCTCTTTCCTCTCCCCCCTCTGAACCTGGCCTATCAAGTTGAATTATGGTCAACATCTTTCCCCCATGAGTCTCTTCCATGTCAGTCCTGCAGGGTCACTAATGAATATATCCAATGAAATGTCATCACATTTTTGTTAGGGTATATAGTAACATTTTGTTTTCCCTAGATGATGAATCATGATGTTTTAGGTGACCTTTTGCACTGCCTCTTGAGACACAGACACAAAATATTCAACCGCAATAGGCTGATTGCCATGGAATGTGCTAAGCTCATTTATGACACCAGAAGGTTGATCCCTTTGCCTTCAGGCCAATATGTCAACTTTGCACATAACCCACGTAAATAAATAATTGTAAAATGTCCATCAAATATGCATATTCTGGGTCATGCTTGCTCATTTTACAAGGTAGTAATAATAACACTCAACAAATGTACATCTCTTATAATAAAATAATGTAGTTTTGTTGTGTAATGAGCACTAATGCCTCCAGGTGCCAATGATGATGACTTCTGTAGTCTTGTCATTGCTTCGTGCAGTTTTCTGAGGAAGAAATCTAGTAGTTGTACAACAAAAGATAGATTTCACATTATTTTCTCTTACAACGCCTCATCATTATTTCTTCCAATTGTCTTCTATCTTCCTAAATCCACGCTTTTTCGCCCCTCTCGCATCCTGTTACTCTCACACTTAGCGAGTAGAGGTTGTGCTGCCTTCCTCGCATGTTTCTGTGCTGTCAACACTTTCTAAAGATAAAACCTCCACTCCACCCGTCAGCTACCAGAAACTGCTAAAATGGACTCTTAAATAAGGGTTTCTGATTGGCACTCTGACGAGGAGGTATTGAGAGACAACTGAACAAATAAAAGGGAGATGTTGAAGTGGAGGCTTGGGCTAAACGTTGTTCAACCTGAAACTGAGGACACTCTGAACCCTGCATTAAAAGATAAATTCCTGTTAAATTGACGCTAATCTCCTAGTGAGGAAAATACAGTGAGTACTCCGAAGAGCTGGATCATTAAAGTGCCATGAAGGCCTCTCCAGTGCAGACACATTGCCTGCAGAGAAGTGCTTACACCAGCAGACAAAGTCACTGCATTGCTGACCATGCCAATGGGTTCTCCTTCTCATATGCAACCGAAACAACTCATTAACTCACACACATTATCACAGCCTCACTCACACATACACGCATCAGAGAGCATCCTTAATCCCAAATTGGCAAGCCTGAATGTAATTTGATCTTTCCGTTAGCATCGATGCCAAGAAATGCCAAGGAGAGCTGTCTTTCTTAAAGTTGTACTCCATTTTCAGGAAGATCAATGAACAACTGAGGGATCTCCCTGACATTTGACCTAAATACAATCAAATCCTGATTCTTGTCAATCAAACCGGAAAGCAGATGAAGATGGCAAGATTAGGAAAATCTGTACGGAATTGATCCTTTCCTGCATTTCAGTCACATAAACCAAATGATGATCATGCGTGTGGCACAGTCAGCTACCCATGCGTTCAATCCAAAGCCATGCAATCCTACCACACAGACCAACTAATAGTGATTTAGAGATACTTGATTCCACAAGCAATTTGCATTCTTGATTGTGACAGACTTTTCACTTAATGAAAAAAATGCTGACCACTCCTCGGGCGATTTGAAGGTCAAGGCCCTGAAAGGATTAGAGAGTTTTAAACTGGCAGATGAGTGAAGAGCTGAACTGTTTCGTTGAAGCAACGCTGAGAGGGGGTTGAAAATGGTCAGTAGATCTCTAAAGCGAATGGATTCCTGTGACGCGCTCATGCTATCAGATTATACGTCCAATGCTGCAGAATTGCAAAGTGCCACTCCAGAGTATCAACTCCAGTCAGGATCTGGTTGTTGCTGAGCATCTGTGCCATGCTGGATGAAAATCTGGATTGTGGGCAATAGAGTGAACCAACTTTATTGACAATCTTTGGTCAAATTAAAGTTTTACTCTCGCCCTTGTAAAATATATGCATCTCATATGGTGAGGATGCAGCCTTCTCTAGCCGAGAGAACCAAGATGAGCCGTGGGAGGGTGTGTGTTTTATGTGCATGAGTGTGAGAGCCGTTTGCGTAGGATACATGTGCATCTATTGCATATAGCCCATATGTAGATATGGTGTTTCCCTGATAGTCCTTCTGCAGCAGCACACAGCCACTACAAAATGATGAGCGCCACTGCTAAAGTTTCACACGATCATTTATATCCTCTGCTCTTGTGTGTCACCGAGTGCGTGGCTTAGCCTCTCCACACACACATGGAGCAGATCAATTAAAACACAAGTCATAATGATGTTTTAATGAAAACGCAACTCATGGCTTTTCTTTCCTGTTGTTTTTTACCACTGTTTTGGAAGAGGAAAACAGGAGTACAGGGAAACCGGCTTTAAAAGTGACATATATCCTAATATGCAGATGTGAAGTGTGGTTCATGTGGTAGTAACTGGTGAATAGTTGGACAAGCAACAGATAAATACTCAAAGAAATTTTAACGAACCTTTAAAGTTCTAAATTTGAGAACATAATTAAGTTAAGTAAGGGTTTGTCCATAGCAATCTAAGTAGGGGAGCAGGTTCAGGGGTTTGTCCCTTACATTGGTTAAATACAAACTGCTCCAGCATGTTGCAAACATATGTCTCAAAGTGATTTGTATGATAATAGTTTAGTCATTATTTTCTTCTTACATTTTTTGATTTGACACTGTAAAAATTAAAACAAGTTATGTCACAAACTAAATTGACAAACTGATTATTTTCTGTATGTGTACATGTTCTCTCCTTAACACTACTAGTCCCAGTGCTAGAGACCTTTCCCCTCATCACGTTCTCAACCAATCCAGAGCAACGATTCTAGGATCCAGAATTAGCACCGCTATCACTGGCATGGAGAATGTTGACCGTGGAGACATGGAGGAAAGAAGTGAGCAGAGGCAAAGTGCGGGGTGATATAAAGAAGAGTGAGTTGCAGACAGAAACAGGATTACATCGCTTGTTTTAGGACAGGGCTGAAATGTGAAAGTAATGAGAAAAGAGACAGCTAAATCATCCACGTGTTCTCAGAGCATTCCTTTTTTTCTAGATTAGGAACATAGACATACTTTACATGTTAAGCCAAAAGACAAGAAAATTCCAGAGTGAGAAAATTAAATCTTGTAGCAGCTGAAACACTAAATGTGACATGTTCTGTCAAATGTGCTAGATAATGGTAAAATGTATCTATGGCTGTATGTGTATGTATGTTTATCAGTCTACAGCCATGCTAGCAGCTACGTGAGGCTATGCTAGCAGTTACGTGTCGCTTACAGCTAAGACTGATGGTACTGTCATTAGTTTTGCCGGTATTTAGTCCAAATATAAGGATTGGACAAACTGAAATTTTGACATGGTGCGAAATGAAAAGTTCAGGTATTCGTAGTAGCCAGTTAAAAACGAGAATGTGTGTGTTGCTTGATATCTCTTATCATTCCTTCCCTCTCTTGAAAATCTCTCATTCAGTTATTTCTTGCTAGTCTTATCATAACACATCCCCTTTTGTGCTGCGATCTATTTCTTTAAGCACCCTCTAACTTTCAATGAGACACACACTCTGTCTCCTCCTTCCTCCTCCTCTTCACTATCCCAGACTAGGAAGAGTTAAGGGCATCACACTGTGAAGCATTTACCAGCCCCAGAAGGTAACCGGAGCGTACACGTTATGGCCACATACACATGAAAAGCTTCCGTTCACTTTTCTCTCTCGAAACTGTGTAAAGGCTCCCGTCATACATGTTTAATACAAATGCTGACGCATGATGACAATCCCACGTTGGATTGGAGAAATTTCACATTGCAGTCAAACGTGTCCTCTGACTGGGAGGTCTCATGTCTGACAGCAGCATGTTCCACGTGTAAACCCCTGGACAGCCATCTGAGCGTGCAGTGCAATGTGTTCTCAGGATGTGTCTGACTGTGTGTGTGTGTGTGTGTGTGTGTGTGTCTCCAGGGAGAACCTTGTGTTGAACAGGTATATAAACATGTCACACAGCACTCACCGATGCAGGCGTGCACACGGACGGTCAGCTGGGTTCGTAGAATAACACTGTGCTTCTTCCCTCTGGACCTGACGAAAGAAAGAAAAGCATAACAAGATCTTTATGAAAGCGGCAATGTTTTCTAGTTACTGCACCATTTCACGAACAACCCCTCGCTTCAGTGGAGTGACCTGTCTAGTTTCACAATTTATTCACGCTTGATGCGGGAGAAGAATATACTGCAACAAATGACATGGCATTGAATACGGAAGTGCATTTATCTCACCCAGTTGGCTACTGCTTTAAGGAAAATAAAAAAGGTTACTTATGTCAAGGAACATTTTATTTTAACACAAACACTATGAGGCAAGGACTTGTTATGATGGACCTTTTTTTTTATAATGCAGAGGCTGTTGGCATGATGGGAATCGTGTAGACAAACAGTGGCCTGCATTGAATTTGTACCCCCGCCCCCTATACTGATACGCATCTGAGCCTTGAGGACAGACCGCAAAAGTGGCAGAGCAGACACAACACACATACACACACACCCCTGCATACCATGGTGAGCACACATTCATACACAGCATATTTCCAGTGGGAAAACAAAAGGAGCCCACACTAACATAAGGGTAAAGGATGATGGTATTTGGAGAACAACTCCAACTCTCGCTCTCCTGACTTCAGTTGTTATCTTCCAATCTGTGGGAGAGCTAATCACTGACTTCCATCGCTGACATGCTGATAGCAACCAATCCAAACAGGGAAAGCACTGCTCTGATAGCATGCAAAACATGCAGTGAGGATAACACACACCCAAACAAGAAACCAGCCGGCCTCCTATCCTTCTGTTAAGCTGCGTTATCAGCTTTGCTCGGAAATAGAGCAAAAATTGTAGCACAATCTGCTGAGATGCTGATAGCTGTTTGTCTTGCAAATTAATTTCCCTTGCTAGACTAGTATGATAATGTCTTGTGTGAGAAGGACGGGTGGGAATGAGGCTGCATGCCAGTCAGAAGAGTGGAAGGATAATTAGACCAAAGATGCAATCATTGGATGTTGAGACATTAAAAGACTGTGAAGGATAAGAAGGGATGTTTTGGATTTTAAAAAAATGCTTAGGGAGCTTGGAAGATTCATTCTACTCAATGGTTTGTTTATTCAAATCGCTGTTTTAATATGTGTTGAATAATACACAAACGGCCCTCATGGCTTGGAGGAACACTGCTCTACATGAAAATCTACAGCAGTGTCCTCCTGCTATTTCCTCTCCTTCAGTGAAAGCATCCTCTGAGCTCTCCTCGTCACCAGAGGACGTGTTGACTGTCGCCTGTGGCGAGCAGCGGAATCACAATATTCTGGGTGATGATCCCTATTCATTAAACTATTCTTTATAAAACTAATTTGTGTGTCTATTTCACATGTAAATAGTATCCATAAGCCAATCGGCATAATGCCATCATACTGACAAACAGATTTGAATGGCCATTCATATACAATTGCAATAATAATACATTTTATTTGTATCCAGCTTTAAATGTTATTCAAAGGCACGTAACATGTTAAAAACAGCAAGGGGTTTTCTTGTGATTATTATAAGATTAGAGACGATCCAGCTGGAAAAGACACATGTTAATTTGTGACAGACAGCTGTTAATGAAGAACATTATTAAATGAAGAGACACACCTTAACAATCCCAACATTCACAACCATATGGCTTTCAAGACAGCCGTCAAAACCTGTCTGACTCTAAAGTAAAATGTGTGGTTTGAGGCTGAGATCTTGAGTATAATTAGTTTATTTATTTGTGGCAGTATTTAAACGGTGTTCTTCATACAGAGGGAGGACTGGAGGTGCTTAGTCAGAAGCATCCATCCTCAACCTTTGTGATGTTGTGCCAAGAAAGGAGCAAACCCAACCCAATGTGTGACGAATGTCTTACTGTCAGTACAGGCTGACCTTAGATGACAGAACTTCTGTCAGACCTGTTCAATCCAACCGGTTCTCCAAGATCCTAACCACTTAAGAAACACACGCAGGCCTTTATACACCTGTCCATAATCTGTCACATGACTTGCCAGGTGCATGAGAAAGACACACCCACTTTGACAAAGAAGTAAATGTACACATGGAAACAACCACACACTGACACTTATCATGAAGTCTCCAAAGAGATCAACATACAACAGCTCTCCACAAACGGCTGGCAATAACTATCACATATATGGAAAAATAAAAATGTATATATATATATATATATATATATATATATATATATATATATATATATATATATATATATATTTAACCATGTTGAAAATCATGTACATTTTTTAATTGTTGATCGCACAAAGAGCTGCAGTAGCATCCAGATTATCGTGCACCTGGCAGCACTGAGGTGCTGTTTCACACATACAAGACAAGATGTATCAGGTTCTAAATGAATCAGGCTTAGGGTCATTATTATAATTATTATTTAATTCTCTTGTTAACCCGAAAGAGAGGCATAATACTGGACGACAGTGCTATTACAAAGTGATCATGCTGTTTCTTCTGGACTTGACAGGTTTGCACACTGTGACATTTTTTCACAAAGATCAGAATATCAATTATTGTAAAAACACAGCGAGAGAGAGCTGTAGCGGTGGAAGGGAGGGCACATCTGTCTCGCTTTCCACAGCGCTTCATACTTTCCATGAACTTGTGCTTCCAAGAAATCCATATCCAGCGGCTTGTGATTCTTCCCATTTTATAAGAATGGAGAAACTCCGAAAATATATGTGTGTGAAGGGGGGGTAGAGAGAAAGGGTTCGAGATGTTTTGACAGTGAAGACTGAGAGTGTATAAGACTATTTGGAGGGGTATAAAAGTGAATCTGTCTCACCCTGTGTCGTCCTGCTGAAAGCCCTCCAGCTCGTCCTTTTGCTCGGCCAGAGAGGACTCCAGATCCAGATAGGTGCCATTGTGGGAGAGCTGCAGTGTACAGTCATCAAGCTATGGGAAAGAATGAAACAATCTTTTGAAAACAGAAGTCTGAAGGAATTATATATAATACTTGATTAAACTGTGTTGAACTAAACTCAGGGGACAACTTAAAAAGTGGCATTTACACCTAAAATAGGGATGGAAAATATGATTCAGCACATGGACATACGCAGGGTGGCATGTGAACATTCCCTGGCCATGCTGTGATACGTGCATGTGCCATCCACAGGAATGATATTGGTCTCTGGATCCCTACTTTGTTTAATACACTCACTATATCTCTGCATGTGTTTCGCACCCTTTTGAGGCCGTAAAATATAGCCAGTTCACGGGGCGAGGATTTCAACACGAGTCGAGTGTGTACGGTGATCCAAAGTGGGAGAGCCATATGCGGTGTGCTTTCAGCGTTGCAAAGCTGTTAAGGGAATTAACTAGTGAAGACATAGCAATAAAGGCTTCAGAACATGAAACCAGAACCAGAGGGAAACAGAGAATGAAAGGTTTCTCGTGCATTTAAATACCAGCTGTGAGAGGAAAAATGACCCTCAAAGTTGAAATTGTGTACAATCTCGACATGTTTGTGGAGGGAGCAATCACAGTTATTCCCACATACAGAAGTTGCGCACAGATTCTGTGTTGCGCTTCTCAAGAACAGAGCAATCGTGCGCCCATCCATCTGAGATGGTATGATCTGAGGTCGCACTGCAGAGCGGCCGACGTCAGAATTCACCAGCTTTGCTCTGTGAAATGGGAAACCCTGCTGAGTCGGAGACCAGGTGCACAGTAATGTATCCGCACACCCCTGGCATTGATGTTTACAGTCACAAGTTGATGGCAGGTGCAAGCAGCCGTCCCAGCTACAACTCGTAAAAAGTGACATACATCATGGCATTATTGTTACAATAAGCTATGAGCTTTACAACTCGTTGTCAAAGCCGCCGATGTATGAATAGGCGGCTGAGATCAGCATCATGAGTTGAGTTAGCATTTAGCACCTACGCACACGCCTCTGGTGTGCTGCCAAACGCCCCCTGGCTGTCTGGTCAAGCTGCATGACGACACACCCTGACCAGCAGAGACCTCTTGATCACAAGACCTGCTGCTGCCCTCCGTCTGTCCCTCCTTCTCACTGGGAAACGGAGAGACGGACTGTCGGATGGACTCACAGCATAAATATAACCTTGCTATATTTACCCTGCACTGAGGCAGCATGCACACAAGCTCAAGAGTGGGTGTGTCTGCAGGGTCTGGGAGTTAACAGGGGGGCACTACCAAGGCTAACCTAACCTTTCATGAATTATTTAAGCCAGGGGCCACCAAGCTTTTTTATCTGAGAGACACCCGAAAGATAGAGAGTAGTATGGAGGGTTCATTTTGTGATAATATCTTGGTTTATCTTAAATTATAATGCATGTAAAAGTCTGTCTGTGTTCATTGGTTACTGTTAAGGAGTCCTCACAATAATTGTCCGTAATGTTTTACCAAGTGATCATATCGGAAAATAGAGAAATCATTCAACCTTTCATACATTTAAACATGTGCCTGGAAACATCTCGGCGAGTACGCTGCGATCGTTTGGTTCAAGAGTTGAAGTTGAAGTTCAAGGAGTAGGCTACATGTTGTGGTATTTGTTCCATCCCTCCTCCACTGTGATTGGGCAGCTGGGTAAAAAGTGACACTGACGAGCGAAGCGTTTTACCCATATTTGAACATATTTCAGCTCTCGGTGGCCATAACAAAATGACAAACGTGCAGCGCTCAACACAGAATAGACGCTCGGCACAGAAGACGATGCTGCCGCTTGCAGCATTGTGTAAATGCAAGTCACTCCCATTGCAAATAATCCAAAACATATGCTGGCCTTAGGGGGGAAAAAAAGTCTTTGACCTAACAACTCTACCGGTGACTTGTGCTATTTTCAGAAACATGATTTTAGATTAGATAGAATCAAGCGATTTAAGCTCCTCTTAGTTTGTTTTGATCTAGTTCTGCTTTTTCACTATAACTCTCGAGTCGTTTCAGGTCCCGCCATTTTCTCCGGCCATGCAATCAACTGATCCCCGTCACCTGTTTTTTTCCCGCCCATCTCCTCACCTGCGACCACTTTCACTTGGTCCCTGTCAGATTGTCTTGAGCTACCCAGCTCTCCAGAGTGTCCGCATATATGCTGATCGGCCTTTTTCTGACTCTATTCGCGTGGTGTTGACCTCGCATGAACTGTAAAGTAAACTGAACTGAACTCCTTGCAACTATAACTATCTCATTGTCTTGCTTTTGGATTTAATCAGCCTGTGAATGTTCCAATTACTTTCAATCTAGGTTCTTCTAGTTCTTCTAGTTTCCTAGAAGGACATGAATGTGTGTACCAAATGTTCATCCAAAGAATACGTCTAAATGTATTGACTAATTAAGAAGATAAAAAAACACAAGCATTTTATGCAAATATTTTTAGGGCCCTCTTTGTCGTCTAGTGATTTAGGTTCGGCTACATAGGAGGGGTAGTGACGGGGGAGGGGTAATCATGCCTTGTCCCACTTTCCTGCATCTTTGTCGGACAAAAGCACTTCTTGTGCCCAATCCACTGGCATTATTCAGCGTTTTTTTTTTTTTTTTATATTCCACTAGAGGCTTTGTTTATGTCTCGAACACATGGCCCAAGACCGAGCCCCACCACCACCTTCTCCTCCAGCTCCCTGCTTTCTTTTGTTGCTCCGCTTTTAATCGACACACATTACTCAATCGTACAAATACTGCTTGGAAAGCAAGAAGTGAGCCCCAGCCACTCTGTAACACAATACGCTAACAGCTAACCCTGCGAAGGGTGTCTCCTTCCTTAAACACTTCGCTTGGGTAATAGTAGTAATAACATAAAAAAAACACATCATGCTGGACGGAGCCGGCAGAGAGGTGGCTCCAGAAGGAACCGCAAGCTCTTCACACTCAAGGCTCCAGGACGGGCCAGGGAAACACTTAGTGGCTAGTAGACTTTGCACTCATTTAATCAAATTCTCCCAGAAGAGCAAAGCTGGGAGAAAATAAAATTGGGGGTAGGGGAGTAATTACTTCCATGTTAAAACAACACCAAGCCTGCCGGCGATCACGACGGGCCGACACTTAACAATAACCTTACGTAACTTAAACGATGGGTTTTTAAGAACTTTTTTGAGTCAAACTTGGAGCCACAGAGGATCATTTTCTTTGAAGAGCGTGGAGGAGGGTGTGTTCTACACAGCTATTAAATGTCCCAGTGTTGCTTTAATGGGAACCCTTTGGTAATGAAATAAAAGTTCAGCTGTGAAGTCTTGACTTTGTTGTTTTTGAGGGGAATGGGTTTATGTTTGACTGATGGTGAGGCTTCTGCATTAAGCTTAACATCTATGGATCATTTTTAGGGGGTAACTTGTCTTAGTGCTTAATTTAAGTCCGATCTTTGAACGTCTTTAACATTCAAATGTGTCTTTTGAAAAGGGATAGTAGATTCTGTGAGAATAAAAAAGGAAACTTCTTTGTTCAGCAGTTTGGATAAAATGACACATCCCATGCACTGATTTAGCCCTGGCAAGTTAGCCGAACCACGTGTGTGTGTGTGTGTGTGTGTGTGTGTGTGTGTGTGTGTGTGTGTGTGTGTGTGTGTGTGTGTGTGTGTGTATATGTTCATATGTGTGTTTGTGTTTGAGTCTATAAAGTGGTGCATGGTCAGAGAGGTGGAAGAGGAGGTTGGAGGAAGAGGTCAGGAAAACCACAGCACCCAAAGTGAGGAGAACAAAGTGTCGCAGGGTTCCAGGCCCCGGCCGCAGGAATTCTGGGACAAGTGACCTATACTTTACATGCAGCCCAGCCAGCCATACACAGAGCTCTACCATCACGACATAATAATACAGTAGGCTTTTCTCAGGGAAGAGCGCACAAGGTTAAAAAGAAAAGAGAGAAAGGCTGCTTCAACAAAGAAGGATTGAGAAATAGCTCAGGAAATTGTCAAACCTTCGCTAGCTTTGACATTTTCCAACGATATAACATTCAACACCAACGTTTGAATCCTGGACAGCCTGTTGAGAAAATTTGCAACAGTCCAGTTTCATCCCTATAATCTAAGCCCGATATCCAGTTGTCACTATGCACAGTCTTCCTTCTGATGTGAACAAAATTGCAAACATGAACGCAGGCTGTGCCATCTGTCTGTGTGTAGGTTGTAATCATAAGCTTTGCTGTGCTGTGGGCCATTCTTCATTTGTTTTGTGGCTTTTAAAGATGGGGCAGCAAAAGATCTATTTGTTCTGAAAAAACAACTCTGCTGTCGAACGCTGGTTTGCCATCAAGGTTGTGTGCCAGCAGTGGAACTCTCTCTTTCTCTCTGTGCCTTAATTCAGTCAGTTTTCATCTTGAATTATACAGCATCTATATACAAATTAAGAATAAATACAAGGTCACAAAGTATCTGCTTCACTTGTCTGGGTGTGTGTTTGTTGTGACCCAACCTCGTCAGTAAGGAATGTGTTGCTACTCCTTTTTTTCCCTGGGTTACTGGGTTTAACACTGAAATTCACTAAGAATGGTACACAGACACTTTCTATCCCACACCCATTGTAATCCGACACTTGCCGCTAAATGTGATCATCTGTGATTCAGGACTTTCGCTGGGAATCAGAGCTTTCACAGGCACATGCAATCTGGCTGCACTAATGCCTTTGCACACCTGTCACTGTGACAGAGTGCAAAACACTTTGCGAAGCAATTTTTGAGATTGGGATCTATTCTTATTTGTATATGGGCATATAATAGACATTTGCAACCTTGTTTCAGTCCTCAGGCTGGAGAGCCTATCAGTTGTGCTTGCAATGTGTTCTCAAAATAGCCTCTGAATGATGGTTATGGAAGTGTGTTTGCAGTCGGCTTGAAGTGAAACACAGCAGTGAAAACAACCTCGTATAGTCCCGTTCAAATCTATGTGTGTCTGAATCTCAAAATATATTTTTCATAATAAAGATTATTTTTAAGAGTAAATAATTTGACTTTGTACTTTAGTTTTTCTGTATATTATGTTGCGTTATGGCGGATTGTATCACTCTACAATCCCTCCTAATATATCAATAATTCAATTACAAATTTGCCTCGGAGCGCTTTACAATCTGTACACATAGGACATCCCTGAATCCCGGGAATATAATAAGTGTCCCAAGGCAACACATCACCTCAGGCTAGTTGTTTACCACGCTGGTAATCCTACCTTGTGTGGAGTCTTGAGGAGCCGGTGGATGCCCGCTAACTGGTTGATGAGTGGGATATCCTCCCTGAAGGTGTACAGCGGCGGTCTGGTCGGTTCCGGGAAATTGGTGCTGTTGAACGGATCGGTGTCATCTAAAAACTGAACCCTGCAGACAAACGTGGCCATTGTGCATCCATGCAAGTATCTCCTCCGAGAGGGCAGCCCGGTTCAGTGAGAGCTGTGTAGATCTGTCGGCTATACGGCTCGGGTCGCTGTGCGCTCCTCTCCTGGTAACGACAACAAACCCGGTGTCTCCAAGTGTCCTCCCGCAGGACCAGTGGGGGGTAGGAGTAGTGGGGTGGGTGCTGGAAGCCGAACGGGTGGCACGAGGAACCGGCCAGTCTCTCGTCTCGCCTCCCTCGCTGTGGTTGCGCTCGCCCTCGGGGTTTTTTGGTGAGTTATTCTCGGAGAGGCAGGTGGCTAGTGATGCCGGAGAGTGAAGGATCAGCGCAGCTTGGGACAGCCGGTCTGCTGTCTGTCTGAGTCTCAGTAAATCCCCCCCCCCCCCCCCCCCCCCCCCTTTCTATTTTCCCCTCTGCCTCATCTCTCCCTCCTCCCCCTCCCTTCAGTTCACTGCCTCCGGCTTACTTTAGCCTCCTATATGAAAATGAACTGCACTAATCCTACACAAAAATATTTAGAACACTATGAACATATAGCCTGAATGAATTACATAACTTTTTTATTGTCAACCTTAGATAAAATACTCAACCATAATCGTAATATACCATAAAGTAATTAAAGTAATAAATAGAGTAAATCAAATATATTCATAAGTCAACATATGCAATGAAACATATTATTGAGTGAGTATTCCTCAATATTTCCTTTGAAGACAATGTTGTCAAAGAGCTGAGAGTACACAGACAGTTGTAAAGTCCAGATCAGAGTAATATCTGGATGAATATTTCCTGAGTTTTGCTGCAATTTGGAACAATGCTGACCTCTTGTGGCAAATTATATTTAATGCAGGTTACACAGTATTTCTCTCAGTTATTCAATTCTCGTAATGTACCTGTAGCATATTAAACTAATTGTTGAATAATGTAATATTTAGCCACTATATGTGTTAACATACCCAAGGAAATGTGTTCTCAATGATATGTTTTTATATATATATATATATATATATATATATACATATATATATATGTATATATATATATATATATATATATATATATACATATATATATATATGTATATATGTATATATATATACATATGTGGGCTTTATAGGGTTAATTCAGTTTGATAGACAAATAGAACAGCCACTTAGAGGTGCTCAAATTGACAAGTTGACATGTGACAATAGAGTTTCACTTTTGGATAACAGAGTTCCACTGAAACTGAAGTGATGCCCCATGTTGTCTTATTATAATCAGAATTATAAGCAGCACTGATCTGGAGCTTTGAGTATTTTTAGCATGTTTGTCTGGTTGTCTGTGTTTGTTGTAATGTATGTTGAGACGGATGCCTCATTTTCTACTGTTAATTACTGTAAACCAAGTCTACCTACGGGTACTAATAAAGTAACCAAACCAAACCAATCCAAAATTCCTCCATTATTATATTTGGGTTAATACTGTGTATACACGCCAGGATCGCTATACAATCCTCATCTGCTAACATGTGATGGGCCCAGAGTTACCCAGAGTTACCCGAGGTCAGCCAGAGAAAATTATCCAGCGAAGTACCACCGAGAGAAAAGTCGCAACGTACCGCGTGTTCGGTGAGAATTAGCATACTATGCTAGCACCATGAGTCGGCGGAACAGCGAGCCGAGTAGCCGTTGGTCCCGGGCTAGTTTTTGATGGAGATGAAAAGAATTATGAACTGTGGGAGACAACATTTTTGGGCCATCTTCGGTTGCAAAAGCTTAAGTATACTATCCTAAATGAGCCTGCTATCGATGAGGAAGAAGGATCAGAGAATGCAGAAGCATACGCAGAGCTAATCCTGTTTCTGGATGATCAAAGTTTGTCGCTTGTAATGAAAGAAGCAGCAGACAACAGACTGAGAGACTATTATGGGGGGAAAGGGAAGCCACATGTAATTAGTTTGTACACAGAACTGACTTCACTTCGAAAGTAGAGCAGTGAGTGTGTGACCGAGCTTTGAGAAACGCAGGTTAGACATTGAGTGACGGGCTGTTGGTGGCAATGATTTTGAAGGGACTGCCAGAATCATTTAAGCCGTTTGATATTCATGTCACGCAAAGTGAGGTGGAACGGCGTCCAAAGACAACGTCATGCTGGTGCAAACACAACAAAGTGTCAGACCCGCTGTGGCAAGTGCAAGTGACCGCGGAGCTGAGAGTGCGAACATGGTGTGTGAGCATGGTGTGCTTCAGATGTGGCAATAGATGGCACAAAGCCAGAGCACGTCAATGCAAGCAGCCAGAGGAGCGACTGTAATCTTCAAACAAGGGAAATACGTTCTACAAGACAGAGATGGTACAACATTCCACATTCATGAGTATGACAGACTATATTACCTAGAAACAGTAGATGATAAATGTGATGACCAAAGTCAGGGGTGTTTTGATATGCAGACATGGCATGATTCCCAAGTATGTCAAATAATTTATCCCAGAACTCCTTTAATTTAGAGCATGACCAAAACATATGGGTATGGTTGGCGGGTGATAGTTTGCACCTGTTGCAGCTGTCATTGGTATTCGGGTAAATTTTGGCTAGACAGGCGTTTGTATAGTGAACGCGGAACAACATTTTGCATTGTAGTAGCCCATGTCTTGCACAAATAGAGGAAGAGTGGGTTAAGGCCAGAGTGTGAGCCCAGCGGTTTTCAGATACTGGTTTACCAATTTCTCTTTCCCAGGTCTGTCTCAGATGAGATGTCTGATCCGGATTAAGGGAGTCAATGGAACCATAGATAATTGAGATTGGGCGTTTTTGTGCTGTATCTAGAGTAAGCAAGGAGTCAGCCATAGCATCGGATGATGACGTCTCTTCTGCCCACAACACATTGCTGTTAAAAAGACAGAACTGATTTTAGCTTGTCTGAATTGACTTGCCAATGTTTAAACTGGCATATGGACTTGTACATGAATAAATATTATTTCATATTGAAGACATTTCTGTAAAGCAGGGCTCATGTTACCAAACAATAATCATTATTATTCATGTCAATTTGATGTGTTCTCAAAATAGAACAATGGCAGGGAAACCAAAACAAATATTGAATGTGTTCAAATATGTCATCAGGTATCTATTCTCTGTGTATATGAGCCTCACATAATTTGATCACAATTATCTAATTTTTAAACTTCATCAAACTGAGTAAATCCAGCATCGGCCATTATTTTAGTCCCTGCAACCCCTTCTTGGTCCAGAATATCATCAAGACTTTGGAAATGCTTTTCTCTGGATGAACTGTCCTTATTCTTCTGAACTCCTCTGAAACAGAAGATGAAAAGAAAAAAACATGATCAAGATGATCCACCTTGCTGAAACAACTAATACAGTAGTCCTCCCAGTAAAATGTACTATTGAGCAACAACACAAACTACAGCCTCCAAAATGACAATATATTTAAACTAGGGCTGGGCAGAAAACTATTAACGGCGTTAATTATTTGATCATGCGTTAACTCGTTTTTTTGTTTTTTTTTGCATTGGGAAGGGCTTAATGCTCCAGCACACAGGTGCTGCACTTCAGTGCACTTGTTCAAGCCAACACAGACTGGACTTTTCTCACTGAGTAAGAACAACTGAACTGAACAAGATCAAAAGCAATTATTGCTTTTGTATAAAGTTAATCAATTGCTGGTCTTTAACATACATCTTTAAGGTAAGCAACAAACTGAACATGACTAAAGAAGGAGTGGCTTGTCCCTCATAGGGACCCTTAATACTGAACAGACTGTTTATGTTGTTCCCTGATAAAAGACAAATGTTTCTTCTACAACATGATATTAAGCTGTTTTACATTAGAATGAAATAGTCTATAACATCTGAAAATAAATACAATATTTATTTGAATGACCAGTCATAGAAGCATTACAAAAATAAAATACATCTTTTTTTTTCTTCCCTGTCATATTTTTTATTCATATACTGTTAACTTGCTAACAGAGTGCCTGTTATATTGTTCTGATAACATTACTTTAAAATATAAGCTTGCAATACACTAGTTTTTACTTCATTATTGAATTTGGCGCATAATGCGATTAAACGCGATTAATCTCAGAAAAATAATGCGATTAATCAGTTAATTTTTTTCAACTTTGCCCAGCCCTAATTTAAACCAATACCTCTGTGAAACAGCTTCAAAAAAAGATATAACGTTAAGACACCCATGACGATGTTAGTGTTACAGTTAACGTTACGTTCTTTGTTTGTACCTGTGTGTGTGTTGGGGATGCACATGAGATCGTTCTCTGCGCTGTCAGCACAGAGCTCACTCGTAAAGTGGACCAAAAACGTTGCCACAAAACATAGCGGTTCTTCCACGTCTGTAAAGCAAGTTAACCAGACCATAGCCTCACTATCTAACCTAAACTGACCCTGTCACGTTCCTGTTAGCGTTAAGTATTCAGTGCTCAAACACTGACTTTCACTGATGGGTAAATAAGAATGTAAAGGGTTAATTAAACATATAACCTACCCCAGTGGCTCCCGTCCATGAATTTTCTCTTGACTGGTTAAACTCGGCCGTCCTTTCCCAAGTTCTTCTGTTAGGTCGTTTCGCTAAAGAAGAGCAATGGACTACTGTAAAACATGTACTGAGATATCTGAAAGGCACAAATGACAAAGAGTTGTGTTACACAAAATGTGGCAGTGAGAAACTGGGGCTACATGCATACAGTGATGCAGATTGGGAAGCTGATGTAACTGACAGGCGTAGTACAACAGGTTACTGTTTAAGCCTAAATGAGAATGGTCCTTTTGATTTCATGGAAATCCAAGAAGCAGCCCACTGTTGCACTATCAACTTGTGAGGCAGAGTATATGGCATTAGCCACAACCACACAAGAGTGTATGTACCTAGTTTAACTACTAGAGGGCATTGACGGATGTCAATACGCACCACCTAAGGTTTATGAGGATAACCAAGGTGCAATAGCCTTAGCAAAGAACCCTGTAAGAAGACAGAGATGTAAACATGTTGACATCAAGTATCATTTCATAAGATCAACTGTGAATGATGGGAGAATAAGTTTGAACTATTGTCCAACAGACCAAATGGTTCCAAATGTGATGAAAAAACCTGCAACAAAGTTTAAGTTGAATAAGTTTGAAATGTTTATGTTTGGGGACTAACCATGTGTATGAAAATGTACATGATGAAAAGGGACAAAACCTGGTTATGATGTTTTTGTTTGTTTTGAAGATAACAGTGTGAGAACAAGTGGGGATGTTAACATACACAAGGAAATGTGTTCTCAATGACATGTGTGTATATATATATATATATATATATATATTTTTTTTTTTTTTTTTTTTTTTTTTTGTATTGCCATATGCAGGCTTTATAGGGTTAATTCAGTTACTGTTTGATGGACAAATAGAACAACCAATTAGAAGTGCTGAAGTTGACATGTGACAAAGTTTTACTTTTGGATAACAGAGTTCCACTGAAACTGAAGTGATGCCCCACGTTGTCTTATTCCTCCATTATTATTTAATTTGGGTTAACACTGGGTATACATGCCAGGATCGCTATACAATGTGCCATTTCACAGTTAAAGGAACATATTAAAATATTTTTTGTTTTAAATCAAGATGGTAAGGGCAGTCAGTGCCTTGCATGGAAGTAGCTTCCTGCCATCGGCGTGAGGAAAACACTTTATAAATGCAGTCAGTTACCATTTGCTTCATTACTAGACCCTTGTTCTGTACACCTGAAAACATCATCTGTGTATGTGAGCAAGAGCTATCACATAACTTCATAAATCCCTTGGGGGGAAATCAGTGGAGATCACCTTTTAGTTACCACTGGAGGGCAGAAAGCCACTTATTTTACGACGTACTCCGCTGATAAAACTCAAGGAAAACACATCATCAGCTTCGTGTTATAATAATGTGCATTCTTTTGGTTGTAAAGTGAAGAACAAAGTGCAAAGGTTTCTTCACACACCCTGATAATCACTCACTGTATGTTAGGTTATGTAGCTCTGCCACATTCTCCTGCATAGTTAAGAATGACCAGCTTTTGCTATCCTAACTTTAAGGTAATCTCTAACCATAAATAGGCATCTGGAATGAGTTGATGGTCTTTTAATTGGCCACGAAATGAGTAATATCTGAGATGTGGTCTTTAATACTTTCCATAACAAATGTAACCCAACTTCCCCTTTGTACCACAAATAGTGCTCAAGGAATGATGGCAGCATATTGGTTGAACGTCCTTAATTATTGCTCATGGTTACCAGACATTGCCAACAATACTTCACAGAAAAATTGGAGTCACTCTGCACAGAACCAGAGCGTAAAACTTGAGACATCTAGCTCATTGTTGAAGTTACTACTCTGCAATGTGACCTTAGGGTGTCTTAATGATCAGCTGTGCCAAAGCAGAAAATGACGTATTCTTACATAAGTTGAGTTATTATAACAGTAGACATATCTTCTCACAGAATGCAATGGAGTGTAAGCACCTCTTCCTTATCTGAACGACAATGTAGACATTAAAATCTGTTCTGGTCAATCCGGTGAGGAATTTTCTGAAATATTGTGTTTTTATTGTGGGTCGTGTTTTTGTACTTAGTGCAATAAACACATGGACTTTTAGTCTGTGTATCCTCACCTTTTGAATGGCACAACCACAAGATCAATATAATGTATTAGCAGCAACGTGTGTCACTTCCAACTGACACCAACATGAGTCTCTGGTTAATAAATTATACAAAATTAACTCCCTCAGAGGGATCAGAGTCCGGGTCAGTGGAGTCCTGTTTTTCTAGTGTGAGGTTTTTGTCTTCATGGCCTCAGCCTCATTTGCTTTAATTAGTGCACATTGCCCCAAGTGTGTCTATTAAATGTTCCACCACGCACAAATCCAGACACATTGTATTCTGATTGGCAGGAATATTTTATGATGTTGACACCCATGTGTCCTCAAAATGGTGGCTGAGATGTACAGATAAGTAGAATGTAAAAGACACACACACAGTCAGAGATTGAGATCTGCAGCACAGGGAATCTTCCAGCTTTGCCCGTTTTGATCTGTAGACTTCACAGACACCATGAGACTGGTGCTGCCAAACCCAGGACTGGATGACCGGATCCCCTCTCACAACGACCTGGAGAGGATGGAGAAGGAGGAGGCTGGGGACCGGCCCAAATGGGACAACAAAGCCCAGTATCTGCTCACCTGCGTGGGCTTCTGTGTGGGACTTGGCAACGTCTGGAGGTTCCCTTACCTGTGTCAAAGCCATGGAGGAGGTAGGCTCTCCTTATCTGTCGCTAAAATGTGAAAAGAACGCATGTAAACCGTTCCCACAGTGGAAAGTGAAAACTGAAAAGTATTTAATAAATGTGTTCAGAAATGTCCACATCAAATTATAATTGCTAGTTGTAATAAAGAAAAAAGAAATTAAATGTGACGATTCTGATTGCCTAGTTGATTGTGTTGAATTGGACCTAAAACGTCACTAGAATGCAATAAGTGGTGTTTGCAACACATATGTTGTCATGACGCAATCCCTGTTAATAATTCATGAAAACCCCTGTGGTCAGGTGTATTCATATTTTTGGCTACAGACAAATGATTCTGGTGGGAGTTGAAAGTATAAAAGCATACGTATTGAGCAAACAAACTCCATTAGTCAAAGTGGCACTATACAACCAAAATGCATCATTATGATTTTAATATCTGCACTCAAAGTGATTTAGGTTAAATATTAACTTACAAAGATGAATAAATGCCATATAAAGCTATAAAGTCCATTTTACAGCAAAGAACCACTGATGCATTAAAAAGCACGGTACATGGTGATTTTTGAGCTTGAACGTTTTAAAACACCAATGTGACTGAACGGAAGAAACACTGACTGCTGGTTAGCTGGCTTTGTGAATTAATTAAAGAAGTGTTTGGGCTGATTCCTAAACTTTATGTGAGCGGCGTGATTGCATGTGAACATAAACAAGGTCGTGTGCTGAGGAGTTTCCTGAGAGGTAATCAGATATCACTTATCAGACAAACCAGCATATCTCAAGTTAGCAAACACTCAGCCAAAGCAGCACAGTGGGCAGTACATCGGAGTAATATTGTATTCTATGAGGACGAATACATTTTCATGAAACTAAATCGTATATATCAACTAATTGAAACTGGATGAGTCAACAACAATGTTATCAGCTCTGTGAGGCTGCTTTGAACTATTTTAACGTCACCAACTAGCAGACCCTAACATACTCACAATGGCAATGCTAACATACTGATGTTTAACAGCTGTAATGTTTACCATGTTTAACGCTTAGTATATTTGCATGACTTGGTCATAATAATATTACCATTTTGAACTAATGATGTCACTATAAAAAGTTATGGGATTAGCAAAGTGATTACAATTCATCCTGTGAAGATCTTGAATGTCTGTGCCAAATGAAATGACATGACAATAGTGGAGACACCGGGAAATCAGGGGATTATCAAATCAGTAAGCTTCATACTCTAAGGAACATTATTGTGGGTGAATGGCAACCAATACAGCTGTTAGAGCAAAGTGGTGGATAGACAGATAACTGTTCCCAATAATCAATTACTCGTGTTTATTTGGAATAAAGAACCAGGTTGTTTGAGTGAGTAGTATTACCCACCATCCCCAAGCAGGCGAATAGAACCACCCTCAAGAAAATAATGTCAGGCAAACCTTCTTTTTTTCCCTTCTTTTTTCTTTGGAATAATTTAACACATATAATGGTTAAGCTACTTACAAACCACTTTTGAGGATTCAAACTAACTCCGACAGTAATTAAGATAGAATAGGCTAAATATGACAACATAGCTTATGTACACAAGTTAGTGTGGCCTACATTGACTCAGCAGAGGGAAAATACCGTTATTATCTTGCACTTGCCCTGAACCCTGAAGGAAATGCTGAAATAAATGGAAAACCTTTCAGGGGTGGACATCCGATCTCCCAACAATCTCTGTGCCACTGATGTCAAGGTCACGCACGAGCTGCCGTTCAGGCGACTCTACAATCTCAAGTGGTTCACCTTTATCTTACATACTGAGAGCTTCAGTGACATAAGTACTTAAACGACCTGCAGTAAAATGTAATATGGCAAAATGGCAAAACTCTTCCTCAAGAATTCTAAATGATTATTTGCAAAGATTGTAATTTGGTGTATGATTCAGCTTTTTTCATATCAGCTGTTTAAAATGTCTTCTATCTGAATCCTGATAGCAGAGTGAACTTTCAGGCTTAAGCAGGAACAACATGCATCGTCATGCAGGATAATGAAGATAATTAAAATAACAATCCCTTTTTGTTTATTGTTGCCAACAAACAAAAAGGGATACAAGGTTATGATAAGGTTATGTTATCACGCACATGTATCCTATGTCTCCAGTTATCTAAGCTGATATTGTTGTGTCCCCAGGTGCTTTTATGATCCCTTTTCTTATCCTGCTTGTCCTCGAGGGGGTCCCACTACTGTACCTGGAGTTTGCCATCGGCCAGCGCCTCAGAAAGGGCAGCGTAGGGGTTTGGGCTTCAATTCACCCCTACTTGACTGGAGTTGGTGAGTGCATGCATAAGGGAATTTTAGTCCAATATGAAAGTCTTGCTCTAAATCATTTCTTTTGGGTTGGACACACTTGTCAAATGAAAGTGAAATCCATTAATGCCGACAATATTACAAAGCATGCGAGAGTCATGAGACATTTATGTGGTGCAAAAAAGAACACTTGTATTTTCTCCCCCTATCACAGGTGTGGCGTCGATGACAGTCTCGTTCTTAGTGGGCATGTACTACAACACCATCATCGCCTGGGTGATGTGGTACTTCTTCAACTCTTTCCAGAGCCCACTGCCATGGAGCCAGTGTCCTCTCAATGATAATCTCACAGGCATGTCATCGTTAAAAAAAAACATTTCAGCCTTAATATTTTACGATCCATTAATAAAACTATTTTTAATTAAACATGATGTAAATATTCCTGTAGATGTGGTGTCAGAATGCAAACGCAGCTCTCCAGTGGACTACTTCTGGTACAGAGAAACATTAAACACCTCAGAGGCTATAGAGGAGTCTGGAGGTCTGCAGTGGTGGATGGTGCTGTGTTTGGCTGCTGCCTGGAGTGTGCTCTATTTCTGCTGCATTAGAGGGATTGAGACCACAGGCAAGGTAGGGCATCTATGGCATTAATGTTGCATAATGTGGCAGCATAGATTTGTCATTCCATGTATCAGCCATCTTACGTCTATGGTTTTATGTTGCACCATTTTTTTTTATATAAATCTTTTTCGCAGATGATATTTTGGCTTGACATACTAGGAAAATTGTGGATGTAACAAAAAGCATATTGTACATGATGGCTTGGTCAAATAACCCAATAAGCCAGCATGCACAATACCCCCATAACTGTTTTGTTATCATTTCCACCTGTGTTTTCCCTGCTATGACATCAAAATCTATGCAATGAAAAAATGTTACTCCACCACTTGCTCGATTCACAATATATTTTTCAGAAAATTCTGACTGTGATATCTCACACTGGTGAAAAGATCTACAGGATGTGTCAACAAACCGGTGGTAAAATGGCTACAAAATCCAAAGGGCTTATGTTTTTTGTTTTTTTTATATGATTTCCCTTGTTAACAAACCACTCCAAATAGGTGACAAAGCAAAAGTGGCTAATTTAGGATGGCTGGATTGAAATGGCAGTGTTAGCAGTTGAGATAACCTTGACATCCTGTCACACTCCACACCAAGTTTGAATGTGTATTGGGATCAATACACATTCAATAGGTCAAGTCCCTGGTTTTCAGCAGAAATGTCTTCTTTGCTTTAAGAACGAAAAGTCTGGGCTCTTGCCAGATGTCCTGGGAATCTCGGTCACTGGCTTGCTTTTAGGCAGCTTAGAAACAAATCCATATCTACAATAAGAAAAGCTAGATATTTTTTTTTAAATTCATAATATGTATTGAAATTCAGCCAAATTCTGTAAGGAAGGGAATTCTTTTTACCATAAATCTACTCTGTCATTTCCTCCTTTATTATCAGTATTTGATTATGGTACTCTTGATACATGAATGCAGCTGCAACTCTGAAGACCTTGGATGCTATTTATCACTCTGCATTAAGATTTATTTCTGGAGATAATTATACTCATCATTGGGAGCTGGAAGCTAAAGTTGGATGGCCCTGCCTCTCTGAAAGGCATGATAGACGCTATGTTTTTTTTAGGTTTTTTTTACCTCTTGAATTTGCTTCAGTCTTATGATCATGTTCGATAAATGCTCACACTAAATGACAACAATGGACTATGTTGCAGGTGCCATCTGTTATAATTGAGATAGAAAAATACAGTTTTCATAGTGGGGCATCTACAACATGGAATAACATCCAGAACAATATACCTCACTTTCATCCTTAGGGCAATTTTCATTTTTCATTTCATCCTATTGTTCTTTCTGCAGTTGATTCATTTGCCTAAAATTATTATTTATTTGAGTATCTTTGTTTTGTTTCTTGGTGTCTGTGATTGCTTGTTTATACTTTGTTTTATTTGGCTATATTTTAAATGAGGTCTATCTACCTCAATATATTTCTGAGTAAAAAATAATGGTTGAATAAAATAAGGAACTTTGGAAAGTGCCAGACTAGCTGTTTCCAAAGATGAGGCCTTGATCTGGCGAACAAAACCATAGGTGAAAGAATAAAGTGCCCAATTTGAGTAATATAATTTGTTTCTTATGGAATCTACTTCAAGATGATATGATTATATTCATATTTATATATTTATATATATATATATAAATATATATATATATATATATATATATTTATTTATATATATATATATATATATATATATATATATATATATATATATATATATATATATATATATATATATTTAAAGGTACGATTTGCACCTTTTCAATATATCTCTTTCCTTTCTCTCAGGCTGTGTACGTCACCTCCACACTGCCATACGTGGTCCTCACCATCTTCCTCATCAGAGGACTGACTCTGAAAGGATCTGTAGACGGAATCAAGTTCCTCTTCACACCAGATGTTAGTCATTTAATCACATTTTCCATGCCATTAGCATGGAAGATATTTCACTCTTCGCTCTGCTGATGATATTATTGATTTCTAGCTTGATGAGTTGATGAACCCATCGACGTGGTTGGATGCAGGAGCCCAAGTGTTCTACTCCTTCTCTTTGGCCTTTGGAGGTCTCATCTCATTCTCCAGCTACAACCCTATCCAGTAAGTACATGTTAAGTCTGAATGACAGCTAATCTTATCAGCTGAAATGAACAAAATAAAGTGCCATATTATATACACTAATTTAAGGCATTTTATCAAAAAAATAATACAATGTTTTACATTGCTAAATTGTTAAATAAAACTATGCATTTTAATTTTTCTTCCAGCAACAATTGTGAGCAAGATGCTATTATCATCGCCATTATTAATGGCTGTACTTCTATCTATGCTGCCACTGTCGTCTACACGATCATTGGCTTCCGGGCAACAGAGCAGTTTGATGCCTGCCTCAATGAGTATGTGCATGGAGCATTCCATCAATGTATTCAAGTTAATCAGGGCAAAAGTAAAGAATATTTTTTCAGTCACTCACGTTCCTAAATTTCCGCTTTCAGAAACATCGTGATGCTGCTGAATGCATTTGATCTGGCTGAGGGAGCCGTCACAGAGATAAACTATGACGAAATGCTGCAAAAGTTCAACAGCACAATCTCAGGGTCAGAGATCATTCAGGGGCTGGACCTTGGCACCTGCAACCTCAGGACCTTTCTCAGTGATGTATGATGTATTTTTGGAGGCATCATGTTTAATTTCCAGTAAGCAAATCCATTGAGTGTTGCGACTGATTGTGCTTTTGTTTTCCAGGGAGTGGAAGGAACGGGTCTGGCCTTTATTGTGTTCACAGAGGCCATCACAAAGATGCCTGTTTCTCCTCTCTGGTCCGTCCTCTTTTTCATCATGCTCTTCTGTCTCGGGCTTTCCACCATGTTTGGAAGCATAGAGGGAGTTGTGGTTCCCATGCAGGACCTTAAGATCTTCCCTAAATGTTCTAAAGAGGTGCTCACAGGTACATTTACTTATAGGTCCATGTGTGTTTCCTTGCATGTTACCAATCGCAAGAATGTTCAGAGGATATGTGGCTTTTGAAAAATGGGTCAAATATTTGGTGATTTTGCAGTGAAATAATTTATGTTCACGTCAACTGGAGTTAAATCAGGACCTGCCACTTGTCTCCTAAAGGGGCGTGGTAGTGGCAAAATCCATGTGACACAGATACAGGACAATGACTCTCAGTGGAGTCTCTGTTCTGAACTATTTGCCTCAATGCATTTGTGTCCAACCAAGGCTGTGACTGGACCAATACGCATCCTGTGTGGAGCTACTGGCCGCTACAGCTGTGACTTAGGTGTGTGCGAGACAGCACAAAGAGGCCATTGTTCGTCAAAAATACCGATAAGGTTAGCGTAGATACTGCAATAGCATAAATTACATCAGAACTGGAGAGTATGATTAACAGAAACAGTTTCCAATGACTGCTTCTCAGATGGTTCTGTGTAACAACCCATCGGGCGGGTCAGGCTACCATGTATGCTGACGCTACATACATCTCTACAGCAGAATAAGGGTTAAGAACATTGTTAATAATACGTTATTTTGTTTGGGATTGCAGGGATCATGTGCCTCTCATCCTTCTTGATCGCGCTCATCTTTTCTCTGCGCTCTGGTAATTACTGGTTAGCACTCTTTGACAACTATGCAGGCTCCATCCCTCTGCTCATTATCGCCTTCTGCGAGATGTTTGGCATAGCCTACCTGTATGGAATGGATAGGTAAGTTTTTAAGACAACTTCAAATGGATATTAAAAAGCCTTTTTTTGCCATAAAGAATCCCTGAAATGTACTATAGTGTTTATGTATGTGCCATGTGGATCTTGAGTTAGATCTACCTCCTTTGACAGGTTTAACGAAGATATCGAGTTCATGATAGGACACAAACCCAACATCTTCTGGCAGGTCATGTGGAGAGTGGTCAGCCCTTTGATTGTATTGGTCATCTTTGTGTTTTACTTTGTCACCAAAGTCAACGCCACACTGACATACATCACTTGGAATCCAAGCTCGGTATGTTTCACAACCGTTGTTAGCAACATTCCTCAGTTCATCATTACAAAATATATACATCATTTTGAAATCTTTGTTGTGTCACAGGAAAACTTCCCGGTTTTGGAGAAAATACCCTATCCCAGCTGGGTCTACGTTATCATCTTCCTTTTGGCGGGACTTCCTAGTCTTATGGTCCCTGGATTTGCTTTGTACAAATTATTCCAGAGATGTTGCTGCAGCAAGAAAACAATCAATAAACTTGAACTCAACACTGTATCTGCCAATGTCAACATGTATGACACTCACTAGATTGACCAGGACATGACACTGTAGCTTGGCAGATGTGAAATTTGGTGTGCACTTTTTACAAACAAGAGGCCAGTGCAATAAAGATTATTTATTCCATGGTGGGGTATGCTTTACTTTGTTAAAATTTGGTTTGTTAAAGTGATTGCATTTTGAGATTAACTTACTGTGTGTGTGCTGAGGAATTGTACATGTTGACTAGTTGACAACGTGTTGATACAGTATAGAATCATTGTAGACATTCATGAGATTATTTAATTTGTATATTTTGAGACAAGCTGAATAAAAATATTGAAATATTCTCCACAAACATGTACTGTATTTCATCATAACAAGCATGATCAACAAGGTAAAGTTCTAGCTGCCTCCTCATAATAAAGATTTTCTTTTTCCAACTCCTGAAGATTTTATTTGTCCCTTGATTTGATGGAAACAGTTTAAATATGAGTCACAGATGAATTCAGTACATAATATGTGTGTTCAATCTACAAGTTGTGTAACAATCACTTTTATGTGCATTTTGTGCAAAACAATGTGTTTTGATGAAATGACAAGTGACACTGGTGGATAGGATATAAGAGAAAGGCCAAACAGCACAGCCATTTTGAGAATGACATTTCACAATGTGTTCAACTGATATAAAAGTTTCTGTGCAGAGATGCAGGTGTCTGAATGAACAAAAATAAATCAAAAAAAAATCTTGAGTTTGCATGCCCTGTGTCTGCATGGTTTTCTCCGAGTCCTCCGATCTCCTCCCACATTCCAAATATTGCAGGTCAGCTCTTTAAACTGCCCGTAAGTGTGAAAGTGGGCGTGAATGTGGATGTGTCCTGTGAATGAACGATCCCTGCTTTTATGAATATCCTTAAAATAACACTTTATATGGCGTATAAAGATTGCCATTCAGTATACACTACTTTGTAAATACCGACAGTAGTAATTATTTGGTTAATAATTGCATTAGAAAGGAACATTGGAAAACCGATAAGGTTTATATGCACTCCGAATTGTCTAACTGTTACACTGCAGGAAATATCTTACGATACAAAAACAAAGAGAGAAATCCCTTCCTCTACTTTGTAACATGTTTATAACTACTGAAAGGATTCAGCATTTTAAATTCAAATCTTAGAGAATGTAGATAGTGCAGACTTATATGATATTTTAGTAGATCTCTATGCAATAAAACAATTAGACTTCTCAAGGTCTGGAAAAGGCAATGATGGGAAATGGATTGTCTCTGATTCGTGTGTTATTCTTTCATTCTTTTTGCAACATATATTGGATATGCTTAAACCATCAAGGAAATCTTGTGGTCTTAAGAGGGTTGTTATAATGAATGAACAAGCCATTTCCAACACAAGCTCATCTTTCAGGGAAAAGTATTGTGACGGAACCTCATGTGATGTATCAACCATTATCACGAAGGTTCCACCTTCTTCCGCTTAACTTTGGTTCAGGTATCATAGGTCACGATAAATACGTCAGTGCTATTTCCCAGGACATAAAGTAGGGGTAAAGCACTCAGAGAGAGAGAGAGAGACAGTCCACGGATAATCAGTAACAGCTCCCATAGAGGACATTGCATGAGAGAGGACGCATCCCCTCACTTGCAGGAAATTTGCAAAACCAACCACTGGTCACCAAAGTGAGACTCAACAGCTACATTTTGCAATTTCTGAGTCCACCGGAGTTCACAGGGTACCATCATGAAGCTGAAGCTGAAACTGCCAAACCCAGGACTGGATGACCGGATCCCCTCTCACGAGGACCTGGAGAGGATGGAGAAGGAGGAGGCTGGGGACCGGCCCAAATGGGACAACAAAGCCCAGTATCTGCTCACCTGCGTGGGCTTCTGTGTGGGACTTGGCAACGTCTGGAGGTTCCCTTACCTGTGTCAAAGCCATGGAGGAGGTACTTTGCTGCGTTGCCAGAATATGCTCTACCCAGTTTTCAGTAACTGGGTAGAGCTTTTCCAAAATGCAATTTGTCTGCTTTTGGTCAAAATGAAACCAACAAAACATCCATAATTCTAGTGAATCGTAGCACATTAACTCACCAATTTCAAGGGAGTTATTTATTAAAACTGAGTGTTTGGATCTATAAAATAAGAATATTTTTTCTAAATAATTGTGGGTAACTTGAGAACACTAATTATGTTTAACGGTGCTGTAGTATGTTTACAGACAGCGATAAAGTATTTTTAGCAGTTCACAATGTTCGACTGTCTGGCTTTTGCTCTCAAATGTAAAAAAAAGAAATGCCTGTTTGTCTTAAACTGAAAAATCAATCAATGTATATTCCAAGAAAATTGCCTCCTAACTTAAATGTTCTCATTAATATCAACTGGCAATTTGGTACATTTGGAAACTACTGGTGTTATAAACTGTTCCTTTACTTTCTCAAACTTTGATGATAAGCAAATGTGTGAGTGTTAATCATGGTTTATGTAGTACCTATTGTGCTTTTTACAGTTCATGGGCATCTTTATGGGAATAGTTTTGTGAATGAAGTTGTCTCTTGAATATGTACTTACCTACCTATATTAAAGTGCAGATTATAGTCAATACACTCACTATGACAATGTGACTGTGGTACTTCTAGGAGCCTTTATGATCCCATTTCTCATCCTGCTCGTCCTGGAGGGAATCCCACTGCTGCACCTTGAGTTTGCAATCGGTCAGCGCCTAAGAAAGGGCAGTGTGGGAGTGTGGAGCTCGATCAGTCCATACTTGACTGGAATTGGTGGGTAAAAAAAGAAAGAAGCATGCACATTAGGGTGTGTTACTCCAGGGCCGACATGTCTGCCTGCACATCAGTCACATGGTCCCAACGGACATATCTAAGCAATTATTTACTGGATTAACATGACATTTGGTGGAGGGATTCATGGTCCACAGAGGATAAATTGTACTTACTTTGGTGATCCTCTGAACTTTCCTCTATCCATCACCAACATGCACATTTTTGTAGTTTTATTAGATGGAGTTCCATAACATTTGGTACAGGCCTGCATGTCTGCGTATCATAAGCATGTTAGTTTTGCAACATTTGTTAAGAAGAAGAAAAAAAACCACAAGACTAATTGTTTCATTATGTTACAGGTATTGCATCCATGCTTGTCTCGTTTTTGGTGGGTATGTACTACAACACCATCATGGCCTGGATCATGTGGTATCTCTTCAACTCCTTTCAAAACCCTCTGCCTTGGAGTCAATGTCCTCTCAATGCTAACAGGACAGGTATGCCCTCATGCATCAAGAAGACAGTCAAATAATAAAAAGTCTGTGGTAACATTTATTTCCAAGGTTGCTCAAGTTGCTACTTGCTTATCCTTTGCAGGTGTGGTTGAGGAGTGTGCTCGGAGCAGCACTACCGACTACTTCTGGTACAGAGAGACTCTGAACACTTCAACAGCTATTGATGAGTCTGGCGGTCCACAGTGGTGGATTGTGCTCGCGCTGGTGGCTGCCTGGACTCTGCTCTATGTTCTCACTATCCGGGGCATTGAGACCACTGGAAAGGTCTGAATGTCATATTACATCTGAATAATCTGATGCAAGAGATCCGATGCCTGCTTGCATTTGTTCAAATATAGAGATGTGTCTTTGGATTATGTTGTTATTTCTGTCCCCTCTCAGGCTGTGTACGTCACCTCCACTCTACCATACTTGGTCCTCACCATCTTCCTCATCAGAGGACTGACTCTGAAAGGATCTTTCGAGGGGATCAGGTTCCTATTCACACCAGATGTAAGCACTACTGAACATTTGTCAGTATAATTAATGTAATACAAAATGAAGAAAAGAAGCATGTGTGGTGTGATTTTGGCTAGTGTCCTGTTGTAATTGTCATACTAGCATTGGTAATGTTGCTATTTGACTTG
The DNA here is from genome assembly GCF_910589615.1 of Taurulus bubalis. NCBI lineage: Eukaryota > Metazoa > Chordata > Actinopteri > Perciformes > Cottidae > Taurulus > Taurulus bubalis. Next base: position 16,632,105 of record NC_136604.1, read on the forward strand.
CACTTGGTTCAAAAGACTTCAAAGCAACACTAAGCGCATGCAATTTAGCAATTGATTGATTGCTTACTTTTTATGATGTCACATGACAGTCAGTAATTTTTTAAATCCTCGTTAAGGATCCTGGTTTACAGTGTTTTCACATGTTAATTATTAACACGGGCAAGAACAGTAGGTGTGTCAGAAGGTCACTTCTGAAGAGCAGAATATCACAACAGGAAATAATTAGCATGGCAATCTGTGCTCAGTTTGACTGTTTATATACGTTACTTTTTATTCTCTTTTAGATAAATGAATTAATGAATCCAACAACCTGGTTAGATGCAGGCGCTCAAGTTTTCTACTCCTTCTCTGTGGCCTTTGGAGGTCTCATCTCTTTCTCCAGTTACAACTCTATTCAGTGAGTAACTGCCTAAAATGCACAGTTATGCATTAAGCCTTCCTTAGAACATTTCTCCTCACATGATCATAATTGTCTTTTAGCAACAACTGCGAGCAGGACGCTGTTCTCATCTCCATCATCAATGGCTGCACCTCAGTGTACTCCGCGACAGTTATCTACTCCATCATCGGCTTCAGGGCCATGCAAAACTTTGACGACTGCACATCAGAGTGAGTTTTAAATCTCATGAAAGAAGCCTTTAAAACCATGATTAGGATTCACTTATTAAGACTTAACTCATCTCACTGTGCTTTTCTTTTTTTTTAGCAACATCTTGAAGCTGATGAATACCTTTAACTATCCTGAAAACATCATCACAGAAAACAACTACAATGAGGTTCTGTCAACCCTCAACCAGACAAATCCAGATATTATTCAAGGATTACAATTGCAGACTTGTGACATGCAGGTTTTCCTCAGTCAGGTGAGTAGATTGAATACGAGAATATGAATATTTACATTAGATTTTTAATTTAAAAAAAAATGTTTATATGATTTAACAGAGGATGAATGGTTTACACATTTGGTATACACTTCAGGGTGTGATGGGAACAGGTCTCGCATTCATCGTGTTCACGGAGGCCATCATCAAAATGCCGATTTCTCCTTTGTGGGCCGTTCTCTTCTTCGTCATGCTTTTCTGCCTTGGCCTCTCAACTATGTTCGGGAACATAGAGGGAGTGGTGGTTCCTTTGCAGGACCTCAATATTCTTCCCCGATCTTGGTCCAAAGAAGTTCTCTGTGGTAATCTTTCTGATAAGTTTATTTTTCATGTCAGGATGAGTACATTGGATCTAGATATATGAGTGTAATCACTTTTTGTATCGTTTTTTTCAGCTCTGACTTGCTCAATCTCCCTCGCTCTTGGGCTCATCTTTTCCCTGCGCTCTGGAAACTACTGGCTAGCTCTTTTTGACAACTTTGCTGGTTCTATCCCTCTTCTGGTTATCGGCTTTTGTGAAATGTTTGCTGTTATGTACATCTATGGCGTAGATAGGTGAGTCATTGGTACAGAGAGTCCAAGGTAATGTCTTTTTAGCCATGCCAGCAGCTTTGTGTTCAGTTTAAATTAGAAAATCTCAACACACTAACATGATAATCTAATGTGATAAACATTATATTTGCTGAACATCAGCATTTTTTGCATTGCCATTGTGAGCATGTTAGCATGCTGGCTAGCAGCTGAGCTCAAAGCACTGCTGTGCCCAAGTGCAGCCCCACAGAGTTGCTAGTATGGCTGGAGACTCTTAGGCTTGTTCTTGTAGTATAAGCATAAGACAGAAACAGCTGATGGACAGGCAATGAGGGTGTCTGAATATCAGTGAGTACTGCAGTAAGAAAGAACAGATCATTGTAATCTGACCTTGGAACAGAGATAATGTGTTCGTCAACATTGAAGAGATAAAGAAGTGTGTGTCATGTAGCAAGATTATAGTGAGGATTATGGAAAATATGTTTTTCCCGGTGTGATTCAATAATACTGCTGATGACGCTACTCATAAGAAAGCTATTATATTGTAGTGTTTCACCCTGTTACTAGTCTTTATGTTTCAATACAAATGGAGATTTATTTCCTTGAGGTCCAGTGCAGCTTCAACACGTTGAACACACACACAAAGCCACAGAGGCTGCTGTATTTACTGTATCTAATAAAAGTACAAGGTTGTCTTTCATGGATGCTTTCATGCACACTCTGCTGACACATCCCGCTTTTATTGCTTCCAAACAGGTTTAACGAGGACATTGAGTTTATGATCGGCCACAAGCCCAATATTTTCTGGCAGGTGACATGGAGGTTTGTCAGTCCACTCATTATGGTCGTCATCTTGGTATTCTACTTTGTAACCCAAATCAGCAAGAGCCTCGTCTACTTTGTGTGGGACCAGGAGGCGGTAAGTGTGCTCATCACAATAGTTTCAGTCTAAAGACCATTTTTAGACCTCTTGACATTGGCGTCCATTTTTTTTTACATTTCCTTAACTCTGGCCATAGGAGAGCTTCCCCAACCTTGAATTCCGTCCATATCCGTCCTGGATCTACATCATCATCTTCATTCTGGCTGGAATTCCCAGTTTAGCCATCCCAGTGGTTGCCCTCTACAAATTCATCCAGAGGAGATGCTGCAAGCAGAAGGACTACAGTGACGACACACTGAATACTATCTCTGCCAAAATACAAAGGAGCGACAAAATGAAGTTTTAGATAGCGTTTTACTTATATTTAAAAAAGATACCGTATATTTTACAACAAAATTGATATGGTTCTGTTTTATTGTGTTTTGTATGCCTTATACAATAATAGAAGAGCACACTAGTGACTACTGACTTTTAACTGATTAAATATTTCCTGTAAAATAATGTAATTCTGAAGAAGAGATTATTTGGTTCCTTTTTTTTCATACAGTTGTGATATAAGTTTCCTGCTGTGTCATATTTCACATGTAAGTGTATGTTATACATTAAACAAATAGTTGGACATTTTGGGAAAAAATAAATTGCAGTCTTGTGTTTGTGGACTAAATATAAAGCTCGAGCCAGCAGCCGATATAGCTTAGCTTAGCATAAAGGCTGGAAACAAAACAACAACAAACGCCTTCCAGCACCTCTAAAACTCACTAATTAACATGTCATATCTCATTTGTCTCATTCATACAAAAATAACAAAGTCGTAAAATCACAATTTGTGTTGGAGCCAAACTGTCATTTTACTCCAGATTCTATCAGTTTTGCCAATGCTTTTGAACTAAAACGCTGCAATTCAAAGAAATACTAAGACAATATAGACAATGCAAAGACGACACAAATGAAGTAAAAGGTACAGAGAAAATGGAGGTGTTTTAACACTGTTCTTCTGCTTATGATTTTTGCTTTTTCCACCTGCTCAAGGCCTTTGTTTGGCTGGAAATCAATCAATTACTCCTGGACATTCTGCATTTTTATATAACTTACAGAGATTGAATTTCTTTGGGCACATTTGACTGCTTATTCCATGTTCTGGCAGAAAGAACATTTCAATGGAATTTCTCATAGACAGCAAACGGTGCACCAAGAGAAGCAAACAAAGGTATGTTTACAGCACTATTTCTGCTGTTACTAAGTGGGGATATACAACTGAATCCTGGTCCACTAGCAAACGTTATCCTAGACCAGGGGTCAGCAACCTTTCCTATCCAAAGAGCCATTTTGCCCTTTTTTCCACACAAAAAAATGTCTCTGGAGCCGCAAAAGCTATTTGATATCACAGCTCCTGAAGTTGTGTATATAGTCAGTCATAATATACTGTATATATACAAAAAACTATAGTTTGTTCTATTTATGAAATTATAGAACAAGAATAAAGACAATTTTTGACATTGTATTGCTATTTTACCTGTTTATAACTATCAAACTCTTATGAAGAGGAGACAAAAAATAGTCATGTGTCGACTACATTGAGATCAATTAAAAGCAAAACTATGCAAATCTTGAATACTGTCTATAAATGTGGCTCATGTGGTAGAGTGTTTGCCCTGTAATCACAAAGTATACAGGTTCGATCCCTGTCTTCACGTGAGTTTTACATTTTAAACGCATATCTTTTGCTATGTGAGCTACGCAAACAGAGGAGGACGGATCCGTCTTTACTAGCGGACGCCTCACTGTCTCATGAGCTGCCACAGAACTAGCAGCGGTAGTTGAGTCTGGAGACTTGATCAGCTTCCTGAAAGTATATCTACTTTGCTCAGTTTACTGCAGCAGTTGAGGAATCGCTCTTCTGCAGCTTGACACCTTTCAGCAGATGCTTGTTCTGGAAGAGTCTTTCAACATTATTTTTTTAGTACAGTTAGATTTATGCAAGTGACAGGAAGTCAAGACATCTGATTTAAACACGGACGGCGCATTTCTAATTTCTTTCTCCGGTGCCTCCATGTTTGTTTTTATCAACTTCCTAACATTACGCTGATCCGGGACCGCCGCTGACCTCACCAGAAAACAACACAGCACCATCCAGTGAAAAAGCAATTGATTTTATTTTCCGAGCACCAAAAAGTTTATAATTGATTAAATAAAAGATCGATACTTGGCTTCCGTGTATCGATACAATATCGGCACGCAAAATATCGCGATACTATGCTGAATCGATTTGTTTCCCCACCCCTATATATTACATCTGTTTTCTTATTCACCATCTGGTTAAAATATGTTCATTGTAGGTCTGAACAACAAAAGGACCACAAACAACTGTCTTCAAAGATTTGATCTGTTGTTTCACTCAATAACTTTTATTATGTATGTAATTAAAATCAGAGAGCGCTGGAGAGAGGAAACACTTTTTTACAACACGTAATGAAGAGAAAACATATCCTCCTGGGAACTAAGGGAAAATAGTGTCTTCCAAATTCATATTTTTTGTGATTTCCTACCTATTTGGAGTTAACAAAACATCTTACAATTTAGACTTTTGGAAAATTATTTTTATTTTTAATTTTACAGCATGTCCACTGTAGCGGACGACAGGACAATTTCCGTGTGAAAAGACAGCCAAATATAGAAGTTAAAAAAACTAACAAATTATGGCTATAGAGTGATATTAAACCAATAATACATTCAACTTGATTATAAAACAAAATATTTCTTCATCTTTGAATGAATGCTGCTCAATCTTCAAATACTTTGTTGTCATACTTGAAAAAGTACTGAATTGGTCTCCAGTCTGGACAGGCTGTAGAGTCATCTTGACAGTCAGGAGGCCCAGGTAGCACAGGTGTGAATATATTATGATGGCAAATAACAGCATTAAATGAAAGCTAATAACAGGAATAATAATTAAACCTCACACAAATCTATTTGGATTAAATGCAGTCAGGACATAGTGCATCATTGGGAACAAACATCGGCCTACGTGCTGCTCCTGGCCCACAGAGGACCACGTCGTTCCTGCTCATCCCTGTCTGTCTCTGAGTCTGTCTGCTCATCTGAGCCTCCTGTATCTTCTTCCTCTTCTTCTTCACCAAACTCAAACTCATTCTCATCCCTCTCATCATCTGAAAGCTCCAAATCTGATTCTCCCTCAACTATCTGGTACAGCATCCTTTATGCTTGAGTACTGTCTCCGACAACAACGTTGAGTCATTAAATGCATTCATTTTGTCCTGGTGTCCACTATAATTGACATTCATGAAATGACTATTATTTAAATAAACAAATAACTTAAATGCTTCAGGTCAATTTCATCGTACACCAGTAAATGAAGGTCAACCATGCTTCTCTATTCAGGAAGTCTCTGAATCTACTGTGACACGAGTTCTTGGCTCACTCAAGAATTCTGGGCCAGAGATGTTTATGGATTTGACAATATTTTTCTGAAGAAACACAAAGGGACTCTCGCCCATCCAATCACGAGCGTTGTCAAAACATCTCTCAGGCACCTTGTGTTTCCGATAGGATGGAAATCAGCCATAGTAACACCCGTTTTTAAGTCAGGAGATTCAACCAATGTCTCTAATTATCGGTATTTTCCCTGCTGTTTCCAAAATTGCTGAGAAATGTGTTGCAGAGCAACTAAATAAACATCTCAACAGCTCTCCATATCAGTTGCATCCTATGCAGTTTGGTTACAGGGCTAATCATTTGACTAAAACAGCCAATTGCTTTCTCCTCAAGAATTTGAAGCTGAAAATGGATAAAGAGGGTTTAGAAGCAGCGGTTTTTCTTGACCTCAAGAAGGCCTTTGACACAGTTAATCACAATGTCCTGATTAATAAACTGTCAAATTTGTTTTTTTATCGAGAGTCTCTTGCCTTGCTGAAATCTTACCTTGAAGGAAGAACCCAGTGTGTCAGAGCCTTCACCTGAGTGTTAAAAATACTTTATGTTCTTCACAAAGATCTGGTGACAAAGAGTGTCTCCAGAGCCAGGTGTTTCTGTTGCTGGTGAGAGGCTACAGGTAGTGTCAGATTTGAAATATTTATGATTTTTTATTGATTCTAATCTCTCCTTTAAAAAGCAGGTAAACATGTGACAAAGGTTTTAAAATTTAACCTCATGAATTTTATATATACAGTCTTATCATGCAGGCTGTGAAACTGTATTTTAATGCAACGATTATCCCCCACTTGACCTACTGCTTAATCAGCTGGGCACAACCCAGCAGCACAACATTAAAACCTATCCATATTCTCCAGCAACAAGGTCACATAGGTCAAGCTCTTTTAGAAAATCTGCATTTTCTGTGAATTCAGCAAACTTGTGGAATGCTCTTCCATCACACATATGCACAAAAGAAACATACAACACATTCAAACATAGCCTTAAGGAATGGCTTGTTGCCAATCAGGTGTGCAAGCATTAATGTACTGTCTGTCCTGCCTGCTTATTTGGTTTATATATGCATTTGTGTTGTTTAGTGTTGATGTATTTTGTGCCTCCAGTGTTTTATATGTGCTTATACTGTAGGTACACTTTTATTTTGCTTTGATGTAAATTAGTTGTGTCTATACGTTTCTGTCTATCGACGCATCTTAGTTGCATTATGTTATTGAAAATTTTGTAATTTCAGGCTGCCATAAAGAAATCTTGCCAGGGACAGCAGATGAAAATTAGCCTCTCTGGCTAACTCTGGCTCACTTACAGTTTTACTGTTGATTAGTGTGTATTGTCCCTGCAAAATAAACAAATAAATGAAATAAGAAGAAAAAAAAGAGCCAAACCAATCATGCATTTGTATTCCCAGGTTTGCCTTCAAACAATTCTACTTGAGGCCACCACTTAAGGCCACCTCATTAAACCTTTTGAGTCTCTCATTCCTTGAACCAATGCTCGAAATGGAGGGTCTCCATTACAAGGTTATTAGGTTTCTTTTAATGTTTGAGTATATTACTGCACTCATACTGCCATAAGCAGGCAATATAATTTGTCATGAATCCTCTCACCAGAACAAAATGAAGTGATTATATCTGAAGAAATGTATGCAATTAAAGTAAATCATGTCGAATGAGGTGTCTAGCTTTTTTAAGGATTTTGCCTGGCAACAGTTACAACGATTTTTTTTTATAAAACCATGAAATCTCTGGTTCTTGTCTTCTGTCTTTAGCAAGCTCCCAGGACTTTGGAGAAGCACATTTTACATTGCGACCTAGAGGTTGAATCACAACTTCTGCGGTCAGTCACCTGATGCCATGATGATGAGTCCAAAAATACTTTTTCCCTTGGACTTGCATTGGAAAAGATACTCTCTTTTTTTTAATGCAAATCAACTTACGAACACTTTGAAAACCTGATTTAAATGACTAGGTCCTAAAAGTTGTAGAATGCACTAATAGTCGAATCCAGAGTTATTGTACTACCTCAGTTAATGTGAATGAGAACAAGGTTGGACCAGGGGCTTGGAGGTGGGATTAAATAAAGTGATTGTAGGTTTGCTCTATGGCCCCAGAGTTGCAGAACATTGTCAATAGATCTGGGTAATTTGTATCTGAATTATCTGCAGTTGATCTTCTTGCTTTATGCGACACTGAGTAACTTTCATAAACTGGGCCCAATTTCCAATGCTGTATCCAAGTCTCTTTCTACATAGCTGGTCCTAACACTGACAATGATTATGAATAAACCTCTTCAAAATAAAACACTTGAGTAACAAATTAACAAAGCAATGGGAGGGATCCCTTTTAACCTTTTAGACAAATTAGGTGAATGATTAAGCATGAGAATTACTTATTTTACAGTTTGAAAGCAGATTGGCATGACATTTTCTGCATTTGAATGAATGGCTCAGTTTGCACTTGGCTAATATATGGCCAGCAACAGATAAAGGTAAAGGTCATAAACTTCTTACAGGAATGCTTAGTGCTACATATCGATCATACAGACAATTAGGTTTGTTCGAGATGAACTGCAACTCGCCTGGAAAGTAGACGAGAGCAGGTGGAATCATCAGGGGGCGTTAACAAAAAACTGTGATCAAGTCTGACAGTTTTCAGCTGCCTTCAAAGAATACACAGACACAGTTACTATGAGACTGTTGCTTCTTAACCCAGGACTGGCTCTCCGGATTCCACAGTATTTTTATAATGTATTATTAAACTAGTTGACTAAACGGTAGTGTGAAAACAGAAACGCAGAGTGTGCATTAGCTTATCTGTTAATTGCACTAGATAAAGTAAAAGACCATAAACGTGTTTTAGAATTGCAGCGTGACACTAAGAGCTCACTTTGACTTCCACAAACGACAGTGTAACTTCTCAGCTGCAGTCGGGTGACCATGAGACTGGTACTTCCTAACCCAGGACTGGATAATAGGATCCCTTCTCATGAGGACCTAGACAGGATGGAGAAGGAGGAGGCAGGGGACAGGCCCAAGTGGGACAACAAAGCCCAGTACATGCTAACCTGTGTGGGCTTCTGCATTGGGCTCGGTAACGTGTGGCGATTCCCTTACTTGTGCCAAAGTCATGGAGGAGGTAAGACAAAAAGTTGTCACATGAGTGTTTGAAAAATGAGTGTGGTTGAGGTACCCAGGAGAGAATTTTAGTTATCTTTTGGGAATTCATGGCATGTTCATGGCGTATTTGTATATAATCTCAAATTTTACTACCACCTAAAAGGCTGAAGGTAAGCCAAATAGATCACTCATTCATGGCTACAATGTCATTAAATCACCAATGAGTTACATTAATGATTCTCAAGAGTAAAAATCCTTAATGGCTAAAGTTTACCATGACATATGAGCTACAGACAGAGGCGTTTATTTGTTTAGGTTGAAACTGAACTAATTAATTCATACTGCATATATTTGTGTGTATGTGTGTGTTGTCGTGTTTTTTCTTTCAAAAGTGTGTGTTTAGTGGGTCATTGTGATTGAGCCACAGGAAGTGGGACAGGTTTTCAAAGGCATGCATAGTGTAAAAGTAGAGTATGTTGTTTTTCTGTGAATTGTTAACGAAAGGGTTCAAGCCCATACGTTAAAACCCCTGTCCATAGTCCAATCATTAGTCACAGTAATGAGACAATATGCTGATGGTTAAACATCTGCAGTGTTTTGAGATTGTATTTTTTGGTAGCACTTTATAATAACGACACACTATTTAGCATTATTAAAGCATGAATAAACACTTAATTCATCATTTATAAAGCATTGTTCCAACATGAATATTCATTAGTAACTCATTAGTATGCAATTCATAAACACAGTTAAAAATGTTTTATTCTTAATTAATAAGCTTGATTATTATGCATATCATGATTGGGTTTTCATACTTTATAAATGATGGATTTCCCATTTGTAAATTAAGTATTAAGGACATAGATGATTAATAAGATCATTTATAATGTGTTAGTAAAATGATTAAAACAATTTATCGTAGTGCATTCATTCATTTATTTATACATATAATGATTTAGATATGTACTTTATAAACGTGTTTTAATACTACAATTCATGATTAATTCAGGTAGTTACTACTCGTTAGTTAAGTATTAGTTAAGTATGTTCTGTGACCTCATCTAAAGTGTAGACTAATGAGTTACTAATGAGTGTTCATGTTGGAACAATGCTTTATAAATTATGAATTAAGTGTTTATTAATGTTTTACTAATGCTAAATAGTGTGCAGTAATTATAAAGAGCTACCTATTTTATTTGTTTTAATAAACAAATAACTAGATTGTATACAAAATCTGTGACATAAACTTTGCCGACCAAAAGTCCGAAGGATTTGTCCTCTGGGAACCATGAATGTGAGCATACATTTATTCGGCAAATCATCCTGTAGTTGTTGAGATATTTAAGTGTGAAATGGTGTAGCGACTGATCAACCCGGTCTCAATCCCAACTTGTCAAATACTGACAGTTTGTCATTGCTCATCGATGTCTGATACCGATGCAAATAACTCCAATGTAAACCCACCCGCATCATAATTAAACAGTCAGAGCAACTGCAGTAGAATAAAGAGTGAGATGGTCCACACAGCGTAGTTGAAAAGGAGCTTGATGGCTCAAACAAACCTAGTACTTCCATCCTGAAAACTGTTGTGTCCTGTGCAAAACTAAAAGTCACCAATGGTATTTCGTTAAGTCGTGTGAGTCTATCAACACATCAGTAGTTAGTCGCACGTAAGTCCAAGGTGCTAGTATGGGTAAAAATACTAGAATTACAACAACAACAAAAAGAGGAAACCTGTTAAAGAGACTGTGCAACATATTAGACAACCTGCACCTAACACTCACTTTGTACCCGTGAACATGATAAGAGCTCCCTGTGTCATGGCAGTTTTCAGATTCTGAGATATTTATGTATCTATGATGTCCTGAATGTCATTTCCACAGACATCATGCATATAATTATAACATTTCCAACCTCCCAACCACTTATAACGAACATTTTTCAGGTGCATTTTTGATTCCCTACCTGATTCTGCTGGTGCTAGAAGGAATGCCTCTCCTGCTATTGGAGTTTGCCATCGGCCAGCGTCTCAGGAAAGGCAGCGTGGGAGTGTGGAGAGCGATCAACCCTTATCTGACTGGTGTTGGCAAGTACAATAGGCTCTGGGACAAATTGGCCAAAGCAGAGGCAAAATAATAACATCAGATAATGATTTTTGCCTTACTTAGGTATAGCATCCATGCTGGTTTCCTTATTGGTTGGATTTTACTACAACACCATAATAGCCTGGATCATCTGGTATCTCTTCAATTCCTTTCAAGACCCACTGCCTTGGGCCCAGTGTCCTCTCAATGACAATGGGACAGGTATTTTAATGTACACACAGAGATGCTTATGAAGCACTCAAACTCTACAAGTATGCATATGTAGACTTGTACACTTGCAGATGACTGTTTCTTGCCCCTTCAGGATTTGTTCCAGAGTGTCAAAGGAGCTCCACTGTGGATTACTATTTTTACCGAGTGACTTTGAATAGTTCGACCTCTATAGCCGACTCTGGAGGAATCCACTGGCCCATAGTACTCTGCCTGCTAGCAGCCTGGACAATCGTTGCAATCTGCTGCATACGGGGTATTGGCAGTTCAGGCAAGGTTTGTTGAACTTTCAGTAAATTGAGCCCTGCCAACTGTAATTACGGTTGCTACACTTTTCAACACAGATATAGTCGTATCCATGAAAAGCTTCTACACAGTAGGTCAATACTACACAATGGATGTGCTAGTTGTGAATAGGGATTTTCTTTTTTATGTAACTTGTAATTCCATGTTTAGTTGTAAGGGTCCCTGTTAGAGGGACAAGCAACTCCTTCTTTTGTCGATGTTTAATTTGTTGCTGTTCTAATTCAGCAGCACTTACTGGACTGTGGTTGAAGGCCCACAACTTTTCTGCATTTGGCCAGGACATTGTCAAACGCACTGTTCTACAGAGACACTGTGACAGAGCGCTGGAGAGTGTGCGTGACTCAGGGGACACATTCCAGCATCATATTTATGCACTATCCATGCTAAGTGTGCTGACTTTATTAGAAACGTTCCACTGCTGTCCAACATGAACAAAATGTTCCGCACAGGTCTTCTGTTTTCATGACAGTCAAACCATGTGAATGCAGCACCCAGTTCATCAATATAATGAACTGTAACTCCGAGATAGCGATGCTTACCCAGCGATGTCCAGTAGTCTCCAGTGAGAGTAACAGTTGGTGCACGTTGTAACGCTGTCACTTTTGTAACCTACTCCGTTTCAAACAACTTGTGTATTCTCCTGATGACGGTGCGTCTTGAGGGAGGCTCATATGCGCCATCATTCGTTGCGAGTCTAAGGACGCTAGTTGGCTGGCACCAATTCTGTGTAACGTCTTTAAGTGGTACTTCAGGCTCGTAGTACTGATAAGATAATTCCAGTTGGCAGTGGTTACAAATAGCTTTGCTTTTATCAATTATGTCGTCTGGGGGAGATTTTAAATGAAAACGTCCATTTAAAAGTGCAGTACCTTTCTCCGTTTTCTTGGTTAATATGTGCAGTGTTGAATCCATTCTTCAAACTGATCTTGTATTTTTGTTTTTTGAGAGGGTCAAAAAAATAACCCACCTTCTAAACTCTTGAGATACACAGTACCGCTCATTGTACAGCTCCATTTTCATATGCAGAAAAATCCAACGCTTGACAGATGGACCTCTGACCTATTTATGGTTGGTGAGCTATGTTTGGACAATTGATATTTGAAGAAGGGGTTTAGCAAATAGTCAATTATGATTAATTGGTTAAAAAAAATGATGTCCATTATCTATGATTCCATGTTTTCTTTTCATGACCTCAGGTGGTGTACATCACAGCTATCCTGCCGTACATAGTGCTGGGCATCTTCCTGATATGTGGACTCACTCTTAAAGGCTCCCTGAGTGGATTAAAGTTCCTTTTCACACCAGACGTATGTTTCAAATATTGACAGAAAAGTTATATCTCATTGCTCAAAGCCACATCACAATGTATACCTCACTCCTGCAGGTGAATGAGTTGATTAACCCAACAACTTGGCTGGATGCAGGTGCCCAGGTCTTCTATTCCTTTGGTTTGGCGTGGGGAGGCCTCATCTCTTTCTCAAGCTACAACCCTGTTCAGTAAGAGATGTTGAAAGGTCCTATAGTTTTTAATTTGCAGTTCAAGTCTCACTTGACTTACTCTTATTGAAAAGAGGTAATATCCTCAGACCCAAAGTCAATATGTGTCTTTGTTTTTTTGCTTATTTCTTTTTCCAAGCAACAACTGCGTACAAGATGCTGTGATCTTGTCAGTCGTAACTGCCCTCACCTCAATCTATGCTGCCACAGTCACCTACTCCATCATTGGCTTTAGGGCTACAGAGCAATATGACAACTGTATCAGCGAGTAAGTATTCACAGGATGTGGATTTCAACGTGTTTGGGACTTGAAAGATTAAGTGATTAAACTCTTCACTCACATGCCCATAAGAGTTTGCGGCTCTGTCTGTTTGTCAGATGGATTACGGTGCTACTACTGGTCCGATCTTCATTAAACTTGATGGAGGGGTGTAGAATTTACCAAGGAAGAACTAGCTGATATTAATTTTCTTTTCTCACCGATAGCCGACCCTTGTTAACTGATAATGCTCAGTTTCGATTAGTGCTGTGGCTGAAGTTATACAAACAGTTTGAATCCATCATTATCTCATTATCGCCAGCTGCGCCAAACAGTCAATCCACACATCACTCACCAGGAGAGTTAGCAGCCACAATGTTGCGTGCATTGTTCTGGACACACGCAGCCACTTTACCAGTAAGTCTCCCCAGCTAGCATCAATCAGTTTAGCTACGAGGTTGCGTGTCTAACTGGCATACTCTGTCAAGCTTTCTGCAGTCCAGCCTAATTCTGGGGCTCAGTTATGCGTTATTATGAATCCCACTGCTTTTCTTGGTAAGACCCACCCTGTGTAGCTGGTTGAAGCAGAGATGATAGGATAAGTTAGACCTTGACCTTGAGTAGTTAGGGTCAAGATAGCCCATTGGCCAGGGCTCATGACCCTAATAATCCGGTCAACATTACCACTGCAAGGATGGATGACTGGCCAATCCTCAATGCTGCACAGGATGGATCTTGGCACGATAACTCGATTTGGCTATTAGTACATTTTATCAGTTTTAGGACATGTGAATTTAATGTGCTATATATGTGCTATTTATGTGCTTGTAACAGGTAGTGGATTCACTAATTAATTCCTTCATGTAAATTCCAGTAAAGTAATGTTTAATTACTAATCTGTGACATATTGTCTCCCTAGTAACATCCTGACATTATTAAATATGTTTGACCTTCCTGAAGACAGCATCACATCAGGCAACTACGAGGCAGCTCTTGATCATCTCAACAGCTCCTATCCGGATACTGTTCTTGGATTGGACATCAAAGCATGTGACATGCAGACACTTCTCAGTGAGGTGACTATGAATATCTATCAAATTACCAAATTATTCAACTTTTTTTTCTTATTTGCTTTGTGTCGACCTTGTGTGTGTGCAGGGAGTGGAGGGAACAGGTCTGGCCTTCATTGTGTTCACAGAAGCAATCACCAAGATGCCTGGTTCTCCTTTCTGGTCCGTTCTCTTCTTCATGATGCTTCTCTGCTTGGGACTCTCAACCCTGTTTGGCAACATTGAAGGAGTGGTGGTCCCATTGAAAGATCTGAATGTATTCCCAAAAAAATGGCCCTATGAGTTACTCACAGGTAATTTGGTTTTAATAATCAACTCAATCAGTTCGACAATTTGTCATAACACAATTAATGAATAAACATCTGTGGTGTTTGTCTCTGGCTTATGTTTTAACACAATTTGCCTTGTTTTTGTGCATGTGTGTTTCAGGAGTAACATGTGCTGTCGCCTTCATCATCTGTTTCCTGTTTGCGCAGCATTCTGGGATTTATTGGGTAACTCTCTTTGACAATTTTGCTGGATCAGTTCCACTTCTGACCATTGGATTTATTGAGATGATAGCTGTTGTATACATCTACGGTATTGACAGGTTAGTTCTTATTCATAACCGTGTATGTTTTTGTTATCATTCTTCATCTTTTGTTATCATTCTTCTTGATATTTGCGGCAAATAACCATGAGCAGCATGTAGATCATTCTGGTGAATGATTATGTTCGCGCTCTGTATGCACGCTACGGGACACCGTACTCGGGAAAGTGCACATGCGCAGTGGGGTTCGGGTTCAGTGCGCGCACCTCCCCTCAAGTTAAAATGTTTGAATTGGCGGATTTTTTAACAAGAGTATGATATCTTCACAGCAGTGGCGCACTCAGACAAGACTGTTTGGACAAAGGCATATATCCTCCTCAATCTCGCAGGAGCGGAGGCCATCGAACGGGAGCGTTCATTTGTTTACGCAGCAGGGGTGAGAGTGCCTAGTGAAGATGGAGCCGTCATCGTTCCGGCTGAATCCAGAGAAAACCCCGAGTGCTTGAAACGGAAATTTTGGGAAGTATGTAACCCTCAACACAACAAAACTATGGAGAGACACAAATTCTATTCAAGAAATCAAAAGCAAGGTGAGACTATTGAATGCTACATCACTGACGTGAGGATCAAAGCTAGAAGTTATCACTTTGGAGACCTGACAGATGAACTGATTTGTGACAGAATAGTGTGTGGCATCAGAAATGACAGTAAAGAAAGGCTTTGCTACGTGACAGTGAATTAACCCTGAATAAAGCTATTACAATCTGCCGCATCTATGAAATTGAATCATTACAAAAAATGCTGCAAGTCCATATCATACGGACAAGGCTACGTAAAGAGAGGGGACTACGGAAGATCAGTGCACCAGTTAGAGCTACAAGAGCCCGATGACAGTGCCAGTGATGACATTTTCTATGTGGATGGTCTCATAGAGGACACTATCAATCCTCAAACAGAAGGACAAGATGAAGGATTTGTTACACTACATATACACGACCGGCCAATCGAGATGAAGGTTGACACGGGCGCAAAGTGCAATGTAATGTCAATAAACACTTTCCGACAGCTGGAAATTGGCAAGCGACCAGTGGAACAAAGTAAAGATATCAACCTTCTGGCTTATGGAGGAAGCAAAATAGAGACTATAGGCATAGCCACACTGCTTTGTTGTTTAGATGAACAGCAACACACACTACCTTTTTTCATAGTGAACAGAGACATGGTGCCACTATTGGGATTCCGCGCGTGTGTGCGACTCGGAATTGTCGCAAGCCCACACGTTCATCAGGTCAGCACGGAGAGCAATGCTGCATCCCGGTGGCAATGCAAGCATGAGTCAAAGCTGAGCTCAACAGCATGCAGAACAAAGGTGTCATAACCACAGTTGCTGAACCTACATACTGGGTTTCGTCCATGGTTGCAGCACACAAAAAGGACAAACAGGAAATCAGGCTGTGCATCAATCCAAAGGACCTCAACACAGCCCTGAAGAGACCTCACTATCCAATGTGCAGCGTCGAGGAAGTTGCTACCCAGATATCAGGTGCTACATTGATCTCCGTTCTAGATGCAAAGAGCTCATTCTGGCAAATACGGCTCGACCGCAAGTCATCAATGCTGACCACATTCAGTACGCCTTTCGGGCGCTACAGATTCCTCCGCATGCCATTCGGCAAAAGCTCAGCAAGCGAGGTGTTCCAGCGCTCAATGGAACAGCTGTTTGCAGGATATCCGTGTGCTATCATAGTCGATGACATCATCATAGGAGGCTGTGATACCGCAGAACACGATGCCAAACTAAAAAAAGTGCTCGACCGGGCACGAGAGATAAACCTTAAGCTAAACCCTCTCAAGTGCAAGTTCTGCCTGGAACAGGTCTGTTATGTGGGTCACATATTCACAAAGGAGGGCCTCAAGGCCGACCCCGCAAAAAAAGTGGCGATCACAAACATGCCAGTCCATGCAGCACCACTGAGACAGCTCACACACAAAGACGCTGCGTGGTGTTGGTTTCCACAGCACCAGCAGGCGTTCGATCGTCTCAAGTCATGCTTAACCAGTTCACCAATTCTATCCTACTACGACCTAAGAAAACCAGTCACACTGACCTGTGATGCGTCATGTTACGGACTTGGTGCTGCATGTCTACAGGATGGGAGGCCAGTTGTCTACGTGTCTCGCACGCTCACGGACACAGAAACACGATATGCTCAAATCGAAAAGGAGCTTTTGGCAGTGGTGTTTGCATGCATCAAATTCAAGGATTACGTGTATGGGAAGCCCACGGTGGTTGAAACTGACCACCAACCCCTTGTCACAATCCTGAAGAAGCCCATCCACACTGCTCCTGCCCAACTGCAAAGGATGTTACTACAGTTACAAGCCTATGACATCACACTGGTTTACAAGAAGGGTAAGCACATGTACCTAGCTGATACCCTATCACAAGCTCCAAACAAAACCATCTCACAAAGTCCAGCTGCAGACGACACGTTTGAGGTGATGTCTGTTAGCTACATCTCGACTAACAGACTGGAGGAGCTCCGGACCTAGACGGCACAGGATCAAGTGCTACAGACTCTCAGCACAGTCATCCACCGCGGTTGGCCTGGCAAAGAACGCAACGTCCACCCTTCCATTCGTCCATTCTTCCCTCATAGAGACGAGTTGGTAGTGGAGGACGGAATAGTAGTATTAAGGGCCACAGAACCGTGATTCCAAGTTCTTTACACCGAGAATACATTAACATCATACACAGGGGTCACCCAGGTTTAGAGTCGACCAAGCGCAGAGCCAGGAGCACAGTCTTTTGGCCGACAATGAATAATGACATTGCGGAGGAGCTGCTGTCGTGCTCCATCTGCAATAGCACCAGACCACACCAGCAAAAGGAACCTCTACATCTTCATCCGGTTCCAGTCTTGCCATGGTCCACAGTGGCTACTGATATGTTCGAGCGGCACGGACAACAATACCAGGTGCTGGTAGACTCTTACTCGGGATGGTATGAAATGGACCTCCTCCGTGACGCAACCTCAGCAGCTGTGGTCACAAAGCTGAAAAGACACTTTTCGGTTCACGGTGCGCCTCACACCTTCATCACAAACAATGCAAGGCAGTACACAAGCCAACGTTTCAAAGATTTCGCCATACAGTGGGACTTTATCCATGTCACCAGCAGCCCGGAGCATCCACAGTCGAACGGATTGGCAGAAACGGCGGTCCTCAGTGCCAAACAATTGATGGAGAAATCTCACAGAGACGGGACCGACATCTTCCTCAATCTGCTGAACATGAGAAATATTCCCCGCGAACAAGCATTGGGCTCACCCGCAGAACGTCTGATGTCACGACAGACGCTCTCAGCTCTTCCTGTCAGCACCAGACTGTTAGAGCCAGCCCCAAAAATCACAAAGCAGGTTACTGCCCAACTCCAGAATAAAAGACTCACCCAAAAGCGATATTATGATGCGTCAAGCCGCCCACTACAGCCACTCGCAGAGGGACAAGTCGTCAGGATGCGGACTACCAAGGGACACGACCGTCTGGGCGGTGCAAGGACGGTGCAAGGAACCACGCTCCTACATCATCGAGTCCGATGGAGGGACCTACAGGAGAAATCGCCGTCATATCCTTCCTGTCGCTGAGCCACCACCAGGACAGGTCGACCCTGCAGACCTCGATTGTCAATATGCCGACCCAGCTGTACCGGACAGTCTCCCCTCCACGCCGCAGACATCTCAACTGACTCCGGCAACACCTCAGCGATCCACCAGTGAGCAGCGGAGGCCTGCAGCTCACTCTCATACAGAGGTCACACTGGGTAACTCACTATATGTGACGCGCTCAGGTCGCATTTGCAGGCCAAACCCAAAGTATGAACCATGAACATTGAGTTATTAGAAACTGAGGACCTTTAAAAAAAAAAAAAAAGAGCTGAATCCGCACTGTACTCTATGGGACGTTGTATGTCTAGTTGAAGTGCGATGAATGTTGGAATGTCTTGCAATATAAATGTATAAGTTGGTTTATTACCGCTCAAGTATATTTAAAGATGGTTGTTTGAAACTGTTACTAATTTATATTCTATATAACAATGTCGCAAAGTTAAAAACAACATCTATGTTATTATCTTGTTAGTTAATGCCCAGCCTTCCATTTGTTCTCTATGGAAGGCACGAACTAAAGAAAGGGGATGTAGATAATTCTGGTGAATGATTATGTTCGCACTCTGTATGCACGCTACGGGACACCGTACTCGGGAAAGTGTACATGCGCAGTGGGGTTCGGGTTCAGTGCATGCACCTCCCGTCAAGTTCAAATGTTAGCCTGTTGTTCTCGGTTGTATTCAAGTTCATATGGTTTCTACAAGTTTACGAAATAAACAACCGGCTTGGATTTAAAGTAAGGACTCATTTCGACACAGCATAAGGCTGGGCCTTTGTGACCGACCTATGTCACATGGATCACTTCATGACACATTTCAAATCTTGTCAAAGTGAATTAAAACTCTGTTGTGTTGCAGGTTCAACGATGATGTGGAGTTCATGGTCGGACATAAACCCAACATCTTCTGGCAGATTACATTGAGGTTCATTAGTCCTCTCATCGTTCTGGTTATTTTAGTTTTCTACCTGGTGACACAAGTCCAAGAAGAGCTCACCTATTTAGTCTGGGATCCAAACTCTGTAAGCACACAAGAACTGCATATAATAAATAACTAGTCAGTCTATAACCATACTTCAGCAATCGTTGGACATCCATTGTCTACATAATGCACTAATCATACTGTTTTCTGGTCTACAGGAGAAATTCCCGTCTCTGGCATCAGTACCGTACCCCTCATGGATCAATGTGATAATTTTTCTCCTGGCGGGCATCCCAAGTCTAGCAGCGCCTGTTTATGCATTATGTAGGCTGTTTGTTATTTGCTGCAAGAAAACCATGGTGTCAAATAAGTCCTAAACTGTTTAATAAGAATATGTTTCAGAATACAACAAAATGCATGAGTCTTGAAGTACAATACTGATGTTGTATTGATGCACTTAGGTAAAGTATTCATATTTCTGATCATATTTTGTGTGTTTTGTGCAAATGTATTGCTGCCCTATCATTATACGCAAACATACTCATAGCCTGCTAATGATATCTTGTTGTATTGGACCTCTCTAAATTTAAAGACAAAGCAGCTTAATGTTCCATCAAGGTTTTATACCCGTGGCCCTGAGAGTGCAAATCGCAGGGCCACGGGACACACTATAAATTAATACAACAGCAATCTCTCTTTGTATCAATGTTTAAACAAGCAGAAGATGTAGCAACACATTTCCCAGGAGAGGGAGACATCACCAGGCAATGTTTAAAAGACTGTAACTGTTCAGATGTTAACTGACTGCTATTACTAGAATAATAAATCCCTGATTCAAGCACTCAGTTATATTATAGTTCATTCAATCAAAGTAATTTTCGATTGTAGATTGATATTATTATGTAAATATATTAAAAGCCGCAATGGAATGACGTCTGTGGTGTATAGTTTGAATATGATGTACAAAATATCACAATACCTAGCAATAAGTAACTATAGACGTTTTATTGATGTATGTCCCAGGCAAACTGAACTTTGTCTCTTGCTCAATGAATGTACTTGATCAACAGCCCGACTATTATCCTCTAATGATTCATGCAAAGGATTCTATGCAAAAACACTGCACAATAACTGAGTACTCAGAGGGCAGGAAGCTGCAGAATGTGCCTAAAGCAATACAGCGGAACTGAACCATTCACCCGACGGTCTGTGCAGTAAACGACTCATCCTGTACGTTCTGAGTGACAGGATAAGGAATATATTCATGAAATAAGTTAAGGAACAAGGGGTTAACGCTTGTATATTGCAAAGGGACTACATATATACTAACCTAAAACCCAGTGGCGGGCCGTGCAAAACCTACCTAGACCAGCTGTCTGATATTGTATACATAAATACGCGCATGACTTCCTATATTAGCTCCTCTAGCATAGGAACCACTGGACCTGCCTTTACGAAAGGAAAGGAGAGAATGCCAACCCACAATTCCTTGCGGCGGCAACTTTTAGAGTGACGTATCATTCGGCCGTTCACGAGAACAAACGATCGCGACTGAGAAACGCAGATCATGTAAATATCATTCGCATAACTTGGAAATACTTTCAATAATCTGTTAAACCTGCTGGCAAACTATGAACGTTACGTCGCTGAAAACTGCTGTAAAGTGATCAAACTCTCTGGTGTTTAAATTGTCATAGTAACTTGAAGAAAGAGGAACATTTAAAATGTTGTATGTTCAAGAATACCATGAAAAAGTGTTGTTGCTTACACATGTATTTATTTTTACAAACTAAAAACTTAGACACGTCTTTCTTGGGCCAAATGCTTCGGCACCGGCATGTGCACGCACATCAGAGACCAGAAGAGAAGTGCATGTGAGCAGCTCAGAGCACTGAGAGCAGAGAGGACGAGCAGGAAAAGCATATATTTTGCGCAGATGTCCTATTTTACAAATATTACTGGGTACATACCATAGCTCAAAAAGACAAATATTGACAATTTGTATAATTTATTTATATTTTTTATAATTAATAAAATTATAAATATTATTTTTTTCTTTTTTTGGTGGCGCAAGGTGGGTGGGGCCAGGCCCCGTAGTCCTCTATTGGCCGGCTGCCACTGGCTACTAAACTATGGCAGTATTTTGTTATCATGTTTTATTAAACTGGTTGACTAAATGCCAGAGGACTTATCGCCCCAAACAAAGTAAAAGATCATAAACATGCTTCAGAAATGCAGGCTGACAGTAAGAGCTCAGTTTGACTTTGACGAACGACAGTGTAACTTCTCAGCTTCAGTAAGGTGACCATGAGACTGATACTTCCTAACCCAGGACTGGATAATAGGATCCCTTCTCATGAGGATCTGGACAGGATGGAGAAGGAGGAGGCAGGGGACAGGCCCAAGTGGGACAACAAAGCCCAGTACATGCTAACCTGTGTGGGCTTCTGCATTGGGATCAGCATTGTGTGGCGATTCCCCTACTTGTGTCAAAGTCATGGAGGAGGTAAGCTCAGATCAAAAAAAGGAAGGGAAGTCTTGTGATTATGGACAGTCAATTCTTGAATGATTATTCAACAAAGTATAGTGTGGTTGAGGTAGTAATGAATAGCCTGTACCTTTTGGGTATATGTATACCTTTCAAGTATGATTTTCTCTGAAGGACTTATTGTACCTCTGCTGAAACACTATTGTGCTCATTTTAGTAATCTGTTAGCACTAATCTTTATTTGCTTTAACAAAGTGTACAGATCAGTGCACAGTACAAGTTTAGGACAATTTTTTAAGGAAAACCCCACCACAGATATCGGATGCACAGGCAAACGACCAACTCAACTCCACATGCAAGCTACCAGAAGGGAAAAAAAAACAGAGTAATTAAGTAAAGCAGGCAGGATGAGCGAGTCGAATGCATAAAAAAGCATTAAATTAAGCATTTTCATATTTATGATAGTGAAAAGGTATTGTAACGGACTGAGTAACATGTTAACTTGTTATGTTATAAGTGTTACTTTTTTACAGGAAGAAGTTGTTCTAGATGAGAAGATTAGTTATTTTAATTACTGGGTTCAGGAGGTCAGTGAAGGTCTCATGAGCTGTGTGGCTGTGCGGCCTGTCAAGCATCGTGGCTACCTACGAGGGTGGGTGGGACACATGAGCGTGCCTGTGATTGGCAGAGCGAGTGAGGTGGGATGTTTTTGTTGGTGTTGCTGGCCTGTTAAGAGTTAGGCTATGACCGGGAGCAAAGTGTGAAGCATGCTGAGAGGTTGTAACGGTGTTGACTGTTGTTTTGGTGTAGGTTACGGCCGGCAGTAGCCTGTGTATTGTCCCTGAATAAACCACACAATAATAAGCAAGATAACGTCTCGTAGCATTACTGATCAAGGGTCACTACAGTATAGTACTGTATTAAATGCAACATTATCTAAAGATTTGTAATTGTGCTTCTGATTATACTTTTTCAGGTGCATTTTTGATTCCCTACCTGATTCTGCTGGTGCTGGAAGGAATGCCTCTCCTGGTGTTGGAGTTTGCCATGGGCCAGCGTCTCAGGAAAGGCAGCGTGGGAGTGTGGGGAGCGATCAACCCTTATCTGACTGGTGTTGGCAAGTAAAATAGGCTCTGGACCAAATTGTTCAAAGCAGAGGCAAAATAATCAGGTGATGATTTCATTGTTCAGGTATAGCGTCCATGCTGGTTTCCTTATTGGTTGGACTTTACTACAACACCTTAATAGCCTGGATCATCTGGTATCTCTTCAATTCCTTTCAGGACCCACTGCCTTGGACCCAGTGTCCTCTCAATGACAATGGGACAGGTATTTTAATATACACACAGAGATGCTCATTAAACACTCAAACTCTACTAGTATGCAGATGTAGACTTGTACACTTGCAGATGACTGTTTTCATGCCCCTTCAGGATTTGTTCCAGAGTGTCAAAGGAGCTCCACTGTGGATTACTATTTTTACAGAGTGACTTTGAATAGTTCGGCCTCTATAGCAGACTCTGGAGGAATCCACTGGCCCATAGTACTCTGCCTGCTAGCAGCCTGGACAGTCTTGTGTGTCTGCTACATACGGGGGATTGGAACTTCAGGCAAGGTTTGCCAAACCCTCACAAAAACAATAGGCTTTCTTGAATCACCATTGTTTAAATAATTTTATATTTTTTCCTGTCATGACCACAGGCGGTGTACGTCACAACGATCCTGCCGTACATAGTGCTGGCCATCTTCCTGATTCGAGGACTCACTCTTAAAGGCTCCCTGAGTGGAATACAGTTCCTTTTCACACCAGATGTATGTTATTCAAATCTTGATAGAAAAGTTATATCTCATTGCTCAAAGCAACATCACAATGTATATCTCGTTCCTACAGTTGTATGAGTTGATTAAACCAACAACTTGGATGGATGCGGGTGCCCAGGTCTTCTTTTCCCTTGGTATTGGGTTTGGAGGCCTCATCTCCTTCTCAAGCTACAACCCTGTTCAGTAAGAGACGTTGAAAGGTCATATTGTTCTTAAATTGCAGTTCAAGCCTCACTTTGCTTAATTTTATTGAAAAGAGGTAATAGCCATTCTCAGACCCAAAGTCAATGTGTGTCTTTGTTTTTTTGCTTATTTCTTTTTCCAAGCAACAACTACATACAAGATGCTGTGATCCTGACAGCAATAACTTCCCTCACCTCAATCTATGCTGCCATAGTCACCTACTCCATCATTGGCTTCAGAGCTACAGAGCAATATGACAACTGTATCAGCGAGTGAGTATTCACAGAATGTGACAAAATGAAGTGGGCCTTTTTCAGTTACAATATGTTTTCTAACACCAAAATGCTGTTTGTTTAAGAGTTATGAGTACTGTGAACTGAACCCAAAAGCACGACCACGAGAGAGAGAGTTGTAAGGATAATTATTTTACTGATATTCAGGCAGGGGTCAATTTTTTGGACTCTACTCTGAGGTGCGCAGGAGCGTGGAGCGGGTCTGCCTCCAAGTGCGTCGGCACCGCTGGACAAGCGCCTGGACTGAAGGTACACTGGCTTCTCGTTCCTGC
The DNA here is from genome assembly GCF_910589615.1 of Taurulus bubalis. Lineage (NCBI taxonomy): Eukaryota > Metazoa > Chordata > Actinopteri > Perciformes > Cottidae > Taurulus > Taurulus bubalis. Next base: position 16,656,583 of record NC_136604.1, read on the forward strand.
ACGGGGAAGAGTGGAGGCTGGTGTCACACTGGGTGAGAGCCCTGTGGCTGAACTGGGAAGGGTGTTGTGGACATATTCGACCCACAGGAGTTGTTTAAACCAGGATTGCGGGTTGCGGGAGGAGAGGCATCGTAACACAATCTCCATCTCCTGGTTCATGCGCTCCGCCTGCCCATTAGATTGCGGATGGAATCCTAATGACTGGCTGACTGTGGCCCCCAGTAGTCTGCAAAATTTGGACCAAAAGTGAAAGAGGAATTGTGGCCCGCGGTCAGAGACCACATTGGTGGGCAGACCATGCAGGCAGGACATCTCCTGTAACAGTATTTCGTCTGTTTCTTTGGCGGTAGGTAATTTGGTTAGTGGGATGAGTCGACCAGATTTGGAAAATCGATCAATGACCGTGAGAATAACTGTTTCAACGTCGGAAGGGGTAGGCCAATGCGATATGGCACTAGGGGCGATGAGGAACTGGCAGAAGATGAAGACCAGAGGGGGCTTTGCAGAAGCATTTATGCTGACTGCAGACTTGGTAAGCAATAACACCAATAACACACTCCAAGGGGAGGATGCCTTGAGGATGGGCAGGGGAGCTTTCTGGCTGGAATTGACGAGACAGTGTATCAGGTTTTATGTTCTTGGAGCTGGGTCTGTACGAGAGAGCAAACTCAAAACGTTTTTTTTTTAAAGAGCCGGCTGCTTTGAAACGCACAGGGAGCAACTTGGGGTTCAGTGTCCTGCTCAAGGACACTTTGACATACTAGCTATTGGGAGACCAGGGATCAAACCAGCTACCTTGTGGTTTCAGGACGACCACTCTCCCCATGAGCTATAGCCGCTCCAGTGTCTCCACACCTCTAGTGCCAGCTTTACTGCCACCAACTCCCGATTCCCAATGTCGTAATTCCTCTCTGTGGGGGACAGTTTCCGGGAGAAGAAGGCACATGGATGAACCTTCTGACCCTCGGCAGCCCCAAACCCAGTGTCCGAGGCGTCCACCTCCAAGATGAACTGGATGGCCGGATCTGGGAATATTAGGATGGGAGAAGACTTTAAGCGTGACATTAACTCACCAAAGGCCTCTGTCGCAGCGGAGGTCCACTGCAAGGCCACATTCTGGGAGGTGAGAGCGCTGAGCGTGCTAGCCACGGAAATGTTGCTACGGATAAACCGTTGATAGAAGTTTGCGAAGCTCAATGCGCATGGAATTCAATGCGGGTGGATGGTGGAGGCCATTCCGCAACTGCTCTGGTCCATCTGGATGTTACCTGCTTTGATAACGAATGCCAGAAAGAATACCTCAGAGGTATGGAACTCGCATTTTTCGCCTTTCACGAATAGATGTACATGTAGACGCTCCTGTTGAGACTTGGAGAAGATGAGGATGTCATCTCTAGTCTAGATATACAAAAACAGCAACATTGAGCAGGTCTCGGAGAACATCATTGACCAACCCCTGGAAAACAGCAGGGGCATTGGTAAGGTCTGCGGATGTTGTCCCCCATCTTTTACATTGCAGTCACACTAGTGGAAGGGACCACTTTATAGTGAGTATTGACTTGATTGATTCCAGCAACCAGATAGCTAACTCTTTCAATATATGGATGGGCATGTGAGTTTTGTATTAACATAGACTTGAACAATCTAAATTAATTCCTTCATGTAAATTACAGCGAAGTAATGTTTAATTACTAATCTGTGACATATGTTCTCCCTAGTAACATCCTGACATTTTTAAATACGTTCGACCTTCCTGAAGACAGCATCACATCAAGCAACTACGAGGCAGCTCTTAATCATCTCAACAGCTCCTATCCTGATACTGTTCTTGGATTGGACATCAAAACATGTGACATGCAGACACTTCTCAGTGAGGTGACTATGAATATCTATCAAATTACCAAATTATTCAACTTTTTTCTCTTATTTGCTTTGTGTCTAACTTGTGTGTGTGCAGGGAGTGGAGGGAACAGGTCTGGCCTTCATTGTGTTCACAGAAGCAATCACCAAGATGCCTGGTTCTCCTTTCTGGTCCGTTCTCTTCTTCATGATGCTTCTCTGCTTGGGACTTTCAACCCTTTTTGGCAACATTGAGGGAGTGGTGGTCCCATTGAAAGATCTGAATGTATTCCCTAAAAAATGGCCTGATGAGTTACTAACTGGTAATTGGGTTTTAATATCAACTCAATCCGTTTGACAATTGTTCATTTCCCAATAAATAAACATCTGTGGTGTTTGTCTCTGGCTTATGTTTTAACGCAATTTGCCTTGTCTTTGTGCATGTGTGTTTCAGGAATAACATGTGCTGTCGCCTTCATCATCTGTCCGCTGTTTGCGCAGAATTCAGGGATGTATTGGGTAACTCTCTTTGACGATTTTGCTGGATCAGTTCCACTTCTGATCATTGGATTGATTGAGATAATAGCTGTTGTTTACATTTACGGTATTGACAGGTTAGTTCTCATTCAGACTATTTTAACAACCATCTATGCTTTTGTTATCATTCTTCTTGATATTTGCTGCAAATAATCATACAGCATGAGCAGCATGAGGCTGGGCCTGTGTGACCGACCTATTTAAGTCCAGTGTTTCATGGATCACTTCATGACACATTTCAAAACTTGTCAAAGCTAATCAAAACCCTGTTGTGTTGCAGGTTCAACGATGATGTGGAGTTCATGGTTGGACACAAGCCGTCCATCTTTTGGCAGATTACATGGAGGTTCATTAGTCCTCTCATTCTTCTGGCTATTTTAGTTTTATACCTGGTGACACAAGTCCAAGAAGAGCTCACCTACTTAGTCTGGGATCCAAACTCTGTAAGCACACAAGCGCTGTGGTACAGCATTTAATAAACAACTAGTCAGTCTAAAACCATACTCCAGCAATTGTTGGACAGTCATTGTATACCAAATGCACTAATACTGTTTTCTGGTCTACAGGAGGAATTCCCGTCTCTGGCATCAGTACCGTACCCCCCATGGATCAATGTGATAGTTTTTCTCCTGGCTGGCATCCCTAGTCTAACAGTGCCTGTTTATGCATTATGTAGGCTGTTTGTTATTTTCTGTAAGAAAACCATGGTGTCAAATAAGTCCTAAACTGTTTAATAAGCATATATTTCAGAATACAACAAAATGCATGAGTCTTAAAATACAATACTGATGTTGTATTGATGCACTCAGGTAAAATACTTATAATTCTGATCATATTTTGTGTGTTTTGTGCAATTGTATTTCTAACGTATCATTATACTCAAACTTATTCATAGCCTGCTAATGATATCTTGCTATGTTGGACCTCTCCAAATTTAAAGGCAAGGCAGTTTTACTGTTCCATCAAGGTTTTATACCCGTGGCCCTGAGAGCGCAACGCACTAACGCTCTTTGTATCAATGTTTAAACAAGCAGAAGATGTAGAGCAACACATTTGCCAAGAGAGGGAGACACCACCCAGCAATGTTTAAACGACTGCAACTGTTCAGATGTTAACTGACTGCTATTAATAGAATAATAAATCCCTGATTCAAGCACTCAGTTCACTCAATCAAAGTCATTTTCGATTTTCGATTATTATTATTTTGTAAATATATCAATAGCCACAATGGATCAACGTATATAGTGTGTAGCTTGAATACATTATGTACTAAATACCAGAATACCTAACAATAAGTAATTTGACAATTAAAATTAATTACAAATGTTTTATTGATGTATGTCCAAGGCAAACTGAACTTAGCTTCTTGCTCAATGAATGCACTTGATCAACTTCCCGACTATAACCCTCTAATGATTCACACAACATAAACCTCTCCATGTGCTGTGGTCTTATATTATGACTGAGTCCTTTTAAAAGATCATTGTTATGTCAGTTTGGTACAACCTACCTGGTGGTGCTCACAAACTTTCACAAGGTACAAGCGAAAAAGGACATCAGTTAGGGAACAAGGGGTTAACAATTGTATATTGCAGAAGGACTATATATATATATACACTAAGCTAAAATCATTGTTTAAAATGACTGAGTACCTATTAAATAATTACTGGGTACAGCTATATGTTGGGCATTGGGACAAATAATTACATATGACATAATTTAAAAACTACTATTGGAAAACCACATTTTAGAGTGTTTATAAATATTGAGGACTTATCTGTTGAGCTAACCGTCATAAACCTTTCCATTTTACTCTCAAAGAAAACATCAGGCTCATGATCTGACTAATGTCTAGAGCATGTTTCAACAACATGTCTTCATCAGAATCTACTGTCTTCATCACCAGAGTCTGGTAGAGATTCTGATTGTTAAACTTTTCCTCTCAGGACAAAATGTGTATATGTGCTCCTGACCTGTATCATTGTTGATGGATGAAACATATACACAACACAACATTCCATTCCAAACCGCTTAATTTATTTAGGGTCACGGGGTGCGCTGGAGCCAATCCCGGCTGACATTGGGCGATGGCAGGGTACACCCTGGACAGACAACCATTCACGCTCATGGGCTATTTTAGAGTCCCCAATTATCTTAAGCTACATATCTTTGGACTGTGGGAGGAAGCCGAAGAATCCGGAGGGAACCCACGCTCCTACAGTGGGAGAACGAGCAAACTCCCTACAGTACGGCCGTGCTGGATCGGGGATTGAACCCCTCTTACAGTGAGGTGACAGTGCTAGCCACTACACCACAGTGCAACCCAATACACAACATGAATGCACAAAATTAAAATAATGAAGCTCTAAACCTAGCGTTCAACACAAAGACCTGATTCAAGGTTGGGCCTCAAGATTAGATAGTGAAGCAGGACCCACCTTAAGACCCTCATCAGTTCAGGTATTGTGTTTTAGTGCTGAAACAATTTTTGCACAACCAGCTGAAACAATATTTGCACAACCAGTCGAAAAGCAACTGTATTGGGTGCATCTGGAGTTCTGGGCCCCTGGTCCAGTTTCCCACTGGGCCCAGTTGGTAGCCTTGGTTTAAAAAAATCTTGTGACGTGGCTGAAGGCAGGTGGACAGGTGTTCTTCCCCTTGGGTGGCTCATCGCTTTCTTCAGGTGCAAATCTATTAAGTAAGCAACTGTCAGCTGTGCAGTTAGAGGCAATTCGCGAAGCTCTCTGTTCAACAGTTCTCACATAATCTTCAGAATCAGAATCAGCTTTATTGGCTATGTGTGTTTACACACACATGGAATTTGACTCTGGTTACACGTTGCTCTTACACACACAATATACAATAAACAATATAAATATTTAAAAAAAAAAATATTAAAGACAGCACAGACAAAAGACAATTAAAGACAACAGTAGTGTAATATTCTTAGACCAACAATTGTGAGCAGGACTCCGTGCAATGTCATCAGCAATGCCTGTACCTCAGTCTGCAATGGCTATCTGCTTCATTATCAGCCTAAGTGCCATACAACTATATGAACATCGTAGCGTTTCAAACTGGGCAATGGGTGGAGTGCTCCTTTTAACTGTGGCTTCAAATCCTTCTCGTTGTAAGGGGACAGTGTTATCTATCTTACTACTAAACTGTGGCAGTATTTTTTATGTTTTATTAAACCGGTTGACTAAGTTGTAGTGTAAAAATAGAAATGCAGAGTGTGCTTTTGCTTATCTGTTAATTGCACTAGATAAAGTAAAAGACCATAAACGTGTTTTAGAATTGCAGCGTGACACTAAGAGCTCACTTTGACTTCCACGAACGACAGTGTAACTTCTCAGCTTCAGTAGGGTGACCATGAGACTGGTACTTCCTAACCCAGGACTGGATAATAGGATCCCTTCTTATGAGGACCTGGACAGGATGGAGAAGGAGGAGGCAGGGGACAGGCCCAAGTGGGACAACAAAGCCCAGTACATGCTAACCTGTGTGGGCGCCTGCATTGGGATCGGCGTTGTGTGGCGATTCCCTTACTTGTGTCAAAGTCATGGAGGAGGTAAGGTCAGATCAAAAAGAGGAAGGGAAATCTTGTGATTATGCACAGTCAATTCTTGAATGATTATTCAACAAATTATAGTGTGGTTGAGGCAAGGCAAGGCAAGTTTATTTGTATTGCACATTTCTACAACAAGGCGATTCAAAGTGCTTCACATAAAACCATTAAAAGCATCAAAACATAATGCAGGGAAAACAGGATTTAAAACAGTTGAGAAAACATTAAAACAGTCAAAAAGCTAAATAAAAAACAAAAAGTGCAGTGCAGTTTGAGAAATAAAATATAGTAGTGAGATGCAGCAATTGAATCTGGATCAATTAAAGGCAACAGCAAACAGAAAAGTCTTCAATGTGGATTTAAAGGAGCCGAGGGTCTCAGCAGACCTGCAGCTTTCAGGAACCTTGTTCCAGATGTGTGGAGCAGAAAAGCTGAACGCTGCTTCTCCATGTTTAGTTCTGACTCTTGGGACAGAAAGTAGACCCGTCCCAGACGACCTGAGGGGACGGGATGGTTCATAAGGTAGCAGCAGATCACAAACATACTTAGGCCCTAAACCATTCAGTGCTTTATAAACCAGCAGCAGGATTTTAAAGTCAATTCTTTGTTTGACAGGAAGCCAGTGCAAAGACCTCAGAACTGGAGTGATGTGATCCACTTTCCTGGTCTTAGTGAGGACTCGAGCTGCAGCGATCTGAATCAGCTGCAGCTTTCTGGTTGACTTTTTACAGAGGCCTGTGAACACACCGTTACAGTAGTCAAGTCTACTGAAGATAAATGCATGGACAAGTTTCTCCAAGGTACTAATAAATTGCCTTTTGGGTATTTGTATACCTTTCAACTATGATTTTCCGTGAAGGACTTAATGTATAGCTGAAACACTATTGCGCTTACTTCAGCAATCTGATAGCACAAATGTGTATTTGCTTTAACAAAGTGTACAGATCAGTGCACAGTACAAGTTTAGGACAGATTTGGTTTAAGGAAAAACATTACGTCCTTCAAGGCCCACCACAGATGTTGGATGCACAGGCAAATGACCAACTCAACTCCACCTGCATGCTACCTGAAGGGGAAAAACACAGCAGAGTAATTAAGTAAGGTAGGCAGGATGAGCGAGTCAATTGCATTAAAAAACCATTTTCCTATTTATGACGGTGCAAAGGTATACTACTGTAATAAATGCAACATTATCTATAGATTTGTAATTGTACTTCTGACTATACTTTTTCAGGTGCATTTATGATTCCCTACCTGATTCTGCTGGTGCTGGAAGGAATGCCTCTCCTGGTGTTGGAGTTTGCCATCGGCCAGCGTCTCAGGAAAGGCAGCGTGGGAGTGTGGGGAGCCATCAACCCTTATCTGACTGGTGTTGGTAAGTACAATATACTCTGGAACAAAGTGTCCAAAGCAGAGGCAAAATAATAACATCAGATGATGATTTCATTGTTCAGGTATAGCATCCATGCTGGTTTCCTTATTGGTTGGACTTTACTACAACACCATAACTGCCTGGATCATCTGGTATCTCTTCAATTCCTTTCAGGACCCACTGCCTTGGACCCAGTGTCCTCTCAATGACAATGGGACAGGTATTTTCATATACACACAGAGATGCTCAATAAGCACTCAAACTCTACTAGTATGCAGATGTAGACTTGTACACTTGCAGATGACTGTTTTCATGCCCCTTCAGGATTTGTTCCAGAGTGTCAAAGGAGCTCCACTGTGGATTACTATTTTTACAGAGTGACTTTGAATAGTTCGGCCTCTATAGCAGACTCTGGAGGAATCCACTGGCCCATAGTACTCTGCCTGCTAGCAGCCTGGACAGTCTTGTGTGTCTGCTACATACAGGGGATCGGAACTTCAGGCAAGGTTTGCCAAACCTTCACAAAAACAAAAGGCTTTCTTGAATCACCATTGTTCAAATAATGAAATCTTTTTATTTTCCTGTCATGACCACAGGTGGTGTACGTCACAGCCATCCTGCCGTACATAGTGCTGGCCATCTTCCTGATTCGAGGACTCACTCTTAAAGGCTCCCTGAGTGGAATGAAGTTCCTTTTCACACCAGACGTATGTTTCAAATCTTGATTGAAAAGTTATATCTCATTGCTCAAAGCAACATCACAATGTATACCTCGCTCCTGCAGGTGAATGAGTTGATAAACCCAACAACTTGGCTGGATGCAGGTGGCCAGGTCTTTTATGCCTTTGGTATTGGGTGTGGATGCCTCATCTCCTTCTCAAGCTACAACCCTGTTCAGTAAGAGACATTGAAAGGTCCTATGGTTCTTAATTTGCAGTTCAAGTCTCACTTTGCTTACTTTTATTGAAAAGAGGTAATAGCCATTCTCAGACCCAAAGTCAATTTGTGTCTTTGTTTTTTTGCTTATTTCTTTTTTCAAGCAACAACTGCATACATGATGCTGTAATCCTGACGGCAATAACTGGCCTCACCTCAATCTATGCTGCCATAGTCACCTACTCCATCATTGGCTTTAGAGCTACAGAGCAATATGACAACTGTATCAGCGAGTAAGTATTCACAGGATGTGGAATGTCAAAAGATTAGGTGGGCCTTTTTTTTTTTTACAAGTAATTGCCAAACACCAAAATGCTGCTTTTGTGAGAATTACAAGTACGGGGAACTGAACCCAAAAGCACGACTACTAGAGAGAGTTGTAAGGAGAATTTACTTGACAAAGTACACACACGAGGGAAACAAGATGTAGTCGGGAAACAGATACTCCAAAGGCTTGACAGCGATGCACACATACAAGGTTACATTAGCAAAAAACAAGACAAGACAATCTAGCAAAGAACAAATTAAGTTCAGTTAAGATTAGTTCTGTGGCGGAAGTGCACAACAAACTGCTTAGCTGCAACAATAACCCTTTACACAAACAGGTTGAATCCATCATTATCGCCAGCTGTGCCAAACAGGCAATAGAGAGTTAGCAGCCACAATGTTGCGTGCATTGTTCTGGACACAGGCAGCCACTTTTCCAGTAAGTCTCCCTAGCTAGCATCAATCAGTTTAGCTGATTGGTTGACGAGGTTGTCAACTGAGTGTCTGCCTGGCATACTCTGTCAAGCTTTCTGCAGTCCAGCCTCGTTCTGCGGCTCAGTTATGCGTTATTATGAATCCCACTGCTTTTCTTGGTAAGACCCACCCTGTGTAGCTGGTTGAGGGAGAGATGATAGGATAGATTAGGCATTGACCTTGAGTAGTTAGGGTCAGGATAGGTCATTGGCCATGACTCATGACACTAACAAATTTGGTCACCAGTACCACTGCAAGAATGGATGACTGGCCAATCCTAGCGCTTTAATGCTGCACAGGATGGGACTTGGCACGATAACTCGATTCGGCTATTAGTTTTAATAAGGGCTATTTATGTGCTTGTAATAGGAAGTCGATTGACCCAAAAAATGTATCTGCTGAGTTACATATGACTCTTTCCCAATGTAAGTTTGTGGGGAAAAAACCTTTAGATCTAGAAATTGTAATTCCACTATTTGTCCACTATGCAAAATATGCTTAAAATATGGCGCTCTTTCTGGGGGCTTGGTGGTAACCACACTGTCAGAGTAGCAGCAATTAGCTAGCAAGTGGGACATATATGGAAAGGCTCTAGTTAACCTTTGACATGCATTTCTGCATTTGGTAAGGTCTGCAGATGTTGTCCCCCACCTTTTACATTGCAGTCACACTATAGGAAGGGGCCACTGTATCGTGAGTATTGACTGGAGGAATGATTACAGCAACCAGATAGTTAACTCTTTCAATGTATGGATGGAGATGTGAGTTTTGTATTAAATTGAATTGAACAAGTGAAATGAATTACTGAATGTAAATTCCAGTAAAGTAATGTTAAGTTACTAATCTGTGACATATGTTCTCCCTAGTAACATCCTGACATTATTAAATACGTTTGACCTTCTTGAAGACAGCATCACATCAAGCAACTACGAGGCAGCTCTTGATCATCTCAACAGCTCCTATCCGGATACTGTTCTTGGATTGGACATCAAAACATGTGACATGCAGACACTTCTCAGTGAGGTGACTATATTGATGAATATCTATCAAATTACCAAGTTATTCACTGTTTTGCTCTGCTTTGTGTCTAACTTGTGTGTGTGCAGGGAGTGGAGGGAACAGGTCTGGCCTTCATTGTGTTCACAGAAGCAATCACCAAGATGCCTGGTTCTCCTGTCTGGTCTGTTCTCTTCTTCATGATGCTTCTCTGCTTGGGCATCTCAACCCTGTTTGCCAACATTGAAGGAGTGGTGGTCCCACTGAAAGATCTGAATTTATTCACAAAAAAATGGCCCCATGAGTTACTCACTGGTAATTGGGTTTTATTAATCAACTCGATCAGTTTGCCAATTTTTCATTCCTCAATGAATAAACATCTGTGGTGTTTGTCTCTGGCTTATGTTTTAACGCAATTTGCCTTGTTTTTGTGCATGTGTGTTTCAGGAGTAACATGTGCTGTCGCCTTCATCATCTGTCTTCTGTTTGCGCAGCATTCAGGGATGTATTGGGTAACTCTCTTTGACAATTTTGCTGGATCAGTTCCACTTCTGACCATTGGATTGATTGAGATAATAGCTGTTGTATACATCTACGGTATTGACAGGTTAGTTCTTACTCAGACTATTTTAACAACCATATATGTTTTTGTTATCATTATTCATCTTTTGTTATCATTCTTCTTGATATTTGCTGCAAATAACCATACAGCATGAGCAGCATAAGGCTGGGCCTGTGTGACCGACCTATTTAAGTCCAGTGTAGCATGGATCACTTCATGACACATTTCAAAACTTGTCAAAGCTAATCAAAACTCTGTTGTGTTGCAGGTTCAACGATGATGTGGAGTTCATGGTCGGACATAAGCCGTCCATCTTTTGGCAGATTACATGGAGGTTCATTAGTCCTCTCATTCTTCTGGTTATTTTAGTGTTATACCTGGTGACAAAAGTCCAAGAAGAGCTCACCTACTTAGTCTGGGATCCAAACTCTGTAAGCACACAAGCGCTGTGGTACAGCATATAATAAACAACTAGTTAGTCTAAAACCATACTTCAGCAGTTGGTTGGACAGTCATTGTATACCAAATGCACTAATACTGTTTTCTGGTCTACAGGCGGAATTCCCGTCTCTGGCATCAGTACCGTACCCCTCATGGATCAACGTGATCATTTTTCTCCTGGCGGGCATCCCCAGTCTAGCAGTGCCTGTTTATGCATTATGTAGGCTGTTTGTTATTTTCTGCAAGAAAACCATGGTGTTAAATAAGTCCTAAACTGTTTAATAAGAATATGTTTCAGAATACACCAAAATGCATGGATCTTAAAGTACAATACTGATGTTGTATTGATGCACTTAGGTAAAGTACTATATTTCTGATCATATTTTGTGTGTTTTGTGCAATTGTATTTCCTCCAAATTTAAAGACAAGACAGCTTACTGTTCCATTTAAGGAACAGTACGCTCCACAATATAAATTAATGCAACGCTCTTTGTATCAATGTTTAAACAAGCAGAAGATGTAGAGCAACACATTTCCCAGGAGAGGGAGACACCACCCAGCAATGTTTAAAAGACTGTAGCTGTTCAGATGTTAACTGACTACTATTACTAGAATAATAAATCCCTGCTTCAAGCACTCAGTTGTAGTTCATTCAATCAAAGTCATTTTCGATTATTATTATTTTGTAAATATATCAATAGCCACAATGGAATGACGTGCCCCAGGCGAATATGTCCCAGGCGAACTGAACTTTGCCTATTGCTCAATGAATGTACCTCTAATGATTCACAAAACATATACCTCTCCATGTACTGAGGGCTTATTATGACTGAGTCCTTTTAAAAGATCATTGTTAAGTCAGCTTGGTACATCCTTTTGAACCACTAGGTTCTCAAAAAAAAGGGAGAAGGGAAATAATTTAGGGAACAAGGGGTTAACAATTGTATATTGCAAATGGACTACATATACACTAACCTGAAACCATTGTTTAAAATTACTGAGTACCTATTTAATAATTACTGGGTACAGCTATAATGGTACTGGGCATTAGGACACATAATTACATATGACATAATTTAAAATATACTCATGGAAAACCACTTTTTAGGGAGTTTATAAATATTGAGTCATAAACATTTTCTCTTTTACTCAAAGAAAATATCAGTCTCATGATTTGCCAGTTCATCACAGGTCACATATAGAGACAGACAACCATTCACGCTCACATTCAGAAGCAATTTTAGAGTCTCCCATTTGCTTTAACTGTGGTAGGAACCCGGAGGGAACCCACGCTGCCACGGGCAGAACATGCAAACTCCCCTCATCCGATATCGTGGAATGAAACCCCAGCCCCTCTTGCTGTGAGGTGACAGTACTACACCACCGTGCAGCCCAATACGCAACATTAATACACACAATTGAAATAATTAAGCTCTAAAACTAGTCTTCAACACAAATACCTGATTCAAGGTTGGGCCTCAAGATTAGATAATGAAGCAGGACCCACCTTAAGGCCCTCATCAGTTCAGGTATTGTATTTTAGTGCTGAATCCCAAGCAAAGCAGCAAATAAATTTGCACAATCTGTCGAAACACACCTTTATTGAGTGCATCTGGAGTTCTGGGTACCTAGGCCAGTTTCCCACTTTTCCCAGATGGTAATCCAGCCTTGGTTTCATTAATCCTGTGATGTGGTTGAAGGCAGGTGGACAGGTGTTCTTCCCCTTGGATGTCTCACCGCCTACTCCAGGTGAAAATCTATTAAGTAAGCAACTGCCAGCTGTGCAGTTAGAGGCAATTCGGAAAACTCTCAGTTCAATAGTTCTCACATAATCTTTGTAATATTCTTGAACCAACAACTGTGAGCAGGACTCCGTTCAATATCAACAATGCCTGTACCTCAGTCTGTAATGGCTTGTAACTGTGGATTCAAATCCAGGCTCTTCTTGTTGTAAGGGGAAAGTGTTAATTATCTTGCTACTGAACTCTGGCAGTATAATGTATTAATAAACTGGTAGACTAAACGGTAGTGTAAAAACAGAAATGCAGAGTGTGCTTTTGCTTATCTGTGGATTGCACAAGATAAAATAAAAGATCATAAACGTGTTTCAGAATTGTACAATGACAGTAAGCGCTCACTTTGACTTCCATGAACCACAGTGGAAAGAAAGCTATTGTAGGTTTGCTCTTTGGGCTCAGGGTTGCAGAAGATTGTCAATAGATCTGGGTAATTTGTATCTGAATTATCTGCAGTTGATCTTCTTGCTTTATGCGCCACTGACTAACTTTCATAAACTTCCAATGCTGTATCCAAGTCTCTTTCTACATAGCTGGTCCTAACACTGACAATGATTATGAATAAACCTCTTCAAAATAAAACACTTGAGTAACAAATTAACAAAGCAATGGGAGGGATCCCTTTTAACCTTTTAGACAAATTAGGTGAATGATTAAGCATGAGAATTACTTATTTTACAGTTTGAAAGCAGATTGGCATGACATTTTCTGCATTTGAATGAATGGCTGAGTTTGCACTTGGCTAATATATGGCCAGCAACAGATAAAGGTAAAGGTCATAAACTTCTTACAGGAATGCTTTGTGCTACATATCGATCATACAGACAATTAGGTTTGTTCGAGATGAACTGCAACTCGCCTGGAAAGTAGACGAGAGCAGGTGGAATTATCAGGGGGCTTTAACAAAAAACTGCGATCAAGTCGAACAGTTTTCAGCTGCCTTCAAAGAATACACAGGAAGTCACAGACACAGTTACTATGAGACTGTTACTTCTTAACCCAGGAATGGATCTCCGGATTCCACAGTATTTTTATAATGTATTATTAAACCGGTTGACTAAACGGTAGTGTGAAAACAGAAACGCAGAGTGTGCATTAGCTTATCTGTGAATTGCACTAGATAAAGTAAAAGACCATAAACGTGTTTTAGAATTGCAGCGTGACACTAAGAGCTCACTTTGACTTCCACGACCGACAGTGTAACTTCTCAGCTTCAGTCTGGTGACCATGAGACTGGTACTTCCTAACCCAGGACTGGATAATAGGATCCCTTCTCATGAGGACCTGGACAGGATGGAGAAGGAGGAGGCAGGGGACAGGCCCAAGTGGGACAACAAAGCCCAGTACATCCTAACCTGTGTGGGCTTCTGCATTGGGATTGGCAATGTGTGGCGATTCCCTTACTTGTGTCAAAGTCATGGAGGAGGTAAGCTCAGATCAAAAAGAGGAAGGGAAATCATGTTATTATGGACAGTCAATTCTTGAATGATTATTCAACAAATTATAGTGTGGTTGAGGTAATAATGAATAGCCTGTACCTTTTGGGTATTTTTATACCTTTCATATATGATTTTCCTTGAAGGACTTATTGTACCTTTGAAAAAGTACTATTGCGTTCAGTTTAGAAATCTGATAGCACACATTTGTATTCGCTTTAAGAAAGTGTACAGATGAAGATCAAGTTTAGGAAAAAAGTTACGTCCTCATGCTGCATTCGCACCAAAAGCGTTGCGAAAGTAGATTGCATGCAAAGTCAATGCACAGACACGAATGGTTGCGACATCATTGACGAAAAATTCACCTCATTTGTGCGAGTTGAAATATTTTAACTCGGGCAAAAAAGTTGCGTGACGCTGAGTTGCGAAAGCCAATCGGCGTTGAGATGCTTCGCCCGTCATCACTGCCGTCCTGCCGTTGCTGAATCAAACTGCTGCTGCTGTAGCGCTGGAAGCATCAGTCATTCAGACGCCCTTCCTGTGACTAAAACTACATGGTAATTCCCCAAGGCTTTGATTTATTGTGATTTTTCTTGCAGTTTCTGATTATTTAGGTCATTATCTTTACAAAGAAAAAAAGTTCATATTTATGAGAGAAAAGGCAGTGGCGGGCCGTGCATTTTATACCTAGGCCCGATCGCCCGTCTCACAGACACAGACTCTCACCCGCTGAGAAATTCAGATCCTTGGTAGAGGAGGAGTTGTTTGGTGACATCAATCAGTCAATTAAGAAACTTATGGACGTGTTGAAAGCACTCATAATTATATGACTGTTATTAGTACACCATACATATCATTATTGTAGAACATGATTAAGGTGATCGTGATAAGAATACAGAGAATCACACACAATTTATTTTCACTGCTTCAATTGATTGAATTTCTGATTATGAATAATACATACATACTGATCCGCCCATACACATATTCAAACTCCTAGTTATATGGTAATCTGCACATACATGTATATACACATATATAGTACATGTTTCATACTCGCATACAGTACATATATCCTCATAAGTATATATTTATTCGTAAATATAATCTGATTGATTTGGTTGATGAAGCACTTAAAATTTGCCGATACATTTTCCCAACACTGACGCATTTAACTTGTCTGATATATTAGCGACGCTTATGTCTTGCAGCGGGGGCGCTGTTAAAGTTGCGTTCACGGCAAAAACATTGCAAAAACGTTGGAATATTCGCAACGCGTTTGCTGTGAATGAATACGGTATTGACTTCCTCATATGCGTTCATGTTCATCTCCTGCTTCTCAGCAGAGAAATAAAAAGAGGTTCCTCTGAGTTTATTTGCCATTGTACTGCTAGAACATCGTGGTGTCAGTGCTCGATTATTATCCCTTCTGAAGAGGAGTAGGCGCCCGCATTTATCCAGATGACTGACGTCTGGCTAGAATTAATGAGACCGCTTCAGCGCGGATCAGCCATGAAGAAACCCAGATAGCCTGATGTCAATCATCTCGCTAATTTAAGATGGATAATAGGACATTTGCTTGACTTTGTTTAGCCAGGTACAAGAAACAGGGCCCAGGCATGAGAAACAGATAGGACACAGGAGCTGTGCAATGAGAAAATAAGCTAATAGGGATACATAAATATAATTCATGTAGTGTATTTGTGAAAAACAATTACATTATAAAATAGATATAACTTTTAATTATAGTAAAAATAGCTATAACTGTGTGATTCTGTTTAGGCCAACAGAGAAGGCTTAGCAGGCCCTGACGACCCACCACTGGGTGAGAGGCGCTGCGGCGTATTTATGTATATGATATCAGATGGCACAGAAGAAGCGGAGAGCCAAGCGCTCAACACAAAAAGCAGTTCACTCACCAGTTGCTGTTCACTTAATAAAGACAAAGTCCATCCGCCTCTCTTTGTTAACAAATAGTTCAATTACGTGGTTGTACAGTTTATCGGTGCGCTTCATGGACGCCAGTGAGGATCGTCACTGCCAAACATGCCCATAACCCTCCGTGAGAAAGGCGTTGTCATTAAATCTGCCAACAAGTCTGTTTCTCCTCCTCCTTCAGCCATTGAGTGTTAAAACAAGCAACAGACTAAACATGTCATAACTTCTCTTATGTTTCAGCCTGAACTCTTCTTACTCCTGCTAGCAGCTAGGTAGCTTTCTGTTGACTAAAGTCACGCAGGCCCACTGACAAATCACAGCGCATGCTAATGCTGATGTACTTCCAGGACAACTTGCAGGCGCTGGCCCCAAAGAATATGCCCAGCATGTCAAACTAAAGATCTGATTGGTTAAAGACTAATGACAATCAATGATAATGTCCCCATGTACTTTAATCTGCAAAGGCCAGCTAGAAGGCCTCGGGCGGCTCTGCTTCGATAGAGACATAGAGGTGAAATCTGATTGGATAAGAGCTCTCCTTCAAAAAAAGCTGCATTAGAAGCAGCGCTGCAGGCTGGAAGCAGAGCAACAGAGGAAGACAGGAGCTCGATGAGAAAATAAGCTAATAGTGAAAAAATAATTAGAATACATGTAGTGCATTTGTGAACAATTAAATTATAAAATAGCTATGACTTTGTTTTGTTTAGGCCAGCAGAGAAGGCTTAGCTGTCCCTGACGGACCACCACTGACAAAATGTATATTACTGTAATAAATGCAACAATATCTATAGATTTGTAAACACAGCAGAGTAATTAAGTAAGGTAGGCAGGATGAGCGAGTCGATTGCATTAAAAAAACATTTTCCTATTTATGACGGTGCAAAGGTATACTACTGTAATAAATGCAACATTATCTATAGATTTGTAATTGTACTTCTGACTATACTTTTTCAGGTGCATTTTTGATTCCCTACCTGATTCTGCTGGTGCTGGAAGGAATGCCTCTCCTGCTATTGGAGTTTGCCATCGGCCAGCGTCTAAGGAAAGGCAGCGTAGGAGTGTGGAGAGCCATCAACCCTTATTTAACTGGTGTTGGTAAGTACAATATTCTCTGGAACAAATTGGCCAATGCAGAGGCAATATAATAACATCAGATTATGATTTCATTGATCAGGTATAGCATCCATGCTGGTTTCCTTATTGGTTGGACTTTACTACAACACCTTAATAGCCTGGATCCTCTGGTATCTCTTCAATTCCTTTCAGGACCCACTGCCTTGGACCCAGTGTCCTCTCAATGACAATGGGACAGGTATTTTAATATACACAGATGCTCATTAAGCACTCAAACTCTACAAGAATGCAGATGTAAACTTGTACACTTGCAGATGACTGTTTCTTGCCCCTTTAGGATTTGTTCCAGAGTGTCAAAGGAGCTCTACTGTGGATTACTATTTTTACCGAGTGACTTTGAATAGTTCGGCCTCTATAGCAGACTCTGGAGGAATCCACTGGCCCATAGTACTCTGCTTGCTAGCAGCCTGGACAGTCATGTGTGTCTGCTACATACGGGGGATCGGAACTTCAGGCAAGGTTTGTCAAACCTTCACAAAAACAAAAGGCTTTCTTGAATCACCATAGTTCAAATAATTTCATATTTTTCTTTTCCTGTCATGACCTCAGGCGGTGTACGTCACAGCCATTCTGCCGTACATAGTGCTGGCCATCTTCCTGATTCGAGGACTCACTCTTAAAGGCTCCCTGAGTGGAATAACGTTTCTTTTCACACCAGACGTATGTTTCAAATCGTTATCGTAAAAAAAAGATAAAACTAACAGCGTCACTTCACAATGTACGCCTCACTCTTGCAGGTCAATGAGTTGATCAACCCAAAAACTTGGCTGGATGCAGGTGCTCAGGTCTTTTATGCCTTCAGCTTAGGTTGGGGAGGCCTTATCTCCTTCTCAAGCTACAACCCTGTTCAGTAAGAGGCATTTATAGAAGCCCTGTCACGAGATAGTAGTCATTCTCAAACATGCTTTGTCTTGAATCTTTTGCTTTTTTCCCTGATTTCCCAGCAACAATTGCATGCAAGATGCTGTGATCCTGACAGCAATAACTGGCTTCACCTCAATCTATGCTGCCACAGTCACCTACACCATCATTGGCTTCAGAGCCACAGAGAAATATGACATATGTATCAGTGAGTGAGTAGTCAGTTCTACTGAAGCTTTATGCGTTACATTGAATACAATTCTGCATGGAATAAGGTAGCACTTAAGTGACTTTCAATGTATGTATGTGAGTATTGTATTAAGATCAATTTGAAAAATCTGAATTCCAGTAATCCAGAGTCACTAATCTGTTACATATTTTCTCCCTAGTAACATCCTGACATTATTAAATGCGTTTGAGCTTCCTGAAGACAGCATCACTACAAGCAACTACGAGGCAGCTCTTAATCATCTCAACAGCTCCTCTCCTGATACTGTTCTTGGATTGGACATCAAAACATGTGACATGCAGACACTTCTCAGTGAGGTGACTATTATTGATGAATATCTATCAAATTACCAAGTTATTCAACAGTTTTCTCTATTTGCTTTGTTACTAACTTGTGTGTGTGCAGGGAGTGGAGGGAACAGGTCTGGCCTTCATTGTGTTCACAGAAGCAATCACCAAGATGCCTGGTTCTCCTGTCTGGTCTGTTCTCTTCTTCATGATGCTTCTCTGCTTGGGCATCTCAACCCTGTTTGGCAACATTGAGGGAGTGGTGGTCCCATTGAAAGATCTGAATTTGTTACCGAAAAAATGGCCCCAGGAAGCACTGACTGGTATTCTGTTTTGTCGTTAAATCAATCTACACGTTGGCTTCGCGACCTTGGATTTATTGATTGTCTGATTCCTGCATGTGTTTTTCAGGAATAACATGCGCTGTCGCATTCATCATCTGTCTCCTGTTTGCCCAGTATTCAGGGCTTTATTGGGTAACTCTCTTTGACAATTTTGCTGGATCAGTTCCACTTCTGACCATTGGATTGTTTGAGATGATAGCTGTTGTGTACATCTACGGTATAGACAGGTTAGTTCTTACTCAGACTATTATAGCAACACATTGTTGATCTGTGTTTTTGTTATCTTTCTTCTTGATATTTGCTGCAAAATAAATTTGTGCCTGTTATTGATTAAATCTTTATGGAGATGGCTGACCTATTTAAACCCTGTGTAACAAGGATGAACTTTTCAAAGCTAATCAAACCCTTCTTGTGTGGCAGGTTTAATGCAGACTTGGAGTTCATGGTCGGTTATAAACCCAACATCTTCTGGCAGGTTACATGGAGGTTCATTAGTCCTCTAATCGTTCTGGTTATTTTAGTTTTCTACCTGGTGACACAAACCCAAGAAAAGCTCACTTACAAAGTCTGGGATCCAAACTCTGTAAGCACACAAACTACAAGTATAATCTTAAATAAAGTGTTCATTTATTTTTGGGTGTATCAGTTCTGACCTCAGCAACAGCATCACCCTTTTGGTTCCCTCTTTGTTTAATAATGCATCTTTGCAAAAAAATGTATGGTAAAAGTTGTTTAAAGTAAAGTATATAGTTGTAACAAATTATACTGTTTTGTGGTTTACAGGAGGAGTTCCCATCTCTGGCAACAGTGCCGTACCCTTCATGGATAAATGCGGTTGTCTTTCTTTTGGCGGGAGTCCCCAGTCTGGCAGTGCCTGTCTATGCATTATGTAGATTGGTCTATGTTTTGTGCATGAAGAAATAAAATACATTGAAAGAAGGTGCCATGTCTCTTAAATGTATATTGTGTTTCAACTAGAACATGTTTTCAAATTAAAAGAAACACATTGACCGATGTTTTTAATTATAGACATGAGGTGACATGAAACAACGCATTAGTCTGTATTTGTCTGCACTAGCGCTTTGTTGTCAGTTTTGTGTTTCTGGGCCTTGACATGTTTAGACAAAAGATGTAAAGCAGCTAAACTACCCACAAGAGGGCGACCTCACACTGACAGGACACAGAAGTAGAAGCCAGGTGAACCAGATCAAACGAGGCACAACAAATGGAGCAAGCAAGATACCCTATATGTATGGATTAAACAAACAAAATATAACATGCTAATAAGTGAAATGTAGATGTTCTAAAGAGACTAGCCAGCTGTTTCCCCTTGTCCATCTGTTCTAACAGAGTTATTTTGAAAGGATTTTTTTATGCTAAGCTATCACTGCCTAGCTCTAGCCCACTTGTCTCTGTGGATGGAGTCCTCTTTCCTCCTCCATGCAACAGATGGAAAGCTGCTGTGCCTTGTCTATACAACGGAGATGTTGTGTGGTTGGACACAAGATACTTCCTGACTGATTTCTATGGAGGAGGTGGAGCAGCTCTGGACTAGTGTGAAGGACCAGGGTAAGCAAAGATTGGGAAGTCAGGGTAAGGTGTGAAAAATAAGGCTTTTATTGCCCCAATAATATGTACAGTTTTAGGATGGGGAACAAAATCTTAACAAAGTGACAAATAACGAAAAACTAGAATTCAAGACAAACATAATGCGGTCTCGCAGGAGACACTCCCGAGCCATCTCCCACGGCAGGGTATATAGCAGTCGGTGCCAGTCTCTTTGAAGGATCGTCGGCTGCAGGTAACCGACAGAAACAGTTAGCACTCATATCAACTCCACATCTCTAAATTGCGTGCACTCAATAAAGACAAGGGAATACACTAGTGTGTTTAGTTCCCTCTAAAAGATGTTCACTGCAGAGATCTAAAAAACATTACCTCCAATTGGAGTCACAACTAGTTTGGCTGGTTGGTCGTTAACTGATCGCAGTGGAGAC
Source organism: Taurulus bubalis (assembly GCF_910589615.1). Taxonomy (NCBI): domain Eukaryota; kingdom Metazoa; phylum Chordata; class Actinopteri; order Perciformes; family Cottidae; genus Taurulus; species Taurulus bubalis. The sequence continues at coordinate 16,677,597 of NC_136604.1, forward strand.
CAGGAGTTTACCTCCAGTCCTGAGGGGAAACATCCTAAAGCTGGAATTCAAAGCCAAAAACCATCTCAGCTTTGTCCTCTTCGGTTTATGACTGACAGAGCAAATCAGATCACAGGACTTTGGTGAAAGAATCCACCATCAGAAGTGTCCTGGTGGAATTATTTAATGGCAAGAACTTCTACAAACTGCAACAAAAACCATGCTTTTGAGAACGAGATGGTATAGCATATTCAGTCTAACCCGCTGCAAAAGGAGGTAAAGAAATAATAAATCCTCAGAACCCCAAACGCCTCAAGGACCCAAAGAACTCAATTAAACTGAGCCCCAAACTTGCCAACCACTTACAATGCCGCTGTGTGAGGCTCTGCCCATCACCTGGCTAAGTAGAGAGGGCCTGAACATCGTATTAGGAGGGTTTTGCAGTGGCAGCAAGCTCAAATCGTGGCACCAGCACCTCATAGAGGCACTTCCTGTGGCACCTACGAGCTACCACTAGTTTTTAAGGCAGCTGCCGCTGTTTTGGAGAGGTTCCGTGACAGTTTACCCTTTATTTTTCGTAATTTGACAATATGTGACAGTACATTAAGGTTCTGTTTGAGTGTCGCTGGTAACAGCCCCCTCGCGACTGCAGTCAACTCAGCAGACACTTGGAGATCCGAGTGTCTGCTCAGTTGACTGCAGTGGTATACTGCCCAAGATGGAGTTTACCACCCTCTTGGGGCTGCATTCCAAACAACCTGAGGCCTCACACCGCCCCTCTTCATTTGAAGTAGTGGCAGCCCGCAAAAACTAGTGGCAGCTGCCGCGGCAGCTCGTAAAGTTGTGGCAACTGCCGCAAAAACTAGTGGCAACTAGTGGCAACTGCCGTGGCAGCTCGTAGGTGCCCCGGCACCTGAGAGGTGCCGCAGGAAGGGCCTCTACGAGGTGCCGGTGGCACGATTTGAGTTTGCCCTCTCTCGGGTTTTGACCTACAGCCTCGAAGCCAAAGAGATCATGAAGCCCCTCAAGCCTGTACTGTGAGCTTTAAGCTGACACCAAGCCTAGAGGCTCCATTTAACTTCAACACCCCCTTCTAAACATTGAAAACAGAGGCATTTCTTAGATCTTTTCAGAAACTAAGACGACAGCAGCACTGAAAAAAAAGAACAGGTTAACACCAGTATGTGGCAGAAATGATTGTGCTTGAAATTATCAAGTTCAGTTCAACAAGAAGTAAATTATACTGTATTTAGCTGAAAATGATGCTGCCACTTTGCACACCCTATTTGTCACATGCTGATTGTTTCAAATTATTAAGGAATTATTGATACCCTGTGAATAATCAATATTTCTTTAAAAAAATAGGCTTACAATTTAACCCACTTGTTTTACCTCAGTTTGTCCCCTATAGGTATTTCCACTTCAATGCACAAAATGCACACAAGAAAAGTTTGATTAATTGAAAAAAGATATATGTTATGATAAAACATCATTGTCATGGTGTCTTTATTATTGACCTATTTAGGGTAGTGTAACATTGAAACAGCATCACCAGGTTATCCATTGTTGGACGCTGAGAACACTCCCATTAAAACACACACACACACACAAAAACAGGGAGGTTTAACTACTAAATCATCATGCCTGATGTGTTCGCTCTCTTCCTGATGGCTTGATTTCCTCATATAAAACAATAAATCTGTAACCCTGACTCTAAGCTGCAACTGATTGGAAAAATACAGCCTACTGAAGAGAGAAAGACAAAGGACGAGAGGGGAGCTCTGGACATCACTTTGACATTCACTGAGCTGAAAACAGTTGGAGAATTCTGGAGTAAATAAAGGAATATATAATACCTGATTGAAGTGTACGAGTAGGAGTGTTGGATCTTTGCAACATAACTGGAATTGTGATAAACTCTTTTTTGGCAGTTGAGAATGGACCAAACAACAGACTCTGGAGTGGAGGAGAGACCCACATGGGACAACAAGATCCAGTACTTGTTAACATGTATTGGCTTTGCAGTGGGTCTTGGAAATGTCTGGCGTTTTCCATACCTGTGCCAAATCTATGGAGGAGGTGAGATGCTATCATATGATGCTAACTTGTGAGCTGCATTATTTTTACTCTTATCTTACATCACATCATAGTTTAATTAAGTTTGCTGTTGGAGATGTATGCGTTTGTTGTTTGAGAATTATACGTTTTATACATTTAAAAAAAAAATGTTTTAGGCTATATTATCCAATCACGAGATACTGAATTTAATTTCAACCACATTTTAGATTATTTGTCATTAACAAATGGACTAGGCCAGTTATTGTCAAAATAGTTATCTTATCTGTGTTTTATTGATCATGGTGAACATCAGGAATGATGTTGGCTTAAATGCAGCAAATCCTTTACTTCCTCATAGTCCCCAGTGAGCACTCTTTATTTGTCCCAAACCCACAGAATCCTAAAAGACCCGATTCAGGGTTAGGTTGAGTACACAGTGTCCATCAACTTCACATATTGATTCTTGGATTCCTGATTCCCACAGACTGTGAAGCAGTCAGCTGACACTCTATTTGACACATTTTTCTTAAATATGTTTAGCCATGTATCTGTGTAATTTGAAGCAATGGTGGTTTTAATATGATTCTAGTGACCACTTATTGTTTAAATATATTAAAATTCTGGTCTTTCAGTATTGCAGTGCACTTATTTAGCATGGCCTGAAATCTCCTTTATCACGGCTTGATTAGTGTAATTAAAAAGTATTTGTCGTTTGTTTCACTAACATGGTTCAAACAGCCATTAATGTTAATAAAACTTATTTTAAAATGTTGACTGCAAAGTCAGTTAATGAAGACAGTTTAGTCTGGCTGACGTCTAATTGCGAGTTGAATAACTTTGTGTCTGCAGGCGCATTCCTCATCCCATACCTGATAGCGCTGGTGTTTGAGGGCATCCCCCTGCTTTACCTGGAGCTGGCTATCGGACAGAGGCTCCGCATGGGCAGCATCGGTGTCTGGAACTCCATCTCACCGCTACTGGGTGGAATCGGTGGGTGCCCTAGAATTATTAGTAACATTTATCAGCATTAATATTTGTCAGAACTTCATCATTTCATGGGCAGAATTTGTATTGTGTGTTATGGAAAATGTGTGTAGGAATTGCCTCCATGTTGGTGTCATTCCTGGTGGGCCTTTTCTACAACACCATCCTTGCCTGGGTGCTCTGGTACTTCTTTCACTCCTTCCAAAACCCCCTGCCGTGGAGCCAGTGTCCGCTCAATGATAACCTCACAGGTAACAAAACTGATGAAACTGAATGATGAAACTGATATACATGTAATAGTATATGTAAGATTCTAATGTATCACATTTAGTTTGAGAATCTGCTTTAATTCTAATAAAGTTACAAGATGCAAGAGGACTCTTAACTCTTAACTATCAGGCTCTATATGGCATTTCAGGTCACATTTAATAGGACAATTTCTGAAATGTTATTGTTTTATGGCACAAAGGGATCCAGCAGCACAATATAAAATAAAAAAGAGCTTGCCTTTGCTTTGTGACAGATAGTGAAATGCGTGACAGGTAAACAGCACAAATTGTGTTCTCATTCGTTTTCAACAATCATATCAATATATTAAAATGTGTTTCATGGTGATACATTTTTTGTAATACATATTTTCCAAATTTTTAAATGAAACTATGCAGAAACACTTCTCTTGTGTAAAACTAAAATACATTTTAATACCAAACTCAGTTACAAAAGTTAATGCATGTTTCAACCAAAATAAAAACTTTATGATGAAACCCTTGTAGAATTTCATAGATGCTATCATTACTTTTTGTTTTGTATGCATCCATACAGGCTATAATGTGGAGTGTGTGAAGAGTACTCCATCGAACTACTTCTGGTACCGCGAGACCCTGAACATCACACCTGACATCGAGATCAATGGCTCCATAAACTGGTGGCTGGTCATTTGTCTGGCCAGCGCTTGGTCTGTGGTCTACATCTGTTTCATCAAAGGCATTTCTTCTATTGGAAAGGTCTGTTTATCTGCTTAAAAGTCCTATTTCAATATCAGCCACATACATTTGACATCAGTGCTGACATTTACAGTAAGACGTACAAAAAAACACGGGTATTATTGTATGCTTCAGGTTGTGTATGTGACAGCCACATTCCCTTACCTGGTGCTGACTATTTTCCTGATCCGTGCCCTCACTCTGCCTGGAGCAACGGATGGACTATTGTACCTCTTCACCCCTGATGTGAGTTTGACCACTCGCTGCTATTGTATGCCGGATTGTAAACCGGTAACAATGACCTGATGTTCTGTGTCTACGCACACTGCAGTGGGAGGTACTGAAGAACCCTCAGGTGTGGCTGGACGCTGCCACCCAGATCTTCTTCTCTCTCTCCGTGGCCTTTGGAGGTCTCATAGCTTTTTCCAGCTATAATGCAGAGAAGTAAGGACTCAAGCTCCTCAACTCACTCGCTAAAACATTTTGATAAATTGTGTGTGACTGTTTTTTTCTGTTCCGTGTCAATTAGAAACAACTGTGAGAGGGATGCTATTCTAGTAGGAGTGATAAACAGTGCCACATCTATTTACGCCTCCATTCCCATTTTCGCCATTCTGGGATTTAAAGCTAACACCGCCTGCAACGCCTGCAAGAACGAGTATGTACACTCACATATTTGCTCAATTCTAATAAATCGTTTTGGCTTGCTGATACTCATGAGGAGACGTTTTTTTGTAATCCATCCACAGAAACATCTTGGCTCTGACCAACCACTTTGAGATATCGGACCAGAACATAACGGCAGACAACTATGATGACTGGCTGGAGTATCTGAATCGCACATTTGTAGGTGAGCTGGCCAATCTGGACCTGAGGCACTGTGACCTGCAAACATTCCTTGACCAGGTATTGTAACTTTGAATTATTTTTGCCTGAGTTTCATTTTCATTTCCCTCTCCCCTTAAATCCTAGTAGTTGTTATGCTCTTGCCTCCCCTTCCTTTCCCTGGAATGCAGCACATCATGTACCGGTCAAATATGTATCCAGTTAATGCTCCCTCATTACTTTGTTGCCTGTCTTTGACCTTTCTCCCACAGAGCGCCTCAGGTACCGGCTTGGCATTTATCGTGTTCACCGAAGCAGTGGTAGCGATGCCGGGCTCGCAGATATGGGCCATACTGTTCTTCGTCATGCTGTTCAGCTTGGGTCTGTCCTCCATGTTCGGCATGTTAGAGGGTGTCCTCACGCCCATCAAGGACCTCAAACTAGTGCCCAAGTGGATCCCTCATGAACTCGTAACCGGTACTTGCAAAATCAACCGAAGCTGTTCTCAAGTCAAAGGGATATACAATTTTCCAGTTAAATTCCCTCTCTGAAAAACTTTTTTTCTCACTTCCTTAGGGATCCTCTGCTCGGTAGCCTTCTTAATGGCTCTCATCTTCACCCTGGGTTCGGGGAACTACTGGGTGGAGGTCTTTAACAGCTACGTGGGCTCCGTACCTCTGCTCATCATTGCCTTCTTTGAGATTATAGCAGTCGCTTATGGCCGTGGAATTAAAACGTAACCCTTTTCTCCTCTTCTTTGATGCCCTGTAGTGTTACTCTGCAGCCTTATGACGATTGAGTTCCAAGTGCGTTAAACATGTTCTCTGGTTCCCTCTGGCAGTTTCAGTGATGACATCTTTTTCATGACTGGGAAGAGGCCCAACATTTTTTGGAAGGCATGCTGGCTGGTGATCAGTCCTGTACTGCTTCTGGTGGTGTTGGTTTTCTACGTGGCCATCCAGGCACAGAAACACCCATCTTATCCCGCATGGAACCCGGCCTATGTAAGCAAGTCGGCTGTACTGACATGGAAACATTAATGTAGTAGTCCTGAGTCCAATCTTTAATGTGTTCTATAAGAATAAATGTATTATATTAGAATACAGTAGCCCTTTAAGCCCTCACCCTTAATCATATTTATTGTTTGAGTTGTGTTTAGAGGTTGTACATGGGGATTATATGTTATTGTAGCCCTGATCTTTATGTCTAATTTGTTACCTTGTGATGTGATATGAAAGTGGGGACCCTTTTTGGGGACCCTTTTATAGGGCTCAAAGAGTTAAAGAGTTATGTTAGTTGAGCAAAGTGACTTTAAACTAAGCTAAAATAAGATAATCCCTTGCTAGGTGTAGCATCATATTTAGTGCACAGAGATAGATATAGATACAGAGAGTAGACATGTTTTCAAGAGAGAGAATCAGCCAATTTCACAAAATTCCAAATAATGTTACAATAATCTATATATTACATGTTATGCTTTTGTCTTTTTCTCCAGGATCTATTCCCTCAAACTGAATTGAAGCCGTATCCCGACTGGGTGTTTGCCATAATCATCCTTCTCTGTGTACTACCTGTGATTTTCATCCCTCTGGTGGCGCTCTACAAACTGATCTGCTCGAGGACCAAGAAATCTGCTCGCATTGACCTAAATCCCTACTACAATGAAGGCTTTGAGGTTGAAACACAGGACCGGAAGAACCACAGAGCTTAAGAAATGTTGCAGGTAACAAATGTTACTGCACAGAAAAGCATCCTGTAAAAATTACTACATGAGATCAGCTTCCTGCTATTCATAAAGAGACTTTGATTTGTGAGAGCGATGTAAAAAAAAAAAAGAAATAATATTTATGTGAACTTATTTACATACAAATGATCTTCAAAGTGACGTCATGTCCTCTTTGTGTAAATCAAAGTCCAGAGACAAACGGCTGTTGGATGAGGTGTGGTTTAGTACAGTATTTGGATGATTTTATTGATCATGTGGTTGTTGTTTTGTTTTATAGATTGTGGTTCATCACTGTTTCGCTATCAAGAGTGTCCTAACACTGTACATTTTTGGCACACTTGAAGATCAGATAAATCCAAATCACTGATTGTAAACCTGAGGATGAGGCAAAACAGTGAATAAAAACAAGATGTGTGTGTGTGTGTATATATATATATATATATATATATATATATATATATATATATATATATATATATATATATATATATATACATATACTTGGATAGCCAAGAAGGCGGCTGGGGTTAGTGAGCTGTCGGACTCTGGCCAGCCTCAGATCCCCCAGATGCTGCTGTGTTTTCCTGTGAGGACGATGACGATGGTGAACTGTAAAATTCACCCACCTGAACTATTTCCAGCACCTGTAAAAATCAAATTAAAAGGTGGCAATAAACGGACTTATGTAAGATCTTGGTGTATCTCGATTTGTTGGGTTGGGTGTACTTCTCACAAAGTCCACATTTAAAGGGATTGGCCTTTCATGCAAGTTGTAATTATGATATTTTCATATTGAGCCTTGTGATTTTTCATCACAAGGCTTAACTTTCCTCGCTGGTGAGTAATTTCCTGCCTCTAAACGAACAGACGTTTTCTGTACAGTTGATGAAATAGAATATGATTTGAGACAGAGGCTGCATTTATAGCTCATTTATTATTAAAATAATATCTCCCGACATAGCGACAGGACCGGTCTAAAATTTTCTTTCATTTAGTTGCAGTTATGACACAAATCAAACCACCTTCCAACGTCCGACATCGTTTTGACTTTGATGCGACAGATTATGTCATGTTCATTTTTAACAAAGATGGCCACCTTGGGCCCAAGAAAATAGTCAAGCTCTTACAGAAAGTTAAATGTGCAGATTTGCTTCTTTTATCTTGTCTTAGTTGATTGTTCCCTAAGTATATTTGAGTTATTGACTCAACCCTGCGCTATGGGAACGTATGATTTCTAATCATGATTTTCTTACATTTTATAGACCAAACTAAATAATCAAAATATTATAAAATATTAATTGTAAATCTAAATCAATATTAGTTTAAGCTGGTGTGTTCTAAAAATCAGTCCTGGAGAAAGGGAAAGATTAAAATAAATAAGTTTATAATACTGAACAGCATACTTAAACAATTTTAATATAGATATTTTAATGAGAAATGTTGCCTCTGTTGCTGAGCCTGATGAGTTTCGGTCATATTCAATATCCTCTGCAGGAAGTAGGCTGAGTTCTTAGCAACCGTCTGACCAAAGGGCGAACTCTGAGCACACAGATGGGACATAAAGAGAAAAACTAACAAGAAAACAGATGGAGAGAAAAGAGAATACAAAAATGAGCCCTAAAAAAAATAGATAAAAGGCGTTCCAATTAGTTCTCAGCTCAATGTAATTATTGATTGATAACTTTCCATGTGCTTACTTTTATAGCAGTATTACATTTACAGCCCTGTGTATTTATAAGCCAAGGCCGGAGAGCCCATACGAGAGGGGAAGTCACTATAGTGTGTGAAGATTTGTGTTTTTCGGAACTGTATTTTCAATATTTCAGGTGAGAAAAGGAAATAAATAGTTTGCAGTGCCCACTGCCTTTATTTAACCTAAATAATAGACAGTGCTATCTTAGCATACCATGTGTCAACACTACAGTAAAACTTGCAGTAAAAAATTAAGATTGCATTTAAGGTTTGAAAAAGAGACAAAAGTAAGGTGCCTTTCTTTACCTGCATGCATGAAGCAGCACCAAGCTGGAGGTGTTCTTGCAGACTGCCTTAAGATAATTGGTCTGATAATGAAAAGAACCATTATTATAGGATCAGCGAAAAAAGCACAGTTCAAAATAAATTAATAAATAAAACAGGACAAATATGTGTGGGACTTCCTCCTCCTTGATCTCATTGAAATGTAAAAACCTTCATGAAAGGTAAACTTCAACAATACGATTGTACAATCTGTACAATCTGTACACATAAGACATCCCTGTCCCGGGACCTCACATCGGATCAGGAAAAAGATAGTAACAAAAAAAAAACTTTCACAGGAAAAAAAGGGAAGAAGCCTTCAGGAGAGCAACAGAGGAGGATCCCTCCCAGATGTCATGTGACCAGAATGAATAATAAATAAGATTGGAAGATGAAATGATTGACAGAATAGTTGAGCAGCTCCTGTTCAGTAAAGGAAGCATACAGCTATTGTATGATTGTCATGCAGCAGATTTTAACAAACATTGGGGTCAAGAGCCTTTTCGAACAGCGGAAGTGACAGACTTTAACTTTTTTAGCGGACCTGTTATTTACCAAGCTCTTCAAATAAATGCTCATTTTTTTGGTTTAAATGCAGGCAATGTTCTTTCCCTAACTTGCAGGTCTAAAGACAAGGCATGGGACTGGAGTCTTGACGATAGCCATCCGTTTTGTTTTTTTTAATCATTTGCTGCCCAGCTGAATAGAACAAGCCTAAAGAAGGTCTGCTGTGAGATATGGAATATGAGAAAAAGCAACAATAGTTAAAAAAACATTACTGTCTTACTGCAAAAACTACATCTGAATTTGCCATAAAATATATTTCAAATGGATATGTGGCTATATACTGTGTTCTATGCAAGCTCGTTAATCATCCACTTTACTGGGTGTTGTTGAAGTACAAAGTACAGGTTTTCACTCTTATAAGAAACTATAAAGACTGCCAAAAGTCCAGTAACTTGCGCAAGTAGGCAATAATTCTACAGAAAAATTAACAACTGACCGGAAACTTCCCCTAGAATATAGCAGTCAAGTGAGTGTGTCCACATACCGGACCTCTTCACACGAGACCACATCTGGACAGAAATGACCCACAGGCCGCTGAAATACATTCATAACCTCATCTGATGCCCAAGTTCTGCTGAAGGCCAGACCACCAGGTTACAGGGTCCAGGTCAAAAGATAAGCACGTTACTGATATTATTGTATGTGGAAATATATTAATTTATAGTATGGTTAAAGAAAAAGTCATACTACAGTATTTAAAAAAGTCAGAGTATCGTATATCGAAAAAAGTAATGAGAAACGTCATAAATAGTGCATCGAAAAAGTCATAAAAAGTAAAACATAAAGTCACAGAATAGAGAAGGGCATACAAAGTCATGAAAAGTTACATACTACACAATTTCCTTTTATATTTGTAACATACGACACTACTATGCTGTGAATTTTTAACGACAATAATAATAATAATAATAGATTTATTCGTAAAAGGTACTCATACTATGGCATTAAAAAAATACTTTCATTACACATTACATGAAATATTGTAGTATGACATTGTATATCAAGGATTTTTTGTGGCATACTATACTCTGAAGTTGTATGACGTGTTACGATAACTATACTTTTAAATCATACTATTCAACATTTTATGAATGTATTTAACTTTTTAATGACATAAGATAAGATAAGATAAAATAATCCTGTATTAGTCCCTCAGTGGTGAAATTGTGGGAATACAGCAGCATTGCATACAATAGAGACACATAGTAAAAAAAGTAATATAAATAAAATAACAAAATAACAATAAACAGTAGTAAAACAGTAAGAAGAATAAGAAAGGTAGCAGAAAAGCGACAAGAAGTAAACAAAAGTAAACAAAAATAACATAATATAGGAAAAGCTCAATAGTGAGCAGGAGCTGCTGTAAAGGGCAGCCACTCGTGCGGCGCCGGAAGTTAGATAATATACTACTATTATTTATTTTTTTATATTCAATTATGATTCCTTTTTTGACATACTTCACTATGACTTCTTTGTATAACTTTGTGACTTTATTACGTACATGGAATGCATTTAATAATCATTTTACAACCAACTAATTGCAGGTTAAAATTTAAGTGTTGTTTCTTTGTACACTATGTTCTATTTATCTAACAATATTATTTACTGATCAACTTTTGACTTGACTGTAAATATTTAACTGCACTGTGTCAGTTTTGTTGGGTCCCATAAACAATCTTTGTAACTAGTTAGATTTGTTGTTTTTGTTTCATAAGTCTGCTTGTTCTTGAAGAGTAAAGTCCTTTATCAAGAAAGATGCATTTAGATGCATTTACCAGGCAGGACCGGTCTAGTAATCAAGCTGCATCATGGGAAATGTAGGATCCACAGTTTTTGACGTTTGATACAGACTGGGGTCTAAAAGTCAGGAGAATATTTCAGCCTCTGCAGCTGAGCTTTTGAACTTTTTATTTTATGTTATTATTAGTTCTTCTCCGGACGTCATGGAAGTGCAATAATGATCACTAAAGAACCCTTTAAAATTAAGCCTAATAATATGGTGGTATGGTTTAAACTCTTTGCATATCTTCTACATTAAGTCTATTTGCAGCTGCAAAAATTAGACTGAAAAATCAGAAACCAAAATGTTAACACACAATACTGTAGATACACTACCTGGGGTGAAGCGTTGTTACCGTGCATGGACACACTGCACTGTGCTGTTCTGACCAGATGAGGGCGCCATGCGTTCAGAGTAGAAAGAGGATCCTTCTGAAGTACAAGATGAAACACTTAATACAGTTAAGTGTTGGCTACAAATGAAATACCATTTGTATGTTAATACAATTAGTATTGAATAACAGAGCAAAGCATGTCCTTGGCTCATCAGTTGATACACAAAAACATCTAAGATCACCATAACTTTTCTCCTATAGTTTATTCTATACGCCGCTCATGGACATATAAATACAATGTCCAGTGATGCATGACTCATTTACAACCTAATAAGGCAAGTCTTCGTGATCACTGACTCTGGCATGAGCAGAAATCAATATTTGAGCTGACTGATATTGACAACGTTCCAGTGAATGCACTGTAGTCAACGCTGTCAGTGTATTGGATACAAATATACATAGGTGTGTGTGTGTGTGTGTGTGTGTGTGTGTGTGTGTGTGTGTGTGTGTGTGTGTGGAAGGTTCCACTAATCATCTTCAGATTGCTTCAAGTATCATTTGAGTGGCTGTAGTGAGAATAATTATTCTAACAACCATCCATTCGTTTCATATCCATATTGTGTGCCTCTACGTCATGAACAAAACAAAGTACAGTATCATGTGCCCTCCACAACAGCCTGTATGGTTAAGCCATTACCACCAAATATCCTGTAGAGGGCGCAATGGGGCAGCCGATGGAAACACCACTTTGGAGAGGCCTCGCATATCAATATAAAGCCAGTGTTTTATTTGCAATATGGACATGAAAACCAGGTCGGGAAAAAAGTACCCATCTCCCATATGTTGTGACTCTCTTAAAACTATGAAATGTTTCTGCAATTTTGGACCTCAAATTCCAAACTGTGTCCCTGAGCTCCAAAAGAGCCTCATCAACGCAGGATTTTAAAAAGCATCCTACTTTTGGAATCCGTTATTACCGCTCCACTGCCATATTGTTATGTGCATTTTTCTTTCCTTTTTATGTTAGCCACACAGGCAGCAGTCCTTTAGTGATGCGAATGACCGTCCCTTGGTCACTTTGGTCCAGACTGAAATATCTCAACAACTATTGGATGGATTAACATACAATGTAGTGCAGACATGTAAGTTCCCCTCAGGATAAATGGCAAAAATCCTAACTTGTGCTGCTGCAATAAGGTCAATATTTTAATATGACCAATACAAATGCTAAACTAATGACATTGGCACAAAGGAGGTCTGCACACCGTCAGGCTCCACTTAAGATTGGATATATATATCTAAATTTCCCCCGTAAAAAAAGTGTGATGCTTGTGATGCTTCGGCAACATCGTTTTGTTTTTTCCTGAAACTTCAATGCCAATTATACCACATTGAATCCAATTGAAAAACATGACGTATTTGGAGTCTAACAGTGCAAAGACCTCATTCGTGCCCCTGCAGTTAAGTTTCCTTTTTGTCTTGCCCCCCCAGTATCTTTCCCTTAATGCTACACTTTGTGTTTTGTGCTAATTAGTAACTGTAAGTGTGCCAACACGCTATTCTCCGAGAGTGAACAGTATACCTGAATATCATGTAGCTCAAAGCAGCTATCATGGCCGGAGACTCATTGAGCTGGATTTGTGAATGTATGAAATAAAAAATTAAAATTAAATCACATTAAGATGTTCTACTCCCATTTTTAGCTTATGCTATGTAACGTCAATATGAAAAGGTGCTATATGAATGTATATTTCTAACTAATATTAGGAGAATTAGGACTTATCTTCCAGGAGACCCATGCGCCATAATAACAAGTCAATGTTGTGAAAAGGAAGCGAGGACTCAGTTTTGGATTACTTTGTTTTCATGTCTCATTTACAAAAACAGATCTTAATCTCAGTGAGACTTCCTGAATAAATAAAGCTCAACCAAGTGAAACCACATACAGAGGTGGCCGTGGTCTTTGAACATTTAGTTGGTGCCACATTTAGCTTATGCTGGCTGTTTTGTTTTTAGGGATGCTATTTCATCTCCCTATTTAGGGACTGCAATTGAAATAAATATTTAAAAAACTTCATTATGCAATCTTCTGGGGGTGAAACGGTTGTTTTGTGCGTCCCAAATTAACATTGGTTACCTGTTAGCGTGCAAGATGGTTTGTTTTACGTGCGGCTGGGGTTTAGGGTAAAAGAGTTGGGTTGAGAAGAAACTCACAAGCTAGTATCTCTCTGCTGGACATGGAGTGACAATATCACAAATTAAATTCAGACAATATTCACCCTGTGGAAAAAGTCAGCGGTTCTGCACCTCATGGGCTGGGAAAGCATTTCAGGAGGCTACGGAGAAAATAAAAGAACATATTTAAAAACTACAATTATCGCCATGCGGTCACATGCCTCCGCCAACCAGCCATGTTGCAGCTTACTTCCACATGCACGTCCAAGATGTCGTCACTTCATCCAAATAGAAATGTGTGAGAAATGGTCATAATCACCATATGAATTATTGAGTTATGGCCAAAAGTGTTTTGTGAGGTCACAGTGACCGTTGACAAGCAAATTCAAACCAGTTCAGATCTTGACCTTTGCCCTACAAAGTATAAACGGTTCAACATTTGAAGTGGATGTTTCTGCCACATTTTAAGAAACTCCCTCCAGACACACACATATAAATATATATATATATATATTTTTTTTTTACAAGAATGGACTATGTGCAGACGACGTCTGGCGTTTTTTTTTTACATTACATCACTTTGTGAGATATATATATATATATATATATATATATATATATATATATCTCTCTGAAGGAGGGATTTCCATTACGGAAGGACTCAAACATGCAGTGCCAGCAGCACATTAGATAACGAGGAGCGATCTGTGCAAAGGAAACCAAACTAGCGGGGTTATGAACACCAAACGGATTAGTCTGGTGGGTCCCAACTCAAAGAGGTTGAGATCCACTGCTGTACATGATCTGTATGAATCAAACAGACTCTGCCTGCTCACATCCCCCTGAACTGTAAATACATATATGTAAATATCAGCGGCATGTGTGATCCGGGGACAAAGACGTTTGGGTGAGATGTCGATCAATGCACGGCTGGAAAACATGGCTGTGCATTTGATAAGCGGCGTTCTCCACAGAGCTGGATGTGTGTTATGTCTCCGCCTCCATGTGTGAATATCAGAAGCGTCAGCACAACACTCTACATGGAGCTTTTAGACGCGTCAACTTGTCTGTGTGCAGATGAGGTGCGAGCCGAATGGAAAATTCATGATTTTATTTACTGCTGCCTCCACCATGTATGAGGGTAATAAAAAAAAATAAAAAATCCACAGCAAACGTCTTACGAAGATTTAATGTACATTTATTCTTAACACGTGGAACATATAGTATAAAGATTTCATACTGAATAAATGATATTCATTAAGCCAAAAAAAAGGAAAAAAGAGGAATTTACATCAAGTTTTTAGCTACATCATCTGAAATACAAATATGCAGAATCCGCATCACTGGAAAAAAATAAAAATAAAACAAAAATAAACAAAATAAAAATGGTTTTCTTCATCAAGGTCTAGTTTGTCATTTATGAAGGAGCTCAAATGGAACCGCAGACATGATCTTTGTTATATTCTCTACACCCGGACCGGAGACAAACTGAAAACTTGAAGTTGTGTTTGTTGGGGGTGGCGTTGGACAGCAGCTAAACACCCCCGGAGAGCGATACGAGCAGGGTGAGGCGCCTAGGTAACGGAGAGGGTAGGCGTCAAGTAATCACATGGCGTACTTGATGCAGGGGGAACTTGTAATCGTCAAAGATTAAAAATGGTGAAGAGCAACAGAAGTTGAGAAAGAGAGAGAGAGAGAGAAGTGTAATGTACAACATCATATATACACTGCAGCTTGGACTGCATCTAGAGTTGAGGACCAGTCCTAAAGAGGTGACTTTTTAATATAAGGGTCAAGTCATACAATCAAGGGACAAAGAGAAGAGGTCGGGGTGTTGTAGGTTCACCATACTTTGGGGGGAAAGCCTTTTTCTCTCTCGACATTAACTAAAACTGTTTTTAAAAACTACAGTTTGCTGCCAAGCCAGCGTATCTCAGTGTGAAACAGTATTATTACAGTATGTTTACAGTTTTTAAAGGTGTACAGTACAGAAAAAAAGTCCTACAATCTACTGCACAGGCCTCCCATGACAATTGTCTGTTCACAGCCAATAATGTGGTTCCTGTGGGGCTGAGTATATAGCATCCAAAGTTACAGCAATTATACCACACCACAGTCCGTGAGTCTATGTAGCCTCCAAACATGAACCATAATATTGTTTAGTCCGTGCCCATTTCCCCCTGCCGACCCCCCCACCCCCCCCCCCCCCCCCCCCCCCCCCCCCGAGGGAGAAAGCGAGCACATGTATCCCCCAAACTCACTGTAAACGAGACAGCAACTTTGGTTACAGTTTCTTCTTTTTTTCTGGAGATTTTTCTTTTCATTAAAAAACAAGTCTTTCCGCAGGGCAGCGCGCTCTGTCCTATGCCTGGGTCCCAATCTGCTCTTCTATGTCAGTATCTTTCCATTTTTAGACGTTTAAAATCCACAGCTACTTCATGATATTCCTTCCTTTAGTGAGAAGCAGGGGTAGAAAGACAGTGGAATCCGAGGTGATTTTGCATAAATAAAAAAAAAAATAAAGGACAGTCAGTTTTGCTCTTTTCACTCACACGCAACAGACACACGCACACACACAAAAAAAAGGGGTGAGGGTGAGAGGGAACGGAAAGAGGCAGAGCTGAAACCTCCCCACGGCTGTCATGACTGGCCGATCAGAAACAGTACGTCACAGATCACTTGGGACACCAGAGAGTTCATAAGTGGGGACACTGAGATGTCCAGTAGCCGCGACTCGAACAACGTGAACTCCGAGTGGTTTTCCTCCACCTTAGCCAGCGCGTGCAGGGCCCGGGCCGCCCGCCGCATCATGTCCACACTCGTGGGCTCAAACTGAGGTCCTCCCTGCATCTGTAGCAGGGAGCTCTGGCTCTGCTGGTACTGTGTGGCAGCTAGGCTGTCCTCCAGGAAGCCCAACAGGTTACCCACGCTGCCTTTCTGCACAGCAATAGACCGCGCCGCTAGGCTGTCGCCCTGGGCCAAGTTGGCCAACAGGACGACCGCCATTTCTCGACAAACGGCCACTTTGCGTTCACCGACCAAGCGCACCAGCGAGCCGAACAGCTTCTCCAAGCGGCTGAACGGTGGCGTTGCTAGTATGAGGTCGACGTTGTTGTCCTGGATGCTGAGCTTGCTGAGGGTCTCGAGGACCAGTCTCTGGGGGGAAAGTGAGCCGTGGGGCCCCAGTGTGGGGAAGGGGTCCAGGGCCTCTGCTGAGGGGCAGACGGCCCAGTGGAGCAGGCCATCCAGCAGCGGCAGGCATATACTCTCTGGATAGATAGAAAGGTCCAGCTGGCCTGAGATGTTCGCCAGAGTGACGAGGCAGTTCTCCCTCAACACCTCGAGGCAGTCCCACCACCACTCGTCTCTCTCGCAGCTAACGCCTTCGTCTTCCTCTTCCTCCTTCTCATAGGTGACCGGGGCCTGTTTGCGTTCGGGGTGCCTGTGGTGGAGCAGCACCAGGCGGCCCAACAGCAGCAGGAGGCCCGGGTGTTTCGACATCTCCAGGTCGTTAGCGGGAACGAATGAGAGGCTGCGCACGATGTTGGAAACGCAGATGCAGCGCCGGGCTAGCGAGTCCTGCCAGTCCGACAGAGTGCTGAGCGGCGTTTCGTCCTTGCTGTGAGGCTCGTCCTCCAGGATCTTGATGTTGCGTCGGCTCTGGAGGTCCGGGTTGATGCTGAACAGGTACTTGCCGTTCTCCTTCTGCTCTTCTGCGCCTCCGCGAACCACTTCCTCTGTGACCGAGCCCGGGCGGGCAGATAGTACATCATCGATTGTGGCAGTGACTGGTGCACCAATCGGAAGAAGAGGAGGAGGAGGAGTCTTCGACTTCTGAGGTTCAGAAGACTCTGGCGGCTGCTGCCGAGGTCTACTCTCCCCATTGGACTTGAATTTATCCGGGTCTGTCACAGTCTCAGTCGCCTGGACCTTCTTGCGGCTCTCAGTGGTTGTTGGCTTGCGCTTCCGCTGCTTGAGAAGGTCCATCCGGCTCTCGAAGTGTGTCTGGATGTGTTCGGTGGTGTCGCCGCCACCAATGCTCCAGTGTGTCAGGCCGCTGTCAAAGCTCTGCCGCTGCCCAAGCTTGGACGAGTGGTTGACCAGGAAGGGATTCTTCTTCCGCACCACCTTGATGGGGAGTTTATCAAACTTGCTGGCCTGCTTGGGCTTTTCCGAGTGGAGGTTGGGATCCTGGGAGGACCCTGAGGTAGAGGTATTGGGTTCCTTGATAGAAGACTCCCTTTCCTTCTCCTCATCCTCGTCCTCTGAAGACGTGTGTTTGTGTGAGCTGTCCTCCTCCTGTTTCACCTGGACCAGTGTAAGGATGTCAGGAGTGGCCTTTGTTTCCTCTACCTCCTCATCCTCTTCGTCCTCTTCGTCCACGTCCATGCCCTCGCCTTCAGGCATAACAATGTCATCATCAGGATCCTCAGCCGCGTTGGGGTCTATGAGGGTGCGCTGGCCGGGGTCTCCGACTTCGTACTCCTTTAAGATGCCAAAGATCTCGATGAGGCAGCGTCTGAAGTACTCCACCACCAGCTCCAGGAAACCAGGCAACTGAGAAGCCAAAGAAGATAGTGATCAAAACACTCCCGTAAACTCATATACAATGTGACAAGATAAGTCGTGTTCTGTTCATGCACATTAACAGATGTCGGTTTGTGGAGCTTACCTGGCATAAGTTAAAAGTAGTAATGCTATTGTCATCATACAGTAAAATGTTAATGGTGTCCAAGGCCCAGGTGCTCTCAGCTAGTAAGCCTGACTTTAGTGACATCATCACTCTCCAAGCCTCAGGAGTGCCTGTAAAAAGACAAAAACTGAATGAATACGAGCCAACTTAAGCATGCTCAGTTATTACAGCTGTGAACGAAGGGAAGGGGTTCACTGATCTGTGCCATCAGGATTGGCGTTTATATACGTCCTTCCTAATTACTTTTCTCCTTAAACCAATACTAATTTCCCCAATTCCAAATAAGCAGCTTTTAACTGTTCAACGATTGAAAAAAAGCTCTCCCACTGCCAAGGAGGGAGCCTCCCATGGTTATTAATCCAGGTCAGGCACGCAGATATTTGGTGGTGATAAGTACTTTAAAGAAATGGACAGCCTTTAAGACCTTTAGCAGTCACACTGTTCTCAACAAGATGTGTTTGAGTTCGAAACCTTTTAGGACTTCTGTAAAATTATGTCTTCTAGTCCTTGTTGTACTACATACAATCAACTGCTGTCACTTGCTTCTCTATAAATACTGAGGCATGGCATAAAGGTTCTGTACCAATGTCTTTCATGGTGAGCCGTCTGCGAGGTTTAAGATGGGGTGGGGAGGCCTCCACAGAGCCGGGTGGGAAGGCCACATCTCGCCTGATCATGGGTTGCTGCACTGGGGCCTGGCCAATGTGGGAGGCGGGTACTGGGGGTCCAGCTTTCTGCACCTTAATCCCCGGATGCATGTAGGGGGACTTGCTGGGTGACGTCCTGCTTTCCATGGGCCGGGGCATTGGTGTTGGGCTTGACACCTGAGGAATGTGGTTCTGGGAAGTCTGGTAGGTGGATGGCAGGGGTCTGGTCATGGGAGGTCCAGAGCCTCCGGGGCCAAACGGTGGCTGCCGTTGGTTGACGTGGCCAGGCCACTGCCCCTCGTGGTTCATGCGTTGGTCTGAGGGCATCATCTCCTCCGAGCGGTTCATGCCGTGGTAGCCGGGGCCCTGGCCTGGTACGGGAGGTCCCTGTCTGTTGGGATAGTTAGGGTAGCCCATCTCATTGCGACCCTGCCACATTGGGCCCTGGGGGCCGTCAGGACCCGAAGGCATGGCGCTCGACATCATTTGGGGAGGCATTGGAGACTGGGAGTTGGGGCCTGCAGATGACGGTACTCGGTCCCGGCCAAAGGGGAAGGGGAACTGGTTCTGTGGGCCTGGTGGTCTGCGGTCACCTCCAGGATACGCATTATACTGGTTATACATTTCCTGTTGGCCCTGGGGTCCCGAGGGCTGGGGTCCTGGCTGCTGCTGACCACTGTAGGGGACATTGTACATTTCTCCCTCATGGCGCTTGGCAGGAGGCCCATACCCTCCATCCACGGTACGCTTGTAGTTCTGTCAGAAGACACGATTCAGCATTATACTTAACAATTGAGAACCCATAACAATTATAACAGAAGTATGGCTTGCATCTCTTCCATAGCATACCAGCACAGATCCTTTAATGTTCCTTTAATACATGAAACAAAACTAAAAGAAGAGTAATAAAGTTGCAATAAGACCACTGCAATTGCCGAACAAAATGTTCTTACCGGTTGCTGCTGTGGATACATTCCTGGCTGTTGATTTGGGTATGGGCCACCAGGGGGAGCTCCTTGGCCAGGGTACTGATTGGTATAGGATTCATGCCTGAAAACAATAACAAAAGTTCACACCATTACAATTCCCATTTCTTCTTCTTCACACAGTAAGTCCACCGACAGTTGGAACACTGGGAATCCTTCAGTGGACCAAATGTCTCCTTCAGTACAGACCAATCTTAGCACTGCATGGGTACTGACCGTTGCTGTGGTGGAGGGCGGCTGGGCGAGTACATCCCCGTGTCGGCACCAGCAGGCATCATGTTGGGCTGAGGCGCTCCTGGTCCCATACTGCCGTCAGGGCCCATGCCCGGCTCCGGTCTGTGAACACAACAAACAACACTCATCAGTTAATTTGACTTGCATACAAAAAGACATTGAAAAAGCACAGGCCTGATCCCTCAATCTTGTCAAGCTCTTTGGAACCCGCACATGTTTTCCAGATTCATACGATTAAAAATTGTTCAGAACACCGGGAGAATGATGCAGTTCGTTTACCTTCTGTCGTATCCGTAAGGGTAAGGTTGCCTCTGGCCCATCTGCATGTTGCCCATAGGGCCTGGTGGGCCTCGGTTATACTGTTCTGCCATCCCACTGTTGGGACCTGGTTGCATGAACTGCTCTCCAGCTTATGAAAAGAGAAAGACGGTTGTTAGTTTTAAAACCGACAGATCTCCTACAGCAACTGATTCGTCGGTTTGGCGGTCGCTCACCTTTCCTCATGCCACCGAAGGGGTCCTTGTTGGACTCGTAGGGACCCATTCGAGCGATCATCTCCGGCCCACCCATCCCAGGCTGGAAGCCCTGTGAATTGGGAGTCAATGCGTTCCTTCTGGAAAACACTGGGTCTCCGCCATCCGCAAAGGGGTCCTGCAGATTAACGCTACTCCTATATGAGGCAAGGAGGCGTGTTATTGAAATATCGATTTTCTTTACTTTTTTTTGCTTTGTACACGTTATTCAACATTCTTGATAATTTCTTGTTTTTAAAGTTTGGGATTCTTGAACCTATTAACAATTTTAAGATGAAGTATTGCAACAAAAAATTACAAGATGCTAGGAGTCTATAACCAACTAAACTGTGTTGCAATATGTACATCAGATATTTTTTTATAACCAAACACATCCATTGATTTCAAAACATTCAAAACTGCATAGGGAAAATCTACTCTATTTATTATACTGTTTTTTAGAGGATATTCATATTAAAATATTTACAATTGTATAGTGTTCACATGTTTTACTGCAGTAATTTTCCAAACCCCAAATACAGAATTCAAACAAAACATGTTTTTACCCCACAGGCTGGTTGGTTGTGTGTTTATCTTTACATGACCTCACATTACATAACTTTTTCCTGTTTGTTGTACTCCCATTTTCTGCTGCAATGATTCAATTCCGCCACAGGGATCACTTTCATTTTATTGTGATGATTCCTGATATTGCTGACATCATAGAAAACTTGATATCGTTGCTTCTAACTCGTACCTGACGCCAGGCATTGGAGGCATTTGAGTGTGCGGGGTGGAGGCTGGAGTTGGGGGTTTCAGGTCTCCACCTTCTGCCATCGAACTACTGGTGGACTGAGGAGTCTGGGGTCCTTGCAGGGATCCAGAACCAGCTGTAAAACAACGATATACACACACACACACACACGCAGACTGAGTGCTTGTCAACGACAAAAGTCCTCTGGGTTGAAAAGATTCTAGAGAATTCAAAGAGCATGCCTCCTCTTCCCTTTACTGCAGGAATAAAAGCAAGAGTTGATAGCTGATAGTGAGGCGGGATAGTGTTGTGGATAGGCTGAGCACTGCTGGGGGCTTTCAGGAACACATGCTGCTTTTGGCAATCCTAAATCCCATTAAGAAATTCCTAAGCGCTGCACAGAGGAAAACAGTTTGTGTCAAGCTGACTGGCTTTTGAGTGCACAGCCAGTGAAAATGTTGAATTTTCCAGCTCATCACAGCACCCCCACACCCCACGCATCACCGCTTCCATCACCCTTCTCCTCAACCACCACCGGGCTCAGAGACTCTAGGAAACAATGATCTAAACCCTCTGACTCTGACAG
The DNA here is from genome assembly GCF_910589615.1 of Taurulus bubalis. NCBI lineage: Eukaryota > Metazoa > Chordata > Actinopteri > Perciformes > Cottidae > Taurulus > Taurulus bubalis. The sequence continues at coordinate 16,699,436 of NC_136604.1, forward strand.
ATTACTCCCTGACCTGTAGAGACAGGAGACAGCAAGTAGTGCAAGTGTGCATGAGAGTGAGTGATTGTTTGCATTGTGTCCGTGTGTGACATAGCAGTGCTCATCCTTAACTTCAGCTCAGGACTTCTCACCATTAGCACGCCAGTCTGATGACTCACAGGTTCCCATTCATTAAACTGACACACACACAAAACACACCGAGGTCACTGGCAGGTCACATTTATTCACATTTTCGCACATCACCCTCTCGCCTCTCTAGCTCTCACACACACACACACACACACACACACACACACTAACCGGCTACCCCTCCCCCTCCTCCCTCTGGGCAGGGATTTCCCTCTACTAAAGATGAAGGGAGGAAAGGGGAGGGGGAGGATCTCATGAGGAGGGAAAAAATAGCATGGTAGTCAGAGAGAGAGAGAGAGAGAGTCGCATTACTTTTACGCACACACATACGCACACATTCAAGCCTCTTCACCCCATTCATCATTTCTGGCTCAGTACTAATCTCCAGGGAGCGTTGCCTTGCCTCTGTAGCCCTGGGCCGGTGCAACAGGCAGCAAGGACACGCCACTGACAGGGCACCGCTATCGCCAAATCACCTCCCGCCCCTCGCCGCCGCTTCCTCGGCTCTTCCTTCGAACTAACTAGAGGGCTGATGCCAGCTGACAAGCACCCTGATGTCTCCTGTAACAACACCCCGGCGCTGACTCAGTGCCCCGTGTCTGACAGCATGGGTCTCGGCCAGACTGAAGCAGCACGTGGTCGCTCCTGGTGTGGTTGCTCCTGGCAGCTAAAAACGGATTCCCTCCAAAACAAACGGCTTCCAGGCGACACTTTGTCACGTGACCCCCCCCCCCCCCCCCCCCCCCCCCCCCCCCCCACTCCTCCTTAACCTCTGACTGACTGCCAGTATACACACACTGACTTTTACCCACCATTCAGAGCTCATTGAAAGATTTGGCATGCTGGTGGAATAACAACAAAAAGACAACGGGGTCAGTCTGAAAGGACAAGTCTTTGGTCGTGTCCTGTGCAAATGCCACTGAGTCTTCCCCCGAGAGACGTGTTCGTGGAACTGTCCAGAGGATGCGGCGCACTTCTGTGACTTACAGCTACACCGATATTACAACTCCTCCAATATGCGCCAAAATTGGCATTGATTTATGGAGGACGACAGCCCCGTACAGGAGATGACAAACGACGGTATGAGATCGGCTTTTAACACTGCAATTAATAGGATACAATAAAATACACTACTTTATAGGACAGATGATGCGAGGCAAAGAGAGCAATGAGGATGTGATGAATTGCATGGAAACCACACTGCAGCCAAGGGAGAGAGGCCAAAATTAAAGACGCTGTTATCCATTTCATGATTAAACTCAGAGGGGGGGCGGGGGTGGGGGGTGTAGGAGGATGGCATGTGCTCACCTGGGCTGGGAGGCTGGACCTTCGGCTGGTTCTTTTTGGTGTCCGTGTTGAAGAAGTCTGCGGGCGGGTCCTCGCCGCGCTCAATCTTGCACTCGAAGGCGTACAAACACTGGATGTACTGTTTCTTAAGTGAACTGGCTGCGCTGCTCGACGTGCCCACGTTCAGGTTGGTGGCCAGCTCCCTCCATTTCTTGTTCTTGTTCACCTGGTGGGCGATAAGAGGCAAGCTCAGAAAGCTGCACACCAACAGCCTTATAGGGATCACGATGCCGTCTGTCGTAATCTGCGAGATCCCCAACAAATTCAGGCGATATCCAGGCATACCTGGGTGAGGCCGCCGATCTCTTTGACAGACACGTAGAGCCTGAAGAGATCGAGAGGCTTGCGTCCGACTGCGGGCAGGTTGTTCATGCCCATGGCCTTCTCCTCAGCGAAGGCCAGGAATCGATCCACCCACATCTTCCTCTCTGGCTCCGGACCAAGCTCATACAGACGAGTGATCTTCTCGTTAGTGATGGTGGAAGAGCTCGACTTCTACAGGACAGATGACGGGAGAATATCGTGAGATTGGAAAAATAAAAGAAGCTCTGATGAGCGTCAAAAATGTCATTGCATGGATTTAGAACTCTACCTTTTTTGTTGTTTCAGGCTTGAGAGTCCCCTCCCCTTTGTTGTTTATCTTCTGCGTAGGGTTCATTTTTTCCACGCCAAACTCCGGCGTTGGAGCCATTCCTAATAAGACCGAAAACCAAATGATTACCAGTCTTTACCAGCCTACCATGGGCACAGTATACCACTCCACCACTGCTCAGTGTAGATGTTACTCACCAGGAGTGTTGTTGGCTATATTTGCTCCCATTGGGTAAGGCCCGGGCCCTCCCTGGTTCATCATACCGTGCATGCTGTTCATGCCAGGGCCGTATGGAGAGCCTGTTCCCATCATGCCTTGGGACATGTTAGGGTAGCCAGGAGGCCTAGAGAAGAAATGCTTGTTAAGTAGGAATACTTGTGAAAAAAGACACAATCAGCTGACCCAAAGGAACTCGAAGAAACATCATCCTTTCTGTGATCCTGCAACAAATCTATGCATTTCCCTTATCTTGTGTTTGCTGCATTTAGCTTATTCTGTAGGAAACATCAATTTACGTCATATGACACCAGCAATTGCCGAGCCCACGAGTGTCTCTATGTAGGCTGAGCTGGCATCTTTGCAGGGGAAAGATGTGATTCACTGAGCTCAGAGAATGCTTTCTCACTCTATCCACTTTTTTTCCTCCTCCTATTTCTCTCATAGATAAGTGTTTGGTCCACTGCCATCAACTCTGCGGCACACTCGGGCACCACAACACGCAGTAGACCGGCTTGCACGTGGGAAGAGCCAATCATTTTTCTTGGTCACATACAAGAAGGGACACACTCAGATTCAGCAAAAAAAAATTCCGCAAAAAGAAAAAAAAGAAAAGCCTCTTCAGGCTGGAGAGTCTTAATGCAATGCAGTCCAACCCTTGACATTTAACTGCTCCTTCGTGTTTCGCTGAGACACTAATACAGCCAGTAGCTGGAAGCACCCACCTGTTGTGTACAGAGTTTGTGGGCCCCCCGTGGTGCATGGAGGGGCCGCCGTCCTTCCTGTTCATGGCCGGAGGGGGACACATCCCGGACGCCACCTGAGGAGGCATGCCGGCCATGTTTGAGGCCATTGCAGGACCGAAGGGCCGAGCACCCATCTGCGCCGGGCCTATTCTGCCAGGCGGGATGTTGCCATACGGAGCCCCGCTTGCCTGACCAGGCATGGGGTTCATGGAGCCACTCATGCCGGGGCCGGTGGGGTAGTTGGCATTGGGCATCCCTGTGTAGCCGGGCTGCCTGGGGTAACCTGGAAGGGTCACAAATAGACAGGAATGCAGATTTTAGCCTGGTTCTCACCATCATCAATCCATGCCAGCCTACTGTGTTTTAAAAACTGTGTGAGGACTCATCACTCTGACAAGATAAAGAGTTTCAGCAGGCCAGCTCTAAATTTACCTCGGCGCTGCCTGTTCTGACAAGCAGCCTGATGAAGCAGACTTTTTCTGGCCCTCGCTGATCGCTGCTATGACTCATAGAAGAACTTCTTCAAAGCCCACAGAAGCCATCGAGACTTCAAAGTAAAGTGATAGAATTTCATAAGTATATGAAGTGAGAGGACACTTCAAAGCCTTTTTTTTTATCTAGACTATCTACGAAACTCGGATGGCCGCAGGACGACAACTGTAAACTCATTCATAATATTTTTAGAATTTAAAAAAAACAAAAACAGTGAAGAGGGCCCGTTAAAGCAACCCCTGCCAACACTTCTACCCTGAGGCCTCACCTTGTGGACCATACTGCGCCCCCTGAGGCCCGTAGTTCCCCATTGAGTTGTTCTGAGGATACGGCCCCATTCCAGCATGCATCTGGCCTCCCGAGGACTGGCGTGGAGATAAGGCGGAGCCAGGTTGACCAGGGGACCCGTAGGGAGGCATCTGAGGGTTACGCATGTACACTGGGGGGAGGATTGGCAGAGAGCATCATCAGATACACAATCCATAATTTGCACGACACCTCACTTAAAAGGGAAAATGCTGCGCTCTGTATGTGGGTGTGTATTCAGTGTTAAAGGTAAATGTAGCCGACTGAAGCAACAAATTCTCCGTTGCGTGTTACTTTGACACGGAAAGCTGAATTTTGTGGCTTGCAAGATCGGTTGTTCTTCCTGCATCCAGCGGCGTCATTTGACACGACCGTGATGTAAGTGGAGGAAAGGAAAAACTACAAATTATTTCAGCCAAAGCCTCAAAATGGCTAAAACAGAGAAGTCAAAGCATATCATATCATATTGCTCAACAGCTGGAGCATGATCATTGATCACAGGGACGATTGTTTCAGTGAGGCGTTTCAGCCTTGGGTTGAAATATACTTTATATGAAAAATAAAGATATGAGGAAAATGAGCTGCGTCATTCTGGTACATTCAGGCAGTGCTAGCATAGCAATAGGGGGAGAAATCAGCTTTCTAGGTCCGTAAATATTTACCATCAACAAAAAGTGCTGAATTTTCACTTAAAAAAAAAAAAAAAAACTTTATATGGTACCGTAACACATCGTGTATCTGTGTGAAGAATCTAGCTCCCCGCTTGGTCACAAACACACAGAGGTACAGTGTGTCTGCCTCCAGTAACCCTCATTTGACCTGGCAAGTAGACTATAGGCACATTCTTATTTAAAAGATACAGCCAGAGGGAGTGTTTACAGGAGGGAAGAATGCATACAAATGCAAACAGACACACCTACATGCTGCTGGGCACACATTCTTGCACATTATTTTTTGGGCTATGAGCAGAGGAGGAGTGGTTGGCTGCTATTTTTAAAAAGGCTCCTCATACGGTCGAATTTGAGCCGGCCTTTAATTCAAAAACCACGTGAACCACGTCACAACACTCACCCCTTTCCTGGCCCATGGCGGACTGGTTCATGGAAGAGTGCATGATGGTGTCTGACTGGACGCTGGGCGGCCGCGGAGGCATCTGATTACCTGCAGGACAGCAACAACACAAAGGGGCTCAGCAACTCGGAGGGAAAAAAGGACTTCAGAAATCCGATTGCCTTAGTTATCATCAGTCTTAAACTTCACAATATTGGCCATCAAAGGACCATAAAGCCATAAAATACGGAAAAAAAACTAAGAAAGACAATGACAGTGTCCTGTTGGCTGCCTGTTAAATTGCTCTCCACCATGAGTTGTTGGTGGCATCGTAACTTCTGTTTCTGTGCCGTCTGGATGGTTTACTAGCATCATGTTAGGAGAAAATGTTCCCATCTGGCAAGTCACTTCATGAATTACAAATGGGATTCGTTGTATTTGTGAGTGAGCAAGTGTTGAATTAAATCTCTAAATCTGTCAGCTGTTCGTTCACTGGATGTTTCACAGCAACTCACTATATGAAAAACGTTTTTTTCCTGGTAAGCGGTGTTCATTTTGGCAGCAATTTCAGATTTTGTCTTACTCTTTTGATGAAAATGCTTATTAGTTTTTAGTTAGTCATTTTCATCCCCCCATAGTTTCAGTCGACGACTCAAAAAGGTCCAGTTTTAGCGGAAGAAAAATAGTAAGATTTGAAATACATGTTTTTACTCAGAACTTTTTCAGCTCTTTCATAATTCAGTCTCAGTCTTTTAAGTCTTTTGTCAAATGTCCTTTTTTTTGTCCTCAGACTATATTGAACATTTCAGGCAATCTACTCAAACCAAAAGCAAGACTACTCAATCTACTCTAACCAAAAGCAAGACTTTACGACGGTCGTTGTAGTCCAACTGATTTCACATCAGACTTCCTCTCCTCATTATCTGATGAAAAATACAGGGTGAATGATGAAGAATGGAGCTTTTCTACTCTGAGTCCTCCCGACCGTGCTCATCAGTGATGAAGTCATCACTGATGAGCACGGTCCAGTCGCACCCACCCGTCTCATTGTGAGAGCCGATCCGCCCAACATGTAACAATATGCATTAATCAACCCACTGAACACAATATAGCCCACATATGTGCGTGTGTCAGAGAAATGGGAAGAGAGGTGCAAGGTGAGCAGATAAGAGATCTTTGTTAGGTTTTTGTTTTTCAAACTACATTTTAGTCTCAACTGGCTCGCAAATATTTTTGCAGGTATGATTTCATGTGTAGCCCCGTTTACTAGGTGAGCCAATAGTATTGTTTTCCATTATGTCATTCTGCCTGTTGCTTACTTTTGGTACATTCTTGTTAATACTCTACATCTGTTCTTTAACAACAAGTCCTGGTCATTTTGCAAAACCAAATAAAGTTCTGCTTTCAGACCCCCTTTTCTATGTTCTGGGTCATGTTGATGATGTTTTTTTGGCAGTTACGTTTCACTTGTTTATAGAATGGTAAAACACATGTAATACATGAAACGCGTTCGTGCTTGCAATACTTTTTGGTTCGGCATGAATATAATAATGTTAGTGATATTGCATTCAAAAAGACCAGTTCACTCGGACCTTGTACTTCAGCGAGTGCTTTTAGTTTCATCTTTACCTGGCACAGCAGCAGGGGACAGAGGGCCGGTGCGGGAGGGGGTGACGCTGGCGGGGGAACCCACGGGTGATGGCGAGGGCCCACGTATGCCTGGCAAGTGGGGCGACGTGTGCGGCGAGAAGGGCGACTGGGCGGGATTGCTCTGCTCGCCCTGACTGCTGGAGACCCCTGAGGTGCTGACGCCGGGGCTCAGGGCCCCCTCTGCACCGGTGGGCAGGTCGTCGATCGAGCCCGACAGATCCTGAAACAAGAGCAACGCTGCGGGTTAGTGACGGCTTTTTACAGGACGATGAAGTCTCAACTTTTGACACACTTTGAGTTTCTATTAGTGGACTTTAAAAGAAAGAAACATGGCATTATTTGATTTTCTATGCATTTAAGAAAATGAAGGGCTGAATTCAGCCAAATACATTTATTTGGGCTGATAAACAAATGCAAATTTAGAGAAAAAATAAATACAGACAATCTTAATTTAAGTTCCAACATCCAACCTGTTTATTTAAAACAGATAAAAAATAAAATGGCTACTATTAGCTGAAGCCAACGACTCTCCTTTGATTATTAATCATCTGTTTTCAACAACCAATTCATTCACTTCAAATCAACTCATGGCAACTAAGTGTGCTATGGGTTTGTCTTGGAAACGTTTATTCTTAGAAACCAACCCCATCCCGTTACAAAAACTATCAAACTAAATCTCTGGCTTTGAGGAAACCAGGAATATGATGGAAAATGAGTGGGAAAGCCAAAATGACACACAATATGAGAGGCGTGTGTGTCAGTCAGCTTGACTCTTGAAGCTAAAGAAAAAAAAAAGTGATGCATTTGTGCTTTTTTCCTGCACATAGGCCTACTTGAACCAAGTGGTTGAGAGCTTTCTATTTCAGAGTCGTGTCAAAGTCAAGTGAAGTCAAATTAAGTGAGTGGAAATCCAAATGGCCAGTGATGTGTCACAGCCAGCTTTACCTTCCCCGGGTTGCGTCTTTTAATCTCTCCCACAGGACTGCCAGCAGGTGCAATGACTTTAAAAAAAACTCTACATCCCTCCCATAATGCTGATAATGATCCATCTTGGCAAGCGGAACTGTGTTTGTGTTGCTTGCAAAGAAAAAGTGGGGAGAAAAATGATAATATTTGAAGCAAGTCATCTCGGGAGGCAGTTGGAATAATTGGTGCTGGGCACCGGGCTCGAGTGCCATGTGGTGTTGTTATGGAGCCGCGCTGGCTGTGACACAAAGACAGCCAGGCAGGAAAGAAGGTAGGAAGGCAGCCGGCGATGATTATGTTTGAGGGAAGGTGAATGTTTACACACTGGCCACTCACGTGGAGCCCATGTGCTTGCTCAAAAATGCAAGCTCATCTGCCAGTCACATCGGAGAAGGGAAGAAAAAAAAAAAAAAAAAAGAAAAAAAAAGAAAAGCACTCATTGGAAGGTGGCCAACTATTCCCATAGAAATCTCACACTCGCAGGCTGGCTGCAGCCCCGAAGCCGGCGGTTTTGCACTTGAAACAGCGCCCGTTGCTATTTTTGGGACGTGACCTGATGGAGGAACCCCAGAGGGAGTGACAGGAGGAGAACGCTGATTCAGAATCCCCCCCCCCCACCCCTCAACCCGCTTTCAATCCACCCCCACCCAGTTCCCTCTGCCCTCCCTCCAATCTTTTCCTCCGTTTTTGGTGACTGCACAAACCAAGGCCTTTCTGACCTGCATAGGAAATCTATGCGAAGCTCACCGCGAGGGCTTTACGTTTAAGAATCACACACTTGAGCGTTTTGTTTGGCCGCTACCCAATTCATTTTCGCAGATGTTAAAACGGTTCGGAACAAGGCAGAGAGCCACTCGGAGGGAGCGACACAGAGCGGTGGACTCTTAATGCTCTGGAGTGGAGCGCAGAGATCAAACAGCATGACATTCCTTGCTTAAACAACCATGGCGGGATCCTTTTTCCAGCAGCAAGCATCGTCAGATGACCTACACCCCCTCCTCTTCCTCCTCCTCCTCCCAACCAGCACCACACCACCCTGCTCAGACATCACAAGACTGGTCATCTGACACGGGGCTCAGTCTGAAGGCGCTGGGCCCGCCGCTACAATGACCACCTCAGCTGACACTGCCGTACTCAGAGCGTCAGAGATCACTGCACAGAGTCGTGCCTCGCACGACAAACCCCTCCCTGACCCAGACCACAGGGCGAAAAGGTTAGGGGGTCAATTCCCGGGGGTTATGCGCGGGAGTCGCACCTCGGCAGGAGGTCACTGTGGACGGCGGCACAAGACCTACACACTTGGCTCACCAGACGAGACAAGGGAAGTATGAACAAGGCTGCCTTTAGGGGCGTTTTAATCCCATTGGTAAATGGACGTTTATAGTCTTCGGATCCCTCAAAGCGCTTCAACACTACATGTCATCATTCACACACTGATGCAACGTGGCCCATCAGGACTAACTCTCATGCACACAACTCACACACACTGCTGGCACAGCTTCGGGAGCAACTTGGGGTTAAGTGTCTGGCCAATGTTTGCTTGACGTCTGGGGCCGAAGAGAACTTAGAGTATGCTACACTAAGTCCACAAACATGGCAACGTTTATCGAGTAATTTAAGATAAACTGAAGGTGAAGGCATTCATGAGCACAGCAGATCAGTGCCAAGTCAAAAGGGAAGAAAAAAAACAGCAATATCTCAAAGTGTGCGATTCCCTGCATCGGAGTGGCGGCTCTCGAGACGAAAAAGATAAATTCACTCCTTCGTGCACGGCCCTCAGCAAATTTAATTTTTTATGTGGGGCGCTTTGATGTATCAAAGTATCAAAAACTGGCATAAAAACTTTCCTCAAACATGTAATCCTGTGTATTTATTCTTTGATGAGAAATCACAATTGTAGACCGCAATTTTATTCAGGAAAACACTTTGTGTGTCTGTCTTTGGGGAGGACTGCTATCAACAGGCTATCTACGTTTCTATCAACACAACAGCCTACATCACTCAGAGTACTCGATGAAGGATTTGGATGGATAATTGATTCTGAATCAGTTGACAGTACATTTAAGAGCCTGCTTAAATAATGAAGTGTTAATGTATGTCTTGTTTATTTTGTTAAAGGAAAAAAATTGGTTTGTAGAAAAAGCAAGTTTGTTTTCCTGTCAGGTATCTAAAAAAATATATATATATATTATATACGTGTGTGTGGTTTTAACATTCAACAAACAAATAACTAAAATATTCCTGAATGGGTTTTTTTGTGGCAAAATTAAATTAAAAACCATTAATGCATAATTGCAAAAAAATTAAATAATCATAATCTAATATAAATCTACAGAAACATTCACACATACAGCTGCCATGCAGCATAGAGGGCGAGCTCTTTACCATTCTGTAAATATCTGACAGCTCTGGTCTCTCGGCCTGCATAGGCAGAAGCATTACACACACACACACACACACACACACACACACACACACACACACACACACACACACACACACACACACACACACACACACACACACACACACACACACACACACACACACACACACACACACACACCTACTCCCACTCTGCAGTCATTGATTTTTCCCGGCTCAATACTGCACAGCACCAGCCTGTTCTGCTGACTGCACAAGCCGGACAGTGAGAGGAGAAGAGAGGAAGGAGGAGGGGGGGAGGGAGTTTGGTGATACTGATGCTGTGTGGCTCTGCTATTCAACACGCTCATTATTACAAGGCAGATGAAGAAGAGGACATGGATCAAGCATGAGGAGGAGTTGAGGGACGGTGGGTTTGCTAAGTTGGAGTATGATGGGTTGTGAGCTTGCAGGAAGGCTACAGTAGTATTATATGTGCCAATTACAGTTGATAACGTGATAATATGAAAAGAAGACAGCACTTTTCTACATGCAGAAAAGGGGGGAAGATATGAGAGCTGTGTTGTGGAGAAAAGGAGAGAGATGCAGTTCTTTCTGTGGAGCTTCAAGCTCCTCTCTATGGCAGCCATTTTGTGTTTTTCCCAGCACCGCCTAACATGGAACTTCAGAGCTGAGAACTGCAGAACCGTGTTCACAATGTTTGAGCGTTGAAGACAAGTGCAGTGTGAAAGAATTCAATAAAAAAAAAATCCTACAATTTTCAAAAGCATATCTTCTAATGCAATTATTCTTATATTATTGTTTATGAAATGTGAAAAAAGGCAAAAAGTCTTCCCCATTGCCATGTTTCCCATATTCTCCACTGCTCCTCCGAGTGAGCCTGTGCCGTCTCTGAGTCATCTGCTCTGCTCTCCGCTGTCCTAATGTATTCCATTTGCAGATTACTTCACTGAATCAATCAAGCCCAACCAGAGCCATTAGTCTGCCAAGCCAGCCGAATTTTCTTTTTTAAGGTTATGAGAAACAGAAAGTGGAAGAAGAGAGGTTGCGTAGCAGCCCTGAGATAATGAAACGTATCTGGAATGTGTGACCCTGGCCAGTAGTGTAACTAGATCTGGTGGTGGTAAGGAAGGAGAGGAGGTGTGTGTGCGTGTGTGTGTGTGTATTGGAGGGGCAGAGTTCATCCTTCAGTCACACACACAGCTTTCCCTATTCCCAGGCCTCCAGATGCTAAACACAATATACAGACGAGGGAGAGAAGAAAAAGAAGAAGAAAGAAAAAAACCTTGCTTGCTCGCTCGCTCACTCCCGACTGGCTTGCACTCACGCTCACATATCCTCTGTGGCGAGGTGATAGCTGAGGAAGAGAGAGCAAGAAGGGGGGGCGATGAAGGGAAAGAAATGGCTACATCTCAAGGGCTGCCATGGTTACTGTGATCCACGTGGTTGACACATTAGAGCAGACACAGTCCCTCCCCCCTGTTGCTGCCATCTCTCTCTCTCTCTCTCTGTGTGTCTATCTGTCTCCCTCTCTCTCTCTCGGCCTCCCTGCGTGCCTGGCAGGGTCACGGTGCAGTCAGCTACTACAAAAGAAGCAGCCCGTCATTGTTACAGGAAACGCAGACGCACCAAAGCTGTGTTCAACCCCCCCACCTTCCCCCACCTTCCCCCACCGCCACCACTGCCTCTGCTCCACCACCGCTTTAATTACACACTCAGCCTCCAGGCCCTATGCACTGAGGAGAACTGAGACACACACACACACACACACACACACACACACACGCACGCTAACACAGAGCAGTGGACAAACACAAACCAGCAGAATCTTGAACTTCTTCGCCGTCTTTTTCGAGCCCCCTGATGTTTATGTTTACATGCAGACGGCCTTGACACTGACGGCACTGCAGCGCCGCACATTCGCCACTCACTCGGGGAAAAGTGGGCTTTTGATATCCGAGCAGGGTCATGGGAAAAGCCATCTCTTCCCTTCAAAGCCTGAGATCAAGTGATATTTCCTCCGCACAGTTTCTGAAGGGGGTTCTGTTCCCGTTCTCCCAGCTCGGCCTCCGAACACGCCGACTTGACTTAACTGAGCCGAGGAGCATATTATCCCCGGACCACCACTGTCAGAGCGCTTCAATCTCCACGCACAGGAGACGTACGGTTTCACGTCACCCGAGTAGGCAGGCAAAATTTTATTTAGGCCTTCTAGTCTACGGAAAACACCTGTAATGGCTCCATGCTGCAGTGTCATGGGACGACAGCAGAAAAACGTTGCACAAGACAGACGGACAGGTGGGTGACGCCTCAGCCACCTGCCCAAAGGGTCCTACTTGCACCCGGGGGCCGCGCCGAGCTACGAGGAGCTTCTGGGAAGTCCACTGATGGCTTGGAGAGAGGCAGCTCCAGCCCCAGCACGAGGTTTGCAGGGCTGAGCTCAACCATAAGGGGGCACTCCCATCCCACTATGAGGGAAGAACTGGAGGAAGGAGGAGAAGCAAGGCAGGCCCCTACCTCATACAGCAGCAGCAGCAGCCATTACAGGCTTCACATAGAGCACAGGGCTGACGAGAAACTCTCTATACACAGAAGGAGCAACCTATAGGTGCGCCATCAACTCTGAACCAATCCACGCGATGACGTAAACACGAGCCGTTGGGCAGATGGCTCAAAAACTACTCAGTGGATGAAATTAACATCTCTAGAGTTCTGTTATCTCATTTCCCTTCAATGCAGGAAAACAGCAAACATGGATAGCGACCAAGCCAGCAGGCTTAGAGCCTGGGAGCGCCCTGTTGGGGTTAAATATCTCGTCTGGAGTATCAGCGCCACAGACACGATGTCTGTGACGACGAGCTACCCTCCAGCTCCCCGGAGATCAGCATTACACCGCTACTTCATCACCAGCAGCCACGTGGGAAGGATAATAACAGAGTCAAAAAAAGAAAAAGTACAAGATGAAAGAGTGAACCAGCCTAATTCTGAAAAAGAGTCTCGTATTGCCCAGGCACGGAAAACACAATTCATTTGACGCTGATCAATACTGGTCTGCTTTAACATTCCTCTGTGATGCAGACTCACAGTCAAAAAAAAGAAAATAAAGGACAACTATGAATCTTAATCAATACGTAGGGAGTTCTTTTTTAAACGCTCCGCATTTGCCTAATTGAGCTTCTCTGTTGGGGGTAACAAAAAAAAGGGGGGTGTGCAAGGCACACAAACACTGCAGCAGTCTGTGTGTAGCTAACACACAGTAGATGAAGGGAGGTGATGGAGGGGAGGAGGGCGGGGAGTCTGATTGCTGTGAATAATGGGGAGATGGTGTGTGTGTGTGTGGGGGGCCTTTTGTAGAGATCACAATAGTAGCAGGGAGTCCCAGGGCAGAGCACAGATGCCCGAGTGAGGCAGGCAGCTGCCCGGCCCGAGGTGAGGGGTGCGGGGATACGGAGGGCGAGGGGGCTGGAGAAGAGAGGTGGGGAGGGAGTCTCCAGACCCCTACAGCCAGTCTGCCTGCTTTCCAGAGCAGCGACGCCCCTCCCCTCCTAAAGTCACAAACACACACAAACAGCACGTCTAGGGGGCGCTACCAAAGCAACCGAAACTAGCAGGGAATTAACTGGGGAGAGGGGGGTGAGGGTAATAATGTAGAGGTTATTTCATAGAGTGTGAGTTAATTTCATTGTGGGGCTGGTTTCATCCATCCAGGCTCAGCAGCTTGTTCCAGCGAGAGCAGGAGAAAGCAGAGGACAAACAGTGCTGCAGTCAGCCACAGTCTTTGTGCTGCAAAACTAGCTCAGCCCAGCAGAAATGGAGGCAGAGGGGAGGGGCATGGGAGAGTGTGTGTGCGAGAGTGGAGTGAGTGAGCGGAGAGAGCAAAAGGGAGAGGGAGAGTGTTCTCTCTCTGAGTGTGTGTGTGTGTGTGTGTGTGTGTGTGTGTGTGTGTGTGTGTGTGTGCGCGCTCACAAGAGCAAAACAGTGCTTGGGTTTTAGAAGGCTGAGAAACAATTCACTGAAGCAAATGCAAAACAACACACTTTGTCAGCAGATTGAATTTTCTCAAGTACATTAATTAAAAATCACATAGAGGAAAGAAAAGGGTGAGACAGAGCGGGAGCAGGGGAGAGAAACAGACAAGCTAGGAGGAGGGAGGGAGGGAGGGGGTGAGAGCGAGTGAGAGGCACCCTGGAATCTGAATAAGACATATACACACAGGAAGCAAGGGCCCCAGAATAGCAACAGGAAACTGGCCCCGGACTCTGAATACCGTCAGCGTCAGAGGCTCGCAAAACAAGGCTGCGCTGCACAGCGTTATGAAAGCTGATTTACTGAGAGGAGAGAGAGCGAGGAAGGCAAGAGGAAGAGGAGGAGGAGGGGGAGGAGGAGGGCGCAGGCGATGGAAAGAGAAAACGAGAATATAGGCAGAAAGAGGAACGAGAAAGAGGCAGTGTGAAAAAATATATATATTTATAAAAACAGAAAAAAGGAGAGAAATGCAGCAAAAAAAACAGAGTGTAATATTGAGAAAGGCACGGAGGGGGTTGGGCTGTGTAGGAGAGGAAAAAAAAAAGTGGGCCGGCCTTGTCAGGCTGATTGCTCCAGAGCTATGTCGCAAAAACAAGCTTAGCTGCAGCAGGAGAGCAGAGCTGGGCTGGGCTGAGCGGGGAATGGGGATTGCAGGGCGGAGGGGGCGGGGGGACTCAGAGTTGATCAGCACCAAGACTGGAAGATCCCTCGGTTCCAGATCAGGAGGCTTGGCACATAACATTAAAGGTCATTAAGGGGGGGGGGGGGGGGGGTTGTTGGGGGTGCCTGTTGTTGTGACGTGGGTGGTCCCTTAGCTTTGCAAACGCACTGGATAAGACTGGATTCATGCGAGGGGTGGGGTCCTGATAGGCAAAGATCTAGTGATACATTTAAGATCTAGTGATACATTTAAAAAAGGTGAGAAAACTAGGACCTCCAGTCAAATCAAGAAAACATGAGGCATACAATAGAAAAAGCATTGCTGTATGCCTTTCATCATTAAAAATACCCAGAATAGAAGCCTCTTATCGGCCACATATTATACACAAGTTGTTCATTTAAAGTAAATACAAATTAAAAAAAAGGTATTGAGTTTACTCCATTACAACATTGTTTTAAGGTGAATATAAATATGTGACAATGAAGTACACAATATAAACCCTTAGCCCTTTCCTTTAAAGATAAAAACCCCTCAAGATAAAGCCCCGTATTTAGAAAGGCGGGATGAACATGAGGATGCAAGACAGAAAAACAAACTCGGGCGTGAGTGTGTGAACAACATGTGACCTTTCTCTCTGTCTGTCGGTCTGGAGCACATTCAGACACATCAGGAAAGAGGAGCATCACAACCAGTGGGCGGCTCTGAGTGGGATTAGTCCCACAGTGGAGAAAAGGGTGTACAAAAGACGTGAAAAAGGACAAGGAGAGTTTTCTTCTCTTTTTTTTTAAAGAGAAGGGGAAAGGTGGGAGGGAAGTTGGTGGTGGTCTGGTAGTTATTCCCATTCCCAGGGGTTGACATGGAGAGGAAGTGTCACTTCCAGGGAGTATGAAAGCCAGTCAGTGACAGCAAAGACTCTGGCCTGCTTTACTTCTGCTGAAGCCACAATAGAGGCGGTAGGCCGGTTGTATAAGCCGCAAGGAGCTTTCATACCATAGGGTAATATAATTCTCCTCCAAAATAGAATACACTGGATTCACTACATCAATTGAGCAGAACCACACTGAATGTGATCAACTGGTTTGGTCATTAAAGGGGTACTCAAGCGATTAGGTATTGTACTTCCGTAACGTTGTGAGGGACAGATTTCAAGATGAATGGTGAAAATGTAAGCATCAGCTGTGTTGAACTCCACCAACACAGGATCCTACATTGCCCATAATGCAACATTAGTTTATTTCACTAGATCCCTCCCTTCCTCCTCAACACTCGCGTTACAAACGCCACACCTCCCGTTTTGAAACGCAGGCTTTGTACCAAAAATTTAAAATCTCGAGCCCAAACGGAGATTACCCATGTGACATCGTCGGGGTTATTTTTTCTCCAGAGCCACAGAAAAATACAATGTTCCCCCTAGAACAAAGCACCAGGTCATGTCCTTAAAAAAAAAATCTTCTTTTAAACTTAGTGTGTGTGAAACTATAGCAAAATAATTCATTGTATTCACTGCCGCCCATCTATTTACCGACACACGTGTGTTGATCCGTTGCCTCCGACACATTTCTTGCCTGTGAGTTTTGAAGCCGTGTACATGGACTGGGTGATAAATGAATTGCCCTTCTTGAAATAAACAAAGTTGTCTGAATCTGAACTCCTCCTGAAGAGTAAATTCATTCATGTGTGAAATTGGTGGAGTGCCCCTTTAATCAGCAACTATGGTTATTCATTAAATACTCAGTCAATAATGTGACACATTTGAAAGCGAAGAGTACACAAAAAGAAAAAAGTCTCCCCTCTCTCCGTCCCCTTAGTGCTTAATTCATTTCCTTTTCTAGAAATGACATTATTGTGGTTAGTTATTATTGTAAGACTCCACAGACTTGTACTTTCCAATTTTTTTGTTTATTGTGCTGTACTCACTGTAAGTTGCAAAGAGGTTTCTATGAAGACCATAACAGCCCTGGGGAACCGACAGCGTGGTAAATACTCAGCAGTTAAACTGCATTTGTGTCCTGGAGCCAGGAACCAGCTCAACCTGCTCAGCTAGTTCCACTCTGGCTGTCTGGCTGCCTGGCTGCCTGTTTCCCTCCTTCTCCTCCTCCTCCTCCTCCTCTTCCTCCTCCTCCACCTATTATCCACAGCCCTTTTCTCAAGCTCACTGTTGCTTTCCTACCTGCGCCTTCCAGCATGCGCTGAGCCTCCTGTACTCCTTATTCCCACCTCAACGGCGGCCTAACAGACGCTGGGTTTTAAGCACCTGGCTCAAACAGACCCATCTGTGCTGTGGATGAGGTGATGTCTGGCTGGTTCTGTGCGAACGCTACTAAAGTAGCTGAATGGCGCCTACCTCTCAGCCGCCGTTGGATCAGGATTCAAACATGTACGGAGGCAGATTAAAACAAACGCGTCTCTACAAATCGCTGCAGGTGCTTACGAAATAAATGCCTTTACTCCGTCTAATTAAACCTGTAGATCTGTCTCGCACATCCTGTCAGGTGATTTAGAAAACATGCTTCTTTGCTAAATGTGACACTTAAAATGCTTTACTGCAGCAACAAAAGGCCCGGTGAATTTATTTTTCCGGTGCACCCAAGTTGCGTGCAGGTGCACCTAAATGAAAAAAGTTTTGTGGAGCGCGTTCGACATCCGTCACAGAGCAGACACAGACTTCAACCCTAACAAATGTAGACACTTGGGATTTACGAGTTTAACACTACGTTTCCCTCTCCAAGTCTGTTTGTGTCAACGCTTAGTGAAGTAAAGTCAGACTCGCGTGGTATTGAATGGAGAGTTGCCTCAGTAGCGTCTTTACCCTGCTGAAGTCTATGATACTTGACAAAGGGTGATGGGTTCTGACAACGAGCCCTGCTACTAATTCAGAGTACGGCGACAGATATGCCACAGGATTACGGTTTAATTTAGCTTTCACAGCCACGGATCCTCTTCTCAACTGGCAAAGAGCAACTTCTCAGTCTATCAGAAACATTTCTCCTACATTTTGTGCGGTGCAAGTCGGGCTATCAAAACAGCTTAATTCCCCGACACAACAGATGCTACTGATGCGTATCTACTCGGGAACACCTGTAGGAGTCAATTCAGCTGCTTTGACACCGGCTGTCAGGGTTACACTCGCAGCTAGCATGGACTAATCTCAACACAGTGTTATGTGTACTCCACGGGGGTGCTGAGGGAAGGAGAAGGAGATTGGTTCATCTCTACCTTAGCCAGATTAATCTCACAGCCAATCACGAGGCTCCAATAGGGAATCCCCGAGAAGTCGGAGGGAAATAAATAAAAATAGCCCCGGCCTGGCCTGCTCGGCCAATGGCTGAGCCCGCAGAGAGATGTATAAATAAATAAGAGAAATAAATAAATGAGGAGGGAAACACATCCTGAGGGCATCCCCTACTGGCATAGACAGCGCTGCCTCTCATCCCTCCCTCTCAGAATTTCCCACTCCAACCAATCACTCACACTATTTGAAGTTATTTGCTTGCACTCCCCCCCCCACCCCTCCCACCACCACCACCTCCCTCCCTTCCTCGCCGACTCCGCTCTCTCACTTTCATTCTCTCTCATTAATGATCTCATTTCTCACTCTCCTTCCCTGAGGCCCAGAATGAGGTTAGCTGCGAAGTCTGACCTATAAACACTGCCATGGAAACTGCAACGTGTTATAGCGAGACACCTCTTTAACAGGGAGGATGGGGGGGGGTGAGAGTCGGGGAGGGGAAGGGGGTTCTCTCACCTTTATCTTAGCCAGAGGGCAATCAGACAGCAGATTTACTTCACTTCCAACAATCCCTTTCCTGGCAGAAATGTTTTTTTCAAGTCAGGAGAAACCTGCACTGCTTGAGCGAGCTTTACTCACTCTCGGCATCAGCTTGTTGTGTGTAAGCTGAAGTCTGAGGCAGCAGAGAAGGGGTCCAAATTTAAGTGAATAATATACAGATATTGGGTCAAAAACATATATGCCAATTGATTTCAAAGTATTTACAGTATTTTAGGATTAGTTGGAATCGTATGCTCTGAATAACGTCAGTGATTCAGCAGGCATGGCAACAGAAACAGTAAACAAAGCTGGCAATCCACTAGTCTGCCTAGTACTGAATATTCCCCGTTCTCTAGTAAAGCATGCAATACAGACTGTAGTTATAGCTATTCAAATACATAAAATGGCCATCACATTACTGTAAAAAGGTGGTGCACCTGAATACAAGTGTTTGGTAGTCAGTCAATTGCACAGCAGCAATAACCAAATTTGTAACCGACATTTCAATGTTTTTTTAGTATGTTTTCTTAGGTTTAACTGCTGTTAATCTTACTGCTGCAGGGTGATGTTTGCTGCATTACAGAACAAATCCAGGTGCCAGATGATGCCATTATTGGGCAACAATTTTGAGAAATCAACTGCTTGAGCAATTATTTTTTTTATTTGTTTTTGTGACACCAGGAATCAGACTTGAACTGTGTATTTTAGGCATGCAGAGATTTATCAGCTGATGTTTGCCTTGATGACTGGCAGCTGCCCATCGGCAAATGAGATGACATTCACTGATGGCAGTGGCCGATGTTGTGTCGCATCATTTTTGCGCTGGCTAAATGTTGTGTTTATGTTTATTCACGGTTGGACTCTGAAATCAGTATTAAGCATATTCAGCTGCTGATTTGAAGAAGAAGCCACCGGCTGGACGCGAATCTGGCACGATGTAAGCGAGCTGCAACAAGGCACTGATGCTCATCTTTTTTCTTTTTTTTTGTCATGCATCTCACTAAGAAGTAGGCCAAAGAGGCCAATTTGTGTTTTGTAAAAAGATCCGTCCATGTTCCTCTCTAGTGTGTGCTCAATGGAAACACAATAAGGTTTTATTCTGTATGAAAAATACAAGAGGTGGAAGATAGCCCTTGTTTATATTTATTAATTATCATTATTAAATAACTTATCACAAAAATAATGCGTTGTGTTGGACTGGGCAGTGCCGAAAAATTCTGCTCATTGAGTAAGTAGTTGTATAGCAGATAAAAATGCATTTGAAGCAGATTTTATACAGAGGTTTTAATAAAGGCTGTTTCATACATTTGTATGATTTCATTTGAAAATAATGTAATGAAGGAGTTCAGTAACTTAAAAAAATAATTTCTTTGTTCTCTTGGCACAAAACGGGTGAATAAATAACAAAAACTATTTAGAGTTAACAAAAAGCAACCGATGATTTGAACCTGTGTGCTGATCTAGAAAACATCTGAATGAGATTAATCTGTTCTGGTGGTAACAGTGCTACCTTTCATCGGATGTTTCGAGGGGTAACATGCTGGTTGTCAAAATCTTGACACATAAAAGGGTCTACAAATTCAGAATCCAAGTTGAAGCTGAGATCTGCCACGTTTTCTTTTGGGGGGTGGCAGCATCATTGGGTAAGAAAATCATAATAACCTTTCAACAAATTGTAGTGATGGGAGTGGATTAGTACAGAGATTGGAAAACTGTGGATGAGGACTATATTATTATTTATTTTTTTATTTCTATATTAAAAAAGAAAAAAAAACAGCCTACCCCAGCTTTAAGTCCGTTGCTCACCTTCAACAAAAAAAAAAAAAAAAAAAAAAAAGAAGCTATTATTGCAATTATTGTCTTTTCTGGCCATGGCTGAATTTGAAGCCCATTACCAACTGGTCAAGATTAAAAACAACTCAGAAATGAATGGTTTTAACATATTAGTGGGATCTTTGCCGTTGTCTGAACACCATAAAAACACATTAACCAGGCAGCCCATGACGGTGGTTGGTGCCCAAGGAGGCCGGTGGACCATGAAACCCAGCTACAATGAGCTACAAGTCAGAAGTATAGATGAAGAGACGGAGGGCTCACCGGCAGACTGGATGGCCGGCCCTGCATGCTGTCTTCTTGACTGCTCTTGTTGGAAGCCATGGGCTGGTTGGAAGGAGGAGCGCTGGACTGGGAGCTAAAGGAATCCTGGGAGAGTTCCTGATTACGGGGACAAGAAGTAGAGAAAACAATGGCTTTCAAAACATGAAAAACAGATCCCGAGCCTTTACTGCTCATTGGCTCTTTGCAAAGTACAGCAGTACCACAGATCTCCACTGGGCTGGTTAAATGTGTCATGCCATGAGAAACTGTGATTTGAATACTTCCTGTGTGGCATTTCTGTGTCACAATAGGAGAAGTCCTTGCTTAATTTACAGCTATTTGCCTGAGTAGCTCACTTGTGGCTTCATCTTCATTTTATCTTTGTGTTTTACCACCAACATCCTAAAATAAACAGCAAAGCTCTTCTCCCGTATAATCCTACTGTTCTTACTACTCAGTTAACAAGCATTTCTAGATATTCAAATCATTTTGTGGACCGGTTACACTATGGACAACTGGGTGCATAATGAGTTGAACTGCCTGTTCCACGACAAAGTCAAATATAAACAAAAAAGGCATGATGAAACAAGGAGAGGCGGGAATGTGTTTACTGTGAAGCAGCTGCAGACCGTTTGCGGTTTGCATTGACATTGTAGAGGCGGCACGGATGCATCTTACGGTACTGATAAAGTGCAGCAAACATAAAGAGCATGTGTCAGCTCAGGAACCTCCTGCTGCAAACAGTAATGGAAACATAGATGGGCCCCGACACATCTCATTAAAGCTACAGTGCAAAAAAACTAAGTTCTGTGTGGTGTCATTACCTGTGGAGGAGGCGGGAACCTCTGATATGGTGACTGCTGCTGCTGTTGTGGTGGTTGCTGCAGTGGAGGTGTCTGAGAGTAAGGTGACGGCTGACCCTGCTGGCCGTGACCTGGAGGTTGCTGGGCTTGAGGAGATGGACCTCCTGGTTGTTGTTGTTGCTGCTGCTGTTGCTGTTGTTGCTGCTGCTGTTGCTGTTGTTGTTGCTGCTGTTGCTGTTGTGGAGGTCCCTGCTGCGGCTGCGGTTGCGGTTGTGGCTGCGGTTGCGGCTGCTGCTGCTGCTGCGGGGTTTGCTGCTGTGGCGTCTGGCCCGGTCCAGGGGGTTGTTGATAGCCAGGCTGGCCCTGGGGGCCCTGCTGATTTTGGGGACCCGGTCCCTGCTGCTGTTGAGGCTGCTGCTGCTGCTGCTGCTGCTGCTGGGGAGGGACGTAGGGAGGCTGTCCTGGCTGAGACTGTGGGGGCTGGCTATAGGGGGGCTGACCTGGAGAAGGACCGTGTGGACCTTGGGATTGTTGGTAGGGGGTTCCAGGCTGCCCGTGTTGGCCAGAGGGCTGCGCAGGGTGGCCCTGTTGGGGGTAGGGAGCTCCAGAACTGCCCTGGGGTTGACCAGCGTATGGAGGCTGCTGCTGCTGCTGGCCAGGGTGAGGGGGGGCGCCGTGCTGACCATAGTAGCCCTGGCTCTGCTGGCTGTAGCCACCAGGCCCCTGTTGTCCATAAGCTGACATCTAGATGTGAAAACAGAAAGATTGGTCAAAACTAGCTCACCTTTAGAAAAAGGGGCGAACAGATATGCGAGTGAATATATGTAAATATAACCCAGCACAGTTGATATGCCTCGAAAAATAAACACCTTTCTTTTACTTAGATTTTACCAGAGGTTTATTATCCTGAGCCTCTCTGTGGAATACCAATTACAACCGGAATACTGACAGGATCCTTTTTACCCCTGTAAAAATACATATAAATAACCCAATGTCTTAAGTAACTTCTTTGATTTTCTTTTACCTTTCATTCTCAGCGGAGTAATCAGAGCATCTCTTCATCTTACTCACTGATTAAAAGAGAGAGACAACTGTTTGGTCTGTAAGATGCGACTGTGTTCCTCGCTATATAACCTGATCAGTCAAAGTGTTCTGCCGTGTATCGCTTCAAATTACCGCTGTGAAAATAAAAATTGAGTTTTGACTTCATCTCCTTGAACTTCAATACGAGGCTTTTCATATTCTACCCGATCCTGCGAGCGGAAAGCCTTTCAATACAGCGATTTTGTTTCATTACCCTCAAGGAGCATGGAAGGAGAAAGCACTGACCTTGTGAGGAAACACAGTAATAAAAAATAAAAAAAACAGAGGGGAAAGAAAAGCCACGTGTTATTTTTTTTGCTGGGGGGGAGGGGGGCTGTTCTCAGCTACTCAAGAATTCAAAGAAAATACAAGACAGCGAAGAATTGCCACACATTTAAAACAACGTGAAGTGGCCGTGTTGTATCCGTCTGACAAAAGGAGGGAAAGCCGTTTTCTTCTCTGCAGGGCACTTATCGAGTCCACGGTCAGACACCAGGCAGGCCAGTATGAGATAATCACACCACACAATGGGCACAAGACCACAGACAGCGAACGAGGAAGAAAAGGCTTCACTCGACGGGATTCCCTGCATGCATTTGTCTGTTAAGACGGACTGCCTGGCTGAGAGAGTTCAAGGGTCTTATCCATAGCTAAGAGTAAGTAGCGATGGCAAACTATGTTTTGCTGTTTTCAATTGGACGACGCTGTCAGAAAGCGCTGCCCACTGTGCCCGTGCACACGAGTTTCACTTTTGAGCGAGAAAACAAACCCGACGGTGAAAAATTGATGGCTCGCTCTCTTCGAGAGATGCAACATTGTATTTATTGTTTTGTACTTTTGGATCATGTTGATGGAATCTTGAAAAAAATCCAACGGTTTGCTTCTATTCCGATTCTTGATGTCACGATTAAATTCAGAATCGGTTAAAACTCTGATACGCCATCGAAAAATATAAAGGGGTTTACTATTTTCAGGCTCCTAATTCAATGAAATGCTAAATGTAAATTTACTGGTAGTGAAGAAGATACTTTTGTCATGCAGTTTCTCAAGCAGGAACTACGAGATAAAACTTGCATGTGTGGCGCTGGACATCGTGCACTGTGCTCAGTACCAAGATAGAAAAAGTGCTATAGCTTTGCCGATTTTAAATTAAAATTTTCAAGATGAAATCATGACTGAAACCAACACAATCACGTACCCATCCCACGTAACCGCAAACACTTAATGCGTCTTAATGTTGCGAAATATTGTTGCGGTGTCTGAATCTTGCCACTGTTTGACGAATATGTACCGTCTCGTTATTGTGTTTTTATACAAACATTTTCAGATTTTCAGAGATGTTCTCTGCTTCCTGCTCAGGGACTGCAGATGGTAATTAGCTCATAGTCTGGTGCAGCTAAGAAGCTGTTCACTGTCCCTGTGAAATTAATAAATAACACAAAATATATAAATTAAATAAATCTATGGTGCTCTCTCGACTAGAGAGGCCGCGAAGGAATAGTTAATCAAGCTGGATATACCCGTATTTGCTTTCTTGTGGAGAAGATGTGAAGATCAATACCTCTTTCATACCCGTCTGCTAAATACTAAACTACAGCAAGCAGCTCATTCGTTGAAAAAATTCTGGACAGAACCTGGTTAGCAGTTTCCCCCCGTTTCCAGTCAATGCTATGCTAACCTTCTTGTAGCTCCAAATTCTTTGACAGACAACGGAACGATTACAGCGCTGTTGATTTACTCAATAAGGAATAAGTGCATTTCCCAAAATGTCAAACCAAAGCTTTCAGTACAGCTACATCTATCGGCTCCTCCTCGAGCTAAAAGCATGACGAGCCTTTAAAAAAATAAATAGAATAATCAGATTACACCCCAACATATCCTTATCTTGAGTACTCTTTCTGGCTTTGGATGCCTGCAAACTTCCCCATGCACAACTTTCGATGAGTTTGCTAAATTACGTCACTTCATCTACTGTACGCTACCATTTCCACCATTCCTGTAGCAGCAAGTCACCGGCCAAACAAACACTCTACTGCCTCAACTAACAGGAATATAAAAATACTTATGGACTTGCGGGCTGGACTTCAAGTCATGCCCTGCATCATGACTAAGTACCACAGGCACTCAAAGCGACCCCGTTAAATGTCCTCTCCTGAGGCAGGAGGTCTTTTTATTTTTTATAGCCTACGGGTTTCACCTGATTTAGATTTTTTTTTGTCAACAACAGAAATGAGGCTCGAGTCTCGTGATGCAAACCCATCATTTATTCAGCTCACCCAGCTCCACCACGTGGTTTCTTTTATTAAAAGTGCCTCCCTGTCAATATTGAACAGTACTTTTTTTATTGAAGGGGCTGGACAAACCATCATTTCACATTCTCATTACACTTAATATTTGGTCATTGTAAAGCTCATGATGATAATTTGTCAGATAGATTTGACTTCATCTGTTAAGCTTGGTCATGTCTCTGGTTCAAGACATAACCCTGGTCACATGCTGCAACTTTCATTTTACTCTATTTTGCTGCAATTAGAAAGGTTTTAAATATTGATTCTAAGTATTTTAGAAACCTTTTTTTGTTTAAATACTTTTTACATCCTGAAAGCAATCAATAAAAAAATGTAATCAATAAATAAATTTAAAAAACGTATAAGCCGATCATTTCATTTGGCTCAAACAAAAGGATCGGCATGGTTTCCCTGCCTGCACCCACTCTGCACAGCACTCTTCCACAAGCTGCGAGGTTGTTTATTTTAATACGTTGACATTCATAATGAAGAAATGTGGGGAGTAGATTTAGATGGGAGCCTGAAAGGGTGGCGACTATCATAAAAAAATGTTTTTAAATCCGTTGATTCTTAAAAATCTAGCTTACTCTTGCCGTTTTCTCTAAAGTTACCTGCCCACGCTTTAAGATGGGGAAAGCAACAGACAATCTTTTCAATAAATGTCAGCAAAATTCTCAGATTTAGCCAAAAGAAGAACTCCTTATCTAAACAATGACGTGGTTAATAGCTTTCAAAAGTTCATCCCATTTATCTCAGAAACAGGCTTTAAGCTGTGATTTAAAGTTCCACAACACAGAAATGTCGTCCATCACAGAACGTATCTGGCCTTTTAAAGTCAATCTGTAGCGTCAAAGAGAAAGTTGTGCTAGGTGACAATGATAATGCGAGGACGGTCGTCGAAATGTATCATTACTGACCTGCTGTCCGTACTGCATGCCGCCCATAGCGCCAGGTGTTCGGTTCTGCATCGCCATAGGATACCTCTGAGGGCCCGTGGGTCCGTAGACCTGCCCTGGGTAAGAGCCTCCCTGCTGGGGTCCGGGCCCTGCGGGAGCCCCTTGCTGCTGTTGTTGCTGCTGCTGCTGCTGCTGCTGCTGTTGTTGTTGCTGCTGCTGCTGCTGCGAGTATGGGTTGGGTCCTCCTCCATATGACTGCCCGCGCATCTTCCCGACCTGGTCCATTGGGCTTGGAGGCTGGAGGACAGAGACAGACATAATTTGCAATGTTTCAGTGAGCTGAAACAGTGGATGGATGGACTGGCTCTGAAACTGGACAAAAAAAAGGGACTTGAGGAGGTAATTTGGGTTTGATTTGGGGTTTGATTGTTATGGTGTGGGTCTATTGCTGCGCAGTCACACAACAAGCTATAAAAAGAAAAAAACTCTAATGATGTAACAGATACTCTTCAGACTCCAGTGATGTGACAGGAAAACATGAGAAAGACATTGTTATTTTTGGAAGCTTTAGTTTTCAGTGGATATTCTTGAAAAGGCATTACTCAGCAATGAACACAAATGAAGCATCGTCTCGTAAACCAGTCACAGTATAATCACGCAAATATGGAACAAAAAAGTAGAAGGGGGAGGTTAGAAAAGAAAAAAAAAAAAAGCAGTAGTGGATTTACTTTCTTACTAGAAAGGGAAAAAATTGGCCATGAATGAATGAATGAGCCCACTATATCCGCCAGGAGCGTTTCCCTGCCCAGGAGATCATTGTGCCAGTGGGTGGATACTGTTACGGCGGAGACGTCGGGGAGGGTTTCTATGAAAACAAGCTTAAGGAAGTGGAAGTGTCTGCGGTGGCTGGACCTGGCCCACCCCTCAGCTGGAGCCCCGTCAGGATGGAGGCCAGGGTGGTGGGGGCTGACCTTGGCCCGGCTTGGACTCAGGGAGATCCACGCGGCAATGTTACTGCGCCAGACGGACTTTCTGGCTGGAGAGCCGTGGAGGGAAACGAATAGCAGAGCGGGTTCATAATGAGGTAGCCTCGCCTGTCAACAGCTGTAGCCAAGGTCATTAAGTGTCTAATGCTGTGTGTGTGTGCGTATACATAAGAGATGAGCCTGGTGGAATCCCCCCACCAAAACACAACACCCCTCCAGTGTAACAAAAAAATAAACACAATAAAAAAAGTTGGAACTATAATGTCCTGGTCAACTGCTAGAAAAATAAATGGATAAAAACTTAAACGCCAGGGCTGGGAGTGGGTGGCGCAACGTGATGCCATCAACTCGTCACACCGCTGGCCGCCTGTGTGTTCCCATCAAAACCCACCGCAGCGGCGTCTGAAAGTGCGCGCGACAATGGGGTCTTTGAAGTAGCAACACCTCCTGGCCTGCTGACCTCGGGCAGCAGACACAAAGCTTTCATTGCTTCCCACGGTTATTAATCCGTGTGTGTGTGTGTGTGTGTGTGTGTGTGTGTGTGTGTGTGTGTGTGTGTGTGTGTTTTCTTCCCTCCCCTCCACCACCACCCTCCCAAAAAAAACTATTTTCCTTGGTTAAGGGAGACAACCACCAGGGCTATTTATAGCCAGCGAGACGGAGAGGGCAGTCTGCCGAAAATGTAACAGGTCCCAGCTGCACTGCTGTTTGAACCTGGGCCAGAACTTGCTCTTCCTGGGCTTTAATAAAGCAGCAGGCTTTGGCACTCTATGAATGACAGTGCTGCAATGAGAAAGACGAGGTCAGGTGGGGGTGGCTCAGCAGGAGAGTGTTGTGTGCGTGTGTGTGAGAAAATATGTATATGCGTGTGTGTGTTGGAGGGAGACTGTAGGTGTTGAGGGAGAGGGAGGA
The DNA here is from genome assembly GCF_910589615.1 of Taurulus bubalis. Lineage (NCBI taxonomy): Eukaryota > Metazoa > Chordata > Actinopteri > Perciformes > Cottidae > Taurulus > Taurulus bubalis. Next base: position 16,726,836 of record NC_136604.1, read on the forward strand.
GGAGGGAGGGATCAACAGGCTGTCAAGGCGGTCAACCGGCATTATCCAAGATAACATATTCCACTCCAGGTTTTCCCTCTAGCTTCCCCCAGGCCACACTCTCCTGAGCTCCTCCAGGTTCAGGAGAGTATATGTGTGTGTGTTATGTTGTGTGTGTGTGTGGCGGAAAGGAGGGAAAGCGAGAGGTGGGGGGGGGGGGTTACTACGTTCCCTAGGGTAATTACCAACCGCACCGTGGGGGGGAGAGGTAACAGGCCCCGGTGGGCACTCTCCTGTGACCTCTAATGCACTTTTAACCCCAGACTGCAAGGAAGGACACCATCCCTCCCTCCCCACCCCCCACCTGACATCTTGCCTTCATGCGTGTCCGCACACATCCCAGCCTAAAGAGGACTGGTGAAGCAGACACCAGTCATCCAATCCATTTCAAAAACAGGTGTATTTGTCCAACTATGGCAATACCAATAAAAACTTCTCACTGGATAGAGATGCGCTGTAGCTCTTTCCTAATGAGCTGCTTAAGCAGTTAGACAGGGCCTCTTGTGTCATCCGCAAAGTGCGCAATCGAGGCCTGAATCACCCGCTTACGTCCTCCAATCCACATGAAAAATGACTAATGTGCTAACAAACTACAGAACAGCAACACTAAAAAGGTAGAAATCTATTCCTCATTTAGACAAAAATCTCCCACCGATGACCGAGCCATAAAACAATCAACCCTTTTCTCGCCAATTTTAGTCGATACTTCGCCAGCGGTGAGGATATTTCTTCACCAAGCTGTATACCCGCTTTTCCATTAAGAAAGCCCGACAGCTCAGGCGTCGGTCCAGCGCGGGGGTGGGGTGGGGTGGGTGGGGTGGGGGGGGTGGGGGGGGTGGGGGGGTGGGGGGTGGGGGGGGGGGCTGGAAGTAGACTACAATCAGGGTTTCCAGCTCCCCGAGCCACGTGGAGAATCCGTGCTGACGATCCCAAAAACAAACCACTCGTCCTGCCTCTCTCGTGTCTCCCTTAAGGGCGACTGTAAAGATTGAGACAGTAGTCATCGGACAAGGGGATCAGATTGGGGTGGGGGGAGAATTTAGCCACTGCTATTCTAATTAACTAAACTCTTTTCTAAATAGCCGAGCATATATAAGTCCAGGAGTCCAGGATGATAAAGCTGCACGAGGGGTCTTGTTTTTCTGGTTTTTCTTTTACTCCTCGACCTTATTCGATCATGTTAACACATCCGTGTGCTGCAGGCTGGGATATAGCTGTGGCAGGTCTGCTGCTCGGGCCTTCATTGATCTGTTTACCAGCATTTTCCTTCCATTGCTTACGTTGTTCACATCTGACACACCATTACACATCGTCCAAGATCCCAGAGAGCTTTGGCTATGGAGTGTGTGTCTGTGTGTTTTAACCATACCAAACAACCTCTAGCATCTTGTGTAAGTCAGAAGCCTCTGTGAGTGAAGTGAAGGCCTTAGACGTCTGAATATATTCCCCCACGTTGTTCCACAAGTCTGAGCTAAGAGTTTATTCACAACCAATGTAACTATTATGAAAGTAGTACTTTTTTTTAATATTGCAGGTACAGGGTTGAACAAAAATGACATCCAAGTGGTATTTTTTTCCACCGCTTTCCATTTTCCTGCGAGCCACCAGCAACACACTGCATGGGTTTCCAAACAAACATATTGGTTTAAGGTGATTACATAGTTGAAGAGAGCTCTATCCATTTATATATCGTTAGCATTATGGCTACCAATGGCTAACTTTACTGTCGGCAGCGAGAAACCAGCGTAAGAATCCCAAATTGAACTAAAAACCGTGATTCAAAATCTATAATAAAAAGGCAGAGTAAATCAATCGTTTGTATTAATAACTCTGCAGGTTTTGTTACTTACTGATCTTGTTTGTCTTGGTCAATAAAAAAACTGATACAGATACAATCACTCTCCCTCTTCCCCTGGGTACAGCTAACATTGCTGTGAGCTATTTAGTGGAGTGTGTTGTTCAACTTAACCCAATTAATAATAAAATAAATAAATATCTCATGTAGTTTTCATGTAACTCAATTCACTTGTTTTTCCCAATGATAAAAATAAATCATGTCGACATCTCAACATATACATGTATGGAGTCACAGTCCAAAGCATGCAATGTGTTGTACTAATATAGGCCCAACAACATGGTACTTTGTTTCCTCAATAGTTGATGAATCTAGCTAAATTAGACTTTTGGAGAATGCCCAGTCAGTTTGATAAATAAAACAAAGCAATTCAGCCTGTTATAACTTTTCAAAAGTGAAAAAAGCATGTTTATGAAAACAGTCTCAGCTGAAAAGCTGATTAGATAGAAAGTTCAGTCACTTTGAAAAATATCCAATACTGTGTTTTGAGCCAACATCTTCCCTGTCCCCACTCGTGAACAAATTAAATTAAATTAAAATCCTTAATAATTTTAATTAGGAAACAGATTTTAGCAAAGATTATTAGAGATCCCAATAAACTGAGGATAGGGCCACACATCCACTTCCATTAAAAACCTTTCGGAGAATCAATTCAGGGACCAACCATTAATTAAAATCAAGATTTTTTTTTTTACTAAAAAGGCCAAATTGTTTCCGACATGTCGACTCAGTCAGAGCTTAAAACAGACTTATAACAAACTTTCCAGAGAAAACGACGTCGTCTCAGATATGCACACTGGTTGGCAACTCACCTCACTCTCTTTTTTTCTGCTCTGTCATCTAATCAATTTCTGGAGGAAACTCTTCCCCTCCCTTTTTTTTTCCTCCTCCCTCGTCTCCATAAAAATAAATAAATAACCACAATTAGCACATGGCTAATCTGCATAGAGGAAAGCCAGAGCACTCTTGGCAGAAGAGGTTGAACTGAGTATATTGTGTCATGACTGGGCTGCTGGTGGATATTGCACTTATTCAAAACTGCGTTTGTGTGCGTGTGCATGTGCGTGTGTGACATGGGGATAGGGATTTGTAAAGGGGCTGGGGAGGGTGGTGTCTGGAGCAGTGCCTGAGAGCAGAACTAGAGTATACGGGGCCGAGCGAAGCAGATGGACTGGGGGGGACGGACGATAAACAACTGCTGCTAATTTAATCCGCCACACGGCCACATGGCCTCGGCGCACACACCATTGTTCTGCGTTAAAGCCCTTTGACACACAACACACCCGCGCTAACACACGCCGACGGAGGCCGCCCTCGCATGGTGGCGGAGTCGCACACATCACATGTAAGAGAGGCACAGGATGTCCTATACTTAACCGCCAGTGTCAACTCAAGGGGTGAGATACGGACAAGCGGCGGTGTTCCTCGGCCACTTTCTCCGCTGAGGTTTTCCCAGCTGTGCGAAGAGTCCTGCTCACATGTCTGCACGTCTTCAAGACTTAAAAAGTAGAGTGACTTAAAAATGATCTTTAGAGAAAACCAGCCGTATTCACTTTTATGGTCTCGTGAGATCTGAACAATCCAAAACTTTAAGACAGGAAATGGCCGACTAAATTCTCTCTAACATGCTATATTTTTGCTTTAAAAACAACTTTATCGATTACTTTGTCAGAATGCTAATTTTCTGTTTTGGTGGTCTTCTTTACTTATTCTTTGATCAGATGGTTCCTGACTTTGCAATCTTTTCGATTGCATTTGATTACCAGGGCTTCCTGCATGGCTGTTAGGTGGGAACAGAATTTAAAAATCTAAATCATCATTTCCGTTTAGACACCATTAAAACAGTATTGTTTTGATACCAGAACTTAGGTACCATAGCAGCACTAGTATTGATTTCTTACCAGCACTTAAGGGAACTGTGTGCAAAAAGTATTGAATGCCACCCGTGAATTTTATATTTCAGCCCTGACATGCCGCCTTTACCGACTTCGTCTTAACTAATGACCAATTCCTATTACTTTAGCAATTAATTTTGTTCATATTGCACATTGAGTGAGCATTTCCCTTCTTGATGAATAACCACCACATCAAAATGCACCGAGGGCAAAACACACAGTGGAATCCCAGCAGGTACTCTTACTGTTCGTAGCATTAAAACGATCCATAGACTACTTTATCAAATGTGGTTCTTAAGAACGCTCTAGTATCCAGCTAGAAGTGGCCAACTGGTGTATTTGGGGAAAGATCTGAACTAGAGTACAGGACAAGAGATCTGAGCTTGAGTAAACAAGAACCCAATACGCTATGGGGAGGAAACAGCCATATTCTCAATTAAGCAATAAATCTGTCTTCCCACTGCATCAATCGGAGAAGCTACGACTTTTAGCCGACCGCTGCATGACTCTGGATAAAAGCAAGAAGGGGGGGGGGGGGGGTCCTTCGCCTGCTGGTGCGATCATCCACACCGAGCAGAGGAAACTACACCCTACTCACCCAGATGTTCCCCCAGCTGTTCCAAAGAACTCAAAAGATGTTTAGGGAGGAGCGGGAGATGGGAACTCGCACACTTGGATGACAAAATCGTTTTTCACATCTCTTGAGAGACGAGGGAGAAAAAACGAGGCTAATAAGAACAACAGAAGCAACAAAAAAGAAAAACACTACTCTGCATCTGCATGATTTAAAGATGGAAAACAATGCTGCCGAAATGGTCTTTTGCATTTTCTGAGCACCTTGTTCCCAACAACAAGCAGTTGTCATGCTCCAAAGATCTGGTTAGAGTAAATTGATGGCAGAGGTATTGTAGAAAATCTTTAAGGACAAGTGGATTATTTTTATAGCTTTCCTTTTTCACTGACATTCCAGCAATCATCCAAGCAGAAACAGACACCAGCGTCGACAAAAAACTTTTGATTCAGTTGAAAAGCAGTGTAGTTTGACAAAAATAATAATAAACTGGAGCAAACTCAATCCTCTGAGGAATATTGAGAGATGCAGTGAAAGTTTCCCCTTAAAGAAAACAATCTCTGTGTCCAACTACCGTTTCCAAGGTGAGGAATGAACTTTCATGCTCACACTGTGTACAAATTTGACCCGTGCCAGGAGGCCAAATGTCAGAATATCTTGACCTCGGCAGTTTGGGATTTTGACCGCTGTGTCTATCTCTCTCTCTGTTTGTTGTTGGCTCCCTCCACTATGCAGCCTGACGTAGCGCACACACACACACACACACACACACACACACACACACACACACACACACAGTCATAGAATTGAATGAATAGATCGTCCCAATTTCCCTGGATACAGTATTGGCCCAATATCAGTTTCAGTGAATCCCAATCACAAAAAAAGTTAAAGAAACAGCTATATTGTATTGGGCATTCATTTCTGAAAGGACATGCAGTAACGCAACATTGCAAGATAAAAACAAAAAACGATAAATTGCATTTTAGATCAGTATGTGTAATTTACTTAAAAACTCCACACACAAAAAAAGATTTCCCTGAGTTGATTCGTTACCCATTTGACGGTGGCGATTAGCAGGAGAGTGAACGTTTACTGATGAATAAACGTTTACTGATGAATAACAACACAGCTGCAAGGTGTCAACTGGATTCCAGGACTGTACTGACAAGCCCAGTGTGTTTTGTGAAGAAGAAGAAGAAGAATCTCCTGTTGGGTAAATCAGAGAAACTTGCCTGAGACCGTCCAGTTATTGCCCGATATAAAGAAGAAAAAAAGAAGATAAAAAAGAGGGCCGTCTGCTGCTGCCTGACCTGTCAGTGTGATGTTCAGGTTGGCGGTACAAGAGAGTGAACATCCGCCCTGGCTGCCGGCTGTCAACCTGTCAGGCCAAACTTATATTTCCAGGTGACAGTGGCTGATTCCCAGGAGTGAGATGGGGTGTTTGGAGCTCAGGTAGGGGCTGAGAGCGGTGCCAGTGGGTAAGAGCACACATTGTGGTGGGAAGCGGTAGAAGACTAACCAGATGTTCCTCGTTAAGCAGAAGGAATAATGGTAAACTCAAGAGTGACGTATAATCACCTGCAGACTGGAAGGGTTTATCTTCTCCCCCGTTTGTTAAGAAGGCGAAATATGTTCACAATTGAACGAGAAATAATCACAATTTTAGAGGGTGGAAAACCTTTTTGTAGAAGAACATTTTAGGTACCGATAGTAAAAATCTAAATAGTATCAAAATGTTGCTCATTTGAGACTATTTGGTAGAAGGAAAAGTTCCTGTTTGTCAGAACCTATTTCATGTTTAAGTGCTTTGATTTTCTTATGGAATGGGAACGGAAAAAAGGGGAGTTGTCTTAATTAATGTATTAAAAAAAAGAAGAAGTATTGTTTCAGTATTAGCAACAAAACTAAGCTATCATATTAAAACATGAATGAATGACCGGTTTCTGTATTTGACCTCTTTTCATCGTAAGTCGCGTACCAATTCTTCAACTCAACTGTATACTGAATATCCATTTCCACTGTGATGCTCCACAGCTAATTGTTGAAACGCATTACCTTTCGCAAAGAGTGTTTACAGTTACGGTCGACTGCCATCCCATAATAAACAGCACGTGGCTGGTTAAAGGCCACAATGTTAGTACAGTGCAGGAGCGGCAGTGCCGCTCAGGTTACACGAGCGCTTCGCCGGGGCCCGCCGCTCGCGGGAGGAAAAAGCGGCCTCCGCTCGGCGATAAGCCACTTGATGTGTTAGCGGGCAGCGACTCTCCCGTCAGCTTCCGAGGCAATACGGCGATCCGTTACATCGCGTTGCCGAGGCTCGGAGGATGCTTATTCAGGCTGACCATTGGCACCCTGGACGACCCATTACGATAAGTGTGTCACTCACTACTATGCCAAAAATACCCTGGCTGCTGAATGAGGCGAAGCCACTTAAGGACCTGGCTGGGTCACTGCCTGCCTCATGGTCAGAGTCAAAACGCTAACACTGACGTCAGACACACTGCTCTGCGCGCACGCACACACACACGCACACACACACACACACACACACACACACACACACACACACACACACACAGCCAGAGGGAAAACATGCTTGCTCATAATCTGAATCACAGACTAGTCATTTAAATGGAATAATAAATGTGCGCATCACGGTGGCGCAGTCTTTTAATTTCCAAAACAGACAAACAAGACAAATGAGGAACAGATCGTTGGGTTTGTTTATTTTTATTTGCACTCTTTCTTCAGGTTGAGAAGAGGACCACGTTGCTTTTTCTACCGCCACACTTTCAAGTATCTCGACGAGAGAGAAAGTGAGCGTCAGACAGGCGGCGAACACTGTTCAAATTCGTCTTTGGTGGATAAAATAGTCACCTGTCACACAAGCCATAAACAATAGCACTAAACGGCCTATTCGCTGTAGCTTTCTTTTGTTTTTTTTGTTTTCATGTGCCGACCAAATCAAAACCACACAATGGTATCAATCAGGCTGCTAACCTGGTACACTGTAGCACAGAGAGAGGTGGCGTTTATACTTGTGTAAACAGTGGCCTAAATCTATGAAAAATTAGCATTAATTATTCAGGCCAGTTAAAAATAAGCACTGGCACGTATACGTTTATCGAAAGAGCTGAAAAGTTCATTTTGGACTGAACATTTTCCAACTAGTCGAATGGTTTTGTAATTATTTTTTTAGGTGAAGTCAACTAATCAATTGTCAACCTTTGTGATTTTAATGTCTGGGAAAATAGTTTTAAAAAAGTGCCCCTAACAAGTTTGATCTAATAAAGAGTCCAAAACCCAAATTAAATTTGGGTCACAATTAAGAATTAAATTCCTTATTGATTAACGTACCTTTTATTTTCTTGATTGGTTGCTTGGTCAATAACCTATTACAGTAGAGTGAAAAGTTCCAACGTCTTGTTTGACCGTTGGCGTCTTGGGGGACATTTTTGCTTACGAAGTTAAGAATATCGTTACACATTGATTTTCTGTTGATTGAACAAGTCTCGGGCCGTAACAGATTATTTTCATCATTGATTCATCCTTCCATCAATTTGTCATTTTATAGATCGGTCTATGATTTATATATTAAATATTATTATTAAATAATCTCCAAAAAACAAAATGGACACATTGAAGTAGTTTGTTTTGTTCTTCATCAAACAGTCCAAAACCCAATGATATTTAGTTTTTATCATTGAAGACCAACAGAAAATATTCCAATTTGTGAAGCTGGAACCAGTGAATATTTGGCATTTTTGTTAAAAAATTAAACTAAAAAAAAAAGACAAACAATTGAGCAATTACCAAAATAGTTGCCAATTACTTTTCTGTCAATCAACTGATCAGCATATTACTAAAGGCAGGATTCAGTTCACATTGATATACACTTGCGTTGGAAAGCGTTGGGATTAGCATTAATACATCCCAAAACAACTTACACATCAACATTTATTTACTGTTAATCAATGAATCCATAAATATATTAACCATTTCTGCCCTAATTACTGTTTTCCTATTCTGCTCGTGGAAAGATCTTGAAACTAACACTGAATTCAAGATTTGAGTATTGAGCCACCATTGCTTTGCTAATATGACATCTTTTTTTTTAAACCAGCCCATGCCTTCCCTAAATGCACTCCACAGCTTTGGTTTGATTAGCCTTTAAAAATAAAAATAAAATAAAAAAGGCTGAAATGGTGAAAACCACATTAGACAAAGCAAGTTTGTGACTAGAGGACACAATCCACAACAGACCTCATAATTGAGTTCCATAACTCAACTCTTGTGTGTGTGTATGTGTGTGTGTGCCCCGCAGAGAGCAAAGGTGAGAGCTGTATGGGAGCTGGGAGGAAGCATCATTCTCTACCCTGTACTATCAGCAACTGCACCAATTTAAAGGTTAACCACTTTATTCTATAAAAACACACACACCATACGTCATGTAAATGAAGTCTGTAGTCCCACACAGGCTCGGAGAAGGATATTACTATGCTAATCTGGAGCATTTTAGAAGGTAAATGTCAAAAGAAATGAATTACCTTTACATACCAGCGTGCCCTGACGCAACAGCCCAAGTTTGACATTTGTCCACCGAGGAACTTGTTTTTCTCTGTGTATTTTCTCTCAATGTGTAACACTGGGCTTACAATTATTCCGATACGCAATTGTCACCGCCAGGGATGTAAATCAACTATTTCAGTCATTAAACCAAATATTTCCCCCAAACCAAATATTGTCTGAATACAGTAACTTGCTATAGTTTGTGGAAGTCAATAAAACCCTGAGGCACTCGGTCAAATTGATCAGCATTTGCATGGCAGCCAGCTTCTTGCTCAGTCATTTTCTTCTGATGTGTTCTGTGACAAATTAATAGGAATAATTAAGGGGTCTCATGAATGATGCTACAGAGGGAAAAGCAGTTAAGTCTTGGGTTGGAAAATGCAACGCTGACGTGCACAGAAATATTCCGTTATTTCTACATATTCCAAAAAAACACAACAGTCAAGCTGTTACATGGCTAATAAAAAAAAGAAGGAATATTCCACCAATATTCCCGTTTACATTCAGAAGTGCATACTCCGATTAATGTAAAATGTCCCTGCGACGCACATCCTAAACTTAAATTTCCTTTCTTTTTCCAACTGTGGGAAAAACCTCAATTGAGACGCATATTTTAAATACTGTACACATGTCCAAAGAATGCTCCGAAAACTGTAATGACTTTGGCATATCTCACGTTTTAGTCAGGGGAAAAAAATGGTACACTCTGAATAATGCCTCAGTAAGACATTACTTTCCAAAATGCACAGTGCGGTTTGCGTGACCCTTATCTAATTAGGAACAATAGTGGAATATTAGTGTGCATGTAAACGTAGTCGCTGTCTGTGGCCGTCAGCGGGATGAAAAGGGGCGACGTTATAAAAGAAAGACGGATGGCTGGTGACACGTGGAGTAAGAGCAGGTCAGGGGGGCTTTTGAGGCAGCGGCAAACACACACACACACACACACACACACACACACACACACACACACACACACGCAACGACTACCAAGTAACTGCTGCACTTTATACACAAATACACACAGCTGTCAGGGGCAGACGAAGATCATTCACAAAAACACCCAACCCCCCCTCCCCCGGGTATCACTGACACCGTTTCTCCCTCATACACAAACACACACACAATCCAGTCTCACACACACACACACACACACACACACACGCACGCACGCACGCACGCACGCACGCACGCACGCACGCACGCACGCACGCACACACACACACACTTGCCGGGAGGCAGCATGCTGTCCATGTGGCCTGTGGAGAATCATTACTCAGCAGTGCAGACTAAAGAGCTGAGAGTGAACTTCCTTTTTGAACGGTCGGGCTTCCTCTTCTGCGCGCCACCAACCCACCGAACAGAGAAACGATAGCTGGAAGTTGTTGCGTATCAATAACCACCAAGGCTGCAATGTATGATTGCATTCATTATTGATTAGGCCTGCTCTGCAGATTATTTTCCCGATTGTTTAATCTATGAAATGACAAAACAATATTGAAAAAAGGGCTCATCGCCACAGTTTGATATAAAACTGAAACAGCAAGTCCTCACATTGGATGAACTGAAACCAGGAAGTATTTAGCATGCATGCTTTCACATAACTCAACAATGAATTAGTTAAGCATCAATCTATTACCGAACTAACAGTTGCCGATTCATTTATCATTTCATTATCATCATATGTGGCATGGAAAAGCATAAAATCTACATATTTGAGAAGCTAAAACCAGAAGCTGTGCAGACGGCTGAAATGATTACTCGGTTAATGTATTGTTAAAAAAAAAAAAAAAAATCAATCAATCATTTGTTAATTTTTAAAATGACACTTCTTTGGAGTATTATTCGGAGTATTATGTCTTGGCAGACCAAGGCATTTAAAGACTTTATGTTGGGCTTTAAGAAATTTAAATTGTGAGATCTCAAATAAAATGTCCAGTACATCCTCAAACGACAAAGTTAGCGACGCTTTAGTGTGTTAAATAGGAGCACAGTAGTCTGTTTAATGCTCCAATTAGTTTTACTTTTGAATAACAATGCGGAGACAGGCAAGGTGTTTGCTCAGTTAAACATATTCCATCTTCATTACTCCACAGTTTTTTGACACAGTGAAGCCCTCCTGAAACAGTTTATTTATGCGCTACTTTCCAATTTGCAGCGGGGCTTCCCTTGTACATCAGCAGCGGAGCTGTGCGTCTATTAGCGGCAGCCACTTTAACACCCTGGGTTTGGGGTTTTTCCATTATGTTTTCAACTGTGGGACTTTCTCAAAGAAATGTTTCCAAAGTGTCTTCGATTATGATTGAATTCAAACTCAATTTGGGAAGTCAGCTTTGCAGAGCCGAGGGGGCATCCCTAATGGCTCACTCCCATGTGCTCGGCGGAGGAAACACCTGGCGTTATACCATCCAAAACAACCCCACCACGGTCCACGTCAGAGGATTTGTTTGTGTGCGAGGTATAATAAAACCCCGTAATATTACCCCTCGCCCACCACTCAATTAACACGTTAATTCATCTTCAGCAGGTGGCCCCAGGCAGGTGAACGGCTCTATCAAAACCATCCATCGAATCATTACCGGCGATATTTCCACCAATTAAAAAGGCCAATCGCGCCGCTGTTAATGACTGGCGAGTTGAAGCATTTAATAAACTCTGCTAAAATATAGCCAGCAGCCCTTAATCATAGGCAGCGCTTCTGCAGAGGGTTGTCTGTGAAAATCTCGCCAACGCTGTCAGTCAAACATCAAACACACAAGACAAACCGTGTGGAAACTTTTCACTTCATCCATCTGTCCATGTGTGTATGAGAGGTCCCGTCGTCCAGGTACCAAGCCCGGGATCATATCCATTTAAAGTAATGTGTTCTCTGGACCTGCACCGCTGACACAAGACTAAACTCCTGCAAAAGCCCCGGTTTAGAGGCATTTCAAATTCATCCTGATTCAGTGACACTGATGAGATTTCGACACTGCCCTTTTGCCTTCTGCACAAATACAGTTCTTTCTACCTTTAAGTGTGCTTAACAACCAAAATGCCCAATTACCTTCCCATGCACTCGTCTTCTACTTGCGCAACGAGTAGACTGCATGGCAATCTAGTTATGCAAAAGTGTTATTGTTGAGACGTTTTTTGCTATACGAGTGTATGGCTTAAAGGAGACAAAGCCTACTACAAACTACGCTAACACTGTTTCCGCCTTAACTTATGCATGTGTGCTTTAAATGGGAATACCGGGCTGTCATTAACAATCTGTCACGTCCAGCGAGCATTATACCCATAAAGTCAGGAAACGGGACAGCAGTTATTTGCATGCTACTCTACAACGTTTAGACGTTCCAGCAAAGACAGGAAATGTCACGTCAGACGCTAATTTGACATCTGAAATACTAAAGAAATATGTCCGCTATTGTTTTGTTCACAATTTAGAAAAAAATGATTATTTGACTGCACAGTGCTTATGCAATTTTTTCAATGAGATGAATGTTGGTCCACATCCTAAGCTCAGAGTTAAGAAATGAAACAAATGTAACATTATATGTGCAACTTAGAAACACTGATTCTAATGAGACATAACAAATTAGCATTTATTAACTCAAATGTATTAAATAAATGAAATATATCATTAAAATAAGTAATTAGTAATAATAAATAAGACCATAACCCCTGTGTGTCGCACTGTGCAATAATGGAGAAAATTAAATATCACAATAACTTTTAACAAATGCCTCAATGTCGATATTGCGACGATATTTTAGGGTTGACCATTGGTTGTTTCAATAAATATTTTAGATATTTTATGAATAATCATCAGTATTGTGGATATAATGACTAAGTGGGTGAAGGTAAATAATATAACAGTTAGAACAGTCTGAAAATGACATCATTGTAATGCAGCCGGGAAAGACAACACGTATGCCGCAGTACAATATTTATACTCTAAGACAATATCTAGTCTCGTATCACAATATGAATATAATACAGATATATTGCCCAGACGTGTGGTCATCTCAGGAGTGTCACAAAAAACTGTGGTTTCAAAGAAGTGCATCATAGGTAATATTGACTGAAGTGATGTAAAAACAAATCCACTTCACAGCATGAAAATAGATTTGTAAAGGTTGACTGTAAAAGAAAATGTGCCTGTGTTGATGGCCTAAAAGGAGCTTCATCTGAGCAAAGTGCTTCACCTGCACCAACCAAGATGCTGTCAATGTACCCAATGTACCTAAATGTAAGGAGAGTATGGACACTTCTCTGCAGACAGGAGGTGACCAATTTATAGAAAAAAACTTTCAAAGCAGCATTGAGCAGCAGTACAGAACCAGACATGACATTTCCTATCCGGGAAATGTTTCTTCTCTTTTTTTTCAAATCGCTCATCATCCTTGTTGTTGAATACGATCCTGATGTTTACAGCCGCTGACGTCAAGTCGCAGAATATCTGAACATTTAGTTGAAAACATGTTGAACCTAATCCTTTTGCTGGCATATAGAACGTGTTGTGCAGCTTCCTTACCCAAGTGTACCTTGTTGTGAAGCAGCAATCAACGCCTGCGCCTTAAAGTTTAAAGCAACACGTGGTGGCGTCACTTCTCTAGATAAACATTCTGTCCCTGACGACCTCCCTTTTGCTGGAATTAAAGTAGCAAAGTGATGTACGTCTACCATATTGCAGGAAAAAAACAATATAATTAACACGCACAGCATGCCTATATAGAATTTTACTTTGGATTGGGATAAATAAAACTCAGAATGGGTCGATTGCGGTGAATTTCCATAATCGGGATAACCGCGAGTATCGGCACGGGTTTACTTGAAAAAGCTGAGTAGCTCACAAACACGGTGGAGAAATAAAAAATACAGAAGTTGGCATGTAACAAAAAGAGCAGTCGGAGACAATAATACTATTTATAAATACAAGTATCCTATATTTATGCAGGGGGCTTTATGATTATTCACTAAAAAGGATATTAGCAAAAGAAAAACATGTCCTGTTATGCAATAACAAATAGTTGTGTCAAACGTAAGGTTAAGTGATGTCCGTACGGTTTAGTGACATTGTAATAGCTGTTTTTTGGCCATGATAATTGTGACATGAAGTTTTCATATCGTCCCATGTCTAAGCACAATCTTTGTTATGATAGTTTGATCATCTTTGACTAGTAGATGCCTCGCACAACATTTGCCAAAATTGCGGGAACATGCAATGCCAAAACATCATTTTCCTATTTTGAGAGAATACATGCAAAATGTGTCATTAAGACAAGTGAATACAAATATGTTTTGCATACCACAGCGAGAGGGACTAATAAAGGAATATCTTACTTGGGACAATGCCGTGTACAGCGGCGTGACTCTTAACATAGTCGTATCTATCCATCTTAAAATAGTCCTTTTTCCTGAAAAAGGTAGCGCTGCACACTCAACATATGTTGCCTATGACACATGACATAGGCAATGACTTAAATGGAGCGCAAAAACACCACGCATGTGGCTGTTTATCAGAGAGAGAGAGAGAGAGCGCGAGCGAGAGAAATGTAGGTGAGCACTGTTGACATGGTAACGCTCTCAGCATGTGGAAGCAAATTAAGCTAATGTAACCTGGCAAAAAAAAGAAAAGAAAAATGCAGTGACACTCTGCTGACACCTTGGTTGCTTGTAAACACAACTGTAGCCAGTCAAACCCTCTCACATGGCCACAAGACATTGGAGCGTGCGAGTCTCCTCAACTCCTGATCTGGAAACAGTGGAGAACACAGTTGTACAACGAGGCTCCATGGCCACACCTACTCTATCTGCTGTACCAGAGTCAGCCAACTTGAACGAGCCGTGCACACAGTGTACCCAACAGCAAAGAGAAGGGGGGGGGATAAGAAAAAACTTGAGCGTGTCTGAGGTCAGCAGCTAAAAATGACAGTAGAGATGTGATTCAGTCTACGAGTGAGACTCAAACATATCAAAACAATGGTGGAGCTTCATGAGTACAGTCATCATGCAAATTACTGCAGTGGGTGGAACTGAACAAAATGTGTTCTCAAAATGCTTTAAATAGATACAACCAGCCAGTTAATATTGTGAAATAAATACTGTGGTTTCTGGTGTATACTCCTGTTGATATGGGAGAACATCCAGATGCATTTATGCACACACAGAAAAATTATGATATTATAAGAATACATCTTTTTTCTCCTTTTTAAAAAAAAAAATGAAGAAAATACACGGTGGAGGAACACATAACCGGGCAGAAGGGGGGCTGTTTTTTCTTTTTCTGCAGCCCTCCATTAGATGCAATTATAAATGGCCGAGAGCCGAGGGATGGGGGAGCCAATCAGATCTCGGCTCGCATGTCAACCTAAGACCAACTGTCTCCTGGCTCTGACAGCAGGATTTTTACCTCCATAATTCAAATCCCAAAGCAAAGGCAATCTGCACTTTGCCAACTCCAAACCAGCGGGGCCGTGTTTACAAGCCGGCACATGCGAGCAGAGCCGCGAGGGAAACGGCCGACCGGAGCCGAACCGAGCCCCGAAATGAATGAAGGAAAAAAAAAAAAAAAAAAACCTCCGTCGAGATGAATCAATCGCGGCCACAATCGCACTTTGATCCGAGTAAACACTTTACAGCGGATGCATTTGTTGCCACTCGGCGGACTGTGAGACACCGTGCAGCGGCTCTTTTTTAACCGAAAAGAGGGGTATTTTTCCTTCTTCTTAATGATTATGCAAATGCTACTTAACGGCTATCGCGGGGTTCATTTGCATCTCTTTTTTTTGTGTTGCTCCTTGACAGCTATTGACACAACTTTGATAGCACTGAATCGGAGCACAACACCAAAAAAAAAGGCGCTATTTCGCCGCGGATTCGCACAGAAATAAAACAGGTTACACAGCACTTAAAAGCTACAATGAGGCTGAAGAAGCACTGCGAAGACGTATCGCCTTATCTCCCTCTCCACGCACACACACACACACGCACACTTTCTCCTGACAAACTCCTGCTCTACTTAGTCAAACTCTTGCCCTGTACCCAGCGGGGACACACACACAAACACCAACAACTCGGGGAAGTTGTTTCTAGCAGAATATGTGGCTTCTTTCTCTGCCTAAACACTGTTGCAGGGGGGTGGTATTGGGAGAAAGAGAGAGGCAGCCATTTTAGAGCTCTTGCTACATAGACAATGGCTGGTCCAATGCAATATGCAACTCTGCTGTGCTTTTTCTGAGCTATTTGGTGACTTTAACTCAGTCGAGCTGTGACGGTGCAGTAAGTGGAGTTTACCTGATTTCTGTTGGGAGGTTGTCCAGTGTTTCCCGGGCTCATGGGAGGCTGATGGTGGGCCCTTTGTTGCCAACCCGGATGGACCCCACCATACTGACTGCTGCCCATGTCTCCTGGCCCCTTGCTGGCCCCTTCCTGATTGTTATAGTCTCCTTGGGGGTAATTCGGGTAGCTCCTCGCGGAGCTAGGGGATGTCAAAAGCTGATTTAAAGTTGGCGTGGACGTAGGTTGTTGGGTTCCCACGTTATACCTCTGATTATTGTAAGAGGCAGCCATAGCAGTGGTTCCTCCTGCTGGCTGCTGCTTGCCTGGCTGCCCCCCAGCCGCCGGAGGCTGGTTGTTACGCGGGGAATTCATGGCCCCGTATCCTTGGCCCTGATAAGAAGTCCTGTTCTGGAAAGGGCTGTAGTTGTTATAGTGGTTGGGGTAGCCGTGTTCGTGTGAATTAGGGGGGTACGAGTCCATCATGCCCGGCCCCGATGCAGCTGCCATGCCAGGGCTTTGTTGTCCGCCATGTTGATGAAAAGGGGCCCGGCTGTAGTGCTGGTTGTAACCGTAAGGAGGTGGAGGAAAGGGGCCCGGGTGGTGGTGTCCCATTCCGGGATGGTTATTCCCCTCGGGCCCGCCTGAATCATTCTGATTACTGCTATTATTATTTACCCTCGGCAAATTCCCGTTGCCGTTCTTCATGTCAGGATCCCCTCCTCCCCCAGCATTTGAAGCATCGGTCCCGTCCTGCAGCTCCTTCTGGCCGGGAGATCCGCCGTCAGGTCCCGGTTCCTTATTTTCATGCTGTTTCTCTCCCGGTACCGACTCCTCCTGCGGGTCCCGATCCGGCTTTTTGAGTTCGGATGGCGGGCTAGTGTTGAGAGTGGCGACGCTAGCGACCTGAGCGGCCATGATATCCCTCTCTCTCTCTCTCCCCCACTCGTTCTCTACCTCGCTCTCAGCACGGCGACTCACTCACAATCAAACTCCGAATAACCATTGAATATAAATACAATTATACTTGTAACAACGTACCCGCTGTCCCGGTTCATTCCCCCCTTTGCCCTCCGCCCGGACCGGTATCCGGTAATCCACCGCGACTCCGTTTAAACTCAAAAACAGAGAGGGGAAAGTTTCGTGAAAGAAAAAATATATAAATACAGAGCCAGGGAAATGAATTTTCGCCGACACAAGTGAGTGTGTGTGTGTGTTGGAGGGGGGGGCTTCTGTTACAGAACGAGAGCGCGAGCTAGAAATCAACCAAACCAGCACGAGGCTCCGCGAGACACAGCCATCTTACCGACATGTCGAGAGAAAACGAAAACCCGGAGCGGAGTGCGCGGTGAAAACTGGATCCGGACTGCCCTCTCCAATAACAACATTGTTTATACCCAAGAAGAGACATTATTGTCGGTCTTAATGCGCCTTAAACTGAGCTCGTGCATCCAACAATGTCGACGTACTACAAAAGCCCTGTTGTTAATGTAAAGCACTGTTCATTCTGAGACTAATTAAGTATTGCATATGGGGGGTGTCCAAAAATATATATATTAAAGCACATGCATGCACATGGGGATTTTTTTCTTCTCTCTCCCGAATAGATATATTTAAACCCACGCTGTGTGTGTATAATGTGTGCTCTTGTGCCATTTGCAAGGGCATACACTTAGGAAGTCCCAAAGCCCAATAGCCATGTCTGTCCTTTGAAGTAAACAGAATCAGGGAGTCTGACATATTTAACTTCAGTCCAATCGTGTTTTAAAATAGCCACATGTTTTCACATACAAGGCTGCTAAACGCCACAGACTTTGTGTCTACGGTTTTATACTATTAAAGAATTAAAATAGTTTCCTTTCATTGTTTTCCCCCCATACCATTATGCCTTGAAGTCATGTCACAACTGTTCTGATTACAAGAACAGCTTAATGCACGAGCTGTGTGTTCCTCTGTGTTACATTCATCTGTGCACTTTATCTGATTAGCTCGTAAAAGGAGTGGAGGGGACGAAAAATAGGGCTACAATGTCATCTTCTGTTAAGAGTGGGCTAATGGGTGGGAAGTGACTGCTTCCATGTGTCGACTAACAGCAAATGAGAGAGGAGTCAGTACAGCGGAGGAAAGTAAGAGGAAAGCATGAAATCACAACCTGTGCAGTGTGTGCGTGTGTGTGTGTGTGTGTGTGCGAGAGAAAGAGAGGGAAAGAGAGAGAGGGTAGAAAGGGAAGAAGGATGGGGGATGGACTGAGCCAGTCACAGAGCAGGAAGTGAAGATACAAAAAGAGAAACAGTGGTGGTGGAAAAGTGACAGCGTAGATACAGGCCACTGAAACCCAACACATCAGATGTTGTCTGTTAAAAGCGAAATCTCGTGCCAACGCACGAGAGCGAGAGGAGATTTGGAGAAAGCATAAAGTCGCCTCATACAATTAATAGGAATAGACACTCTATGTCTCTCCACCACACTCTCTCTCTCCCTCTCTCTCCGCGCGCGCGCTCCCCACCCCCTTTCTTCGTGCTCTCTGCCTGCCTGCCTCGCGCTCTCCTAGCAGCAGCAGCAGAAGCAGCAGCCTTCGTGTTGCCTTCATGTGCGGTCGGAACTCTTAGAATCACGCCCTGAGTCAGAAACGAATGACACATAACAGGATCAAATTAAACCAGTGGAAGGAAAAGTCTGACGTTGTCGACCACAGCCTGCCTTATTTTGCCGGTGAGATGTGGCAAAGTTGGTTGCAGCGTCCGAGAGCTCTGTGATACATACATCAAAACACACAAATGGCATTAGACACTAATGTAAAGGTAAACTAGAAACCACTGATAGTTCCACACAGACATCTTATAATTCAGCAGCAAACAATAATGTAATAAGTAACATGTAAGCATATAGATTATTATATAATTTAGTAAAACAGTGCTATAGTCACAACTGATATGTTCAACACAAGATCATGTGACGTATATATGCTAATAAAATTATACAAAAGTATGAAGGGTAAATACATCATCAGTATATGCACCCAATTCTTGAGGAATAAGAGGGCATGACATATTATTTTCTATTTGTTTCTTTTCTAGTATAGTACATTAGACATGGGCTATTCCATGCTTTTCATTTAGATAAATAGCTCTGAGATACACAAAGAAATCAAGAAACAAGCTGAGAGAACAAGTTCCCTTTTATATTTCAGCATAAAGTGTGTTGTTTCCAAGCACCAGAATGCTGCGACATTGTGCGTTTCCGAGCCTCGGGTTGAGCACGCGAAGGCAGCATCACCGCTTGCAAAAGCAGCAGAACTTTGCTATGTGAATGTGGGGGATGGGAAGCAGCAGCTCTCTGCTCTGCTCAGCCCTTTCTCTCTATAATGCGGGGCTTTCTGCTCACACTGCTCACACTGTCTGTGGAAAAGAGATCCTCTTTTACTTTAAGTTTTACTTAGAAACCAACAAAAATATCCACATGTATTTTAAAGCTGCAAAGACAGCTTTTGTATGTTTAATAAAGGAGAGTATGCAGGGTGGAGGGGGTCAGCTCAGCTGCTGTCTGCTTATATAGGCTAAATGGGAGGAGTGTGTGTACGTGTGTGTGCATGTGTATGTGCGTGTAGCAGAAAGCGCAGAGACTAGGCTGTAAGGGAGGAGGGGGTAGGGAGCTTCTTTTTCTTTTTAGCATAAACTTGCTGTTTATTATCAAGGGGTGCAGTCTCTCTTCTTCCTTCTTTCCTATTTTTTAAAAACAGAGCCCTGCAATCTGCTTTCAATACTCAGTTTTGCGGGTCTTATTTTAGACATGGCTTTAAAAAAATGTGCTGTATTTTCAGCGCTCACCTTGAAAAATATGTATATGCTGTTCAGCTGTCTGCAGGTCTCTGTGCAGCTGCAAAGTGACTTAAAAGCACCAAGATCATATGTTACATCTCTGTGGGAGAGCAACAACATGATGCTAAAGACCTCCTGTGCAGCTAAGAGTTTCATGCATTTATTTATGTGATTCTTGTTTTACAAGGATATGGTGTGCTCTAAAATGCAATTCTGCATGTCCAGACAAGCTCGACAGCAAGCAAGAGGACCTCCTTAACACAGAATTATTAGGGACACTGTGGTTGTTGCCATTGATATGACTTGAAAAGCAGGGCCCTTTACTGTGAAATGCTGAAGCTGAATCGGAAAAAGGGTGCCGACATTAGTTTACAGTCAATATTACAATTGTTTTGCATATGGCGTCACTGTACTATAACTGTTAACACCCATCAGTCACCCATGACTTGATGAAAAAGTGTTACCATGAAAATCTCTCACAGAATTTCTCTGTCATAATCTTGTCTGGCTCATGTGGCATAAGATTCACAATTCCCACATGGTCTCATAGTATGGTGCCCCGTGCCTGTCTTTTGTCTTATTGAGAATCATTCAAACAAAGAAGAAAATCTGAATTCACTTCCAGATTGTGGAACAAATTCTGCCTGGAATCTGTCACATTTGGGCTTTTTAATCTGACAGTTGATATAGTGTGTGTGTCAGAGAGAGAGAGAGAGAGAGAGAGAGAGATCATGTGACACCCCCCCCTCCCTCCCATTCTGTCCCAGGATGATGATTTAAGAGTATTTACTTGTGCCCCACTGCCGCCTCTCTGCGAGGATGACCATGATGCATCACCTTCGGCCCGATGCCGCGGCTTCCACCGGCCGTCACCAAGGTAGCAGCTTGTACTTCGTCCGGTGGTCCTTTTTTCTCTTGTAATCATTATTAAATTGATATTTGAGAAAAGAAAGTAACAATGAGAGCTGTGGTGACAAACTACGTGTAGAGATGTAAAGAGTTGGGGAGAGAGGTCATTATTCATGTCACAGAGTTATGAATGCAAAACACCAATATCAATGGACAGGCTAGGGCCATAAATATTTAACTAGTTTAACTAAGCCAAAATATTCCATCTCTCTTAATTTATGTAAGCCTTTGATTTTCTTAAATATGCATTTTTAATGTAGTAACTTTCTTCAATTAATCTCAGCTTTGAACAGTAAAAGTGTCACTTTTGTTGAGCATGTTAACTGATGACTGATCATTCAGGAGTTTTTCTTTTCTTTTAATCCCTTGGGATCCAGTCTGGGAATGGAGCCATGCAATCACCAAGACAACCCAATAATGTGGCGTGGAATTTTCTAACAAGAGTGGAGTTGAATTCAGACAGACACACACACACACATGCGCGGTTGCACGGCATGCACACCCACGTGTGCAACAGCCAAACACAGCTCATACCTGACAATAACGTACACACTGAGAATTTATGACCGTCAAGAGTCCGTCATTAAGGCATACTTGGGCCAAACATCAGTGGTAATCCCACAGTGACGTTGTCCTTACACACACACACACACACACACACACACACATACACAATCGCCACAGTTGGGTCTCGTCCAGATGGTTGCCAGGCAGCAGTTCAACGCATAGTCTGGAGTGTGTAGAGGAAGGAAGTGCCACTTTGCGAAGTGCAATGGGCATCCGGCTTGTTCCCAGACACTGTGTGTGCGTGTGTGGAACACGCCGTTTAAACTTACACCTGACAAACACACACCCACCACTTTGTAAACAGTGCAGGAATAAGGAATGTGCAATAAAAAAAGCCCCACGTGGTTTCCTCCTGCAGTTCCTTAATAAATGTGGACAATCGGTTTACTATTGGCCTTAGAAAAACAAACAAAAAACACATAGTCTCTCGTCACAGTCAGGGCCGCAGCGTACGTTTAATCCAGACGTACAGCTTTGATAGATGAAAGGATATTAAAAAGCACTTGTGGAATTATTTCACTGCCTTATAAGGTCATATTTCAGATTAATCTTTCAGCCATTGTTCTTACCTGATTTGATCCAATGGGATCAAACTTTTCAAGAGCCACAGCTCACCCTGAACTGCTTAGCAGACATTCAATCAGTTGCTCCTTTCTCCTTGTATTGTTATCTCCCAAGGAGAGAAAGCCTCTCTTCTGCTCTTTCGGTGAAAATAGACCGAGAGACCTTGATGCCCCAAAACAGGCTTTCAAATCAAAGCTGATGGGACATATTCAGGTTACACTGGAGCTGTATCTACCTTGTGTGTCTGTGTGTGTGTGTTTTCTTGCAGCGTGTTCAAGTGAAGTGAAGGAAGGACCCCAATCTCATCAAAGCCAGGTGAAGTAAAGAGCAGTCAAAACTATGGCGTGCACCCTGCAAGGACAGAGAAGTGCTCCCTCCGTTTTCCAGTGGGCATGAAAAGAAACTGTGCTGGGAATCATTTCTATAGTGAGGAGACTCATCACTGCGAGCATACTGGGAACTGCTCCATTGTGGGTCACAGAGCCCAGTATGTGAGCTCCTCCTCGCCTGACAAACAGTCCCATCCCTGCAAATCACACACAGAATCTTGTCAGAACCTAAAATAAAGAGGAGAGAAAAATACGTTTATTGGCCCCACATGGGAGAACATCAGCTCCTGTATGTATTCATCCACTTCACTGTGATTTTAATGCAATAGATCTTTAAATATATTTTCATCATTTCTGTTAACATCTTTTGGGCCATAACATATATGAAAAGTCTTCCTTAAGTCTTTGTAAACAGGTGGTGCTAGCTGTCAAGCTAAGGGCTAACAAGCAAGCAAGGAACATGCACTAAGTCAGTTACCGCCTTCCTCTTCCTCCTTGTGCTTTTGATTCCCCGCCTGAATCATTTATCATAAATCAATATTGGGCAGGGTGAAAGTTTCTTTGAGCTAGTTAGCTTGCCAACTGTCAGCTAACTAGATTGGTTCCCAATCGCGGCAATTGTCTTAATTTCTTTGATTTTTCTTTCATTAATAAAGCCTTTCCAGAGCTTTGCAAAAATATCACTATACATACGGCTACTTTTAAATTAAATTATATAATCAATGATAATATGAGTAGATTGTAAATACAGACAAAATATGTAGGCTAATATAAAATAAGAAATAATTCAAGATAATCTTTCAAACTCAGCTCATTTAATGCTATGTTTTCTTTTATCCAGATTTTTTTCCTTTTCAAAAAGTTTTTTTCTGACTTTTTATTTCTCAATACCACTTGTCATAACAAAGTATTTGCCTGTCAATCAAGTAATATAGCCAACCCTCTGAGCCAATCACAAAAAGTGGCCCTGCAATTGGCATTGTGAAATATAATCACAGATATTGGCGGAATGGACATGAAAATGACTCGCAATATATTTTATCATAGTCAACTTTAATTTGTTTTTGAATATGTATAATTATTTTTTTCAAATGTGGTGGTGGTTATATTATATTTTTGTGGTGGTGGTTATATTATATTTTGTAGAATTTTTGTAGAATATTTTAGGTTTATTTTTTAACATCTGCCTCTTGGGACTACAGATGAAAATAAGCCTCTTGGCTAACTCTGGTGCTTTTACTGAAATGTTTTTATTAATGTGCACTGTCCCCTTATCAAATAAACCATTTAATAGGTGATTATTCATTTTTATCTTTTTATCTATTTAAAAAAATCTTGAACACTTATCATCTCTACAAACTTTGTATTGTGTTCACAAACACTTGATTGAAACTTAATTATACAGGTACATACAGTACATACAATTTTACTCTGCCTTTAACCCATCCTAAGTATTTTGGTAGCAATGGGCTGCTGTGTATTTGGGGTTTAGTGTCTACAGCTCGCTATTCCGACATGCGACCAGTAGGATCCAGGGATCGAACCACCAACCCTTTGTTTTAAGGTAATAAGGATGGGCCTCTCTTCCCCCTGAGCCACAACTTCAAAATGCTTCATAAAATAACTTGTGTGGGTGCAGATCACAAGTCATTAAAGAATATATTTATATTTTTCAGAATAATAAGGTGACAATAAAAGACAATTGAGTATTATGTTTAAGATGCTGCCCTCCATATGAGGTTGTTAGAAAGGTTCTTTGGATTCTGCTCATGCAGTTCATTCAAGATAGAAAGATAGACCAGGCTATGAATATTTAAAACTATAATTGAACCAAATATGCGCGTTTGAATTAGTGATTCAGAAGCCATAGGTTGGCAATCAATGGTGGCAGTCAGGGGACCTGCGTTTGTTTTGAGGTGAAATAGCTAACTGTAATGCAGACATGATGAACAGCAGAGTGGGCTGGCAGAGAGATGGACGAAATTGACATGTTGAAGACGGAGTGATTAAGTTACCTGTTACAGAACAGCCCCTGAGCATATATCAATATGAACTGTGGCAGGCTGAGAAGATGAATTGGATGCGAATGAATGGATATGAAAAAAAAAGAAAAAAGAATAGCAAGCAGCTGTACTTATCCAGCAAGGAAAATAGAGTCTATGTAGAAACTAAAGGAGCATTTTATGGCGAAACCATTTTCTGTGTGTAATATCAGTATGTTGATGCAAGGCATTATATTGAAAAACGGCTGATGTAATTCACTCCCTGGGCCCCTGAGATGCTCAAGAGACCAATCTTCTCATACATTGAAATTGGATGTATTTCAGCTGTTACCGTCTGAATCATTTTCTTGTCCCACTATTTTAGCCTATTGTTTACAGATGCGCCTTTTGTTGTGCCTGAACTCTTCCCTCTTACGGAGGCTGATGTTTGTGTTGTTTCAAGCATGAGTGCCTTAACTTATAAAAGGGCAACGATGAAGAGAAATTTGAATACATTAGCATAGCAGTTTGATGTGAGATAGGTGGCGGAGTCGGTGTTGAAACAGCAACAGAGAGTTCTGCTTGGAGGATCAACTTTAGCATATAAAACACAATCTTTGCATGGTGTCAACAGGCTGAAATGGGTTTTGTGGGACGGGAGCTATATTTGCAGACAGGGCCTCCAAGTGAAGGCACCTATATGGCCACGAATACGACCCAAGGGCCCCTCAGTTGTGATGGGAATTGTCCCCATGTGGGGCAGCACACTTCAGGAATGACCTTTTGCATCTAAGCCGAGACAGTGGGTTAGGGGCTGAAGGGGGTCCAGCACCACCCACGAGTCAACTGTGAAAACAAAACTTTATCTTAACTCGGTGGGGAGGCTGAAAGATAGGGGACTACAAGGCTTTTGAGGGCAGAAACCATTCTATGGGACTGATAATTGGCTCGAGGGCAAGTTTGAAGATAGGAGTGGCACTGGCTGGGGGTCGGATCTCAAATCCTTGCATTGAAATGCTGATGAAAGAGAGGACATTCAGCCGTAATTGCTCTTTTGCTGCAATTCTTGGTGACACACCTCCAAGCTGAATAACCAAGAAAACAAACCGTGAACGCCGATGTGCTGCAGCTGCCACCTTTTTCTTCACGCATGGAGAGGCAGTAGGATGCTGAGATTAACGAACAAAATCTACTATAATGTGTGACAATAAAGTAAAACGAGGCCGTGCATATGACTTTCCAGTTTTTCTCCATCTGTTGCCAGTCGAGTTGATAAAACATAATCCACGGTTTTCTCTGAATATGATATGAGAGCTTACAATTTGGAACGCATCATTTGGATCATTTAGGATTTGGATCAGGTTCACATTTGAAGAGGGTATTTGAACCAGAACCTTAAGAGACACTGCTGGGCACAGCTCTTGCCAAATAGGGCATTTATAAAAGGTTGGCACAGGCCCTACAGAGTGAAGGCTGGCAAAGGCATAATGCCCACATCATAGTGCCAACCAAGGGTTTTGTTTGGCATGTGTCTCTGTAGTATGGCTTGTCTCCTCCAGACAACTGGCCCAAACACAACTTAGCATTAGGTTACAGAAGCATTACAAACTGAAAGTGATTCATTAAAAAGCTTTCAGTCGCCGCGTGAGACGAGGCGAAAGAATGGAAATCACTTAAAAACAACCCGAAAAGGTGCAACATCGTGGACTGATTCCTGTTGTAGCCACCTTTATCCTCCACTGTCTGTTTGGACTGGGAAAAATCAATAAGGAAGAACAGATTTTATAATATGGATTCACAACAAAATAAAAGTGTCCTTAACATAAAGTTTCTTCACCTTTATACTCACGAGGAAAAGTAAAATAAATACACAATATACCCTCAACTATTAACCCAGTGTGACAGGCCTCTGGCATGAACCTTTTTAACAGAAAGATTTGGCTGAATGACTCTCCATGAGATTTTGATATCCCTCGTTTGATAGCAGCGGGCGACATATATATACACAATCCTCACTGAGTTTGTTCCAATAAAAAGAGCTCTAGGAACATAGGCAGGGACAACAGAAATGTTTAATTTCAGGCACCGAGGAGAGCAATATCTGCCCTGCAACGGTACAAATCAAGACAGTGGGGAAAGAAAGGACAAAATAAAGCTTAAGTAATTTATTCTGCCTCATTTTAACCTGCCAGAGAGCCTATTTTAAGAGAAAATAAAAAGGGGGGAGGTGCTGAAAACAATGCATTTTAAAAGAGGCTCTTCCCCCAGTGTGCCTTTATCTGTCGGTCAAACCCAGCAACGTGAACACGTATTAAGGGGGAAGACAGAGGGGTTTCCATAGCCACAGCTTTAAATGGCACTGTCGTGCTGTACACAGTACCCCCTCCCTTTCTGCAACACTGTTTATTTGCTGTTGTGTTGGAAGAATTCAGGTTGTGCAGAAAGCGCTGATAGTGAGGCACCGGGAGGCTTGGCTTGCGTTGCTTCCACTGCAAGAGAAAGAGGAGAGAGAGAGACAGAGGAGGGCCGAGCAGACTGAGAGAGAAAAAAGAAGAAAAAAAAGAAAAACATACAAGGCCGGTTATGCAGAAACACAGATTTAATGTAAGGCTCGGCTCTCTGTTATAAGCAGCGGAGAGAGGAAAAAGCTGGCGTGGACTTACAGGAAGAGGGAGACCGAGAGAGTCGAGGAGGAGGAAGCAGAGTCTCATCAAGTGGCCTAAGGGACGCCTGTCAGCCCGCAGATGGAGCCTTTGAAGGGATGCAGTCAAATACCTTGGCCCTGTACCGGCCGGACCCTCTCTCTCTCTGGGAGAGAGAAAAGTACCCCCCCTCTTTGGATCAACAGTGGCATAATACACTAAATTAACAGCACGAGCCCTAGGGAAATCAGGTCTCCCTACAATAAATCCCCCCCACCCCCCATACCTCCACCCACTAACTATCCATGATTTTTATGGTTTCAAGCTCAATAACACATGTATTATTAAATCATGTTTACTGGAATCCCATGCATGTCATTGTCTTGACTGTAACTGTTGGGTTGTGATTTCAGATGAGCGCCCCCCCCCCCCCCTTTTGGGTGAATTCATTACATTACATGATATTTCATAAGCAGTTATTGATTGTAGCTGTGGGCTACAGAATTTCAGCACAGCCTTTGGTTTTTGAATCTGTGCAGATGATTTTTTTTACAGCTTCAAATCCATGTGCTCAGTTCAGCTGACATTCTCCCTTGGAGGTCTTTAGCGAGCCAATACATAAAACATCAAGCATGTAAGCAAGAGGCACTGTGCATCGACACAATGTGCCCTGTGAGAAGGGGGAAACGGTTCTTGCCGAGCCCCATTAAAGCTTTCTCCAAAACCTCCGATTCTGTTTGTTCTGTCGTCTCTGCTGGAGACCAGGTAGGAACCCCTTAACTGTGGCTTCTCATCCGCCGCTTAATCTTTCCCACAATCACATTCAGTGACAGGCGCACAAAGCCGTCCGGCGAGCCCAACAAGGCTCTGCTATTATGTAACCACTGACAGCTGGGCTTTCAAGGGATGGGTGAACCCCCATCCGCGTGGCAGCACTTTGTGTCAACCAGACGTTATATTCAAGAAAGGGCCTGGGTAGAAAAAGGGTATTATCAGGCCAGGCAGAAGCACACAGTCCCAATAATAAACACACTGAGTGATGGAGTCCGAATCAAAACAGCAGCGCAGCGACTCTAACATTTCCTCCCGATCTCTTATCAAATGTCATGTAACTCTTTGTAACTGTTTGACACTTGACAACAAGCGCTGGCACATCAGATCTAAGGAATAATATAAACAAAAATACATATTTTTTTCTTGGCTATGGCGTCACATTCATCCTCGGGGGTGACAGAAATGATGGCTCTCTGTGAAGCAGAACCGGATGAGAGGATTTTATCTCTTTTAAGTGCACCCAAAAAATGTTCTTGATTGCATTTCAACCAATTTGCACCTTAATGCAGATTCCTCTGTCTTAAAAACAAAAAAAGAAGTGTGAACAGGCACATGTGCATGGGTTTGAAGTATCCTTGCTCCAATGGGGGTGACTTCCCCCCATGGTTTTTCTTAATTTGTCATTTCTTTGAAACGGTGGCACATGACACTAAACACAGAGGTACCCAAATGTTTGATTAAACTGTGCATTGCCTCCCTTTAGGCCGACGTCTCCGACGGGTCTTTGATGCTCCGAACACACAGTGTAGCCAAAGGACCCAGAATAGCAGGGGGATAATTGACAGACGGTGTGTTGATTTTGCCACCCTTTTCCAAATAATTCCCTGTTGTTTCAGAGAAGAATCGCTGTCAGTGGCGGCATTCCAGGGCAGGCGGGCTGGAGAGATTGTACGGTATGAGGGCCGCCGTCTAGATATGGTAGATCTAAACATGTCTGTGGTCACGCAGACCTGGCCTTCAACATGCTCTTCAGCCAAACTGGCTCTGGTTTTGTCATATGCCTGCCTGAGCAGCTCGGCATGCATTTAAACTTGATTATGCCATGCAAAATTAATGACTGACACTTCTGTTTGACCATAAAATCCTTGACATGAAAGTGGACTGCTGCAGCAGCAGCATAATGGGGCAAAACTAGGTTAATATTGAAATTCACAAATTACAATAACAAGGGTTAAGTAGAGTGAAGGCAAAGCAAGTCTTCACACATTGATTGTGAAGTAAATTAAGTGAAATTATAAATTCCGTCTTTTTCCAAAGCAGTGTGGCATTCATATAGAGAAATGCATGTATCTATATGAAGAATATCTAATGAGTAGATATCTGTTTTTAAAACTATTCACTGCATCACCATGTGTTATAGCATGTGCTAACATCACGCTAACTTTTCCACAACATGTCTGCCGAGCTGGTGCAGAGTTTTCAGAGGTGTATGCAGTGGTTGATCCAGACAAACCGTCCGGCTTTTATTTCTGTGGGACATTGTGTGGACTGCAAACTGGCCCTTGAAGTCCCAGGTAACCGACCACCAGTATAACCAGTTCCAGTCTCTGTGTAGCTGGTGTCTGGGCTCTCACAGTTGAGACAGAGATTGTCACGTCTAGATAGAGGTCATAGTACAGCAACCGCTCCCTCCAACACACAGGCACTTCATTAGCACACACAGAGGCTAAAAACAGCAAATATGTTTTAAAATACGAATCATTTTCCCATCTAAATGTTAGTCAAATATATCTTTGCGGCACAGTTAAACATTATCACACTTTTCTCGTCTATCTTTCCACTTTTAAAATGTGTTTTTGCTTCAGATTAAAATCAAACTCCAGTCCGGGTTTTGCACGCAGCCCAAGCCTCAATTTACTGTGTGTGCTTTCAGCGCCGCACCACTCACTGGCAACCTTAAGGATCCTTCCGCGGCTCACTTGCGTGTGCTTGTATGTGACTCTTGTTTTACAGCACGAAACGACACGCAAGGAGACACGTAACGTCGCGAAAAACAAACTGTAATACTTAATTCCGATTGTCCTTTCGCGGGCAAGTTACCAGAATGCGTCCCAACACCTGCAGTCCAGGTTTATGGAACTTGGCGCACTATTTCGCCCCAGCTGTCCTGTCTTTCTAACGCATACAATACATTCCTGTGTTGTTCCGCGGTGTGACAAGGCCCTGCCTGCCTGCTGTTCCTGTAAACTCCCGCCTTGACTAAATGAGCGAGAGAGGCCGAGAGACACAAGAGGCAGAATAGATAGAGAGAGAGAGAGAGAGAGAGAGAGAGAGAGAGAGAGAGAGAGAGAGAGAGAGAGAGAGAGTGGAAAAGCCCTATAAAGCAAGCAGGCCCACAGCACCCACACTGGAGTTCATATTCCATTTTAGAGCATGCATCAAGTTTGCTGAATATAATGAACACAGTTATCACATAATAATATAATGACTCACACATTTCAGAGTGGAGAAATATCAATTCACTCAACAAAACAGGCTACATAACAAATTATTTCCAAAATCAATGCCCACTACATTAAGTGCTAATAAAATAGTGCTTACTGCATGTACGCATGTATAAACAAAATGCCCCTTTATTAACGGGGATATGTCATGTTTCATAGCTGTATAAGATATCATGTAATATAGTGGATATTGAATAGAATATTATTTTAATTCTTATTCTTACAAAGTCAACATGCCCTTCAGCTGACATTTAAAGCTAAACCGTAGCTATTCGGTGCTGAAATCATTTAATTTCTGAGTAGTTTGATGAATTCTGGAAACCAAACCCTGGATGAAGTAGGTGAGCTATCAAAAATAAGGCTCTCCAATAAAAAGACACTCCATGATATTCCAATCATATTCCTGCAGGGCCTTTAAAGTACATCTGTGCCACTCAAATGTGGGTGTGCAGTGGCTTTGTCTTATATATTTTATCACCTATGTCACTAAAATATTCCCATAACATCGGGATTTATAGCGAGTTTTCCCGCTCTAAATTTGTCATAGCCTCCCTTTTGTGTTTCTTCTTGGGAGCTATACCCAAAAGAAGCACCTCGACGTCGGCTTTGTATCTTAACCATCAATTAATTTCTGACAAGGTTGTGAGCGGTAGCTTGATGTGGTCGTATGATGATGACGGATGATTTTGCAGTCGGACTGCACGCAAAACCAGATTCCACTGCCCCTAAGTGACAGTTTATGGTCTTTGATTTGGTTTGGCTGGAGATTGCCAAGCAACAAAACTACCCCGAGTCCCGAATGAAACAGCCATCTGTTCCAAAGCCCGGTAAAACTGAATTAATTTGACACAGGGGCTAATCCTGGAATTCAGCTGTAGATTGATTTTTTTAGACCAGAATGACAAAAAAAAAGAAAACAATAAAAAAACTAGGTTACACTAAAGAGCACAGGAATGGTGATACACGGACGCACACTGAGCGCAATGCTTGGCCGCGTCTTCACTGTACTCACAAACAAAAAACACTTCCACAAAGCTGGGATGAATGAAACTTTGAGATGACGAATGAAAAACAAAGAAGAAGCTGTTGTTTGTGCTGTAAAGCAGGTCATAGCATATAATCCCCTTGTCTGGGGGCTGAATGCCGGCCATTCCTTGCTGTCCATGTAGACATGGCTATTCACAACCAGAAGACTATAAAACTGAGATGGATTACAACGCACTCAAAGGAATACGACTAATTAGAGCCGAGGCCAAAAAGCCGCACACGTGATCGCGGCTCCAGGTTGATTCAGGTGAGTTGGCTTCAGCCGGCCTCCCGTCTGAACGCCGGTGACCTTTTCGCCCCCCCCCCCCCGCCGCGGATTACCCCACTGCCCTTGACCCCGCGGCACACTGAGGGGCAAAGGCCCTTTAGGCTCGGACGACAGCCTATCCTTCCAGTGTCCCCCCAGCTTTATTCGTCCTGCTTCATGCCTGTTAAACCTATATGGATTGTTTTACCCTCAGATCCACGGGGCCACACAATACCCATTGAGAGGGAGAGGTCAGAGGCTCACCACTGCGACCCGAACGCGGGGGGCTTTTTGTAAGGACCCGTGCTTGTATCCCATTCTCCACCCCGACTCAAATCATGTAGCCCCGGCACAAGACACACTTCTGGGCTCACACTAAATCAGCTTCATAAAGGGGGCACCACAATGGAAACAGAGCTGATCATCTGGCTGCTGTTGTTTCCCTTCCCACACAGTTGTAGGGTTCACACTTCTCTCTCCTCTCCTCTCCTCTCCCCCACCACCACCACCCCCTCATGATATTAAACCCAGCTGGGGGAGCGGGGGTGACACTGACAAATCTACTAATACTGCCACGGTGTCAGACACACTTCCAGGCTATCTCTCTGTCACAGCTGCTGAAAGTGTGTGATAACCTACATGCTCCCGTTCGTCTCAGATGTTGTCTAGTGCTCACACGGGTCAAAAGGTGCAGCAGCAGCAGTCGACGCTGCCTGGTGGTTGTGACACCTTTGGTTTACCTGCAAAATGAATAACAAGTAGCTGTCCTTTTCTTGGAGTGGAAACAATGAGCTGGTGTATTCAAACAGGGGATGAAAAAAACAGCGGAGATGCGCTTTTGATTCCCTCATTTTCTTTCATTCTTCATAACAAGAACGCTTTGAAAGGGAAAAAAAATAATTGGCGAAGAAGGTCAAGAGGAAAGCTGCTATTTCCAGTGCCGGTTCACTGCAACGAGCTCCGTTTTCAAATGATTTACCCGGGCTGTTCTTTATTTGGGAACGGCTTTGACAGCAAAAACAAGAGTGGCTATCTCAATCAGAGGAATGATGATGGGCCATGAGGAGAGAACAGAACAAACAGCTCCCTCTTTCAAGCCAGTAATTAAAGCAGAAGTGGGTGGGAGAGTGTGGGAAAGAAGGGCGCTGAAGAGGGCTGGTTGAAGATTGCCACCTAGTGGGGTGGCAGGCATAATGCAGGGTGAGACAGGGAAAGGTCTTTTTGCTTTGTGGCTTTTTTCTCTTCCTGTATAGGTACAGTATTATGCACTGAGTATGATTGTGCAGTGATATTGTGCACGGTCGAGGCAGAACTCCCCAGTCACCTTTCCTGAACCCGGCACTCGCTCCTCACTCATATGTGAAAGCAACCGACCGGCAGGATCTCCAAGATCTATCGTCTCCTTACACTGTGAATGGCACAAAAATAAATAAATAAAATAATAATTGAATAGGGTGACCCACACTTGGCAGCTGAAGTGGTGGATGTATTCTGATCCTTTCAATAAGTAGAGCTCAATAAGCGCCGCAGGAAGCCTCGGCTCGGCTCCAGCAGGAGAATGACTGGGTCAGATTAAGGTTGAGCAGTTTAATTATGAACAAGGAAATGAAGTTCTCCAAATCTCTGGCTCATGGGATAATTTTAGCCTGAGAGACGGCAGCGGGTGTCTGGGGTCCGTCTTCTCTGTGTCTGCGCGCTATATAGCTGAAGCATCTTCTGCCACTTCACAATCAGAAGGCTCCTGAGGGATGAGAAGGGAGGAGGGGGAGGATGGAGGGAAGGGGGTGAAGAAGGAGACAGGGATGAAGTGCCACTTAGGATATTGCTTCAAGGACTGCTCTCCTTGTTAAACTCATTGCTGTGGGCATAAATATAGCCGGGCGTCAGATGATTTATTGACACGCGCTCCCTCTCCTCCTTCTTCCTGCCTAACAAGCCTGTGGACAAATGAATTGTCGAACTGGAGGAATTTTGTCTTGATTTACACTCTGTTCCCAGTGCCTGTGGGAAATTGTAAGGGAAGGAGGCTGAGTGTATGTGTGAGAAAGACAGAAGCAAAGGGATGGAAGTTAGAGTGTATAGATATTTTGTTCACCAGAAGCCAAAAAATATAATAAAAACTTGATTAAGTGTTCGCTTTGTCAAACTTCTTTAAAGAAATGTCTTAAAGGAGAGCTGCAGCAACTTGACTTGTGTTTTACTTGTCGTGATGAGTGCTACCCGGTTGTGTAATGTCTTCTAGGGCTCTGGAGCATCTTTGTTGAGTCATTTATGTCATTATCTCAATTTGCGATTAAAGAGGTTGAAAACAGAAAGCGAATGCAACAAACTGGGAGAGCAGGGAGTTTGAGAGACGTTGGCGTTCACCAGGCAGGAAGTGTCTTGTGAGTACTCCAACTTTTCAGTTGTGTCCTCATGGGAAGTTGACGATGTTCTCGAAACGGATACAGTCAACATTTTTATGTTAATCGAATGACTTGAATTTGAAAAGTGTCGCCCATAATGACAAACCCACAGAGAATTATTGTGCAACTTTTTTCTTTTCCCATGGGCGATACGAAGCGTTATAGCCTCTTTTCGCTCATTGTTTGGGTTTTCAGACTGACTTTTAATCAGTCATGTTTTCATCAGGTAGTTGTTTTCAGGTTCTGATAAACCTCCTCTCTACCTGCCCAAAATGTCAACCAGCATTGCTAACATTTAGAAGCTTGAGAGCTAGATATTTCTTTGAGAGTCTAAAACAGAACTCAAAGGAATGTGAACGTTACGTGGCTAAAAACACGACAGATGAATTTGTTTGCAGCATGTTTCTGCTTGATGTGTAAATTTAGAGGTGTTGACTTGTGATTCTTCCCACCATGATGGAGATATAGTTGTAGCAAATCCTTGATATCTCTGATCTAGTAAACACAGCCTGGAGGCCCAATGTTTTTTAAGTCACATATTCAAACTTGGACATTATGACATAAATGCAACACAAGCCAAATGTTGTAGTTTCAAGTGGCCAACAAATCCATGAATGCAGCTTTAAAGAAAAACATGTTTTGACAAGGCATGAGAACAAATTAAGTTACTGTAAAAACTGTTGAGGCGTTTTACTTCTGTTTTTGCTGCCTTATCTCAAAAACAGAAGTGAAGAAAAAAAACACACACAAAAAAAACCCAGCCAAAATGCTGAAATCATCAATATTTGAGACTTAAAGTAACTTATTTAAGTAAATCACGATCCAAACCCACATGGACGCACGTTGGGTTGCAGTCAGAGAGGGAAGCCCCTCTTGATTCTATTACAAGGTGAGGTCGTGATTGAGAAATTCCTCTGTGAGAAACAAAGAGGGGTATGTAGGAGAAGAGACTCATCTTCAGCAAATATTGGGGAACTGCCCTGAAAAGCCCTCTTCAGAACTTCCTTTAATGTCTTCCTGTCCAGTAGTGGCGTTGTGAAAGCCTGCACACAGCACCGCCCGAATGAACACACGGGCAGATGAAGAGAAATGAGTTCTTTGTCACAACGCTGCGCCTCACCAGTAGAAGATAATGACTGTACATCTCATAAGCTGTCAGCATGTGCTCACATGTAATGTCTTTGTCTCTCTCTCTCTCTCTCTCTCTCTCTCTCTCTCTCTCTCTCTCTCTCTCTCTCTCTCTCTCCTTCATCCTGCCTTCCTCACAGTGTCAGTCAGTCCCCACCGTGGGTTGGAGGGTGACACGTCAGGACTGATTCGCTCTGACAATGAGCTACTCGCACTAATTTACTCATTTATGCTAATATGATTGACATTTCATTTCAGCACACTCCCCTCCCCTGCCACTGATAGCGTTGGTCGAGGCAGCCAGTAATCACTGACAGGTCCATTAAAGGGAGATTGCATGCAATTATCTCGCTAATTCAGAGGGTTCTTTTAATTTGGCAGCATAAAATTGTCAATCTTGGAAGTGTAATCGGCCTCATTCCCATTTGAGGCCAGCACTAAAAATAAACAAGTTGTTTCTCTTTACTGTGGTCTGAAGACAAAGGAGATGCAGAGGCAGCGGATGGGAAGGACACAGTTCCTCGTCTGAGACTGGGACGTTGCGGGATACAGTGAAGAAAAGTTGAGTATAAGCTCACAGCTAATGGGGTTTAAAGTAAATGCCCAAAAGTATGTAGAAAATATGAACATTACACCATCCAAAACTATTAGTATGATTCTGCTGCTGTTAACAGCCTTGGCTGCGGGTCAGGCTCACAGTCGGTGTTTCACTTAATCCCAAAGGTGTTGGATGGGTTGAGGTCTGGATGCATATTTTTGGATCTGCTGAAAGTATAATGTTGGACATAAAGCTGGGGTTAGGTAGCAGCGGTATATTGTTGGCACCATTGGGCAAAACATTTAGCCGGCTTGCAGAAGTATAAACTTTTTTCCCTCCATCTCTCTAATAGTTTGGCCTTCTGCGTGAGCAAGGAGCCGCAGCATTTTCCCTCCATCTCTGAAACGCTTCACCGATATTGTACTAACTAGGGCCTCGCAGCGCGGTGCGTCCGCTCAAAGGCTTTACGAGCCCACAAGTTTGCAAAGATCACAAGGCGGTAGTTCTCATAGAACTGCCGCTATAAAACGGGATATGGATCACAATGAAGATCGGGATGCTGTTTGAAAATAAATGTGTTACAGGATTTTTTTTACTTTTTCCAGAAAGCAGCATACCCTGGGGTATCACTTGTTTTACAATATGCCGAAGGGTTGTTATGGAATTTTTATACAATAAAACCAAAAACATACCCCAGCTTTAGAGTAAAAGATACAAATACGAGTAGATCCTATATGGCTGCAGAGACAGATTTTATTTGAACATTTTAGTTTATGATATTGGATCCGATTTTTAGATCTTATCTTCTATTGACGATATCTTAAGAACTTCAACATTCTTTACGTACTTTATGTTTCAGGATAACATGAACAATATGGCAGCTGTAAGGTCAATCCTTGTCTCTGATTGGCTGTTCCTGCTGTGGGTATACACGTGATTAATCATGTGATCACTTGCAAGTTGCAAATATTAATCTTTTGCCAGAAGTTGGAACATGAAGTAATAAATGCGTCTCCTTCCTTAATATCGATGAAGGCAAAGTTGTCTCTTTGGAGAAGTTGGCTTGATGTGGACCCAGGACCGTCTCTTTGACCGTTACTTTTTGGGCCGTCCCCAAACTGTTATCATAAAGATGGAAGCGTGCATATTGTTTCAAATATGAGTGTATGCTGTAACATAAAGATTTCTCTTCATGAAAACAAAGGGGTCCAAACCCGCCTCAGATCAAAAGTGCGTGCCTCCACCAACTTTTGGCCACATCATATATGTGAACGTCAATTCATAAAAAAAAATGTTGAACAGAATAATTGAATAAAAGGTACGAGACAAGCTTTTTGAGATTATTATGTCAGCATAATTATGATATGAGACGAAGGAAAAAGGATACAAAACATGCAAATAAGACAAACATGAAAGATTGGAGCAAAACAAATATGTCAATGCATCAAAATGTCAATGAATAACATTTGGAAAACGCATCAGTTGCAGCACGCAGGGATTCCTGTGTAAAAAAAGTGTATTATAGTATATCGCATTAACAGGGAATAAAAATGTCGGCGTGTATGTGTGTGTAGCTGTTCATCTCGTCTGTCCAATCATTCTGCACACGCTGATACCACACTGCTGCCCCCACATACACTTTAGAGAATTGTGCAGCAATAGTTAATCTTATTCCACATTCCCACAGACTGTCATCCCCCTCCCTCTCTCTCTGTCTCTCTCTTCCGTGACTGTTCACCAGATGAAGGAGTGATTGGTCATTTCCCCATAAGAGCCAGGGCCTCCGAACGCAACCCCATTCAACAGCCATCAACCGGTCCGGGGGTTGAAACACTGAAGTGGATGGGAAAGTCTGCAGAGAAGTGGACTCTACATGAATGAGAGAGCAAACCCTTGGCACCCAGTGCTCGAAAATGGCTTTTCATGCCACACTCTCAGGGAAGCCAATTGGACTGTAATGCGTGGCACGTCCCCTCTCTCCCTCACTGCGGCCGATTCAATTACCGCCCATGCAAATTGGTCCGGGGCTTTCATTTTCTAGGAGGCAACCCTGGTAACTCATAAGGCATCTCATTGGTAATCTCGGCAATTAGGGTAGCTAATGCATCTGTTTGTCATGGTTTGGAGAGAGTGAAAGACACTGGTGCAAATGAAAGTGTCCAATTCAGAGAGCGGGGAAGAGGAAAAGAGGGCCAACATGAATGCAAACTCACTTATCTAAATTCCATAAAGCCTGATGAGATGTGTTCACAAATGTGTCTCTCCGAAGTCCAAATCTTCAAAGCGGAGAGGGATATTTTTGTCTCCGCTGCTGCTGACATCAGAATTCAAATTACATGCAGACTAAATTTACACATTTTCATGCAATAACGTTAACAGTGAACGATAATACAACTATCTAATGTGTTTGCTATTCTCATGAATCTATTGTTCTTTTGGTGTTCACGTTTCCGCCGAGATTTTATTGTTTATTTAACCCCACCTCATGAATAAAACATGCCGTAGTCATTTTTACTGCATGCTGTTGCATTATATCAATCATTCACAAAGCCGGTGCCTGTAATTTGATTCTCAGTGTAATATTCATGGCAACAAAAGCAGGCCTGGGAAAGTGAAACTGTGGAGACGTGCGTTTTTGTCACCTCTCTATATGATTTGTGGCTTATTCATCACCCATCTTGTGCATGCTGTTGAAAAAAAAAAAAAAACGAAACCCATTGTGCATTGTTTGAGTTTACATTCAGAGGAGATTACATTATTTTATCCAACACGGCATACAGTAAAATAGAAGGTTAATGCGAGAGGATACATCCACTGCTACATGGACTACGGCGGTGACTGCTGTGGCCACCAGAGGGTGACCATGCTTTATTTAAACTGGTCCATATAGTGAAAACTCAATAGGCAGACCAATTGCAAATTAGCATGATGTCACAGCAAGCAGCAGCCGCCAGGACAACATGTGATCAGACTTCTTGTTCAAATCTTCCTTCTGAGTTTTTTACCCGTTTTTACGGAAATTTTGCGCACAGATAGCTGTATCTGAGCTCTAAGTAGACTTTTCCTCTCCGAGCCCTTCATTTGTACAGATGTTTTCCTCCTCTGTAATAAAAACCATGGGGAGCCATTTAGCCAGAGATCACTGCAAGGATCAATGAAAATGTCACCAAACGTTGAAAGGGTATCGGCAGCTGTGTCGCTTCAAAGCAGAGGATCGACAAGAGAGTCAGCAGAGGCCATGTTCACGTTTAGAAGAACTCGGTGATCAATATTAATCCGCCATCATTTGTCTTGGTGATGCAACAAACTGTTGCCCTGTTGGGGGTGCATCATTAGGTTGTTTTGACCGTAGACTGTATGGGTTTTGACATTCACAGTTCAAATGTCTCTATTTGATGTAATGGTGGTGTCATGAAGAAAAAAACATGAATTATAATATTTTTATTCAATGTAAGCATTGTAAAACTTCTAATAAATGTTGAAGAGGAAGAGATACAGAATATAGAAAATGTTTAAGAGGCTGACTTTTAAGACATGTAAGGATGAGACCAGAGCTTAAATGCATGTGACTAATCAATGTTTTCATTGTCAAGTAACTTGTTATAATAATTCCTTTTAAATAATTGAAACATTATAAAACTTCATTCTTGATCTTGACATTAACAACTATATATATCTTCAATGTGCACTTTACTTTAGCTTTCAACTACACCTGGGTGGAGTTTGCTAAGTTGTCAACATTTATGTTAATACAAAAACTTAATATTTAATTAATAATTCTTTATTGTCAAAATTGACAAATATTGTGATAAACAACTAATCAAACACTACTAATGGTTTCAATTATATAATTATATTTTAAATGTATTTTTAGATCATATTTATACATTTGCAATATAATTGGATATTCATAATCATCAGCTGTGTTGAACTTTATCTCAGGTTTTTAAATACTCAACTCAAATCTTGTATTATTAATATCAACAGATAAAGTAAATTGAATTAAAACCAAAACAATGCATCAATAAATACATAATAATAATATACTTTGCAAACATCTGGGGGTTATGTCAACATAATATATGCTGCTGTAATATAGACTCTGAGAAATGAACTACGTCTGAATACACATTGCTCATGAATGTCTAGATTACACATCAAGACGCGTGTGCTTCACGTGTAATCAATAATAACAACTGTAATATTTCCGAATGTGACCGAATGAAGGCCGTTAATATGTAGCGTGTGAGGCGGCTCTGCTCACAACCGTTACCGGCCGACGATTACAGTGCAATACATCATCCCGGGAACCTGCTACCTTTACTGTCACCTGGGATAAAACAATCTCCAAAGCAAATAAACAGGAGGCCTGCTGTGGTGATGGGAGCAGCGACTGGGCCCTGCAGCCCAATCCCAGCCTCGGTGGCTCCCCCTGCAACAAAAGAGCAGACGGTGATTCCGACCTGGCTCTTTTGTCGGGGTCCACATGGGGCCATGATTAAAACAGTTCCTCCACCGAGGGGGTCCGGTGGCCCCTCCCCGGCCCTCGACAGCAGCACTACCTGCGGCCTTCCCATGGAGGGCCTCGAGGAAACTGAGGAGACGCGAGTGTTTCCGCCCAAATTTTTTTCCCTCATCACGAGCGTTTTAAATCTCACGCACAAAATGACACGAACCCCTGTATAAGCCGGACGACTCTTCGCCTTTCAAATCCTCCGTCGTCTCAGGAGTGGGCTCTGAGAGTGGATCCAGGTATCCTACCAGGAGCCAGTGTGAAACGACATGTTTGACTTTGGTTGTTTGCATGTATCCCCGCTGCTCCTGATAGGATTACAGACACACGGAGGCTGTTGATCGTTCTCTCCGCATAGATTAATTCTGTTGTCGCTGCATTTACCCTTTCGTCACCTCGGAAGTTCAAAGTGAGGCAAAGAAGGGCCGGCGATGGGGGCGCAGTGTGAAAGTGAGAATGAGTGTGTATCCCCTCTGGCCACCTTGTCTCAAGTGTTGATTCCAGGCATTTGCTTTATTCTATCGGTTCTATCGTCTATTTTCTTCCCGGCAGGGCTCCAGTCTCCCTACAGGGCGAAAGATTCCATATATTTTCTTGGATGATTTACAGACAGATAATAATGAATAAATGCACTCAGCACACATCTGTGATAGATGGGGGCTGAATTCTCAAATTAAAAAAGCATCAGCGGGAAAGCATTCCAGTACAATAACGTATTGATGCATTTACATTACAGACAAAACTACAAAGAGAAAAGGGCATTTTTTTGTGTTATTCATCACTCTGCAAAGAAAACCATATTTCTCCAAATGTAGTGATTTAGATTTTTTTTTCAGAAGATTAAATCCTCCTTAAAATGTTGAGAAAAACTCAAACTTCCTTCAGTGAATAAGCCATTATGTTGGGGATGTTTTGGAGAGACAAATGCAGCAAATGTTTTTTCTTCTTCTCATTAGCACATATGATGTATAGAATACACGTGAAAATGGGCTGCTTCATTGACGCATAAATGGCATCAGGGGAATTAAATACATGAGTATGGCAATAGTGTGCTAAAATAACAAATCAAAGTAAGAACACGATGAATAATAACAAGGCATGTCATTTCTCTTTTCTCGTTGTGTCTTTACAAGGAGCCCATGGAGGCAGTAATCCTCTGCATTGATCAGTCAGTTGCCCAAGCAGACATGTCCTCCGTCTAAGGTCAGGTCAAAGGTCAGGAGAGTCTCAGGACCTCCAGCACAAACACTGATCTGATACTTTGGACCTTTTGAGTACTTTTGGAAGGTCGTGGGGCCACAGGAAATGATATTATTGGAAATATTAATTGACACCATTTTCATTTTGTCAAACATGTACTTTAAAAAATGGAGATGAGAGAGTATAAGAAAACATCTGGTGTTAAATAATCTGCAATGTAAATTATAAAGTGTATCAAATGTGTTTTCCAGCCTGTTTAGAGCCTGATAGAGAGGGATTGAGCAAGAGAAAAAGGGAAGGGGGGTAAAAAAAAAAAAAAAAAGAAAGAAGAAGAAACACTCGAAGATGAAGGGGCAGCAGAAGAAAAGGGGCAATTACTGTTCCTTTCTTATGGAAATGGTAATGAAGTGGGACATGGGGCTCGGGACAATAGAGGGCCACAGTCAGGTTGAGCGTCACCGTGTAAACTGCTTCCTGTTAGGGAGCCATTTAGCCCTCACTTTTACTGACTTACAAGCCATCTCCAGGCCAACTACAAAGAGGCTTCCCCATCAAAGCTGGAGGCTGCTGCTGTCTGTGGAGTCCAGATAGGCTGTTCCCAGGCCAGCTCACATCTAACGGCGCAGCGCAGGCCTTTAGGGGGCTGCTCTTAAAATGTGTGTGTGTGTGTGTGTGTTGTTTTGCTTTTTGCTGGGATGAGTGATGACGTCTTCCCGCGTCACACATCTTCTGACTGGTGCAGAAATGCCTGCGCAAGTAATCCCCAGTGACTCCTGGGAACCAATTTAACGTTCAAAGTTTGCACAAGAGACGCTCAATGGTGTCGTTTATATGGAGATGGGGACGCGTAAGCACTGCTGTAACAGATTTGAAGGTGTTTTCCTACAATGATTGCTGCTAAACAAGAAGTTATTGTAGCAAATTGTCATAACTTTACGAAGAAGGTGTTTACTTTGTGTATCATAAGCCTAAACGGCACATCTGTCAGGCCTCTGCGCATCTGGAAATGACACTGAGCTCATATGAGGTAGATATTGTGATAATAGGAATGGAGCTCTCAAGTTTATTCTATATTTAACCTGTGAGGAAGATTTATTTTCCACTGACTTGAGAGGGAAAACCCTCAAGAAAACAACAGGTACATTGTACATCTGAGAAACAATCAGATACATGTAATAATAGTAAAAAATAATATGAGAAACCACTGTATTAAAATGAAGGATGAGGAGAATACATCCTTCCTTTCTCATCATGTTGGAAGGACCATGAGAGTGTATTTGTATGTGTTTGCTCTTTTATCAACAATTGAGGTATATTTTACTTTTTTTCTGACCATTTGAAAGGTTTGTTATACAATTGTTCTTTTTTCTAGGCAGCCGTTGATTTCCATTTATTTCCACATGATTTGTAAATCTATGAGCTGGCTCATGAAAGGCACAGTAAAATACACAACCTCAATAATGCAACTTTGACATTTATGTGGACTTCATATTCGCTGTGATTGATTACACACCAATTTCACGAGTCTGCTCGCTGATAGAAGTGGAATAGAAACCAATGGAAGCCTTGAATGGTATTGCGGTGTGGGTTGCATAATAATACAGTAAGCTTTGATTTTAAGCATAGATCATATGAAGTAAATGGGCTAAAAGATATAAAAGGGCTAAAGGCAATATTCAGAATTTTTTTCTCAGCCCCATGAAGACATGCACTTTTAAAAACAGGTTCTCAAATATATACTTTCTGTGGAGACATTTCCTAAAACTACTGTAATTTTAAGCAAAAATATTCTACATTCTACATTTGTTCTCGTGAGTATTAACAGCAGCAGATGAAGCAACATTGAGATGTTTTACAATGGAGCTCTATTGCACAGTGGAATCAGATTCATCAGGCTTTGAAACATGAGATTATATTCAATAGTATAATATCACCTTCAAGGTAAGTAGCTGTATAAATTAGGCATTTTAACACACTGTTCCCATTATAACTGATGTCACAGTGATGGGTTAATGAAAAGTACTTGATAATGGTCCTTATCATTGATCACGGTCCTTGATAATTTACTTGTCATAACGGGCCTGGAGCCTGAATGCAGCCTGAATCCTCCCCTCTCACCACCACACTGGGCAGTAGGGGGCAGTGTGCTGGTGTGT
The DNA here is from genome assembly GCF_910589615.1 of Taurulus bubalis. Taxonomy (NCBI): domain Eukaryota; kingdom Metazoa; phylum Chordata; class Actinopteri; order Perciformes; family Cottidae; genus Taurulus; species Taurulus bubalis. Next base: position 16,770,354 of record NC_136604.1, read on the forward strand.
GTGTGGGGGGGGGGGGTCAGGGGGGCTATTGCAGCTGGAAGGGCCGTGTGTTGTGGTCAAAGCCCTGGCAGACTGGCCTTGAGTGGGTGGGAGGCCGGGGAGATGAGGAGGAGGGCCGCTTCTATTGTCTTTTAATGAGAGCCTTTGATGTGGCCCCACTGTTTGCTGTTTGTACACCTGGGTCGCTGTGCCTGCATTCAGATTGGCTGTCTGCTGGTGGAGGGGGCGACTCGGCATATCCCAGGTAACACTTTCCAGTCAGCTGCTGCTGCTGCTTGGCGTGGGAAGGCAGTAAAAGCTGCCCGACCCCCTTTGTTTACCCCCCTCCAGTTTACGGTGCAGTGGAGCCCCCCGACCCCCATCACTATAGTCCTGCTTGTCCCCCAGACTCTGCAGGCAGACGCTGGCGGCCTCTCTGGGGCCCCTGGACACCCGTAGAGGTCTAGCTCCTCACAAGCAACGGTGCTTCCTTCCAGTAGAACAGGAAACGAGCTTTACCTTACACTGCTCTGGGGGGGGGGGGGGGGGGGGGTACAGCAATCTACATGGCCACAAGAACAGAGAAAGACATATTTGGTTGAACTTGTCCTTTAAAAAGCTTCCATTCAGACAAGAATGTTTAACACCTGGATCAGTGGATCCCAATCGTTTTCAAAGAAACGACAGCTATTTGCAGCCAATTGTTACTGTTGCTGCATCTATTTAACCCTCGGCATAATCAGGTGATCCAGAGCTCTTTTTTGAGAGTCACCTGTGCAAACGATTGATAGTCGTACAGTATACGCATGGCAAAACGCACATAAATTGTATGTATACATGCTGCTGTAGCGGAAAAAAAATTCCCTATCTATCTATCTATCTATCTATCTATCTATCTATCTATCTATCTATCTATCTATCTATCTATCTATCTATCTATCTATCTATCACAATCTCAGCAACAGACTATAATAAACAATAGTTGCAACTTTTGATGCAAAGTTTTGTCTTTGTTATCTTTTTGGCTCTATTGAACAGGCAACTACGGCCCCATACTCCTCCATTATAATGACAAGGTAATGAGGTAATCTCTTAATCATCTCATAACCCTGCAGATCTATCTTGCGTCTCTTAACGGTGCCCCGACCCCTATGTTGACAACCACAGGTTCAGATAGAAACGTTGTGGCTGCAACGGCAACACAAAGTGCATCTAACGTCTCACAGTGGCACCTGTAGTAAATAACAAGCACTTATTTTGCTCTTTTAGCAGCGTATTCATTTAACACATACTTTTCCCGGTTAATTAGTCATCCATATTACGGCTTGGCAAAGTGGTAAGCAAGTAAGACGCTGATGGCTCATTGGTAATGCATTTGAAGGTGACACGGTGTTGTGTGAACATCTCATTTTAATTGTGCATTTATAGAGAGAGGAAGTGCCGCCAGAGGAAGAGGGTGATGAGCTCTGAAGTCACACGTCCTCTGACTCTGGGTAAATAATGTTCCTGGCTGCACCTATCATTAATCCTCTGTCTTTAACACTTACTGTTTGTCAGTGGAAACTGGCCTCGCTCCTTTTGATCTCACCCCCCACCCCCTCCCACCACCACCACCACCCTGCCCATTCAACCCTCCCACTAAAAAACCCAGCCACCCAGGTCAGAGCAGAAAGAGCGTCCTATAGCAGACGGAGGCGGTTATAAGAAGACCTTCCCGAGCAGACAGCGGGGCCGGGTTATGAAGATCCACCCAACGGTTATGATTGATATCTGCTAATATTTGCTAATGTCTTTCGATCTTCCCAGCACAGCCACAAGCCCTCTTCACGTCAGAAAGAGATAGGCTGATCTCACTCAACGGGGTCTACTGTTAATGTGTGTGTGTGTGTGTGTGTGTGTGTGTGTGTGTGTGTGTGTGTGTGTGTGTGTGTGTGTGTGTGTGTGCGTGTGTGTGTGTGGGTGCATGTGCACACAGCTGGGGGCTGCAGCAGCACGGAGGTTTAACTGTGTTTTCTCACACACTGGTGTCTGCTGACCTCAGCTGCTCATATTTACATCAGGCAGCAGCAGCGATCGCTGTGGAAAAAGAGAAGAGGAAACAGGCGAAAACAAACCTGCGAGGAAGAAAATTAATGTGAAATATAACTTCACTATCTACTACGGGGGGAACCATGAATCAGTCACAATGTTTTGGTTCCCGTATATAGTACAGAATTTATATGAATCAAAGGGTAAAAGCAAAGCGGAGCTCTGGATACGTCCATGAATAAAACCTGTAGTGCATTACTGAGATAAACTGTGAATGATTAAACATATTAGGACACATTAACCAGATAAGACAACCTTTGGGTATCAAACTGATTATATAGGAGTCATACCGGCCCTACTTAATCTTGGTGTATTATTTTGCTTTTTTCTTCTGCTTTGCTTTGGATTCATTTTTATCATGATATGAACATAACACACTGGCCCAAATGCAAACACTAAACACAGCTTTGATAAAACAACCCTGACTTGTAGTTAACTTGAATATTTCCATGCTGCTTTGTCTACTCCACTACCTTTTCAAGGCTTTTCTTTTTAATCTGTTGAATCCAGCCAAGCTGTTTATGTTTTCTTCTTTTTTTTTTACTCGGCAGTCAAAATGAATATGTCCAATGGAAAGAAGTTCCTTGAGGGTATTTTCAAACTTCTCCCATTTGTCATCAATTCCCTCCTGTTTTAAAGTTGTTTCTAGAAACCTGACAAGCTTCAACCTTTACTCCTTCACATCAGCAATGCCTTGCTTCATAATACAGTTCAATACAGTCTCCTTCATTTTTTCTTTCTAGTTCATTTTCTGAACTGACACATCTTGGTGGCGACCTCACAACTTGTCCTCGCCGTGTTCTCCTCAGCATTTCTGTTTCTCCAGATCTGGCTGGCTCAGTCCCTGTAGTGTCAAAGTTGAGCCTCCTGTCATTAGCATGCCAAAGGTCCCACAAGGTCTACTGCAGGGCACCCAGATGAGGGCCCGGGGGGGCCGAGGTGTGTGTGTGTGTGTGTGTGGGGGGGGGGGGCAATTACCGTCCCCACTAATTCTTTTTATCCCTTTCAAAGGGACGGGTGATTAGAAGAGGAAAGTTTAGATTTCCTGAACTTGAAGTGGAAACGCAAAAGTGACAGACGAAGCTCAGGGCCCAATCCACATCACGGAGGGCTGGGGCTGTGTGTGTGTGTGTGTGTGTGTGTGTGTGTGTGTGTGTGTGTGTGTGTGTGTGTGTGTGTGTGTGTGTGTGTGTTTACTGGTAGGCTTACTATAGGATGTGAGAAAGTGGTAGCTGCTGGTTGTTTCACCCGCTCTGTCTTTCTGTCTTTGGCTGCACACAATGCAACATTAATAATTTAAAGAAAAACAACACAGGTCAAAGGTCACAGACATCAAAACACACTCTCGGATGAATTGAACAAAGATATTAAATTTGAATATTTGCAGTGTTGTCTACCTTCTACTAGAGGGATTTATATTAACTTTAATCTTGAATGCAACATTTGTACTAATTATAATGGATTGTTATGGATGAAACTGCCTTAAAGTATGTATTAGCTTCATTACTATACAACACTGCAATGAGTACTTTTACTTATTTACTTTTATTTCAATAATAAGTAATAATAATTAGGATTCTGAATTAAGTATGTGTACTTGTGATGACATGCCTTTAAACTAGGGTATTAATACTTTTACTAAAAGCAAGACTATGTCATTACATTTGTTTTTAACTACATTTATTTGTGTAGCCCAAAATCACATTAATACAAAATCACTTTACAATCCGTCCACATTCGTCATCCTCGGTCTCAGGACCCTCACACCGGCACAGAGGAGGGATCCTTCTCTCAGGATGGACAGAAAGAAGTGGAGCACTCATGAAACGTTGTTTTGGTCTTTCACATTTTGGCCAAAATCCAAACTAAATATCCGCACACTGTCTTAAAAGCTCGCAGCAATTTAAACCGTTTCAATCCATCTTCATTAGGCCTGATACCAAATCAGCATCACAAAGCAGAGCGAGCAATATAGAGACTCAGACACATTCAGCACTCAGGTGATTGAGATCTGACGGATTTAGAGTCAATCTACTCTCAAGTTGGCCCAATCAGAGCAGAGCTGTACATGAGGGACAGAGCCAATGAAGTAGAAACATCAAGATCAATATAAAACACGGCACACACAAACAAACACAAGGCACATATAAAATAAAACATGAACAAATTGTCAAATATAAAACATAAATCACGTAAAACATAATACATAAGAGTTTATAAATCAACCCAAAAATGGAAACTACTACAAAGAAAAATACAAAGTGGAGAAAAAAAAGGAATATATTACTCGCCCAAAAAGACAACAAAAACAAAAACGGAACCCGTGTGATGTTTCATCAACAGAAATAAACCAAGATATTCGTAAAAGGAAAGTCTGTCATTCATACTTTGAAAAAGACAATTGTTGTATCTATAACCACTTACAGAAAAAGATTTGACATCAAAATTGAAGTATTAAGGGGTAAAAATATAGAAAGCATCTCTTTTATAAAAGGCGGTTGTTGACGTCCTCGTCCTTTGGACAACTCGAGGGTAGATCGACTCTCAGTCCTGCAGATCTCAATCCCCTGAGTTCTGAAAGTGTTTGTGTCTACATGTCGCTGCTCTGCGTTGAGATGATGATGATGATGATGATGATGTCATAACGACGAAGCTCTCTGATCGAGTGAAACGTTGCACAGTTTAAAAACGGTGGCCTGCTTTTACCACAACATGTGGATCTTCTGTTTCTTTCTTACTTAGATTGGATTTTTTGTTAAATCCAGCACCTGTAGAAGTGTTGGGATGTTTGTGTACCCTACTCACTGTTTGTCTTCCATATTTCACATTTTAAATAAATTATCCATCACGAAGCTGCTTGGTCTTTATTTTCAAACACACTCTTCGATGCATTATATCCCTTCAGGCTGCTTACACCTCTGAGACTTTTCTTAGTTTCGGTCCTTGGAGCTTCAGTTATTGTGTTGTTTTGTTCAGTAACTCGCTTATGTCATATCATAATACAAAATAATAAAAAAAGACTTTATGAGTTTGTTTGTACATGTGTGTGTGTGAGTGTGTTTTCTTCCCAGGGCTGACTCATCCACCTCCTTGTGTTTACTTATTTAGGCCCGGCGAAGTCTTCTGGAAAATATGCATCGTTATAACTGTCCCTTTGTGAAGCACCAGACCTCTGCAATATTTCTCACCTAGGTGAGTGTGTGCCGATGCCAGAGCGAGGCCTGCGTCGGTTAACCCTCAGCTCGCCGGGCGGCCAGCGGGAGAAAAGCCCACGGGGGAAAACCCTCGGCTGGTTTTTCAAGTAAACTCCACTTTTCAGAGCAGACGTTCGCTCACAGCGCGGGACGGAGACGCTCCTCCTGCACGCCGTCAGTCCAACTGTGCGGATGTTTTGTGTTGCTTTCTGCTTTCACAATTCTCACCAGGCAACACCTGACAAACACAACACACAGCTGAGGTTCAGCCAAGAGTGTTGTGTTGCTGCAGCTACAGACATCTCTGATTTATCAAGCAGGCACGATGAGTGAATTCCATCTTAATGTGGAGTTATGAGGCGGCTCCCTGTGAGGCTGACTGTCATGTCGGGGGTCAGCGGAGCCTTTAGGCCCGCCTGGTCTGCGGGGGTTTGGTCCTGTATGCAGCCGCTTTTTTAACACTCTCTGTGGCCTTCTCCCAGTCGCCAAAATTTAAAAACACACACACACACACACACTGGGGGAGAAGGAAGAGACTGCTGAATGATACGGGATGGAAAGGTGTGAGAGAACCCCTTTACATTTATGGCCTCTGTAGAACTGGAGGAAGTAGTGCAGTAAAGTGGAGTCGCGCTCCAAAGCCCTCACTCAATTCCAAGTACATCACAGACAGCGGAATCGGAGGCGAGAAAGACAGAAGGCTCAGATGTGAAACATTAAAACCTTTCTTGGGATCAATGGGGAGCATTATAATGAATACTGTAATGCAGGTGATGGCCGTGGCCTGTGGAGGCGGTGCTATGTAGACATGCTATTACAACACAGGACTTATCATCCATGTCCAGTGGAAACTTTCTCAGTCAAAATTTGGCGATTTTAATCTTTGCAGGTAGCCTGAATTATTATTTTTTCATTTGATGTTCAAACTAAACTTTTCACAAATTAATATATTAGTTTATTTTATAAATAAATACATAAGCATATGATATATTTTGATTATACGGCAGACCGAGGTGAAGCTCATTTATCTATTTTAATATAAGGTTAAATTAACAATGCACATTTTCTCAAATAAAAAAAAAGGCACAAAGGTTGCATTGCAGAGTGCTCAGATCCACTTTGCATTTTTTTTTATATAATCAAGTAAAAATACTTCATTACATATTTCACATATGTAGAAGTATGAGCAACACAATGCACTTAAAGTATTTAAAAGTAAAACATGCTCATGATGCAGCAAAATGTCCCCTTGCAGTGCTATTATCATTGTTACGGATGCATCAGTGTGTAGGTAGCATGCTAAAGTAGATGCAGATTGAGGTGAAGCTAATTCCTGGGTAGGGTAATACATCTGTAACAATGCATAATAATGTATAAACTCTCCACAGGTTTTGTTTATAACATCTTAATTTGCTAAGTTGTTACTCACACTGTTTTAATTTGTGCTGAATAATACAAAATATATATTCCTGTAATTGTCAAATAAATGTAGTAACATTTTCATGATCTTTTTCCAGTTGTGTGCATATTCACTTTGAAGGAAAACCGAGAGACACTATAAGAGTAGGATGCAAACTGTTAAACAGATGAACTATATTCTCTCCATAACAATTAAATACTTCCCTCCGACATGTCTGTTGAATAGAAAGGTAATATGTGTTTGTACTTTGAGGAAAGTACGAGAATAAACAGGACAGGAATCTATTTAAAAAAGTCACATTTAATTGCAGAATTCTGCGTCAATATTCCACGACACTACAGTCCCCCTTTCTGCCTGAGATGTATCCAGTAAACAGAGACGCTTTCCTGGTGAAGGTTGTGAGACAGAGAGACTTTTTCCACATCTTTGGTTTGGTAGAAACAGCTTCTGCCGAGCACTCAGCCTCCAACTGGCTGAAATGTTTAATATCAGAGTCTCGGAGGGGAGTCATGCGGGCCCATTATGCAAATCTGGGCATCACTTGTGTGCCGTCCACACTTTGGCACAACAGGAACACAGAGTCTGCCCTAATGGCCCATACTCAGTAAACACATGTGGATTTGAGACAACAAAAGATTAGCACTATTTGCAAATATACAACTGAGTTCAAAGGCACGGCTCTGTGCCCTCGCTTCCCTTCTTTTGTCTGAAAGCAAAGCTTTGAATGAGTAGGGCATCAACTGCAAAAGACTGTAATAGATTTGTAGGTATCAAATTATAAATAATCCCAACGTTTGTTCCAAAGGCTATAGCAAATGCATTATTTTAACGTCCATAAAATCTGAAATATATATATATATATATATATATATATATATATATATTATAGAGTTTGGAGTTTTGGTTTCTTAGAAAATGTTTAATTCTAAGAAACTGTTATATTGTGGAGAGATGCTCAGCCCGGTGTGGGGGCGGCGTTTGGAGACGTTGAACCCGGTCAAAGAGGCGAGATGTGTGCGCACAGGCCACGCCCCTCATCCCCATGAGGTCCCTGGGGGCCCTTAAATGATGAGGCCTCAAGGTTTAGAAAGCAGTATCACTCGGGCCTTCCCTTCTGTCAGCGGTGTCTCTGTGAGCCCCTGCACTACACATCTTGGATCTAGATCTATCTACTACTCTACTTGGAAATAATGACTTCTTCCAACACTGACCAGCGCCTGGAGCATCTCCTCAGCGCCGTGGAGAGCGAGTTCCAGAAGGGCAGCGAGAAGGGCGACGCGTCCGAGAGGGATATTAAACTGACCCTGGATGATGCGGATTTGTGGAACAAGTTCAAAGAGTTAACCAACGAGATGATTGTCACCAAAACTGGAAGGTAGGTCCGATGAAGCAGCAGCCTTTGGAGATGCCGAGGTGGTGCCGTTTACGCACGGGCCAGGCACATTTACGCGCTTTTTACGCACGGGAGTTTTTAGTGTGATGAGTGTAGAAGCTATTTTATAAAATGTTGGTGATTTTAAAAGCTGTATTAATTTTATTTCGATATCACCCCGCCTTGCGCGTAAGTGCTCTGTCAAAAGTGCTGCTCCTGAGGCCTTGGAGGCCATGGGACGTTTTCAAAAACTAACGAAACTTGGATATGTGATTGAGTTAAATGTGTACAAGTATGTGCTTAAAATCTTGGCGAAATGCTCTGACAAACGCCGTGTATACATGCTTACACGTTCCGTCCTTGTTGTTTCCCAGGAGGATGTTTCCGGTGCTCAGGGCCAGCGTCAGCGGCCTCGACCCCAACGCCATGTACTCGGTGCTGCTGGATTTCGTGGCCGCGGACAACAACCGGTGGAAATACGTGAACGGGGAGTGGGTCCCCGGTGGCAAACCGGAGCCCCAAAGCCCCAGCTGCGTCTACATCCACCCGGACTCCCCGAACTTCGGAGCGCACTGGATGAAAGCGCCCGTCTCCTTCAGCAAAGTGAAACTCTCCAATAAACTCAACGGGGGCGGACAGGTGAGGAGTGTTAATATGCAGGATGCATCCGCGAGGAATATCATAAACTATGGAGATATGAAAAGCGTTTCTGACACTGTTTTTATCATATTTCAGCTGTGCGACATTTGGGCAGAAAAAAACAAGATGTATTAATTTATTAAAGAGGCTATCTTATATTCAAATATTATTTTAACTTTACCTCTGGAATATGAAATAAACACTACATTGTACGTGTTTTAATAACTGTAGGATTTGTTTCAGTATTATGAAATATGACAACTATGTGGATAGTTTATATGTGGTGAAAGTAACTTAATTCTAGGAAGCAATGGATAAATATCACTTAACTGCTGCTACTTCTCTTGATCTGAGAAAAGTATCAAACTGACTGTGTGTGTAGCATTAGTCCTGCTTTTTATTATAATTATAAATCGTAACATTGATTGTGATTTTTTTCTGTAGATCATGCTGAATTCTCTGCACAAATATGAGCCGAGGATACACATCGTGAAGGTCGGAGGCATCCAGAAGATGATCAGCAGCCAGTCTTTCCCCGAAACACAGTTCATCGCTGTCACCGCTTACCAGAATGAAGAGGTCAGCCGCGCAAGAAGAAACCTTATTAACACACACGTGTCTCCAATATTGATTGAAATTCTCACAGCTGCCATGTCCTCCTCACAGATCACCGCTCTGAAGATAAAGCACAATCCCTTCGCTAAAGCCTTCTTGGATGCCAAAGAAAGGTGAAGGCTTGAACCTCGATATTCCTCAAATGATCACGTTTTTGGGCTGACGGCACGGTATCTAATATTGTTTTTGATTGCAGGAGCGACCATAAAGACATCCCCGATCACAGTGCAGACAGCCAACAGTCTGGCTACTCTCAGCGTGAGTTTCCTTTCTTTAGACTTTACTGGATATGGGAAATGAAAAAATGATAAAATAGTGATGCTTTCTGTATTTTCACTAAGAGATCTGTGATGTGTTATATGACTTCATTCTGTTTCATTTCACAGTTGGAGGTTGGTTCCTCCCAGGACAGAGTCCCATCTGCCCCAGCAGCAGTCCTCCTCAGTTCAGTGGCTCAGCGGGCCACTCCTCCGGCTCCTACTGCGAGCGATACTCCAGCCTGAGGAGCCACAGAGCGGCTCCGTACCCCAGCCACTACCCCCACCGCACCTCCAGCACAAGTAAGTCCACTCGGACCATCCGTACCGGCCCCCTCAGTGTCTCTTTCTGACCCCATCTTATGCAGCTATACGCATTCAACAGATGTCCCACGGCCTCATGTTCGGAAAAAAACAAACAGTAAATGAGAGAATTTGCATTAAGTTGTAGTCTGTTTCTTATTTTTTCAGACAACTACATGGACAACACTTCAGGGACGCTGCCCTCTCATGACAGCTGGTCTGCTCTCCAGATCCCCAACTCCACGGGCATGGGCCCTCTGTCCCACACCAACTCCACATCTAATTCCAGGTAGGCCTCTTAACCAGGCGCAGATTAACCAGTGCCGAGCATTTGCATTGTTTGTACGGCTCCAGAATGTCTTGCTCTATTTTCAATCAAATAAATAATATCATCAGCATAAAAGCATTTTGATTTTGCAGTATTATCTTATTTGTTCATGTGCTTCAGTGTCTTTGATGCTCCTTGTCCACATGGAAATAGTCTTGGGTACATTTTATGGGCTGGGTTGGCTCAATGATCCCTGCTGTGGCGGCCATCTTTGAACCCTCTGTTTTTTGAGTAAACAATATTAAGTGCCATGTCAATAACAGAACCCTCTTGTCCCTCTCATCCACAGTCAGTACCCCAGCCTCTGGTCAGTAGCCGGCACCACCCTCACCCCCTCAGGCTCGGCCTCAGGCTCCATACCCGGAGGTTTGAGCTCACAGTTCCTGAGGGGCTCCTCATACACAGGCCTGACCTCCTCGCTGCCCGTCTCCTCGCCATCCTCCATGTATGACCCCAGCCTGAGCGAGGTTGGGGTCGGGGAAGCCCAGTTCGAGAGCTCCATCGCCAGGCTGACCGCGTCCTGGGCACCTGTGGCTCAGAGCTACTGAGATATAAAGTCTGCTGCCTCGCGGCCGTCTCTAGGCTTTAACAGCAGGACTAAAGACACACATAAAAGGTCCTGGAGAAGATGAAACGTGACACCTGCAAGGATCTCTTCTGGCTCCTGTTTGTGAAACAAACTTTGATTAGTCATTCCATAGCCTCTGATAAAAAAAAAAGGTGTTCGGTTATAGGCTGGAGTCATGCTGAGCAGTTGATGTGCGAAGACAGAACTTGAACGACAATCATCTCCATGATGGACAATATCAAACTAGAATAACACGCCTTAGAATAGTTGCATGATCAGAACTCCCTCTCTGCTCTTAGTACGTCCCAACATGCTTATTACCCATTCATAACATGTCTATTACACCTTTTTAAAACTCCCTTTAGTGCCACACAACCAAACTCAACTAAGCAATCCTTTATATTATTGTTTTTATTCTGAAATATATAAGATGAAAAAATGGTTCTGCTAACATAAATGTGTATATGTGTGTAAATAGAATAAATTAACGTCCTGTGTTTTCCATATAAATGTGCCTTTTCTGATTGCAATAAATGTTCCAAGTGCCTTCTGTATCCTGGCAGGGTGTTGTCAAGACAAACACATGTACATAACTATCTATTTGTATTTGAACTCGCTGTGAGTTTTATTTATGTCATTTAATAATAAATTAAAAAATGTTTGTTTTCTCAAATTTGGTCTTGCTTGTTGCATATCTTGTCAAATAATTGTAACTCAAGGATTTGTTTACCTTTAAGTACTATATAAGGTATCAACTATTAGCTATCTTCTTGACACAAAGCTTTTAATACACAGAGAGAGAGAAAACGAAAACATAAAACATCATGTACATTAACACTAAGGTCGTACAATGTGTCAGGTCAAAGGGAAAACAAGGGCCACTGGTTTAATCAAGAAGAAGAACATCAATATCATTTCTTATACTCTCATTTGGAGCCCACGGGTTTAGAGTCGAGTTGTGACTCTCATGTTGCCCTCGTGCAGCAAACCTCATCAAACTTTTGGCCCTGCAGTACAAGCTCACTCTAAATAACAGCTTCCGCACAGCCGCGCTAAGTGAATGTGGCTTCTCTGACATGTAATTGAAATGAGAGGTGATGGAGAAATGTCCACTTTAAGAAATCGGTCGGGGTACGTTTCCATCACTGGCACCCTTTCGTTACAATCTGCGTTATGGTGCGACGTACGGCCAACACATTCAGATCTGCATGTGAGGAAAGTCAAAGGCACTGAATACGAACCCAAAATGCCAACACCTGGGATTGAACGCAATAAACTAAGAGGAGCTATTGCTCCAAAGTCAGCTTTGCTTTATTAGCGAGAACATAGTGGATTCAAACAAAACTCTACTCAGTTTACCAACCTTTTTATTTCCACAACACTACTTTATACACTTTGTTAACATGTCATATAATGTATACTATATATTTGTTATGAGCAGAGTCAAATAATGTGTAAAAGTTAAATGAAGAAAGGATCTGTCAAGAGAAAGAATCATATGCATACGGTCTTGAAATGATGCTCGAAATGAACAGACTTTTGTATATAATGGTGATTATTTACATTTTGATTCTCACTGACTGGAGGTTGTAGTTTACAAAAAAATGTGTTTAACCCTATTACATTTGTTAAAATGTATAAGGAAAAATATATATAGTATTTTTCCAAATTTACCAAAACATACGATGTTATGGTAAAAGTGCACGCAAGAGGAATACATATTATTATTCGGTAATAATATAAATCAGCATTTGCAGTACAGAGCCCAAATGACAAGAGAGAGAAAACACAGAGGCCAAACATCCAAAAGAAACAGTTTAAGTACTTTATGGTTGAATCGGCTCTGTCCCCACCTCATACCTGAGGCCGGTGGCTCGGCCGTGCACTCATGATGTCAGGGGTGTGATGTGTGTGTCGGGCCCACAGAGGCTCGGCCCCCAAGCAGTGATGGAGTGGTCCTCACCGAGGTGCAAATGAAGGCTGGAGGGTCACGGGGCCACGGGCAAACAGTAATGAAGCAGCAATGTGACCTGCAGCTGGCGGGGCCGATCACAGCGGAGCAAAGGTCCCCTCATGAAACGCCGACATCTCGGAATACCTCCACTTTACTGCCTTTCCAAATTTAGGATTTGTCCTCCGTTAGCTGAAACAACATGCAGTAGATGCCTTGTTTAAACTGTCAAATGAGATGCGATATTTCACTTTTGAGATTATGGATATCCATTCAGATGAGAAAAAATAACCTTGAGTGTATTTATTTCTTCATGGAAGAAGGCAGAAGTCCTTTTTAGCGTCTCTTACTTACATTATAATTACTTGTATTGTATTACATCTATTACCTCCTATACACTATTTTACTCACTCATGTTGTTGTAATTTAGTTTTTTTATTTGAGCTTATTTATTCTACTAAATTGATTTTACTCTTATTGCTATTCTATTTTGTACTGGTATTAGTATTACTTTTTATACCTTATATGAATCGCTCTCTTATTCTTACTCTATGTTCTTTTTCTTCTGTTGTCTGTCTTGGAACAATCTCTTGCACAATCATTTCTTGTGCTATCTTTTCTTAGTGTTTCATTATTGTATAATTTTCTTCCATTGTTATTAATATCTTATTACAGGTGATTTGCTGGTACAGCAGCACTTAAATATTGTAGTTGGTGGAGTCATTCTACTTGGGTAGTTTAATGTATAAAATAGTATCACATCTCCCTCATACAGTATGTTTTGTATGACAAACCATCATTAGCAAAGTAACTTACCCTCTGAATTGTATTAAACTTAAATAAAGTTTCGTGAAATGGAAATAGGCAAAGTGCAAGTGTCTAAAAAGTAGTCCAACATTCACTGTCTGTTTGGACCTGCATGGTTTTGTTCGTCACCAACTCCTAGACAAATACCTGCTGGCTAAACGCTGCACTATGTTCACTAGTTCATCACTGACAGACTGACCTGAAGCCTGACGCTGACGCCAGAGGAAGCTACAAGAAGATTGATACATTGCCTCAAGTTGTGTCGCTTGAGTCAGCATTGGTTGGGGCTGAAGACTAATCTGGGAATGTGGAATTAGAAAGAAGTGAAGCTGACAGACCTCTGGCTTGCTCATGTCAGCTTGAGGCTAGCAGCTACATTAGCTGCTACTGAACTAGCATAGCACACCCACATCTCTGGTTTGACCATAGACTGGATATAAGAAATGGACGTAGTCGCCGTGACTTCAGTCTTTGCTTTGTAGACTCAGGTTTTGAAGTTCAACATCTTGTTTATCCGCAACCAGGAGTGTCAGAAAAGGGTGGAAGTAAGTACAACCGTAATGTTTAGGTGACCAAAATGTTACATTTAACTCTCAGTTCAAAGACGAAAACAGTGAAAATGAACAACACCGCGGTAGAGACCTGTCAATCACAAGTTAGCCCCGCCCTAAAGCATAGCCTGCTTTATGGTAGATGAATTTATGGTAGATGTGTATCGAAGAAGACTTGTAAACCATAAACTAGTGTTTATAATGTTTACTGAGGTAATACATTAAGTGAGAAGTAGGGTCATTTTCTCATAGACTTCTATACAATCAGACTTATTTTTGCAACCTGAGGAGTCGCTCCCTGCTGGCTTTTAGAAATAAAGCAAGTTTAAGGCACTTTCTGCATCGGCTTCACTTTTCCGACCTGGAGGTACCTCCTATTGACAGATACATTGCATTGTGGGTAGTGGTTTTGACAAGGAGGACGTGAGACAAAAAAAGTTATTAGTTGGGATTTTTGTATGGTTACATATATGTATATATGCAGTACTGTATACTGTACATATACCATATACTGTATGTACAGTATACTGTATATAATACAGTGTATGCTCTACAATATTATTCTGTATATAATGTATTACTTTCCTGCACAGTAATCCAACTGATTTGTATTTAACATGTCTTACTATACATTTCCCATATATGATATACATAATATTCTCATATTTGATTTACTGAACCAATGAGCAACGGACATTATTTTGATATTAGCAAGTATTTGTGAATCATACTGGGCCAATAATAGTATGTAACACTGGTGTGTCTACAATCTCTACCACATATAGTATAGTGAGGAGGCTATTGGGGTACTTTTCGTTTTAGCTATTACTCATAAAATTGGAGTTTGAAAGTGGAATGACTTTATTACATTCAGTAAACAATACAATAAAAGAGAGAGTGTATGTGTGTTGATGCAAACCTGTTTATGAGCAGTTGTCCAGACTTAGTGGGCAGGATGTTTGCTGATGGTCTTTGCTCAGTCTGGAGTGATAAACAGGTCCTGCTGGGCCCAGAGCCATCTCTTACCTCTCACTTACAGTGTGTGTGTGTGTGTGTTTGTGCGTGCGTTGATCTGAAGACCCTGAGCTCACAGAAGCCTTTGTTCTCCAAGATGGCTGATCTGCTCTGTACACCCCAGCCTGCAGCCTGTGTTGGCCTTCACTAATTGACAATTGGAGTTTCACTTTGCACACTGGCCTCCTCTCCACCCCTGGAAGTGTGTGTTCCAAATACACTTTACAGAGTGTGCCCGGCACCCAGGTGTGGAGGACAGATGCAGATGTTGGGTTAGCTCACTGTTGCCTTATTGTGACGGCAGTTATTAGTTTGTGTTGTAGCGGGGGTGTAGTGTAGGGTAAAAACCCACCAGAACTACATTTTCCATCTGTTTTAGAGACTGAATTGGAGTTTATTAAAGACATAAATGAGAAGTATATAAATAGTTGAAAGAACGAATGGAGAAACCGACTATTAGACTTGCGTTTTCATTCATTTTGGGGTGAATCTAAATGTGACAGATGAAGAAGATGCCCGTCTCCTGTCTCCTCTTCGTCCCGGTGTCCCCTCACGTACCCCTGCTCCCACTTCCAGGAATGAGCCACCGAGCCCAAGCCTTAAGGAAGAAGACAGAAGGGCGAAGCGGCCTCCGCAAACATTGCGATTATGATGGTGAGTCACATTGTGCAGGGCCTCGCGGGTGATTTACGAGAGGGCCGCTGCCAAAAAACAAGTTGTCAAGTCTGGAACAGCGAGTCAGCGCAGCGGCGGGGAGATGTGTTTGCAGACCGCCCCCTCGTCCGCCCCAAAACCCTAACCCCGTCCCTCTGATGTCTGTGTGTCTTCGTTAATGAAGAAATTCTGGTACCTTGGTGAGACATTGCTCTCAGCTGAGCAGACTCTGGCCTCCTCCGTGCCCTCAACCCCTGCACAGTCATACCGCCGCCCCACCCATCCACAGTCCCATCAGGCCTCGGGCTTCACCTCCTCGGCCGTCCGTGGAGCTACTGGAAGTTCGGCCGCTATCATGATCCCCAATTTGTGGCTGATTCCTCGCATTTTTGTATCTACGTTTTCAGTATACTGATGAAGCTTTTGAGAACAAACACCATATGTTCCTGTCAATGTGATTGTTAGATGTAGGATGCCACTGAGCTTAGACGCCACATTTTGGTATTGAACGGTATTTCCAATGAATTCCAATGAATTCCACTGTCATGACTTATGCTACGAGATCAAATCGGAGGACATTTCCCGGCCTGACTGGATACGACTTGTACTGCCAAATTTGAGACCCCACACTGACCTGAATCCTTTAATGATCGTTAGCTTACCGGGCTAACGCAACACACCGTTTATTTCTCTTTTCCTTTTCCCTCTGTGCTTTGCAAATCTCCTTGAACACACATGGACGCACGCGATTGGCACAGTCAGAGACAGGAGAACCTTCATCATAAATTACAATTAACGACAACCCAGAGCCCGAAGCTATACACAAGATAAATGGCTCTAAAGTAATGTAATTTGTGGTAAGATGGCTGAAACATGAATAAACAAATGGTGCTTCTAAATCACTGGACTCCAACCTGGGGGTAAGGACCCTCCAAGGGCACTTAAAATAAATATCAGTGGTCACAAGAGGACTGAAGGAATAAGGAAGAAGAAAAAACAGATAGCGAGAATTATTATTTTTTTCAGACTTTTGTTTAAAATGAAAACTGAAAAACTGGATTCTTTTATTCTCAGAATAATCACAATTTAGTTGAAATGCTCATTTAGGCCACAACCAGGGAGGTTGGGACACAAATCAAAAAGGTTGCCACTGATTTAGGTTTAAAGTCCACTTTACACTCACCCCTCCCGGCCCTCGAATACATTGTAAATGCAGCTGTTGTAACATCTGCCACGCAATCTGCCCCGTATGGTAATACCCCTCAAAGCCTTAAATTGTATGTCAAAAATGACTGAAAAGTCAGCCTTCGCAAAAACACTATTGTCCTGATGACACAGATGTCCGAGGAGTGTTTTTGAACTACATGAGCAATTTCACACATTAGAAAGACTTGCCAGCCAGCATAAGCTAATGTATGTTTCCTCCGGTCACCCCTATGATGGTGACAGCCTCTCACCATCCTGACAGGCCCGTCCAGTTAGCGGTGGACAGTCACACGAACAGGAAAGACTTGTAAGCAAACTGGTCCTCACTGAAGTAACATTTAGCAGAGGTGCATGATATCCAGTGTGGTCTGAGTGAGAAAGCGTGTCTTTCAGTCATTGGTAGCAGCGCGCTGATTATCCAAAGGGTTCGGGCGACGAGGCGGCCACTGCTTTCACACAAAGCAGCATTTGAGAGGAGTTAATTACTTTGTACTATTGTTAGGTCATCGATCCAGGAAGGTTTTAGTCGATGCATACGATTTTGTCCACCAATCAACGAACAGATCAGTTTCCCCACAGAGAATCCTGCAAAAACATATTGAGTTTATGCACAGTGTTAAGCATACGTTTCTGGGATATAAGTCATTCAGCATGAAAAAAAAGTGTAAAAAAATTAGTCGACTAAGTTGACTCAGAGGGGAGAGTCTTCTAATAAATGCTGTATGCGAGTTCTTTCTGGGTCGTCTGTCAGTTTTGATTAAAGATAACAGTAAAATTCATCACACTTAAATTAATATTTTTGCACATTAAATAAAGTATGTCTAAAAGTGGTGGGGAGTACTACTAACGTCCTCATGAAGGTCATCTCCACAGTATGAATGTGGGTACTTGAACATTGTACTCAAACACCTGACATACTAAGGCTTTCACAAGCCGCTCTTTACACTTTAAGGAAAACACTGCCCCCTTGTGGTATAACATTGGAACTTTCCACAGTGTGCGTGGTGCTTTAAACCTAATCGGAACATTTAATTGGCAAATATTCTTTCTTTTTATTAGTCATTTTGTTCATTCAGTTTAGAAATGGGTGACACATCATCACATCCACAACAGGACTTCCAGTATTATGCAATGAATCTGCAAAGTGACCACTCATATGACCTGCCAGCAGCCCTTGGATGGGATCCACACAGAACACATTGAGGTCATTGACTCTGAGGGATGGTTAAACTACCGGTCTTGGCCTTGAACTCTTCCAAGGTTGGTAACTTCCAAACTCATTGAAGTAAAAAAATACAAAAGTGAGCCAGAAAAAAAAGGCAAAGAACTTAAATTTCACTACATGCAATCATTTTTATATTACGCCCTGCTACTTCGATACTCAACTCCCAGATTGAGCCGACATTGTGGTAAATGATCCTCCTAGTGACCGGAACGAGTTTATAACTGGCCTCTCTGATTTCTGTTAGTATATACCATATAGTGTGATGTTTTAAATGTGTATTATAATGTCTATTATACTAGTTGTATCTACGTTTTAATGACTGTCACTGTAAATGAGAATTGGTTCTTAAATTAATTATTTGGTTAAACAAAAAAAAAGGTAAAAAAAATTAATGTGAATAATCACGTCGATTTGTAATTCATTTATTTAAAAAAAAGAAAATCCAGACATATCTTTAAATATTGAGACGACATGCAAAAGGGAGAACAGGGACATTTCAGTCATCAACCTTATTATGACGACAACAATGCACTTCAGACGCGTAAAGTCCACAGAACGGCGTGGTGGACAACAGAAGACGTCGGCTCCGATATGACGCACGTGATTCATGATGTGGATTCTCCAGCAGGTCTCAGCTGAATTTGGCTTTAGAGAAATCCATCTCTGGGTGCTGGGACATGAACCTGCAGGGACGAGAAGATGTCAGAAACAAACAAATTGAAGTCACATTTCCAACTACTTTCTATGACAGGGCAATTCTATGAATCATATTTATAAATAGACTTTCCAACCATCTATAAGAGTATAGCATCACTTTCTCCACACAGGTTTGAGATATGGTACAATTCTGGAGAGTCAACATTTCTCTGCTGGGCACAGACAGAAAACATCTTTTACCTTTAGCGCGACCATTTGGTCACAAAGGGATTTTTTTTTTCAGATTTCAGCGAGACACAATTAACTTTGTGTCCATAAAACAACTCTGAGGTCTCAGCATTATTGTTTCACCCTTATAAAACGATCTTTAGGGGTAGTTTTAACAGACATCTCTCCTCTGGTCTGAACTGAGAGCAGCAGCAGGAGGAAGAGGAAGAGGAAGAGGAAGAAGAGGTCATTTAGGGCAGTAAAGAGAGCGTCCTTCACATCGGTCACCAGGTCTTATCTGAGTTGCTGCTCTGTGTAATATTTGACATGATACGTCATGTCATGGCTAACGTTCCTTATATTACCGACTACCCCAAACAGAGTGTCACGTTCTGAACCATCACGACATTGTCTAGTGTTCGGCTGGAGCAATTATTTTTACAACTTTGCACAAGGAAAATTGCTTCTTCTTCAAAACAGTGTTTTTTTTAATTATTATTTCAGCCCATTTACCATAATGTTTTTTTAAAAAGTATATTAACATTTATTTCCTCTAATGGTTTGAGTTATTCTGTTAAATAAGTGTTTGTTGACAGAGATGAGGAGCGGGCTACAGGTCTGATTCACTTAATTCCAACTCCACAACTTCTTTTTTTTTTTTTTAATTTTCAAATGTTCTAACTTTTAAGCCCCAACCAACCCTTGTTACACAAAAGGCTTTCTACTACAAGTATTATTATATTACAGAAGCTTAATTTTCACAAAGAGCTCTTGCTGCGGTGCGAATGGGTCTCTAGCAAGATGAGCCTCCTGAATTTGACCCAAAATGCTGTCAAACTTTCACTTATAATTGCCAAACAACCCTAAATCATGAGCTGCTGATTCGCACAGGAATAGTAATAACACCTGACCGTGAAATATGGGAGGCAACATGCTGTGGAACGTTGACGTGACAAATCACAGACATGGCAGATTTGCACGGGATAAAGATCACAGGCGACCTCCACAGTTATTACCAATTACTGGAAGACCCCAGGTTATACTTGTCGTGTGCAAATATGGTTCATGAGCAGCTAGTGGTCCACTGTGATGGACAACATGCAAAACCCACAATAATACGTTTAAAGTGCACCAAAGCCAACTTGGTTCATCTTAAGACTGTAGTCTCAGTGTGGATTTCTATTAGGTATTGCTCTAAAGTTACCATGTACCACCGTCTTAAAAGGGGAATTCTATTGTGAGACTTTAAAGTGAAAGTTTACAGCTAATATCCAGTCAGATCAATGAATCTCCATGAACCACGTACCGTCTGTGCACGACAGAGGTCGGCACAAACTCTACACTATCCTTTATGACCTGCAGTTACAGCGGGTGAGCCTGGAATTGAACACGAAAACGTGACGCCGAGGGCAAAACCAGAACGGTTTCGAATTCAGTCTTCTTATAAAATCTCTGCCGATCTTATTAAAGTCTGAATACAAAGATGCCAGCTGACTGACGGAATAAAAAGAACGCCTTGACAACAAAAGCCGAGCTAAACGAAACACCCGTCCTATTTGAGGCAACGCTGGAAACTCACTTTTTAAGAATGTCTTGTTTCTTCTGCTCCTCAGATGTAGGCAGACCCATTGATTTCTGCCTTTGGTCGTACATCATCTTCTCCACCATACCGCGCGTCTCTCCGTCCAGATCTGACAGCTGCTCAGCAGGAAAAACACACAGTTAGGAGGAGGCGGGAAGTCGTCACTGCAGACGTAAAGGAGGCAGGAAACATCCTTACCTTGGAGTTTTCTGGACAGACTTTCTTGGTGTTGATTTCTGGATCTGTGGTAATAATCTTGCTCCACCACTCCATTTTATTAATCTGAAATGAAATAATATGATCAGGCTCAACAACTCAGTGGTTCTTTTATTCACCTCGTCACTGCTGAGGAGAAACAGATCGATGGTACCGAGTGGTTTGAGGCTTCTTTCGTTGCATGTCTTGATTCTGTTTAAAAGCAGTGTTTCTGCACAGTTGCAGATAAAGGCTATGCTACACTAATCACTATTCATTTTGCAGAAGAGCATCGCGATCATTGATATCCTCTGCTCAGCCTCTCCACATACACAGGTATGATTGAATCATGTGAACCAAACATTTCCAAAAACTTCAGAGCGTTGTTAAATCAAAATGTATTCTAAAAAAAGATCGATGGAATAATTTCGTAAAAGGTTTTATCTAACAAAATATTGCCAATCCATATTTTCCTTTTTGAAAAACAACGTCATAAAATATGACTACAGACATTCAAAGCTTAATTTCGTAAACCTCAATAGAAGCTTTGAATGTGAAAATAAAAAAGGCATTCAGTACAGCCCTAATCTGCAGTGACCCAGTTCTTACCTTTTCCAAGTGGACTGTAATAACCTTGCCATCGTCGATGAGCCAGGAGCTTTCTTCCACCTTCACCTCGTTGTAAAGCTCGCCTTCAATAATGGGGGGTTGTCCCTTCAGGCCGACCTTGATGGACCGCCTCTGGATGTCCACCACTACGTCTCTCCCCTTAATGCGGAACTTCACGTCGAAAGGCACGCTCAGCTGGAGAAGAATATTTAAATGTTTATTTTGGGATTCTGTTTCCGCTATCAAAAACGACAACAGCAAGCCAAACAGACACTGGACACGACACACAGACAGGAGACGTGCTGAGATGCAATAGTCAGGATCTGCAGAGAGGGATACGATACAAAATAAATAAATGCTCTCTAGGGTAGATGCAGGTCAACAATGTTGCTACGAGTTCACATGAAGAGTAGTAGTAAACAGTCGGGGAAAGGCTGCGTCTCGTGAAGCCACTGTCGAGGGTTTTTTCGGTAAAAATCTGTCTGCTTGAGTACTAAGATGATCAAAAAGCAGGTACTGTGAGAGGCTCGGGAAACACAAGGTGGTGATGGGGAAACTAGCCAAAAGCATTAGTAAAGGCACTCACATCAACTTCAGAGAGGGATTGTATCCACTTATAGTTTGGTAGGTCTGCTCCGTTTTCAGCGTTGGGCTTCAGTTTACCTTTGTCCTTCTCATCCTCCTCTCCTTCCGACTCAGACTGGGGAAATAGAAATCAGGATGAGTCAGCAGAAACGGACTTAACTGTTGGTCAACATTTCACTCTACAAACTTCCAACTGTTCACTCACCCCCTTCTCTTTTTCTACTTTGTCAGGTGCCTTTTCTGCGTTTGTTGTTGCATTCTTCTTTTTCTCCTCTTCTTTCTTTTTCTACAATATATACATAAAACAAATGCATAAATAATCTTTGTAAAAGCGCAACGACAGTGATTCACAAGTAACAGAGCATCAAGACTAGCGGATTTCACCATGTCAAGTTCAGACTGAAGTTTCTCTGCTTCTTCATCAGTCAGTTCCTGAATTTTGGGACCTTCTTCGGTTGTCTTTTTCTTCTTTTCATTTGCTAGCTTGGCCGCTCGTTCAACTTTCTCTTTCTTGTCCTTCTCCTGTTTCTTCTGCTTCGCTTTGTGGGACTTCAGTGCCAGCTGACTGTGGTGGGCGAGGGCATCTTTGACTAGCTGTAGGAGAGAGAAGATTCAAAATGATGCACAAGTGGAGGCGTGCCTCCGTCATGACGACGTAGGATCAAATGTCACATCAGCAGCAGATAAAGTAATAGCGCTCACCATGTCGGCAGCACCTGCTTCACCGCCGGTGAAGAAATCAGTTTTCCGACGGAGGAAGCTGAAAAATGTGTTTACCAACTGTTGAGAGAAAAACAGGATGTCAAAAAACATCATATATAACAGATTAATTTGTGCTTGAGAATTGTTGGGATGGCTGGACTACACGATATTAGTCCCTCTATATTATCAGCTGCATGGCTGTTTCTTCTTCCCATCCTCCATAACCTCATGTTATGGATAGAGTCATCTGCAAATCCTTGCATTAAATTCGATATAACAAACACTGCACATAATCTTCATCTTTTCACTTAATTAACCGTCTCAGCTATCTAAAATGTTCCCTTTATTATTGAAAAAATTAACAGACATGCGTCACCACCCACACAGGGCCCAGCATCTCGGTGCTGCAGATTAAAGATGCTTAATTGCGTCACGAATATTCACAACAACTTTCAGGAAAATAGATCCTCTAGAAAATGCGTTTTATTTAAAAAGAAAAAACAATTTTACTGACATTTCGTGATGCTATGTTAGTCACGTGTTTGCCAAATTCAACATGATACCCCGTTGATTAAAGACGTATAGTTAATGCATGTCCTGCAGGAGAGCCTAATAATAATGATGGAAACATCAGCTAAAGCCTGTATACATCTGAAAACATCTGCTTTGATGAACGAGGCTGATTCACGTTACATGCGAGGTGTGACTACTAGCTTATCGGCTAACTAGCTTCAACGCTAGCCCGGTAGCTTTGACATGTGAGCGTCACACTACGTTACCTCTTGTATCCCTCCTTCGTGTTGCTGCGCCATAACGAGCAACATGCCGTCATACTTTTCTTCATCGTCACCCATGTTTGTAGATTTAAGAAACGCTTGAATACGCTGTTAGCTGTCCGAATGACAAGCAAAAAAGTTGAGACAGGCCCCGTAGTCACTGGTCACACAACTCACTTCCTGGAAACAAAACCCGCCCACGCAAATCATTGTCCAATAGGAAGGAGAGATTTTAAATGACAACCAGAATATCCAATAGAGTGAGAGTATTGGTTCAGGGAGCGATTGAGGTTCCCGGGGAGAATATTCTAGAGAAAAAAGCGACAAAATATTTTTAAACCACGACATTAAAATGTTTAAATGCAACAACAAAATGTGTATAATTACTGTATTTATATACGTGTGTTCTCGTGAGTTAATAGCCAAAGTGTAGTGGGAAATAATATTACATTAGGAGAAGAAACATATTCAGAGGTACATCTTAAACTTTTTTTCATTTTAACAACTTAAAATAAAAATAAGATTCTGCTTGCCTTCACGTCAGAACAGCTATTTGAAAGGTTAAATGTGGTTTTATTAGTGGAATATAATTCTGAAATGACTACTGAAGTTTTCATTTGTATTTCATTTGAATGTATGGCTTAGAATATGCTTTTGTTTCATTAATTATTTTTTTCAAGGACAATGACAAAGATCGTTATTAGTCACACCTGTAGGCCCCAGACAATGTTGGTGTTTTTGCCTAATATGGCTTCATAAGTAGTAGGCTACTTTCCAAATTTGCAGTTTCTGAGACAACATTTTGTATCTTCCTATCTTTTAGCCTAAATTACAATTATGGATGCTATCAACATAGGCAACTGGATGGTTTGCACCAGTTTAACGGTTATGTCAAAGAATACGGCAGTTACCTTTTCAGATGTTACAAGTATTATCAACATTTTATGTTATAAGTTTTAAAAAGTATTTTCACTGACGATTAGTGTTATAATAGAGCTGAGTGTTAGAAATATCCGTTACTGGACGAGAGTTCACAGCTCTGTCTGCGGCCTAGATTACAGTATGGGAATTTCCATAAACCTATTCCACCTTAATTAATAATTTTGAGGCGTTCTCAAATAGTTAGTTGCCTATATATTGTGCAAGATGCTCATCTTAGAAAATCTTATGTCATAACAGTTAGATTGACCTTACTTATCAAGGCAGAAGGTGTGCCAGTGAACACATTTCTGAAACTGGCAGCACAGTGGTGACCTTCAAAACCCGTTAAAAACCAACAAACAAACATTGAGACCTTTCATGCGGTTCCAGGTTTGAACTGGGACACGGGTCAGGTGACATCCTGTGCGTTGAACCCGTCAGTCCTTGATAGACTGATAGAGGCTGAGTTAATGGCTGAAGTAAACATGATAGATGTCATTCACCCCACCGCCGTATTTCCTTTCCATTCCCTGTCCAGCTGCAGAGTTTAGCCAGCGTCATCGGCGCCACGTGGAGAGAACTTAGATCTGTCTGCATTGGAAGTCCAGGGTCACCTTTGGGGACTTAAAAAGGAGGGCCAAGGCCGCATCCTGGATAAATACAGTTGTGCCTGAGCTTGTGGAGTTCACTGGAGTCATTCTGCAGATACTTTTTCCTCGACACAATGTTTCCTCTGGAAGAGATTACACGGCACTCTTGCTCCGGCTACCGGGATCATCCTCCTCACACTATCCTTTACAACATCCTGAGCGGGACCGAGAGTCGCTACCTCATTGACAAACTGAACCGCAACGCCACAGCACACAGCTGCCACTGTGAGCAGAGGTGGACAGTTTGCCTGAAGGACCCAAAGGTCACCTGCCAAGTGGCCTCCAGCGTGCTGGTCAAAACCGTCTGCTTTGTGAGGAGTTTACCGTCCTTCAATCAGCTTCCATCGGGAGATCAGTCGTCGCTGTTAAGACACTCCTGGGTTTCTCTATTCGTTCTGGGGCTTGCACAAAAAAAGATAGTCTTTGAGGTGACTGTAGTGCCAAATACAAGTATCCTTAGAAAGATTCTTCTCGGACCACCAGGACTCACAGGAAACGAGGCGGATCTACCAACTCTAGCTGGAGTTCACAACTTGAGAGCTTGCTTGCACACGCTGTGGAATCTGGATCTCAGTCCAGTGGAGTATGCTTACCTAAAAGGGGCTTTGCTGTTTAACCCAGGTAAAACTATTTTTTTTATCAGTTCTTTCATGCTAATTATTTTGTTGGATGTGGCATGTGGTTAAACAGACATTTCTCCTAATCTGCTACAGCTGTTCGGGGATTGAGCACCTTGTTGTTCATTGAAGACGTCCAAGAGAAAGCTCAGAGAGCTCTTCAAGAAGTCATCCACATCCTGCACCCAGAGGACGCCGCTCGCTTCAGTCACATCCTCCTGGTGGCCTCCACCTTTCAGACCGTCAGCCACAGCCTGGTCACAAAGCTCTTCTTCAAGCCATTAATTGGCAACACAAATATGTCCCATTTATTAACAGAGATGTTGTCTGTGTAATGAGCTCCCTGTGAGGAAGCCTGATGTGAGTTAAGTGTGGTTGAAAAGTTAATTAAATAAACATTTTAATACTTTCTTCAGTTTTATAAAGTTTGAGAAGTTAAATACTTCTGTGAAAGCATACAAATCCTTATGAAGAAATGATCTTATAATAAGTGTCCTACTGGAGGGGGAATTTAAAAGCAGCATGGCATTCCCTTAAAAGTACTTTGACTCCCTCATGTGGTCATGTGCAGCAAATGAAAAGCAAACAATCTCTTCTTTTTGTGTCACTTCATTTACTTTATTGTTTTTTTACAACAAGAAATCAGTTAAAGATTAGTTAGGGTCATTATAAGAACCCGCCAACACATCATTTGCTTAAAGTTTTAAGTACAACACCTTGGAATTCAGGAAACCTTCTGAGAAAATCTAATGTGCGAATGAAGATGAAGTGCTATGCTTTAGCAGACATGTCACCCAGTTTGGTGAAATAAGAAGTATGGTAGGATAATACAGTAATATATATATGACACAGACACACAGTAGTCACCTCGTCAATATAGTATCATGTTCTGCTTCATGGTCGAAAACCTGAGCAACCAGCTTCCCACTGTTTTATTATAAGCAACCTGATGCTGCAACATCCTGACACAATAACAACACACTGATGTCCTTAAATGATCTCTATCACAAACTTATTTTAAAAATTCATACTTACACTTGAAACAGGGCACAAGAGGATAGATCCTGGGAGGCAAGAGTGTAATCTGGACAGGTTCAACCATACATTTTAAAACATGTGGATTAGCTGCCCATGTGTGTGACCTGTGTGTGATCACAATAGAGTCCAGAAACTCATGCTGATAAGAAGCACACAGAGCTGAATAAATCCCACTGAGTCAGCTGGCCAAATTCCCATCAGAACCCAGGAGCAAACACAGCGAGCACACGTCTGTGGTGGGAACGCAGACATTCAGAATAACGTCATGGTAGTTATAGTCATGATATTAGACCAGCTGCAGCTCACACCAGCGCTCATAACGTCTTACAGTTTGACACTTGAATACAGACAGGACGGTCACAGCTGTTTGCTCTATGAGCGTCGTGTTATTACATTAATAATGATCCGCTTTGAAGAGAGAAGAACATGCTCCACACTATATGAACATCATAAATCTCGCAAAAAAAACAACACAATTTATTTTCTGTACCTTTCAACTTGTCTTTCTTCAGGGAAAAACACACAATTATGATTTACTTGGCAGGAGGATACAACTTTAATATCCGTTAGCTTAGCATTAAGACTGAAACTATGGAAAACAGCTAGCCTGGATCAGTCCAAAGGTTACAAAATACTCCTATCAACACCGTTGAAGCTAACTTATTAAAATGTTCTGTATAAAAAATTAAAACAGACACAAAGACGGTTTTATACTTTGGTTTCTGCTACATTCCGACAGAAGCAGGCTGGCTGTTTCCCCTCGTTTCAAGTATTTATGCTAAGCTGTAGCTTCTCTGCAAGGAAGCAAATTTCTCCAAAACCATGTTGAACTGTTCCTTTTCAATTATTATTTCTACTTTACCATAAGGCACGCATAACAAAAATAACAAAAACCTCCCCCAATCTTAAAATTAGAAGCCATATTATACAACGGTGTCTTGCCAAACATTGCTACTTCATCCATTCACACTGTTGTCACACTATATGCTTCTTACATCAATATGAAATATGGCAAATTATGAAAAGAAATCCCAGAACAGAATTTCTGATCAGTCATCTGGAATCACTGACTGTAAATATGTGATACGTGGCCACGGGATTGAAAGCATTGAATAGTGTTTAAAAATCACACATATTAGTTCAAAATAAAATGTAAGATAATTACAAGACGATGAAATGTGCAACAAGAATACATATATATATTATGTATACAGAACTAAATCCAAATGTCCTTTGCATAACAGCAGCAGGATAGTCGGACCGGCCAAAATGAGTCAGCCTTCATGAACGCAACTCTCCTTCAAGGACAAAGGGGACGGTTAGACGGGATACAATAAGAGCCATAAAGAGCTGCTGGCGATATCCGCCTGCAGGACAAGCTCTCAATAAAGCAATCCTTCAAACATGCACATCATATTCATCAAACATAAATATCGACAAACAGAGCCCTGAGTTCACTGAAGTCCTTCAGACAATGTGAATATTCACATTTTCTTTTCCCCGCAGCAGAGCCGTGGTCTCGACAAAGAGCTCGGCTCAGATAGAGACTCCTGTGCGAGTAGTGTCGCCTTTCAACGTCCCATAAGTGACCTTGTGGACACAGCAAGACAAATAATTCAAGCAAAAGGTGGCCATTGTTGAGCAGGAATCATGTTCTCACAGAGGTGCGAATAAGTGGGCCACCTGAAGAATTAGTCTCTGTGTGAGAAGGAGAGTACGCTGTTAGAGAACTGGAAGTATGACCTAGAAAAAACAACAAAAAAACAGACATATTTCAGCTTCGATCCTGCTAACTGCCTTCTCTATTCACAGTGCACTGCAACTAGAAACCGTTTCACATTCAGATATGGGATATTTTAATGTAACAGTACGTTGTAAAGTTGAAGAAAAAAAAATAGGACTCCCTTTCACACTTTTGGACGCTGTGTGCAGATAGTCTGCCTTTCTCCATAAAAAAGGGAAACCACTTGTTTGACTTAAAGATAGCTTGTGAGGTTTTCCCCCACTGTCGCACTTAAGAGGTTTACGGTTTTACCTGGGGGCCCCAGTTTTGTTTGTTTACAGGCACGTGCTTGAGGGCGCACCCAAGGCAACCAATACACATTCCTGCCGAAGGTTTCACATTATTCCCCTGATCATCAGGTGCTGGTAATGCACAAAGAAAAGCCGCAATGAGCCAGAAAAAGCAAACATGTAACAGACTCATACTTATAACGGGTGCATCCACAATACAACAAGTCTACAAGGGGCCTCAGTGGACTTCCAGGGAGTCATCTTGGGATGCAGACATGGTTAAACTTCCTACATTGCACCGGACAGTGTAGCATCACGGTATAATATTCCAACTCCTTAATCCCCTCACATCAAAGACCACTTTGCTATTCCCTCTTTATTTTCGTAGTACATCGCAACAAGCGATCACTAACAAGTTTGTGCAGTTAAGAGAGTTTGGTAAATCCCATTTTGAACATTTGTACAAGCGAGCTGGACAGAATATGTAAGAGATTTAGGATAAAGTACAAAAATGTGCTCGCATGAGGCCCATTTTCTCACCTTACCATCTATATTCCCACTTAAAAATCTGTCACACGGATGTTGTGATGTGCACTACAGTGTCCAGTCTCAGCAGGAGCATGTCCACCCTGCAGCGCTGGATCTCTTAGCTTTCTCACTTCCGAGTAAAATGATTTACGTTAGTTTGCCATTGGTGACGACCTCATGAATAGTTCTGCTGTTTGAGATGTTTTCTGTACGAGATATGGCGGACACACTACACATTAACAAATCACAAAATGGTCTACATAAAAGAAGATCAAACCCTAAAATCATTTTTCAGGCACCTTTGTAGAGGTAATTGGTGTTGACTCACTGTTCTCGAGTTTAACTGCACCATACTTTTTACATTTAAATCAAACATCCCTTTTATCGGCCATATTTCTATTTTCTACAAAGATGCATTACAAATTGTTGTGTAGTATGAAATGTCATTGAATAGTTAGTTGTAATCACACAAAAGTAAACTGTAAAATAACACCACAAGTCAAACACCTGCACGGGCTACATAGAGGACACAAAGGTAATTTCAACCTGGACAGGGAGTTTAGATTTTAAAAAGTTAAATACTGGAATGTTCAAGTTCAGTATTTTTAAAATAAGAGAATGAAAAAGACGATCTTGTGTTTCTTGTGTCTAAATGCTTTGACAGCTTTGGACAGTGTATTTTATTCATGCATGGAGCGTGGCTTTTTTTGTTGTCGTTGTGGCATGACCAAAAAGTTGACCACTTATTAAGGCTTTCATTTTGGGTCATTAAGTTTACAGAAACTAAAATAATTAAATTGAATATGATACTTCTAAATCCAAACTAGAGCTCAAGGTGAATCTGGCTGACGCTGAGGCTACAGCCCTGAACCTGAATAGAGACATTCAATCACCAAAAGTATTTCATGCAGAAAAAAAAGAATGTAATAAATTGATTTTACTGCACCATCTGGCAAAACCAAATTCTTAATAACCTTCAAATTCAGACTCATTGTCTTATCTGAAATAAAAGTGGATGCTAAAAGTCGGAACAGAATTTATCAGGAAGTCAAACTGGTGTTGTGTTATTTCTGATGAAAACAAACTCGGGTTTATGCTGCGAGATAAGTTCTATGAGGGCCGCTGTTGCCATACATGCATGAAGGACTTCCCTTGTTATAACAGCCGAGTTATGGAAAACAAAACATGCACATTATTCAAAGCCACTAATCAAACAACCGGAAACAAAATAAGTGAATGACACTATATATGTTACATCCAACTTTCATTAAAAACAGATTGAGGTATATGAATGTAGCAGTATACTGTGTTTGTAAAAACATAATAAAGACAGTTTCTTACCTCCATTGGTCCTCCACATCTCTCTGGCACACTTGTCCGAGGAGGTCAGTTCAGATATTTGGATGTTTGGATTTGATTTGTAATCATCTTTAGCAGACAGAGTAAAAGAGAGTGATGGTCACTTGATGACAGAAAATCATATGAATGGCGTTTCAGAGACAATGCTGATATTCTTTTGATGTGAAAAAACTATCACTCACTGTTGTTGCTAAGTGAAAAGGAATCTCCCTCCCTCATCGTCTCGTTCCCGCTGTCCGACAGCGTCCTCTCTATCCTGGAGGTGTGTGGCCTCCTCTTGGTGCTCTTCCGAGTGCTGATGCGGATGATGCCGCGCACAAGTCGACACTCCGCCTCCTGCTCCCCCATTTTGTGCTCCTCTGCCAGCGAGTTGATGAGGTGGTTGATGGCCTTGCTCTTCTTCAGAAACACGGAGTCTGAGGTGCACCTGGCCAACTCTTCGATCTGATACTCAGAGTAGAGCTCCAGCAACTTCTTAGTAATCAGAGAGTCCACGTCCTCCTCGCCATCTTCCCAGTCATAGAACCCCATGGACTCGTGCAGAGACGGATGGCTGGGCTGTGTTTGACCACCAGGCGGAGGCCCATATGTTGGAGATTCAGTTTTAACTTCCAAATACTCTCTCGGACTGTCAACTTTCACTCCAGCGATGCGGACGTCCCCTAGCCAGTCTGTGCCGTCCTCCTCTTTGTTGCCTTCTGGTTTCACAGATTGGAGGCTCACCTTCTCTGGTTCGTCGTGGGAGCTCTCGTTTGGCGCCAGGCACGGAGCGAGGATGGAACGCTGGCAGACCCGGTACAGGCCGCAGGTGAGCACGCTGCACACAAAGGTCCTGCAGCCCCTTTGAGGAGAGCAGGGATTGCAGGTTTGTGTCACGGAGGACGGGTCCGCTGAGCCAGGAATGAAGCCAATGGTCTCAGACTCCTTCTCATTGGCATCTTTCAGGTGAGCTTTGTGGACTAACTTTGGCTCTGGGGTAGGGAGCCTGTCTTCCACAGGGTCAACGCAGCGCTCCTCATAGGACGACCTCTGGCTGCTGCTGCGGCTCGTTCCATGCCTATAGCTGCCAGGCCGTGAGCTGTGCCTCAGACTGCCAACGTAGCCGGTAGACATGACTCACTGCCCCCAGAATCTGTACAAGCATGAGAGAAAATTAGTAAAACTGGAGGTGTAACTTCGTGCTGCGACAGTGGAGGAAATCGCATCACTAAACAAGTTATCAAAGCTCGCAAAACCTAAAATCACTAGAGACGACCTGAGGGCATCTCTCTTCAAAACAAATGTGAAACTACTATCCCCAGGTGGCAGGTACAGTGACCCGACTGGTTCTCTGGATGATGTGTGAGCACGCAGTCACAGTAAATTACGATTAGTCACTGCATGATGTCAGGGGGATTTCTAAAAATGAACTACATTGTTACATT
Source organism: Taurulus bubalis (assembly GCF_910589615.1). Taxonomy (NCBI): domain Eukaryota; kingdom Metazoa; phylum Chordata; class Actinopteri; order Perciformes; family Cottidae; genus Taurulus; species Taurulus bubalis. The sequence goes on from NC_136604.1 coordinate 16,802,388, forward strand.
GCAACTGTCAAGAGAAGAAGAACTGTAACTATGATGTGAAAAGGTTAAAAATAAGTCCATATATACACAATCGAACTGCTTAGTGTAAACCCATATCCCGTGTTTACACTGTACTGAATAAACACAGCTACACCAAGTTCAATTTAAAATGTTTTAATGCCACCCTTGCTTGTTTGATGACAGCCTCTATTGCAGCAGACCTATATTAAAACATGTTTTATAGGTAAGCATGTATCTGTTTTGACGGTTGCGTGGATGACGAATTAAAGAAAAGGTCTTATTGAGTCTGACTATATCTTTGCTTATGCTTTACAGTGTGTACATATTTATTGACAACATAAAGAGCTTTAAATTGTCATATTTTCAAATAGTGTTTGGAGTTCCGTGAAGCGTTAAAACCAATGTTTACAGCGTGTAGGTTAGTTATTAGCCGAAAGCTAATGAACGAACAAAATGAAAATAATGTTGCAGTTTTTTTTCTTCTCCACAATAGTTTTCACTCATTTGCGTCACCGTTTGACACACATTTAGCCACACGCCTTTTCATGTAACATTACATGAATTATTTTCGCTTTTCATGGCGACCCTTTCCTCCATTAGAGGACTTAGTTGCTCACTAAATATTTCGCCTACTCACAGTTTACACGCTGGGTCCACCGACTGACTTCCGAACTACTGTCGTCTTCACCACCTCACATGAAACATGTCTGTTTGAAACCCACTTTTAACGTCCCGTGTTTCAACTCTGCTCAAAAAAAGGGTCCGTTTCTGTCGAGTTGTCTACCTGCTCCGCGTACCTGAGCGTCAAGGTGCAGGAAAAGCAACAGGTAGCCAGAACAGGGGTGTCGGACTTCCGGTTATGGCTTCAGAAATAAAAACGCAAGTAAAAATGCTGCTGTAATTTTCCAATGATGTATTTGGCGTCACGTAGCAATTATCAGAGAAGGTCGACATTTTAACTTCAAACAATATTTGCATAATAATACCCCCCACCCACATACACACACACACACAAGCTTAAAACACCAGTCAACATTTACATACTTTTATTTTGACATGATCTCCGCGCCAAGTTCTGATAAGGACAGTGTATCGTGCACGCGCACGGCAAAAGTGAAAGCTACTTTGACATTGTAAATTTATGAAACCATTTTTTATGACATACTATACTATGACAGCTTTTATGACTTATACCTTTGTATAATGCTTTACAACCATAATCACAACATGACGTATTATTATATTACGACATGTTGAAGTAACTGAATGATGGATATTTATGTAATTATTCCTCCCCCCCCCCCCCACAATACTAAATTGACTGAAATTAGTCAATGCTACTATACTTTAAGCAAGCCATGAACATATATATTAACCAGGTTGAAAAATATCTGCCACCTCAGAAATGCCATTACTTCACTTCAAGCCCCCAACTGCTTAGAATCATGTGTGATATGTAGTGTAATATAACAGTGATTATGATGCACTATTAAAATCAGTGGTGGCTGGTGGCAATTGTTTTTGGTCAGGGCCAAAAACAGGGCCATCTAATCAATTTCAGCAAAGATCCCCGTATGATTCAATGCTATTATGTTGTATATATATATATATATATATATATATATATATATATATATATATATATATATATATATATATATATACAGTGGTGGGGTGCGAGGCCAGCAGAGAAGAAGGCTTTGCAGGCCCTTACGGCCCGTCACTGTATCACATGCTGTGATACATCGATACAGTGATACACAGTGATACATATATATTTGATCTTTTATCTTGTGTGTTTGTATTTCAAGTGGTAAGGCGCTACTGATGACGACAAAAAAATGTCCCCTTGGGGATTAATAAAGTATATATTCATTCATACACAGTGATACAGTGGTGGTGAAACAGTGATACAAAGAGATACAGTGATACAGTGATACACAGTGATACAGTGGCGGGCCACTGTATCACATGCTGGATCGGTCTGCGTCGATTTAAAAAGCCTGCATGGAAAGCAAAATACGGCTTTAGCACGACTGCATCCAGCAGCTAGCTTAGCCAAACCGTCCCGGTGTAGCCGTCTCTACAGAAGCTGCTTGACTTTTACACTAGTCTGTTGTCTTATGGTGAGGTCCGGGTGATCTGGGACCAGTTGTTTTGCCTGTAGTTTCTCCGCCAAAGTTCTTCTCTCAAACGGTTGTTAGAGGAGAGATTTTTACTGAGTTCGGGTTTGGTCTTCTTTGAAGAGCAGTGCTCGCACTCGCCATGTTGTTAAATGGCGCCTCTAGGGATTAGCCCTGATGAGAACGGGAGACTGGAACGCGCACCCTGGGGCCAAATGAGAATGGCCCCACGGTGAATTTTTTTCCGGGCGCTCATTGAATAAATTGTCTGTCACTCATTTATATCTTTAATCAGTGATTGGCTAAACTGCTTATTAGACCCGTCTTTCTTGGGCCAAATGGATCTGGCCGCAGCACGTGCACGGGCGGAGAGGACAAGCAGGAAAAGCATATATTTTGCGCAGATATCCTATTTTGCAAAAATTACTCTGTATATTCCATATCTCAAAAACACAAATATTGACAATTTGTACAATTTATTGATACTATTATAACTATTATAATTAATAATATTATATATATTGGGCCAGGCCCCATGGCCCGCTGTTGGCTGGCCGCCACTGCACATCATCTATGCAGCTCTGTACTTTAGCTAGCTTGTTGTATTCAGAGGGTTTAATGGACAGATATAACTGTGTATCGTCTGCATAACATTGAAATGAAATGTTATGGTGCTGAATGATATGACCTAAAGAAGGAAGCATATACAGAGAGAAAAGAAGTGGTCCAAGAAAAGGTCCTTGAGGTATACCACATGGTGCTGTGCAGTTGAGGAGATGAATGAATCAATTGAGACATACAATGAGTAGTAGGAGTGCGCCTGTGGAGCGGGCCTGCGTGCGCAACCGGGGGACATTGATGAGCTGTGCGACTCACTTAAAAGTTGAGAATATTTTAACATAGTTTACGATAATGAGGCAGCTCCTGGAGTAACTGGTTAGAAATCTGGAACTTGTAAAAAACAGAAATGCAAATGATTGCTGGATATTGTGTTCAGATTTGTATTTTTTAAAAAGTGACTTCATTTAGTTTATATATTATTTCATTTAAATTATGGAGAGGCATTACTGTATATATTTTCTTTCACAGTTTTGATTTACTGTAACATATATTTGAATTTCTAAAGAAACAAATATGTGTTGGATGTTTTAACAGATTAAAATATGGTTGAATCCCCCTCAACTTGATCAGACTTTGGTCTTGAGTCTTAAGGGTGTGAAACCAATTACAGGCTGATTAGTGGATGATTAGACTCAGGTGTGCAGTCCTGCTTTGATGAGTCTGATTGTCTGAATATAAAGTAGGAAATGCTTCACTCCTCTCATCATTGTGCTGCCTAGTGGGTCAGACAGGAGAACAGTTTGCAGTCTGAACCAGTTTGCTGGTTTTTCTGCGCTATGAAGCCCTTGTGTTTTTCGGTTCTCCTCTTGGTTGGACTCTGTTTCAGGTCATATTTAGCTTTTCCTCCCCATGATAATGCTCAATATGCTTCAATTCAAAGTCCTCCTATCACAGGAAGCTCCCAACACAACCGGCAAGGAAAGGCTCCAGCCGAGGAACAAGAGCAGGTGAATACTGTCAGAGTGACCTGTCATCCAGACTCATTGGAGATTATTATCAAAGCTGACATGTTTGAAGTTGGAGCTCCTGTTAATAGCGATGAATTGCGCCTTGGAGTGGAGCACAATGATTACTGTAGAGCTACAACGTCTTCAGGAGATGAGTACAGAATCCTTGTTGGACTCGTGGACTGCGGCACCAAACAAAGGGTAATGATTAATATATTTAAATTAATTGATTACACACTATACTAGTTTTTAAACTAATTTACTCCCCACAGATGACTGAAGATACTCTGGTCTATACAAACCTGCTTGTATACTCGCCTGTGGCCTTTCCAGATGGGGTGGTTCGAATGGATGATGCTGTAATTCCAATTGCGTGTCAATATGAAAGGTTTGTATTTTAAAGCTCATCTCTTTAAAGTGGTCGAGACACTTTATTTTTTTTAAATGATTTTTGTTTTTTCTTAGGAAGTTCAGTTTGTCCAGTTCTTCACTCATGCCCACCTGGATCCCCTTCAAGTCTTCACAAGCTGCAGTGGCACCTTTGGAGTTTGACTTGGAAATTATGACTAGTAAGTTTCGTTCATTTCTCATGTTTTGACTTGTATGATGTCACTATATTTGATATATTTTGTATTTATTTCCGTGCAGATGACTGGAAAAGAAGAAGCTCTAATGTATTTTATCTCGGCGAGCCCATCGTCATCGAAGCCTCAGTCAGAGTTGGACATCACACGGGGCTCCGAGTGTTTGTGAGCAGCTGTGTGGCCACACTTTACCCAGACGTGTACTCTGAGCCAAGATACGTCTTTGTTGAAAATGGGTAAGCACAGTGAAGATTGCTGCACTGTGTTCAGCCCTTTATGGCTCCAGAGAACACTGAAGTCTTATCAATTGCTAGTAGTCAGTTGGGTCTGAAGATTACAAATTAGAAGATAAATGCTTGCATTGAAGGGAAGATTAGCCACTAGTGGCACAACTAACTCTACTTCCCTCTTCACAGGTGCTTGGTGGACTCTGAGCTTCCAGGTTCTAGGTCTCACTTCTTATCCAGGACACGGGACGACAAGCTCCACTTTACCATTGATGCCTTTAAATTTTATAATGAGGACAGTGGAGAAGTGAGGCTCTACTTTAACTGGCTCAAGTCATTATTTCACATGTAGATTGTCTTCCTGCACTTACTTTTTTCTTCTCACAGTTCTACATCACATGTCACCTGAATGCTGTACTAGCAAATGATGCAGAAGCACCAAATAAGGCATGCAGTTTTGTAAATGAAAGGTAAGTGAGATCCAGCCTGAAATGTGTCATTGTAAAAAGAGGATGCTTGAATATTTTATTTATTTTCAGATGGAGATCAGCTGATGGTAATGACTATTTATGTAGCTATTGTCAAAGTCACGATAAGCCCAGCAGCCCTGGAAAGTTTGGTCCTCGTGGGTTTGGGAAGCCAGATGAACCTGAACAGTTTCGGAGTGGACTGGGAACCAATACAGGTTGGTTTCTTTATAGAAATGTGTATGATGGGAAATTGCAATGTCTGTCAGGCTTCACACATAGTTTTGGGCCTTTCATTCTTCAGCGTGGGAACAGGAGGCAAAAGTGGGTCCGATGATTGTCTTGCCAGCCAAGGTGAACAGTGAGCCAATACCTGTGGAGGAGCTTCCTCCTGGTCTGAATAAAATCAGCAGACCTTCACTGTCTGGCAGCCAGTGGAGAAGTGGAATAAACAACACAGTTGGTAAGTTGATCTCCATATCTTCTGCTTTTATTTTTTTGGGCCCATATGTTTACGCCCGTTCTGATCTGCAAAGAAAGATCTTAACTTGTGTCCCTTCTAGATGAAGCGGGACTCCTTCTTGGGTCACAATCTACACCAGAAGAGGTGATGGTTCAGACTTTAGATTCTGAGCAGAATCAAGATGAATATAGTGGAGCTGGTATAGAAGGTAAAATATGGAAAGACAAATGTGTATTTATATTTTTAAATCCCATAGAAATTAAAACCTGCTCTTATTACAGATGGAGATTCGGCGAAAGTCTCTGTCCTTCTAGAAGAGGAATCTCCTGAGGTAGACTTGGAATCTAAGGGAGCGGTGCTGGACGAAAACACCATGCCAACCCTCGACGATGTCATCCCAACCGTGCAGTTTACTGTGGATGTGACCCAAATGTCAAATGCAACCGAAAATGCCCTTTCAGATATAAATGACCCCAACATGTAATAAACCATTGTTTTATATTGAGTATGTTTTGTGTGCTGTTGATGCAACGTTTTCTGCGATGCAAAGATAACCTTGTTAAGAGGACCAGTGTGAAGGCTTGATGTAAGTAATGTATTACAACGACATTTCGCCTACAGTTTACATGCTGCGTCCACCGACTGACTTCCGAACTACCGTCGTCTTCACCACCTCACATGAAACATGTCTGTTTGAAACCCATTTTTAACGTCCCGTGTTTCAACTCCGTTCAAAAAAAGTGTCCGTTTCTGTCGCGTTGTCTACCTGAGCGTCAAGGTGCAGGAAAAGCAACAGGTAGTGGGGGCGGGAGGGACTTCCGGTCATGGCTTCAGAAATAAAAACGCATGTAAAATTGCTGCTATAATTTTCCAATGATGTATTTGGCGTCACGTAGCAATTATCAGAGGTCGACATTTTAACTTCAAACAATATTTGCATAACAATACCCCCCACACACACACACGCTCAAAAGTCAACATTTACACACTTATTTTGACATCTCTGTGCCAAGTTCTGATAAGGACAGTGTATCGTGCACGGCAGAAGTGAAAGCTACTTTGACAGTCATAAAAAATGGTTTCATAAATTTACATTCTAGACTATGACAGCGTTTATGACTTTTTGTATAATGCTTTACAACCATAATCACAACATGACGTATTGCTATATTACGACATTTTGTAACTGAATGATGGACATTTATGTAATTACCCCCCCCCCACAATACTAAATTGGCTGAAATTAGTCAATGTTACTATACTTTAAGCAAACCATGAACATATATTAACCAGGTTGAATAGTATCTGCCACCTCAGAAATGCCATTACTTCACTTCAAGCCCCCAACTGCTTAGAATCATGTGTGATGTGTAGTATAACAGTGATTATGATGCATTATTAAAATCAGTGGTGGCAAAAAAATTTTGTAGGGCCATCTAATCAATTTCAGCAAAGATCCCTGTATGATTCAATGCTATTATTTTGTGTGTATATATATATATATATATATATATATATATATATATATATATATATATACAGTAGTGGGGTGCGAGGCCAGCAGAGAAGGCTTTGCAGGCCCTTACGGCCCGCCACTATCACATGCTGTGATACATCGATACAGTGATACACAGTGATACAGTGGCGGGCCACTGTATCACATGCTGGATCGGTCTGCGTTGATTTAAAAAGCCTGCATGGAAAGCAAAATACGGCGTTAGCACGACTGCATCCAGCAGCTAGCTTAGCCAAACCGTCCCGGTGTAGCCGTCTCTACAGAAGCTGCTTGACTTTTACACTAGTCTGTTGACTTATGGTGAGGTCCGGGTGATCTGGGACCAGTTGTTTTGCCTGTAGTTTCTCCGCCAAAGTTCTTCTCTCAAACGGGTGTTAGAGGAGAGATTTTTACTGAGTTCGGGTTTGGTCTTCTTTGAAGAGCAGTGCTCGCACTCGCCATGTTGTTAAATGGCGCCTCTAGGGATTAGCCCTGATGAGAACGGGAGACTGGAACACGCACCCTGTGGCCAAATGAGAATGGCCCCACGGTGAATTTTTTTCCAGGCGCTCATTGAATAAATTGTCTGTCACTCATTTATATCTTTAATCAGTGATTGGCTAAACTGCTTATTAGACCCGTCTGTCTTTGGCCAAATGGATCTGGCCGCAGCACGTGCACGGGCGGAGAGGACAAGCAGGAAAAGCATATATTTTGCGCAGGTATCCTATTTTGCAAACATTACTCTGTATATTCCATATCTCAAAAACACAAATATTGACAATTTGTACAATTTATTGATACTATTATAACTATTATAATTAATAATATTATATATATTGGGCCAGGCCCCATGGCCCGCTATTGGCTGGCCGCCACTGCACATCATCTATGCAGCTCTGTACTTTAGCTAGCTTGTTGTATTCAGAGGGTTTAATGGACAGATATAACTGTGTATCGTCTGCATAACATTGAAATGAGATGTTATGGTGCTGAATGATATGACCTAAAGAAGGAAGCATGTACAGAGAGAAAAGAAGTGGTCCAAGAAAAGGTCCTTGAGGTATACCACATGGTGCTGTGCAGTTGAGGAGATGAATGAATCAATTGAGACATACAAGGAGTAGAACCACTCCAGAGCAATTCCTCCAATCCAACAAAACATAAATAAATAATAAATAGACAAAATTGTGCAAAACGTCAATTCTACAATACGACGGCTGAATACACCCTTAGAGGCCGATCACACCAGACGTGACTCTTAAAAGTGCAGCCGCTTCAAAAACGCTTTGGGAAAAACGCGCCGGGCAAAACAGCCCGGTGCGCCTGTGGAGCGGGCCTGCGTGCGCAACCGGGGGACATTGATGAGCTGTGCGACTTTGCGCATTGCGCTTAAAAGTTGAGAATATTTTAACTTTCATGCGCGCCTAAAAAACGCGAGAAAAACATGAAGCGCGGCATTTAAAAGGGGCCGGCCGTACCGTAGGAAAACATAGTTTTGCTAGCGACGCGTTTTTCAGATTCGCGTCTGGTGTGATCGGCCCCTGAGGCAACTACCCAGAACAGGCAGAAAAACTAACATAGTTTACGATAATGAGGCAGCCCTTGGAGGAACTGGTTAGAAATGTGGAACTTGTAAAAACCAGAAATGCAAATGATTGCTGGATATTGTGTTCAGATTTGTATCTTTTAAAAAGTGACTTCATTTAGTTTATATATTTTTTCATTTAAAATATGGAGAGGCAATACATTTTTTGTCTTTATGTTTGAACTGCATTTCTGTATAGATTTTCTTTCACAGTTTTGATTTACTGTAACATATATTTGAATTTCTAAAGAAACAAATATGTGTGAGATGTTTTAACAGATTAAAATATGTTTGAATCCCCCTCAACTTGATCAGACTTTGGTCTTGAGTCTTAAGGGTGTGAAACCAATTACAGGCTGATTAGTGGATGATTAGACTCAGGTGTGCAGTCCTGCTTTGATGAGTCTGATTGTCTGAATATAAAGTAGGAAATGCTTCACTCCTCTCATCATTGTGCTGCCTAGTGGGTCAGACAGGAGAACAGTTTGCAGTCTGAACCAGTTTGCTGGTTTTTCTGCACTATGAAGCCCTTGTGTTTTTCGGTTCTCCTCTTGGTTGGACTGTGTTTCAGGTCATATTTAGCTTTTCCTCCCCATGATAATGCTCAATATGCTTCAATTCAAAGTCCTCCTATCACAGAGAGCTCCCAACACACCCGGCAAGGAAAGGCTCCAGCCGAGGAACAAGAGCAGGTGAATACTGTCAGAGTGACCTGTCATCCAGACTCATTGGAGATTATTATCAAAGCTGACATGTTTGAAGTTGGAGCTCCTGTTAATAGCGATGAATTGCGCCTTGGAGTGGAGCACAATGATTACTGTAGAGCTACAACGTCTTCAGGAGATGAGTACAGAATCCTTGTTGGACTCGTGGACTGCGGCACCAAACAAAGGGTAATGATTAATATATTTAAATTAATTGATTACACACTATACTAGTTTTTAAACTAATTTACTCCCCACAGATGACTGAAGATACTCTGGTCTATACAAACCTGCTTGTATACTCGCCTGTGGCCTCTCCAGATGGGGTGGTTCGAATGGATGATGCTGTAATTCCAATTGCGTGTCAATATGCAAGGTTTGTATTTTAAAGCTCATCTCTTTAAAGTGGTCGAGACACTTTATTTTTTAAATGATTTTTTTCCTTTTTCTTAGGAAGTTCAGTTTGTCCAGTTCTTCACTCATGCCCACCTGGATCCCCTTCAAGTCTTCACAAGCTGCAGTGGCACCTTTGGAGTTTGACTTGGAAATTATGACTAGTAAGTTTCGTTCATTTCTCATGTTTTGACTTGTATGATGTCACTATATTTGATATATTTTGTATTTATTTCCGTGCAGATGACTGGAAAAGAAGAAGCTCTAATGTGTTTTATCTCGGCGAGCCCATCGTCATCGAAGCCTCAGTCAGAGTTGGACATCACACGGGGCTCCGAGTGTTTGTGAGCAGCTGTGTGGCCACACTTTACCCAGACGTGTACTCTGAGCCAAGATACGTCTTTGTTGAAAATGGGTAAGCACAGTGAAGATTGCTGCATTGTGTTCAGCCTTTGATGGCTCCAGAGAACACTGAAGTCTTATCAATTGCTAGTAGTCAGTTGGGTCTGAAGATTACAAATTAGAAGATAAATGCTTGCATTGAAGGGACGATTAGCCACTAGTGGCACAACTGACTCCACTTCCCTCTTCACAGGTGCTTGGTGGACTCTGAGCTTCCAGGTTCTAGGTCTCACTTCTTATCCAGGACACAGGACGACAAGCTCCACTTTACCATTGATGCCTTTAAATTTTATAATGAGGACAGTGGAGAAGTGAGGCTCTACTTTAACTGGCTCAAGTCATTATTTCACATGTAGATTGTCTTCCTGCACTTACTTTTTTCTTCTCACAGTTCTACATCACATGTCACCTGAATGCTGTACTAGCAAATGATGCAGAAGCACCAAATAAGGCATGCAGTTTTGTAAATGAAAGGTAAGTGAGCTCCACCATGAAATGTGTCATAGTAAAATGAGGGTGCTTGAATATTTTATTTCTCTTCAGATGGAGATCAGCTGATGGTAATGACTATTTATGTAGCTATTGTCAAAGTCACGATAAGCCCAGCAGCCCTGGAAAGTTTGGTCCTCGTGGGTTTGGGAAGCCAGATGAACCTGAACAGTTTCGGAGTGGACTGGGAACCAATACAGGTTGGTTTCTTTATAGAAACGTGTATGATGGGAAATTGCAATGTCTGTCAGGCTTCACACATAGTTTTGGGCCTTTCATTCTTCAGCGTGGGAACAGGAGGCAAAAGTGGGTCCGATGATTGTCTTGCCAGCCAAGGTGAACAGTGAGCCAATACCTGTGGAGGAGCTTCCTCCTGGTCTGAATAAAATCAGCAGACCTTCACTGTCTGGCAGCCAGTGGAGAAGTGGAATAAACAACACAGTTGGTAAGTTGATCTCCATATCTTATGCTTTTATTTTTTTGGGCCCATATGTTTACGCCCGTTCTGATCTGCAAAGAAAGATCTTAACTTGTGTCCCTTCTAGGTGAAGCGGGACTCCTTCTTGGGTCACAATCTACACCAGAAGAGGTGATGGTTCAGACTTTAGATTCTGAGCAGAATCAAGATGAATATAGTGGAGCTGGTATAGAAGGTAAAATATGGAAAGACAAATGTGTATTTATATTTTTAAATCCCATAGAAATTAAAACCTGCTCTTATTACAGATGGAGATTCTGCGAAACTCTCTGTCCTTCTAGAAGAGGAATCTCCTGAGGTAGACTTGGACTCTAAGGGAGCGGTGCTGGACGAAAACACCATGCCAACCCTCGACGATGTCATCCCAACTGTGCAGTTTACTGTGGATGTGACCCAAATGTCAAATGCAACCGAAAATGCCCTTTCAGATATAAATGACCCCAACATGTAATAAACAATTGTTTTATATTGAGTATGTTTTGTGTGCTGTTGATGCAACGTTTTCTGCAATGCAAAGATAACCTTGTTAAGAGGACCAGTGTGAAGGCTTGATATATGTAATGTATTACAACGATCTTTCGCCTACAGTTTACATGTTGCGTCCACCGACTGACTTCCGAACTACCGTCGTCTTCACCACCTCACATGAAACATGTCTGTTTGAAACCCATTTTTAACGTCCCGTGTTTAACTCCGTTCAAAAAAAGTGTCCGTTTCTGTCGCGTTGTCTTCCTGAGCGTCAAGGTGCAGGAAAAGCAACAGGTAGTGGGGGCGGGAGGGACTTCCGGTCAAGGCTTCAGAAATAAAAACGCATGTAAAATTGCTGCTATAATTTTCCAATGATGTATTTGGCGTCACATAGCAATTATCAGAGGTCGACATTTTAACTTCAAACAATATTTGCATAACAATACCCCCCCACCCACATACACACACGCTCAAAAGTCAACATTTACACACTTATTTTGACATCTGTGCCAAGTTCTGATAAGGACAGTGTATCGTGCACGGCAAAAGTGAAAGCTACTTTGACATTGTAAATTTATGAAACCATTTTTTATGACATTCTATACTATGACAGCTTTTATGACTTTGTATAATGCTTTACAACCATAATCACAACATGACGTATTGCTATATTACGACATGTTGAAGTAACTGAATGATGGACATTTATGTAATTACCCCCCCCCCCCCCCCCCCACAATACTAAATTGGCTGAAATTAGTCAATGTTACTATACTTTAAGCAAGCCATGAACATATATTAACCAGGTTGAATAATATCTGCCACCTCAGAAATGCCATTACTTCACTTCAAGCCCCCAACTGCTTAGAATCATGTGTGATATGTGTAGTATAACAGTGATTATGATGCATTATTAAAATCAGTGGTGGCAAAAAAAATTTGTAGGGCCATCTAATCAATTTCAGCAAAGATCCCTGTATGATTCAATGCTATTATTTTGTGTGTGTATATATATATATATATATATATACAGTGGTGGGGTGCGAGGCCAGCAGAGAAGGCTTTGCAGGCCCTTACGGCCCGCCACTATCACATGCTGTGATACATCGATACGGTGGCGAGCCACTGTATCACATGCTGGATCGGTCTGCGTTGATTTAAAAAGCCTGCATGGAAAGCAAAATACGGCGTTAGCACGACTGCATCCAGCAGCTAGCTTAGCTAAACCGTCCCGGTGTAGCCGTCTCTACAGAAGCTGCTTGACTTTTACACTAGTCTGTTGACTTATGGTGAGGTCCGGGTGATCTGGGACCAGTTGTTTTGCCTGTAGTTTCTCCGCCAAAGTTCTTCTCTCAAACGGGTGTTAGTGGAGAGATTTTTACTGAGTTCGGGTTTGGTCTTCGTTGAAGAGCAGTGCTCGCACTCGCCATGTTGTTAAATGGCGCCTCTAGGGATTAGCCCTGATGAGAACGGGAGACTGGAACACGCACCCTGGGGCCAAATGAGAATGGCCCCACGGTGAATTTTTTTCCGGGCGCTCATTGAATAAATTGTATGTCACTCATTTATATCTTTAATCAGTGATTGGCTAAACTGCTTATTAGACCCGTCTGTCTTTGGCCAAATGGATCTGGCCGCAGCACGTGCACGGGCGGAGAGGACAAGCAGGAAAAGCATATATTTTGCGCAGATATCCTATTTTGCAAACATTACTCTGTATATTCCATATCTCAAAAACACAAATATTGACAATTTGTACAATTTATTGATACTATTATAACTATTATAATTAATAATATTATATATATATTGGGCCAGGCCCCATGGCCCGCTATTGGCCGGCCGCCGCTGCACATCATCTATGCAGCTCTGTACTTTAGCTAGCTTGTTGTATTCAGAGGGTTTAATGGACAGATATAACTGTGTATCGTCTGCATAACATTGAAATGAGATGTTATGGTGCTGAATGATATGACCTAAAGAAGGAAGCATATACAGAGAGAAAAGAAGTGGTCCAAGAAAAGGTCCTTGAGGTATACCACATGGTGCTGTGCAGTTGAGGAGATGAATGAATCAATTGAGACATACAAGGAGTAGAACCACTCCAGAGCAATTCCTCCAATCCAACAAAACATAAATAAATAATAAATAGACAAAATTGTGCAAAACGTCAATTCTACAATACGACGGCTGAATACACCCTTAGAGGCCGATCACACCAGACGTGACTCTTAAAAGTGCAGCCGCTTCAAAAACGCTTTGGGAAAAACGCGCCGGGCAAAACAGCCCGGTGCGCCTGTGGAGCGGGCCTGCGTGCGCAACCGGGGGACATTGATGAGCTGTGCGACTTCGCGCATTGCGCTTAAAAGTTGAGAATATTTTAACTTTCATGCGCGCCTAAAAAACGCGAGAAAAACATGAAGCGCGGCATTTAAAAGGCGCCGGCCGTACCATAGGAAAACATAGTTTTGCTAGCGACGCGTTTTTGAGATTCGCGTCTGGTGTGATCGGCCCCTGAGGCAACTACCCAGAACAGGCAGAAAAACTAACATAGTTTACGATAATGAGGCAGCCCTTGGAGGAACTGGTTAGAAATGTGGAACTTGTAAAAACCAGAAATGCAAATGATTGCTGGATATTGTGTTCAGATTTGTATCTTTTAAAAAGTGACTTCATTTAGTTTATATATTTTTTCATTTAAAATATGGAGAGGCAATACATTTTTTGTCTTTATGTTTGAACTGCATTTCTGTATAGATTTTCTTTCACAGTTTTGATTTACTGTAACATATATTTGAATTTCTAAAGAAACAAATATGTGTGAGATGTTTTAACAGATTAAAATATGTTTGAATCCCCCTCAACTTGATCAGACTTTGGTCTTGAGTCTTAAGGGTGTGAAACCAATTACAGGCTGATTAGTGGATGATTAGACTCAGGTGTGCAGTCCTGCTTTGATGAGTCTGATTGTCTGAATATAAAGTAGGAAATGCTTCACTCCTCTCATCGTTGTGCTGCCTAGTGGGTCAGACAGGAGAACAGTTTGCAGTCTGAACCAGTTTGCTGGTTTTTCTGCGCTATGAAGCCCTTGTGTTTTTCGGTTCTCCTCTTGGTTGGACTGTGTTTCAGGTCATATTTAGCTTTTCCTCCCCATGATAATGCTCAATATGCTTCAATTCAAAGTCCTCCTATCACAGGGAGCTCCCAACACACCCGGCAAGGAAAGGCTCCAGCCGAGGAACAAGAGCAGGTGAATACTGTCAGAGTGACCTGTCATCCAGACTCATTGGAGATTATTATCAAAGCTGACATGTTTGAAGTTGGAGCTCCTGTTAATAGCGATGAATTGCGCCTTGGAGTGGAGCACAATGATTACTGTAGAGCTACAACGTCTTCAGGAGATGAGTACAGAATCCTTGTTGGACTCGTGGACTGCGGCACCAAACAAAGGGTAATGATTAATATATTTAAATTAATTGATTACACACTATACTAGTTTTTACACTAATTTACTCCCCACAGATGACTGAAGATACTCTGGTCTATACAAACCTGCTTGTATACTCGCCTGTGGCCTCTCCGGATGGGGTGGTTCGAATGGATGATGCTGTAATTCCAATTGCGTGTCAATATGAAAGGTTTGTATTTTAAAGCTCATCTCTTTTAAAGTGGTTGAGACACTTTATTTTTTAAATGATTTTTTTTTTCCTTTGTCTTAGGAAGTTCAGTTTGTCCAGTTCTTCACTCATGCCCACCTGGATCCCCTTCAAGTCTTCACAAGCTGCAGTGGCACCTTTGGAGTTTGACTTGGAAATTATGACTAGTAAGTTTCGTTCATTTCTCATGTTTTGACTTGTATGATGTCACTATATTTGATATATTTTGTATTTATTTCCGTGCAGATGACTGGAAAAGAAGAAGCTCTAATGTGTTTTATCTCGGCGAGCCCATCATCATAGAAGCCTCAGTCAGAGTTGGACATCACACAGGGCTCCGAGTGTTTGTGAGCAGCTGTGTGGCCACACTTTACCCAGACGTGTACTCTGAGCCAAGATACGTCTTTGTTGAAAATGGGTAAGCACAGTGAAGATTGCTGCACTGTGTTCAGCCCTTTATGGCTCCAGAGAACACTGAAGTCTTATCAATTGCTAGTAGTCAGTTGGGTCTAAGGATTACAAATTGGAAGATAAATGCTTGCATTGAGGGGACGATTCGCCACTAGTGGCACAACTGACTCCACTTCCCTCTTCACAGGTGCTTGGTGGACTCTGAGCTTCCAGGTTCTAGGTCTCACTTCTTATCCAGGACACGGGACGACAAGCTCCACTTTACCATTGATGCCTTTAAATTTTATAATGAGGACAGTGGAGAAGTGAGGCTCTACTTTAACTGGCTCAAGTCATTATTTCACATGTAGATTGTCTTCCTGCACTTACTTTTTTCTTCTCACAGTTCTACATCACATGTCACCTGAATGCTGTACTAGCAAATGATGCAGAAGCACCAAATAAGGCATGCAGTTTTGTAAATGAAAGGTAAGTGAGATCCAGCCTGAAATGTGTCATAGTAAAATGAGGGTGCTTGAATATTTTATTTCTCTTCAGATGGAGATCAGCTGATGGTAATGACTATTTATGTAGCTATTGTCAAAGTCACGATAAGCCCAGCAGCCCTGGAAAGTTTGGTCCTCGTGGGTTTGGGAAGCCAGATGAACCTGAACAGTTTCGGAGTGGACTGGGAACCAATACAGGTTGGTTTCTTTATAGAAATGTGTATGATGGGAAATTGCAATGTCTGTCAGGCTTCACACATAGTTTTGGGCCTTTCATTCTTCAGCGTGGGAACAGGAGGCAAAAGTGGGTCCGATGATTGTCTTGCCAGCCAAGGTGAACAGTGAGCCAATACCTGTGGAGGAGCTTCCTCCTGGTCTGAATAAAATCAGCAGACCTTCACTGTCTGGCAGCCAGTGGAGAAGTGGAATAAACAACACAGTTGGTAAGTTGATCTCCATATCTTCTGCTTTTATTTTTTTGGGCCCATATGTTTACGCCCGTTCTGATCTGCAAAGAAAGATCTTAACTTGTGTCCCTTCTAGATGAAGCGGGACTCCTTCTTGGGTCACAATCTACACCAGAAGAGGTGATGGTTCAGACTTTAGATTCTGAGCAGAATCAAGATGAATATAGTGGAGCTGGTATAGAAGGTAAAATATGGAAAGACAAATATGTATCTATATTTTTAAATAGATCTCTAAGTAACCATAGCAATTAAAACCAACTATAATTACAGATGGAGATTCTGCGAAACTCTCTGTCCTTCTAGAAGAGGAATCTCCTGAGGTAGACTTGGAATCTAAGGGAGCGGTGCTGGACGAAAACACCATGCCAACCCTCGACGATGTCATCCCAACTGTGCAGTTTACTGTGGATGTGACCCAAATGTCAAATGCAACCGAAAATGCCCTTTCAGATATAAATGACCCCAACATGTAATAAACAATTGTTTTATATTGAGTATGTTTTGTGTGCCATTGATGCAAAGATAACCTTGTTAAAAGGACCAGTGTGAAGGCTTGATATATGTAATGTATTACAATGATGGGAATTACAATACACTCACTTCTTTCAAAACGGATGCCAGTGAGTGACCAACTATTAGGAAGTATTCTTATGCCTTACCTTTCTAAGTCATTATGAAATGCTTTATAATACATTATGATTATTGTTACAGAGGATTTTAAATATTAACAGTTCCCTATAATTCTAGAGTATAAGCAGATCATGCATTATAGCCATGGGCTTCATAGAAAGTGCTACTTGACGTTACAACAAATTAATTCTAACAAATTGAGTCTGGCGCAGCAGCCAATGAAAAGAACTGGGCACGAGATGTTTTGTTAATCGCCGTCGGTCACCCACAGTGGCCGTGGATATACCGGATATTACTTTGGACAGATATTTATGGAGACAAATATAACTTGCAAGGAGTATTTGTATGCATTGTGGCTATTTTTATACAAATGGCATCATGATCGCCTCTAAAATGTAATGCGTAAATATTACATTTATTTTGAAAGAACACTAACCGGAAATGAAAACCTTTTCTTTGTGTTAAGTTTGACAACAGCTGGTTTGACTGGTGTTACAATTTAACAAGCGACCGTTTTAACTGGTGACTTTCAGCCGACAGCGCCTCTTGTAGTTACGACAGCTGTTGGAAATGGGACGAGAACACGTAGCTGTCCTCCTGAAGGCCGTATTGTTTAATTTTTCAATAGTTTCAAACCCTCCAATATACATCGTATATATCATATACAAATTAAACAATGCGGCATTCACGAGGACAGCTACGTGTCCTCTTCCTATTTCCAACAGCTGCCGTAACTACGACAACAACGGACGCGATTGGCTGAAAGTCTCCAGTTAACACGGTCACTTGTTAAACCGTAACACCAGAAGACTCGTTTTTATGACAGCGTAGCTAAACCGATACTTTTCCCCCAGTGTGTAATGTGTCGGGACTCTTATGTAGGAGATTCATATTAATTACAAAAAAAATAGTTTAGTGCTCCTGTTGATTTATGCACACGGGACCTGTGGAGAAAACCCCAACGGGTTTGCTATTATGGGCAAGACGCGCGAGCTAACACGCTAGCAATGGTAACTGTATTTTGGGTTTGCTGATGTTAAATAGTCCGCTGATTTATCTGAATGTCACAAGCTAACACGCTCACGATGACCAGTGGCTCAGTGCTTGAATGTATGCGAAGACTCTCCGGAGACAGACTTAAAGAGGAGTGCGTGATAAGGAAAGTAACGTTACCGCGGATGTGACTTCGAGCATGGGCTCTTAGGGGTTTATTTACATCGAAAATACTCGTAGTAGAGGGTAAAGCTTTGTGTTTTTCTCCGTCGAATGACGACATTTGCTCCGTTCGGCTGCTTCAAACACGGCCGCCGGTGATGTTGTCGACCAAACGCCCCATGCTCTCCGAATTGGGACCGAGCAGCCAAACTTAATGGTGATACCATGAAGAACTGCGAGTATCAACAAATCGACCCCCGGGCACTCCCGACGCCGACCCCGACACCGACTCCTCCGCCTGCCCTCGGACACGACAGCGACAAGAGAGAGGAGCCGAAAGGACCGAGGAGAAAGTGGCAAGTTTTCCCGGGAAAGAATCGCTTCTACTGCGATGGACGGATCATCGTGGCGCGGCAGAGCGGGGTCCTGCCCCTCACCCTGGGCCTTATCGTCATCACAAGTGTATTATTCTTTATATTTGAGTGAGTTGAGTGTTTAATAGGAGGTTCACGATTCTGCCATGTATCCCCTGTGAGTTCAGTTGTTTTGACGGTGAATATAGCCAACGTTAAAGGATGGGGACATCAATGCATATTAGCTTCCACAACAGAGAAAACTAGCTCTTTAAATTAACTTTTCTTTTTAAATGTGCTTTTCTCTGGTGTGTTGGATCAGCGCCGAACTGTAGAGCAGACCCTACTGATTCATAAAATGTCCTTATTCATGTTTGACGAGAGCAATTTATTTACTAAGGCGCAAGTCAACTTAAAAAGGGTAATTTCATTATGTAGTCTGGCAAGATTTCCCATTTCTGCTTGGCCTTAAAATGTGTGGCTATCATCTGTTATCAACATAAAATAACATACAAATCTTAATTGTTGCAGTTAATACGACCATCATGGTCGTAGTTATTGAATATGAAAATGGCATTATTTCTAGCACAGTGTAGTGAAAAGTGTGTTCTGTCTCCATGGATTTCAGATGGTGATTACAGACACTGACTGTTAATTAAAACTACATCCCTTGGTGGGTGAAACAAAGTAGGCTAAGTTATAAGACGGGGGCTCAGTCTCCATCCTTTGAGTTGGTCCACATGCATTGTAATTCATCCTTTCTCCACCTGTCTCTGCCCCTTATCACAGCTGTCCCTTCCTGGTCAAACACCTGACTAGCTGCATACCTGTTATTGGAGGAGGCCTCTTTGTATTTGTGGTCATCACCTTGCTCCAGACCAGCCTCACTGACCCCGGCATCCTGCCCAGAGCAACACCAGATGAGGCTGCAGACATTGAAAAACAGATTGGTAAGCACCAACTCAGTCACTCAACGACCCCCCCCCCCGCACCCCCCTCCCCCAGAGTGTTATTCCTGCAAGGTTGTGGCAAACAAATTTAAACCACCATTTTGCGCTAGAACTCTCCATGTATCCTGAAGAAGCTCCACTCATTTCTTTTATAAGTTACCCTCTGCCCAATGGCCTCAATCATGCCAAACTTCAAGCACTTACTATTTCTGTCGCTGTCATAAGAGCTTTCACACGATTTATTTTTCTTCAGAGCAAATTTCAGTTCTGATTGAAGACATCGTTCTGCTCTCATCGGCCATTTCACTATGAAACATAAGGCAAATTCTAATGAACAGTCACCAGGCATTCTTTTGCCAGTTAAAGTTCATGGTGAAGTATCCTTTTGACACATTAAAGGTCCTTTAGTGGAAGTTTTGAAGATGAAAGTGTTCTTTTGGACCTCTAAAGTTTGGACCAGAAGATTTGCAGTCCCTCAATCTGTCCTTTTTCTTCACCACAGTTCTGCCCAGCAGTTATGTTCAGTCAGTTTTGAATCTTTCCAACAGTATCTTACATATATATCATATTTTCACATGATATATCTATATAAAATGACCTTCGTGTCTAAAGTCTGCTCATATGCACCTTGTTAACTCTTGTTAGTTCATATTACCAAACTGTACTGTTGTTGTTCCAGCTATTTGTTTGAAACAGATTCTGACTTAAGTATTGAATATTTACCTACCGCCCCGTATTTAAGTAATGCTTTGGACATTTTGTTTGACAAAGTACTATCTTAGACTAGTCTTGGGTTGAATATAAACACTGATCCCTTTTAAAAGTTCATTTAAAAAAAGGTACAGCGTGTCCCAATTTCCCAATTCTGAGCAGGTTTTGAATATGTAGTGTGTTCACATTGGGAAAACAGTGGAGGATGTGAGCATTTACTGCCAAAGCGAGCCTGGCAAGAGAGCTAACCGCAGCTTTCCACACGTTGTAAATCATACAGCGTTTGTGATTTTCAATATTTTCTTAGTCAATGTCTTTGCACTCACTGTAGCCAAGCACTGCAGCACATGTCAAATGGTAAGTGTTCAGGTCTGACACATTCTGTCTTGTGGTTTCTCTCTCGTGTCATCTCCTCTGCAGACAACACTGGAAACACCAGCTACCGGCCTCCACCGCGCACCAAGGAGATCCTCATCAACCAGCAGGTGGTGAAGCTCAAGTACTGCTTCACCTGCAAGATGTTCCGGCCTCCGCGCACCTCCCACTGTAGCCTGTGTGACAACTGTGTGGGTGAGCGGTCCACATACACACACACACACACACACACACGCTGACATTTACACATGATGAATAATAAATAAAGGCCTCATAGGGTCATAGTGAACATGATCCCATTCGTCTAGTTCAGGATGGATTAACTTGATTGACATATACTTCTCACGACTGTTGTAGTATTTAAATCAGAATGTCAGTGATGAATTCTTCTTTTGGTGCGTTTCTCTTTCAGAGCGATTCGACCATCACTGCCCTTGGGTGGGGAACTGTGTGGGGAAACGCAACTACCGTTTCTTCTACACCTTCATCGTGTCGCTCTCCTTCCTCACGGCCTTCATCTTCGGCTGTGTGACCACACATCTAGCACTAAGTATGTGTTTTTACTCTGGTTCACAGGTGTTTTTTTGTCCTTTTTTTATGGTTGAAAATCAGTCAGGATCTTACTGATAATAATAATTGCTAACGCACCTGGCTCAAACAGCACCTGCCAGTAACTGTAAGTGTTTGTTTTGTCTCACTTGACTGCCAGACGGGCGGGGTTTACCACTCAGAGCAGGTTCCGTGCCTGATAAGAAAAATATATATTTGTTTTTAGATTTATTGTGATCTGTTGGTTTTGGCAACTGCACACATTCTCCACTTTAATGGCCTGAGAAACACACTTTGAGCCAGCGTTGTTTTGTTCCTCTCTTTTAGGGGCTCAAGGTGGAAAAGGCCTGGTGTTTGCTCTGCAAGAGAGTCCGGGCAGATATCCTTTAATCACAAATGTGTTTTGAGATCTCTGACAATGAGTTTTATGGATTTCTCCCTCCTCCAAAATACTGACGCTCTCCTTGACTCAACCTTTCACTGCAGTGGAGCTGGTGATATGTTTCTTCTCAGTCTGGTCCATCTTGGGCCTCTCGGGCTTCCATACATACCTGGTTGCTTCCAACCTGACCACTAATGAAGATGTGAGTTCTGCCTCGAGTTGATTTTGTTACACTGCAATTACAGAGTAGTACCTTTGGTGTTTTGTGGTACAGTATTAAGACTATATGGAATATGTTGATTTAAATTACATTAATATCACATTTGAATAGAATTTCAAGAAATGCACAATACAACACATGGGTAATTGTATTGGAAAGCATATTTTTGCAAGTGTTCACTAAGATTTGTTTGAAACATTTTTGGAGTTAATGAATATTTTTGTCAATCAAAAATCTAATTAAATGTATGTGGAATTAAAAACTGAAATGTTGCATCGTGAATGTGTTTGATATATTGTTCCAGATTAAAGGCTCCTGGTCAGGGAAGAGTGGGGAAGATGTCACCAACCCATACAGTCATAAAAACATCTTTATCAACTGTTGTTCTGTGCTCTGTGGACCCATGCCACCCAGGTTAGTCCTACATTTGGTTTTGTAATTTTTTTCTTTGAATTATTAATTTTACTTTTAACTTTAAATTTTTTAAGTAGTACAATACCTTGTTTCAAATTTAGCATAAACACATATTTTATTTTATTGATATATTGTATATGCATTGTAAACCGGCACCATAGTTCAATGCATCTGAAAATAACGAGGAAGAACCCAAAGTCAAGTTCTTAATCCAAAACACATTTGATTAACCCACCACACAGACATTGCCATTTCTCATTAATTTAGTTCTTTTATTTCATTTAAATTCTCTGAAATGAACAATACATATTACATACAGCTGGGTCCCAGTTCTACAGTCTCTCTCACCAATGTAGTCTGTTAGCATGATGTTAAGTGAGCACCCATCAACAAGGGTACGTTAGATATCGAGACTAAAACTGGATCGTGCACACCCAATGACGTTTCTGTCTTCTTCTTTTTTTTCAGCTTGATCGACAGACGAGGTTTCCTGCCCACAGATGAATCTATCCAGACGGCGGGTGTGGACATTGAGCTGCCCGCTCTGGCCACTAAAAACGTGGTAGGAGGATCTTCCCAGCTGGCTTTTGGCTTGCAGGAATCCCCCTCTCCTGTGCCTGCACCCCCCCACTCCCATCGAAACTCTTCCTCTGCCTGACAGAAGCCTTGTCGCCTACTGTAGCTCCAACCCAGCATCTGTCTGCTGCCTGTTGTTGACTGTTGTGTATGGGTTAACCCCCACATATACTCTATTTACACTAAAGTCAGAGCTTTGGTATTCAGTACTTTTCTCAGTGATGACAAAACCCTTAAAAATAGGTTAACTTGCACAATTTGAATTAGTTTTAATCAAATTGAGAAGCAGGTTAAAGAGAATAACTTTTCCGCAAATTAGCTTTATTTTCAGAGATCAATATCAACCTCATGTTTGTGCCTATTAACTATTAACAGCGGCCACCGGACAAGTGGTAATTTGCAGGCCGAGACTAACTATTCACCCTGTGTCCGCTCTTTGTGCTAAACTAAACTAAGCTAAGCGGCTGCTGGCAGCAGCTTCATATTTAGCGCAAGGACGTAAGAGTGGTATCGATCATTTCATCTCACATGTAAGCCTGTTTCATAAAAAGTTGAGTCTTTTTAAGTTGCGATTTTGTAAAATGCGGTTGGCTGTGGTCCTCGTTGGTCTGATCAGTTAGGACAGCTGCTCCGGGCCGCTCATGCTTCTGAACAGCTCAGTCTTGTTTACCTCATGGAAATTAACAAATCAGGTTCAACAGGGATACTTTTCACTTATATGTATTTTTATGTCACGTTTTCGCCTTTTTTAATTTTTTTTATCCACAAGCTACACCTCAGTGTTTTGTCATGTGCAGTATTTGTCGACTCGGGTGTTTTTATGACAGAAGAGGAGAGCAGGAGTTGGAAGAAGTGAAGACTCAGACATGCTGTTTCCAGCTCGTCCTCCTCTTCTGTAGTCGCCCTCTCTGAAAGTAAAGGATATTAAAGGATGCCTGGAGAGTTGTGCAGCAACCTTTGTTTACACGACGTTAACTGTGGTTCAGGTAGAGTTGCAGTCTGAGCCACAGGACTCATATCAAGGGGTAGAGCAGCTGCTGCTTGGCTTTTCTTTTTTAGTTTAAGCCAGAGTAACAGTTCTAGTCAGAATTCAATTTTGTTGTAGGTTTGGTGAGTGTGTAAAAATAGCCTTTTGAATTTGAGTCGATACATTAGTGAAGCTGTGAAGAACGTTCGTTGTTTGTATTCTGTGTTGGTTCACTTTCTACTGTCTCATATTTGTCAAAGTGCCAAATTATTTGTGCCAATCAACATTGTTTCCTTTCATGCTTTTATTACGTGTTTGTTTTGTCCATCTTGTTTCTATACATATTTCTATATTGCCGGTATCTGAAATGTAAAACAATAAAACGTGCATTTTTGTCCATGCATTTCATCATCTGTGTGTACTCATTTTTCATTGTACGGTTTGTCCACCCTCCCAATTTGCACGCTGGAGTATAGCAGGATTTTCCAAGGGAAGAAAAGCTCCAAACAAACATCGTGTTTGTGTCCATTCACTCGGCCCTACCTCGCTGTTCTGTATGTTGTCTGTCTCTGTGTCCCGCCACCAACACAAGGAGGTGGAATGTCTGGACTATGCGGCCTGATTAGCCACAGTTAGTGCAGGAAAAGTGATGTTTGAGCTCGGTAAGCCTGTTTAGTGAAAGGGAAAGCGAGTGCAGCGTCTCCTGGGCCCACTGTGTCTGCATGTCCTCTTGGCCGGCTGCTGTACTCCTGCATGGCTTCGTCCATAACCTGCCATGTTGAATACGTGTCAGAGTGCATAATTTAACATTAGTCACAATATACAGACGTGTAGATATGGCGAAAACAACTCAACTGTTTTATCCTTAAATATTCTGATTTACTTCAAGAAGTTGTTTCTCTCAAGGTATGAACACATTTGTTATGGAATTTGAGCTGTGATTGGAGAGGAAAACTAAGATGAAAAGGATGTATTAGCGGCAGGAGGAAGCTGATTCAGAGGTGCATGATGCATTCAATGCCAAGGAAGAAAACCTATTTGTACAAAGACGTGGGGATAAACCGGTACTTATAATATCCGATGGATACATTATTGTTTTAAGTTAAGGGCGAGCAGCACCATAGAGGGAAACAGATGAGAGAGTTGTTCAAATATGTCCTCATCTTTAAAGACATACTGACAGACAAACCGGATTTACCTGTAATTAAAGCTTATTTACCTTCCCTTTTAAACTGAGGTCACAGAGATTGCTTTACACAGGGAACAGTGAGCTGTCAGGTTTTTAGTTTTTAATAAAAAATGACCCCCCAAGGCTTTATGCTCTTGAAGGTTATCCATTATTCACACTTTGAGTGCATGAAAGCTTCAAGACTTAAATCAGGCCAAAAGCGTGTTTAAAGCTGCACCATTCAATACCTTTGTGTTAACATTCCACATGTACATGTGCCGTGTGAAAAAGGGCGCCGTGCTGCAACTCTGCATTGCTATGTAAGCGTTTTAGCTTCTTTCAGCTCACTGTTTTGGTTTTATGGTCCACAACTTTACTGTTTTCCTCACTGCTCGTATATCAGCTTCGTCTCCAGCAGCAGCAGAAGGCAGATGTTTTCAGTGAGAAAGCTCTGATAAACCCATTGTGCACTACCAGGCCAGCACTAAACGGCAGTAAGACCAAATTAACGACTAGCTAGTGAACACGAAGGAGCATTTACAAAGTTAGAAGGACAACAAATAGGGAACTTGCATTCATCAAGTGGCCAGAAACAATACCACAACTCTCAGTTCTTTTGATTAAGAGCGTAATTCTTTTCTGTTTGCTGCTATATTTTAATAACTTTTGAGTATTTATTCACTTCTTGCACTGTAGCTGCACTGTTTTATTCCATTTTCGTTTATTATAATCTTCTATTTTATTTTCTATTAATCTTCTGTCTTGTCTTAATGTCTTAAGCTACTTTGGATTAATACAAATACATTAGCCTTACAAGTTACAGTATTAACCTCCATGTGTGCAGATCGCAGTCGCTCTATTTCACAATGTAAATGAAAGAATGGACACAAAGCTGCTGTGAGGAATCTAAAGAGCGATGCACTAGCATTGCAAAGGTGATAAATCCAGCTCTCGAGTCTTGTATTGTGAAAGAAATCTTTCGTTAAAAACACCGGGTACATAGAGTTTGACAGGTGGCTTGAACAACATAAACAGTGCAGTTAAAATCAAACCACCACACTTCATTAAAGTGCAATACTCAGAGGTGTCAAAAGTATTCACATTCATTACTCAAGTAGAAGTATAGCTACTAGGGTTTAAAAATACTTCTGTAAAAGTTGAAGTATCAACTCAAGCTTTTTACTTAAGTAAAAGTGTAAAAGTACTAGTTTAAAAACTACTTAAAAGTATAAAAGTAAAAGTAATGTAAGGGGAATGTTTTTTTTTTCCCATTAAGGACAAACTCTTAAGCTGCGTATCAGGGGCCTATAGTGCACTACCCCACCTCCCCAAAACAATAATTTTTATAAAGGCCATAATGACTATAATGTTTTAAAATGTTATGTTGAAAAATGTGGGATGCTCTAGGCTACCCGTTTCAGCTGCATATATGCCCATTTAAAATGATCACATTGTATTACAATGCAAATACATTAAAGTACCATATGTGTACTACTGAGCATTAACATGCGTTTCATGGAGTGGAAGACATGATAAGTAGTTGCCTATAAGTATTGTAATAGTGCAAAATAGGCGGCGGCGGCGACTCCGACACAAACACTTAAAGCTGTGGTTCTCAAACTTTTTCTGTAAATAACATAATTGTGTGACTCATCTATGCTTTTATAAATAACAGAATAAAGAAAATTGCAATCACTTTCAAGTAAATCAGATTTCCCCATCAGACAATGTTTTGTGTAAGTTCTATCTGTGCAAAAAATAACTAATATTTAGTTACTACTAAATAGCTCATTGTGGAAAACAATAAGCTTTTCATTTTTTTTGCCAAACAAAACAGAATGAGTGCAGATATGTGAACCATCAGGTTGTATCAGTATTAGTGGCTGCAGTGAGCTGCTTTCCTCGACACATATGTTATAAACGGGGTTGTAGATTTGATACGGCCTCTCTCAATTCATGCTCAATATTGAGCTTAGATCTCTTTTTTTATTTTGAGAAACGCAACAGCAGGAAAAGGCGAGCTCACGGAGCTCACGGCGTCGCGTCAAATCGCGCATGCGCAAGCGTAACCTGTTAACGGCGTACCGTAACCATTTACCCGAATATGTGAAGCCAGCAGCTCAATGTTGGTAGAAGACACGAGCACTTTGTCTCGTTTCACCTGGAGCAGGAGAGCCGCTCCGGGTCCAGAGAGCTGCTCCGCTGCGAGGAGAACTCCGGTTGCTCCTCACAGGAGAGCTGCTGTTGCGTCTCCACCCTGGGAGCGTTTAAAACGCAGATATAGCGGTCTACTTTTCACGCGACATATTTTTCGACGCTCTCTGTCCGCTGGTGTGTGCTCAGCGCTCACCTGTGTGTGCGCGCACTTATCTGTGGGCAACGGGGCGGAGAGGTTTTTTGTGTGTGTGTTTTTGAACGATGACAAGCCGGAGTGAAAACAAACCAAAATGAAATAGTAACGAGGCTATTTTTAAAATGTAGGGAGTAGAAAGTACAGATATTTGCGTGAAAATGTAAAGGGTAGAAGTAAAAAGTCGTCTGAAAAATAAATACTCCAGTAAAGTATAGATACCCAAAATTTCGACTTAAGTAAGGTAACAAAGTATTTGTACGTCGTTACTTGACACCTCTGGTAATACTAACTTGCTGCAGTCGTCTTTAAACATGTTTGTTCTAAATTCTATCTTAATAGGGCTAAACATCTATCAAATATGATTCCCCAGGTCCAATGTCCATCCACATGCAGATCAGCATGAAGCATTTACATACTCCAGCTTCAGACCACTCGTGTGGCCGGCTCGCGCTCCCAACTTGCCCGTGATCCGTCTGGCACATGTTGATGCGTTCACTGAAGTGTTTTACCGGCCTGCTGTTCACCCTGATTACTTCACTGGCTCGTCTCATCAGTTCTCGTCTTTTTTTCCTCTACAGTGCACACAGGGAACTAAAGGTCTGCTGGAGTCGGCCACGCTCCCTCCGCTCCTGGCCTCCTCGTGTCCTCAGGGGAAACCTCACTCAGCTCATACCGGCCCGGCGGTGAACTCTGACCCTTCACCGGAGCTCTCCGCCAGCTGTGGGGCCCGCCACACTGCCGTCTCCCGAGGCGACACCTCTCCACCACGTCACACCAAGACTCGCTCAAAGAAAAGCAAACGAGCGGCGTTGCATATTCCCAACCCTTCCTTCGACGTCCCCGTTTCCCCTACCTCTCCGGACGCGGGCCCCAGCTCCAAAGCCAGGGGCCACGAAGGGGCCAGCTTCGCCTCTTTGCACTGACTGAAATGACGCCGATCTCCAGTGAAAGCGCACATTGTTTGAAGCTTGCATGATGTAACACAGTCAGATACAAGTGGTATGAGTATGAGTGTATTATTTGTTGGTTCTCTGACAGCTCTGGATCTTGTCATTGTGTATGAGGAGGATAATCACTGAGATATGTATTTGTGTGTTCAATTTGTAGTGGAAGTTGGAACACTGGAGCAGATTGGATGTATTCTAGCTGCAAAGGATCAATTCAGCCTTTGGCGTAGAAGGAAAAGCACATCAAAAGATGACATTTGCAAGATGGCGTAACTGGTGTACTGATAGAGCCATATGCCTTTCTGATGATTCTCATGTGAAACATGAATTTTACCAGCATGTCAGATCCATCAAATATTGTGAAATAGTGGTTTTGATGTATCAGGTGGACAAAAGTGTTGTTTGGTCTTAAAGGGAAAATCTTTTGCAAATGTTGAATTGACATATGCACATTTCTTTAACATTGTGCAGCTCAGTTTATGGTGTGAACTTGAGCCAATTTCTCCTGAAGTTGAACAGTAGGGAGACAGTTTGTGCTGATGATGTCATCTTGAGACATCTAGGCAGTACTCTGACAGCTACCATGGACTATTCGAGGCTATTTTTGCAATTTAACTTGCATTTTTGCCCTGGGCCCATTTAGCAGGTTAATCCGGCTCTGAGAGGAGAGCACTGTCAAACATATTGCTAAGAAATCTCCAATCAGGTGATCAGTTGGGTTGAGATCCAATGACTGTGAAGTCATAGCATCCAATTGACAACAAGTCTCTGCATTCATTTCTCCAATTTTTCTTTGTTGCCCATCTGTAATATCTCAAAAAAAGATGAACGAGTCCATTGCAGTGCTGCGGTTGCCAGGATAAAATATTGGTATTGTATTTCAAACTAAGACAGGACTTTCACCCAGCAGACTGCTGTCCGTGACCCATGTTAACCCAAAAGTAAATATTGACTTCACCCGTGTTACGTTAATGTTAAGAAGGAAAGTCCGCTCATGGCGCATGTGAATTCAGATTTTGTGTGGATTTTCCCTTTTACGTTGCACATACAGCACAGTGTGTATTAGTTGTATCAGTTTGTACTGTTGTTCAGATTGTTGTGCTGTATAAATGGCAGTGAATGCAACTGCATGATATTGACTAAAGTATTTAATACATTAATACTAATGTATTTTCAATTTAGTTTATTTACTCCCATTCAAACATCCCTTTATACACCTGAGAGATCCCGTACCACTTTTTTTGTAGGAAAACTGTGATTTGGATTCCTGAACATAGTTGTGTACGTGAACTTACTGTTCATTGCCTGTGTGCTGCGCCACCTCCTGCTCGTGCTATCATTAATATCACCCGACCATTTAAAGCTTCCACGTCCTGCTCACACTTTGTATCTGCAACAGCAATATCCGCTCTCTCCTCCGTAAAACGGTTTTCTTCGACTAATCTAAGAATGTGAACGGTGATTTGTTCTCAGGTGGAAATGTGTAGCGGGTAGGTATCCAATATGCAAGTTCTATATGTGACATATCATGTTGATCCTCATTACAACCTGATGGCAATAGCTGCACACAAATGCAATGATCTGAGCAATCATCCCCATGCACTAAAACGTAGGCACACACACACACACACACACACACACACACACACACACGCACACACTGAGCAGCGTCATATGTGCAGTATTCTCTGTGTCAAAGGTCATCCAAGAACATTCATGATGTCACACATGCAAGTAATGTATTTCAGAGGAGACAAACATTGTACTATATCTGTACACATTGTAAGGTTATTTAAGATAATGCTGCCGTCGAAGTAAAGGAAAAGGAAAATAAAGTTCAGTGAAATAAAGAGGCTCAGTTTGTTTTTATGATAATATTCAGTTTGGCTCTGATTGGGCCAGTTTGAGGGTTCATTGACTCAGTCATGCAGAGCTCAATTGCCTCAATGATGAATGTGCTTGTACATATTGCTCGCTCTGCTTCACGATGGTGATTTGATATTTTGACGAAGTTCTCTGTGAGATCAACAAAATTGCAAAGTTAAACTTGCAGAGCCTGTAATACGGTGTATGGATCTTTTGTTTGATTCTTGCCTCAGTTTGTTTTTATGCCACTGAAGTTCTGCAGTTGACCACTAGATGGCAGCAATGACCTAAAAACATGGAGCTGCTGTCAGATAATTCACTCACAATCAACCAGTATCCTAAATACTGTCCACACATTGAGTTACAAGCCTTTTTTTTTTCACACTTTCTCCTTCTCACGCAGGGATATCAAATTAATATCAAGAGGTTTTCCTGCATCCAGTTTAATTTCCGTGTTGTGCAGCCCGTTAAACATGCACATTAGTGTTTCTCCCACTGGCTTTAAATTAGGCTCGCAATATGGATTTAAAAATTCCCCGTCTAGGCCCCTGCAAAATTTTACATGTATAAAACCTTCACGGCCTAAAAATGTACAATACCTAATAATTTACCTTGTGGCAGCACCGTATCCGGCTTTATTATTTATTCCATGGCCGCCCTTTGTGAGGCTATATGTTGTTGGTTTTGCAAAGAAAACCAAAAAACTTTGCTGAGTGAATAATCATTACCCAAATGTACATTAATGTGTCGGAAAGAGGAAAAGTTCATTAAAAAGTAATGAATTACAATAACGTTGATTTATCACTATACGGCACACTGCAATTGTCCATTCTTAACCTGAGTTAAGTCAAACAAATTTAAACAAACAACATGCTAGTTTTAAATCATTCAAACCCTTGGTTGTATTATTCTTTTTAAGTTGCAGCACATTCAGCAAACTAAGTTCAGGAACATTTCTGTTCGTATCCTTCTATCTGTGAAAATACTGCACCAGATTAAAAGCGTATGTTCTATGACCTTCTGTTCCATTTTAATATTGGCAATGTTCGAATATGTTTTCGTATTCGTCATCGTATGTGAATACATGCCCATTAAACTATTATCAAAATTTGCAACAGACAGAATGAGGAGCAACAAGATATATTGCCTTTACTCAGTGTCATGCTGGCTGGCAGACTTGCGTTGTTCTGGGTTGTGTCTCATTACATTGTTGTCATCACAAGGGTAAAGATGCGGCGCCAAAAAGCTCAATCAGCAGATGAATACTGCTTGAAGCAACACTATACTTTCATCAGTTGTGTCATATTGTTTGGCAAAGAATACACAAAGGAAAATATGCTGTTAGGTCGCTTGCACCCTATTTTGTTTCCTCATACTACTCTTGTTTTGAAATGCTCTGGAATTTCCCTCTTTAATATCAGCAAAAGGTTTCCATTTCTCTGGTGCAAATTACTAGCAGAATCTCTTCTGAATTGCCTTAAAGCTGCACTTATCAATATCTTCATACTAACCATGGACCAATAGACAAACAAGGTGTCTCTCGTACTGATGATACCAAAGAGAATGACCATCTAACTCTACAGTTTATCGTAGCTCTTTGAGGGCTTCACCCTCTTTTAGCACGTTGCTGTTTTGGTTCACGCATACCTCAATCTAAAAAAACAAAACTCACTCTGCCGAGCACCAAATGACAAAAGGACACGGTTAGCACCGAGCTGGGGGATGAGGGAAGATCCAGATATTGTTCTCATTAGCTGGTGGAGACCAAAAGGTGACTCACCCAGCTAATGTTGTTGCATCTTTGCCAGGAAGGCAACTGAATGCTAACACAGCAATAACAGATGTTGTATTTAAAGTGTGTTATGCTACTATACTATCTTGCCTAAAAATATATATTAGTGCAGCTTCAAATGGAAAGGTCACTTAATGGTTCATTAAGCCATGTGGCTAATTCTGGGACATCTACAATGGTGATCAACTTGTTTTGTCCTCGAAAAATAAATAAACCATTCTGCTTATAATCCCTCATTATTAAAACACACTTGGACCTCCATGATGTCTCCCTATGTTTGGAACACAAAAAGCATTGAGCACATATGACGTCATGCGTTATGACTTTTGTTTGTCTAATCAGCCTATAATTAAGACGGGAGATTATCATACTGCAAAGAGGCTAATAATCTGTAAACAGGGTTGCACACACTGCACCCTGTCTTCAATATAATTATATCTTAACAAGCGTGGCTCCCCTGTTGCAATACACTCTAGGAATGTAAAAAGAACTAAGTATAGATTGCGCCGGCCCAAAAGAGTCTGCCATGTTTAGTGAGTTCCTCGGAAGAACAAGTAAATGTTTATGGGGAAAGGCCTCTTAACACCACTGATCTCCCCTTTCCTTGTCTGCTGTGTGTGACTGTGTCATGAACACACAGCGCAGTTGCCAAGGAGATCCCCCCTCTCTGCTTCATGATTGGGGTCTTTGTGTGCGCTTTAGGCTTCAGGTTAAACATTGTCATCACCCTTTACTATCCATTCGCCTCTTGGCACTGAAAACATCTCATCAAACGCTGTGTCCGACTCTCGTTTAGAAGTGTGGGTCTTCTGCAACAGGCAGAGCCCGTGGGAACTTTTCCAGGACTTTATCATATCATTATTACGGACTTCAGCGAAAGTTCGACATGTGAGTGAGTGAAGTCTATGCGTCCGTGACCGAGTAAGTGCACCTCTGTGTTCGTCATCTTGCATTCCTTTGCAGAAAACTGCATTATATTTTGGGTGACCAGCTACGACTGCATGCTCAAACACTTTCTCAAAACACCTGTATAACCTGTTTATACTGCCATTGACTGCAGGCCATGCTCCTCCTCGCAAGATGTTTGCTGTGGTCAAAGACTGATACTGGCCTGGTATCAAGTCCTTCTTCAAATGTCAGACTCTCAGCTGCATTCCTATATAACTATAATAGTACTATATGGTTATTATGGTATTACTATCTCCTTCAAGAAGCTACACCTATGCAGTAAAAATACAAACCCTGCCAGGAAGCCGTATAAAACTGTAAAACCATGACATGCCTGATAGAAAACATAGTATGAGCATCCAAAGCTTCATATCTGCATTAGATAATGAAAGATACCATATTGAATAAATAGGATATCATTACACACAAAGAGTACAGTCCATCAAATATTTGTCAAAATAAATGAGTCGAAGTTTATTGAAATTTGTCGTTCTCACCATGGGCTGCCAGCTTCTTTGGTAATATTGTTTTCACTGTGTTATCAAAACCACACCAACTGTTGCAAAAGCAGCCCAAATTTCCCCTTTCCCATCAGCCCAATATAATCAAAAGTTGCCCAACTGTGAAGAAATCGGATCCATCTGGCAAAGATGGATCCGATTTCTGATTTCTTCTAAAGAAGAATGAGATTGTGAATACATCACAGGGTGCCAAGGCACAGCTATGGGGTCAAGGTGAAGCGCCTGGACATCCGGAGGGAACTTGGAGTGCTACTCCTTCGTGTGGAAAGTAGCCAATCCAGGTGGTATACAAATGTGATTATCAGGATGCCAACTGGATGCCTCCTTGTAAAGTTATTGCGTAACATCCATCTGGAAGGAGTCCCCCAGGCTGAGCCAGAACACACTTTCGGGGTTATTCATCACATCTGGCCTCAGAAACAGCTGGAATGAGTAGCAGGGCAGCAGGCAGTCCGAGCTACTTCGCCTGCTGCCACCATGCCGCCAATAAGTAGAAGAAAACGGACAGATAGACTGCAAAATTACACATATTCATCTGGTCTGCCATGTTATTTGCAAATAGTTTGGGAGTCACCTCTCAAGCTGATGGGAAGTGTTTCAAACTCAAAATATAGGGTTTTCAGATTCCAGTGATCCTTTAAAATTCTTTAAAAATCCTTTCAAGTTACACTCACAGCTCACTGGAAAGCAATACATTGGATGGGATGGGAAATTGTGATGTGACAAACTGATTTGCCAGATTTCATATCTATCACATATTTAATTTCAATCAGAAATGAAAGAAAAGCTTAGAGTCACAATGTCTTAACTAACGTAGTCTCACAGAAATACGTGAAGTGACCACGACCTCTTCACAGTGCATTGCATAGAGGTGACACGTTATGTGTCAAAGTTGGGTTATGGAAAGAAAAGAAAAGATTTTGATTCAAAGAAACTTACTTTGTAATGTAACTACATAGCCTTCATAGTTAAAAATAACTCAACTGGACACCGACATTGGTCTCCTGGGTGAAAGTCCCGTGTTTGACCCATTCACCAGCCTGACTTGCTAGATGCAGACTTTGATCTAAATGTATTTCTCTTAAACCTGAGAATTCTTGCCACGACAAATGAATTTAATTACATAATTTCCCGAATAGGTTATTATTATTACAGTCAGCACCTCCAAGTATGAGGCCATAGTTCTAAATATTTAATATTTCAACCCCGCTCAGAAAGGTCGTTAGTCTGGTTTTCATTATGTCAACATTGGGACACAGTTCAAGCACAAAGTACATTTCAATGATCATAATTCGGAAAATAGCTCAATGTGAATGATATGAAAGTGTTTCGTATATATATGTATTTCTGTTGAGAAATGGTAGTGAAGCAGCTGGTAGGATCCTTCCTGTCTGTGTGAGCCAGTCAGTAGCCAACTTTCAACTTTATTTTTGAACCTGAAAGCAATTGGTTTCACAGCAAGGCCCTTTGACATGAAAAAGACATACAGAACAGTAAAGGGAAGGAGAGGCGTCTTCATTACAAGTGGGGCTAAAAGTCCAACAACTGAAACAAGTCCAACAACTGTAAAAAGCACAGCAGCAATAACATCTACAAAATCATTCATGTCTGCTCTGTGTTAAACCCCAGCAGAGCCAGTTGCGCCTCCTGTTTGGTCAGGTGTTTAAACTATACTAATATCACTCGAGCATAAAAGCGATTAGTGTGTCCTTTAGGCAACACCTTTAGCAGATGCTTCCGCAGGTTCTGTTTTTTGTATTTGACTGTGTGCATTTTCTAAAGTGTGTGATTCTAACGGGTTCGATCCAATTCTGAACTTCCTCAAGCAGCGCCGCCTTCCTCAAAAGGAGACAGTTCATTTGTCATGCAAGTCCAAAGCATCCTCAACACAGATGCTGGAGAGATTCAGCTGCTCTGAGAAGATTCATGCACGTACACGTTTGTCCTTTCAATTTGTGAATCCAAAAACATAGGCGTTGGGTTCTGCTGTCATATCTTTCTGCACTGGTTGATATCCAGGAGACCGGCTCTCTGACCGCCGGCAGATGGAAATTGTGTGTTGAGGCACCTGGAGGCCATGTGTTGGCTGGATTGGAGCTGGAAAGAGTCAGGGTTTTCTTATGTCCTGTGTGTTTGTGTCTGACAATTTGTTTGTAATCCACGTAAATTTAAAGAGCGACAAACGCTGCATAGAGAGGAGGTGGGGGTTGGTGGGTGTCTCATAAAACACCAGACATTCGCCCAGGAAACCGCTTTCCGTGTCTCGTGTATAATCAGAAGTTAATGTTGATTTATTTGTTGCATTATTTCGGTACTTAAGTACTCATGTAGTAGTTTATTTCGCCTCAAAATCAATACAATTGTTTCCTGTGAAAACTGAAGTTGTTTTATAAAAGATTGTACGAGGTTAACTTAGCGCAACTTGACACGTGTTGCTGAACATTCGTACGAGAATGCCCGGAGAGGATTAACTGTTGTATGACGTAACAAGAAACAGTTGTATGCGGATATGTTGAAAGAGTATTGATGGAAGAACCTGTGACCGCTAATTCATAGATAAAAGAGGAAAAAAGGTGCTATCTCAATGTGAGGTTGAGATAAAGGTGCTGCTGAATAAACCTCCTTTCCCTTTTCTTCAACTTTAAGATGGCCGTCTCCTTCCACACACTATGACAGAATCACCATGTCAGGTTTCTTGTGGTACAATTAGTATAAACTGTGGGTAGTTTTGCAGTGTGGGCTGGCATTGCCTCAGCGTCCTCACCACCAACTGTTCAGCCTCCAACGCTGTGTGGGGTCCGCCAGCGTGATACCCTGCAGAATGAAGTGGGGTTGAGAAATCATGTGCAGCTGCTTGACTTGTCGAGCAAATTAATTGATTTTGCTTTACAGGCGAGATGCGAAAGATTCATTGAAGTTTCCTGGAATTACAAAAAAAAATAAAACAGCCTTCAATATTTGAATCTGGAAATCATTTAGATGGAGAGTAAAGTATCTGTGCAATTAGTAACACATTTGTTTTTTCCAATTGTTTTTGTGTTTGTGTGTGGTTTGAGTATGTGTGAATAGATCAGACTTTTTAGGTTATTTATGGTGGATGGCCAGTGTCATGCCATTGTCCTGAAGGTCCATTATGCCAAAACTCCAGTCGTCTAAAGAAATGTCCTGAAACATCCATGTTGTTCCAGGGGCCCATTGCTTCGAACTTATCCTGCAATGAATAGGAGCACATGGCTGATTATTAATGCAAAATGACATCAAATATTGTTTTCCTACTAGGGCGAAGGCATTACCTGCCTTACTCTAGTACCTCTGGTTGGCTTAGTGTGTTATTCTTACCCTGAACCTAACACACCTCCCTCCTCAGGCCTAACCCAACCAACCCAACCTACGAAGGCAATAAGTAATAAGAGGCAGAGTTGGGATGGGCCAATGATGTCATTCCATATAATAGTTATCCATGAGGCATTAACAAATTGTCATGTCACCTGCTGAAAAATATGATAGGTGTACGTATGTAGATAGAAGACATACTGCTGAGCTTGTTTTTGACCTTGGGAGGTGGTTGGCAAGGTTGCTGGCCATAAATGCTTCAACCAAGAACCAGAAAATAAGACGCCTGAAATAGAGTAAAGGACGGCAAGTCTGCCAATGAGTCGTGTCGTGCGAGTAAAAATAACACAGTGGGAAAAAAATAATCAAAGGGCTCTCCACTTGTTATCCATTTTTGACTCCATTCAAGTTAAAATATGGCAACCGCGTGACACAGTGTTCACAGTACTCGGCCATACCGCTGCCAAGCTGAGAGGGGAAGTATGAAGAACTGAAAGTCACCACAATTATGACAAATAATATACAAAATATCTCACATTCTGCTATTTAAACCTACAGTAAAAAAATAAATAAAAATTATATTAAATTACCAATAATTCGCGAAACAAGTAAAGTTCGGTGTTTGGAAGTCGGGTCAAAACACAGGAAGCAGTCCAACACTAAAATAGCAGCACAGAAAGAAGGGTGTTGTGGATGAGATAGATACTTTGGCCTTTAATTCATGACTTCTACCCAGAACACACTGTGAGTCAAGTTTTAATTATTACCTCAAGGTTTTGTTGTTTCACCATAACCAAAGCCTCTCCCTAACCTTAGCCAAACTTGTTTTAGTTAAGTCTATGCATAAACATAGCCTCGCCCGAGGCATAAATATAGTTGTTTTAGTTGCCCAAACCTAACCCAAACTTTTTGCCAGAGTTAATTTACTTGTCTGAACTTTGGATTTTAATGTAAGAAATCTTGAATTCTACTTCAAAGTGTTCAATATTGAATAAAAGAATTATGTGAAATTATGAAAAAATATTAAAATAGACTATGTAAAATGTGCAATTGAAACAATAATAAAAACAGGAGTTCCTTTTTAACTTTTTTTATTACATAACATAGGTCAAATTACTTCCTGGCATCTTTTAGACAACCTCTTAAGCTAGCAAGCTTGTGATTGTTTACATGTTTATTATTTCTGTCTTTGCACTGGAACTGCATGATCCCGCTGTACCAAAACTATTACCAACACATTTGTGTGGCAATATTGAAAATGTGTTGTATCGTGTATATGCCAGTTATACATTGCACAGGTAATTTGTCAACGACAAATGTCAATCCAGTTGACTGAATTTTTTTTGCCATTTACGTTTCTGCGAACCCTAGGATATGCTAAATATCAATGATAATGAACTAAAAACACTGTCATCAATATGTTTCCTATCAGCCTTGTATCACACTTACAGAAACACACAACAACATGCAGTGGAAGCATTGGTTAGATTTAGCTAACACAACTACCTGGTTAAGGTTTAAAAAAACATCATGCTTTGTGTTAAAATAATTACATTACACCAATACTGCCCTCAGCAAGCTTTCATACGTTACAAGCTTAAAGTCGACGTCTACATTTGATTTCACATGGGACATGAACAGCGTTCACCTGAGTGAAAGTCCTGTGTTTGTTTGATCCATCTGTAATCCTTACCCAATACTTGCACCGACCCTTAGTTTCTTGCTTCTTGCTAAAACTGTCAGAACTTTCAACGTTTTTTTCTGTGGCCTATATTATTGTATTTTGCAAGCAATATAACCAAGCTATACAAGCAAAAATGACATTGCTTGCAAGTGACCACAGCACCGCTACAATCCACTGCTTGCGAAGCATCACTGTGCAAAAACTGTCTTGATTAGAGGCAAGATAAATCATTGCAGTGACGGCGCACACACGTTGATCGTCCCTGAATTCTTAGCGGCGCCCCAAAATTTAGCGATAGAAAAAATGCTGGAGGCACAGTGCAATTGAAACAGCTGTCGAGAGTGGAACACCCCTTTAGCAGCAAGAAATAGTGCTCTGCGTTGGGCCTATCCTTACCTGTTTTAAAATTACAGTAAACCAAAGACACTCATAGTTTATTGCTATCTAAATCAGGTTAACTCATTAACTTGAACACAATCAGTTTGACTATTTACTTCTGTGATCATTATTGTAATTAATACAACCACTGATATACTAATGGATGTATCTTGTTTCTATTGACATCCTCCTGTTTCCATAAGTGTGCATCACTCCCTCATTTGGTGCACAAATGAAAGCCCACATTATTTTAGCTGGTAGATGTCATGGGGAAAAAGTATGCACATGAATTTGCAAATCATGAAAAGGATGTCATATCAGTTTCCACTTGTTACATGCAGAGTAGCTTTTCAAAATAAACTCACAGACACCAGCTGTGGTCTCCTGTGTAAGTCCTGTGTTTTACCCATATGTTTAGCTTATGTTAATTCACTTATGAATTGAATTTAGTGCATTAAAAACGTTTTCCCCCACCTGCCTGGCTCTGTAAGAAGCACCCCAAGCTACAGCTACGATGTCTTTATTCTACATTTCTCACTGTTTTTTCCATGCGCTCGCTTTGTTACTGTAAAGTGCTATTGCCCATATTATCTGCTCATAAGGTTTGTGAGAGTGTGCTAAATCCAAGCCCTAATGAGGGAAGACCACCCCTGAAAGACCCATGCTATGCCATTAAGTCACTTTCCATATGTTAAACACAGAGGTGTATTGTTGTGATTACACAAGGAACTGTAATCACCACGATTAATACCGCCACTTGTCTCAGATTCTGAATAAACACATTTATTCCAACTGTATTTTCATAGCTTACATTTATCGCACTTTGTGCAGACATGGGTGCATTTGAGTTGCATTGAAGGAAGTGTACTACGTGTCATGTAAGCACACAAGTGTTAGTTGCAACATCTCTTAATTGGTAAAATAATGTAAAACAGATTCTGTTTGTTGAGCAGAGAGCACATATCTGCACAGACTCGTAGAAGATGTAATCTAGGTGGGGTAGCAATGATTTCATCCGAACACTTGGATTATCACTGCAAGACTTCAAAGACCTCTACTTTGTCAATCTTGTGAGATACAGTATACTGCTCTCTGCTAACATCAAACGAATGGACTCCGATGAATTTATGTGGCTGTAAAAGAGGCTTTTGGGCTGAGCGTAAACGGCCTCACATCTGTGCTCAATCTTCAGTATGCCGTGTAATGAGATCACAAGGCCTTTGTTCTCTCCTAGAGGAGAGAAGGAGCTAGGGAGGGGGTCCAAAGCTCAGGTAAGCCTGTGTATGTGCCTGAGCTGCAAGTTATAGCTAATGAAAAACATTAGTGAACGGCTATGGAGAATGCAGCTCTACCACCGAACTGGGGGTCTTACTGGTGGCCTTTAAATTCTGTAGCTGGATCACCAGAACTCAGCTCTTTCAGACATATTTTCATATATACATACTTTTCATATACAACAGCACACTCAACATAAAGAGATGAGCCACAACCAGAGCTAGAGAAACATTCACAACACGCGTTGACATTTGTGTCCAAATAAGACGAAAAAACTAAGATATCCAACATCTAAGATTTGACATACGAGCATCACTCAAGCCTTCATTAAAAATGGAAAACTATCAAATTTAGAAACCTTTAAGAAATCTTGATTTCGATGTAAAAATTCTAAAGAACCTTATAATTCCAACAGCAAAGGCCAATACGTTGTTCTGTTCATAACTCCTTTTGTGCTTAAGTTTGAATAGTGTTTCTTCTTGGCTGTAGCTTCATATTTCACCATAAAGATATGGAAGTCTTCTCCTTCTTCTCAATTCTAACTTGAAGCAGCATCGTTCCCAAAGTATTCTTTAAAGGTTCACTGTCTGAATTTTAATGCTACCTCATTTTGGTTTGTTTGTCTGGCTGCTCTCGGTAATTGTGAGCTAATCATCTCAAACTGGCCCTGTTCATGTGGTGTTTGTCTTGTTGTCCACCCAAACCAGAGGATTTCATACGTAGCAACAGCCGTCTGAACGCAGCTGTTTACATAAAGCTGAGATGCCCCGCAGCACCTTTTCACCAAAGGGCAGTCGACGCTTGGGTGGTTGCTGGTCAGCGGTCAGGACGGTGAAGGACTCTGAATCAGTGCTGTGTCCTTTCTAAAGGACCAGCTGTGAGTGATACATGGCTTTAAAGAAATGTTGAAAGCATGTCTTTTGCAGTCAAGAATAGAAGGACAACGTTTAGCCCATTTAGAAAAGTGCTGCTTCGTAGCTGTAACAAACCCAAACAAAGAGTCTGTCCTTGATATAGAACTGCTTTTCATCCGGCTGATGCACAAATCGTGATTCAAGCCACTATATGTGACACCACATTTATATAAGACCAAGATATTGAACATCCACGACGAGTAACATACATTGTGTTTTTAAATATTTTAAGCTAAAGCCTTCATTACAAATTACAAAGAACATTTAATGAGATAGCTATCTTAATTTGGAAAAACGTAATAATTATAGATCAACTAATAGTTTTGCACACCACCCCCTGTAAACTTGTCAGTGTTGTAGTCGACACCACCTTAACCGAGTCCAAGTCATGACCACGGCCACCACTTTGAGGGGTTGAAACCAAGTCAAGACCAAAACCAAGGTAGGGCGAGACCGAGTCAAGACCAGACCAGTGTGATTCCCACACCACATGACTAACTCACTTCAGTTCCAATCTTTGGCGATTGGACTGCATCGTGACGCATAATAAAGGGGTTGTGATGCAGGTCAGATACGGCATAACCACCCCCGGAGTCTAGGTTTTAGAGATGGAGGGAGTTGATGCAATCTGGTGATGAATGAGGAGCCTGACTGTGATGCTGACTGGAGGTGACCGGGGTGGAGGAGGGTCGCATCTGATTGTGCTGCAATGACAGCTGAAAGCAGCAGGGAGGAGAACATGTTAAAAGTTTGAGGGATAGAGTAATCACAGGGTGAGAGAGACTGAGAGATTATGAATAAAAAGGAGGGAGAAAAGAGTCTTCCGGCCTGAGGTTCAGCTAGGCTTCATATACAATGTGGATCATGCAATAGGCAGCCATCAAATTGAGCTGAAAGATCTGCATGTTCATAAAAACACCGACAGAAAACAAATGAAGATTCTTCTTCTGTCACCTATTTTATTGCCATATGTACTATACTGATATTGATATTGTATCAACACATTTCTCACAATGCTCTTACAGTATAGAAACTATACTGTAAGAGCATTGTGAGAAATGTGTTGATACAATAATTAAAAACTGAAACATATCCTTATTTCACTTTGTAAAATCCTGCACTTGTAATCAGCAACTGTTTGCTAACATGTTAGCCACAACAACTGCATGAGGTGATAATGAGTCAATGTTGTTAAAAACATTTGAAAAATAAATGATCTCTTCTTTGATACTACCTTTTTTTATTTATTATCTTTTCACTATTGTCATCTTTCTTGTTTTATTGCTGACTCTATTGTTTGTCTTTACCCTGTAAAGGTGCCTTGAGTACCTTTTAAAGCGCTATACAAATACAATGTATTATTATTATTATTGTTTAAAGTCATGAGATTTAAACTTGACTAATCTCATAATTCATACACTTTATACATTATCTTCAAGGACACCAACAACTCATAGACACAAACTCTGTGTATTGGATGATGGTAGAAATCACGAGGCGGGTTTTTGAAAACATCAAAATTGTAGCTGAACTGGTGATGATTACATTGCTCCACTTACCGCTATAAAACTAATCCCTTCTGAATAGGCTTGTAATCTGAGAGAAAGTCCACAAAGCCAGTGGCTGGGGAGTTGCAAGAATCTAAACCCCCCACAGGTGGATTCAATATCCAACCCCAGGTGGTGTTTTTTGGTAACAGGGTGGAAACCCAGACACAAGCCACATCTTATCCCCTGGAGATGGACCAGAAGCGCTGCTTCTGCTGCTTCAAAGGGCCGAGAGAGGCGAGCACGCATCGGCCGCCAGCATCAGCTACTCAACACCGCGGTGGAAGTGGAGCTGCGATGTTTTCTAACTAGACCTGCTTGTTGTTTGGTGCCATAGAGAGAATGGCTTTACCCCTAATGGAGCATTCGTTAGTTTTTACTGCCATTACACCTCATAAAGCACGTTTTGATCCCTCCCGATCATGTGTCGTGTGAATTCCAAGTAAAGGGTACTGTGTGTGTGTGTGTGTGTGTGTGTGTGTGTGTGTGTGTGTGTGTGTGTGTGTGTGTGTGTGTGTGTGTGTGTCTGTGTCCCTTTTTTTAATTCATCTGATTTTACAGAGGTTTTGTTTGATGCATGTTAAAATGCAATAGTGCTACTTGATATTAAATGTAATCCGACATGTGATGTTTATGTGATATGTTTCTAAGATGCCCCATATACTTCTTTCTAGCTGGTGATCTGATTTGGGTATTATAAAGTAGAACCACTTACTTCACAACAAAAGGTTCAAAAGTTGTTGGATGATAAGCCATCTATTTAGTGCTGATGATAAACACCACTCTTCTTTCTTTCAGTTGTAATTATATGTTTTGTTTTCGGCCAAATCATGAACCACGTGGGATTCATGATCACCTTGTGACCTGCTTGTACATGTACAATGCAAAATATGTGCTTAATATGTTACCTCCCCTTGTACCAATTTGAGCAGGAAGGACACCATGTTCTATGCCAAAGAAAATAAAGAGAGCTTTATTGTGACAAGTATCGCCGTTGATGTCAAATACAGTTGAAATATAATCTTAAATATCAGTGTAATTGTTAGCTTGTTGCAAGCTATGTTTAAACAAATACAAAATATGGTTGTGCCGATATTTCAACCGGGCCGGCATATAAAAGGCACTACACATTTTGTCTTAACCTGGACATTGTAGAATTACATCACTTAGGGACATATAATAAACACAAACGGTCTGTTTTACAAACAGTGAATCATGTGAGGCTAACATTTGGCCTGAACACACTTAAAGAGATATTCATGTAAGCCGCCTAAGAACAATTTTTACAACTGGCAATCTTATTCATCCTTGTCGCTATTTTTCTATTGCT
Source organism: Taurulus bubalis (assembly GCF_910589615.1). Classification (NCBI taxonomy): domain Eukaryota; kingdom Metazoa; phylum Chordata; class Actinopteri; order Perciformes; family Cottidae; genus Taurulus; species Taurulus bubalis. The sequence continues at coordinate 16,846,194 of NC_136604.1, forward strand.
GTTTCTCACTGATGTAGCGAGGGAGCTAATAAGCGATGTAGGAAGATGACAATTCTTATATCTTATCTCCTTAGCTTTGATTGGTACATTTTCAGTGGGCTCTGTTCTCCCACACAGTGATACTGATAATGATATCGATCAACTTCTTCTTCTCAGTATACAGCGACACTTTCTTAGTTTACCTGGGCTTCCCCCAAAAAAGTAGAACGAATGACAAAGTCCATGTTGGAAGGAGGTTGGTCTAAAAACCTCGGACTGTAAACCAGGAGACTGCTGTTCCTTTCCTGTGTGAGAATAATGTCTTTGTCAAATAAATTCTGTACTTAAGTAAAGCCACTTCTTTAGGTATTTTAATCCAGACTGCAATCTTTTCATTAACCTAACCAAGATGTTTCCTGTGAAGTTTATTTTGCAAAGACTGCATGCATGTAACCAACATATGTTGCGGAACACACTGTAAATAGGAGAACGCATGAAATTGAAGAAACAACTTTTTGTACGATATCATTTGAACCATCGTATGTTGTTTTAGTAGCTGCGTGCGTTGTTTTTTAAAATTTCTATTGTAATACCACAGGGAGGTGACAAAGTCAGCATTTGTCCAATTCTACACATTGGCTTTAAATATTTCAGATGAGTTACAAATGTGTTTGTCCGAGATGCTGCAACTTGATCACATGACCCTCACTATCGTTCCTCACTTGTGTGGCTGGAGACAGTTAGTGAGCTATATACCTGGAGATATTAAAAAAGGTGATACAAGAGCAGTGACTAAAGAAAAACGAGGTTGAAGAATTGTAAGATAATCGGTTTATGGATAAGTTTATTTACAAGGTTATTTATGAGGTTCTTGTCTGAAAGGTGACAGACATACGCACAAACCACATAATGAGGTGGAGGACAACTCATTCAAGGTCAATGGTGCATGTGGTCTGGTACAACACTGCTTGATGTTAACATATTGATGACATTATTGACAAATATTTTAGACCTATTTTGGAGATAACATATGAGGCTTTCTCAGTTCTGCCATGTGGTCCTATCAACCCAGCCTCATTGCAGTTTTTAGTCACAAAATGCAATCTATTGGTTTCATGTACAGGGACACGAATTGGCAATTTCTTTTCGTGTCGCTCAGCACAAAAACAAGAGCAATGGAGAGTCAATTACAATATGTGTTCATGTTGGACACAATCATGTGACTATGCAATGGTCAGAGCTGTGTGTAGTTACGCAGTATTACATATTTAGAAAGACCAGTTCTCACTCCTGATAAGTAACACATTTGAGCTAAAGGATACAAACTGTTTTTGCAAAACGTTTTATCACAAAGGCTTCCATTGTTCATAGCAGAAACATGATGTACTGTGACAAATGTCCATGAATGCCGTGTGTGCAAAGCAGTCAGACAAAGAAGTGTCTCAAGTCAAATATGTAGAGACACACCTTAGCTTACGGGACTGGCTGCAGGTCGTGTTCTTAATTCAAATAATGAGGAAACATACAATGAGCCAAACGCTAAATTATGCTGCATACTAGATCGTGTCTTGTGGGCTTGGTAACAGTAACGTATTGTTTATCCTCAGAAGAGATACGAGTGTGCATTTAAGAAGAAAGCTTGTGTGGCATATTTTATTATCGCGAAACAGGAAAGTGTAGCAAGTACATTCTGTGATCCTTTTATTTGACCTTTATAGATTGAATGACAGAAAGCTGCCCATCTGGTTGTACGATTGCTGTCAGACAGGTGGTGAGAGATATGTTCCCAATTTTTAACAGACAAAGCTTGTTTGTTGTTTGATTTAAGACATGTTAAATAGTTTTTAAAAACACATGATTTAACAATGGAGCATTATAGCCTTTTGGTTTCCTCATTTAGTTTCCCCTAGATTCAATGTTGCATATCCCCCATCTCATTTAATAAAAACTCACAAGCTGAAGGACTACTTTTTAAAAGTGTGGCACCTTTTAATAGGTGGTAGATACACTAGTTTTAAAAATAATTACTTGTAGCAGATCTGAGGCCTTACAGCTGGTCAATCTTAAAATAATACACTGTTGGTTTGGTTTGTTTGAGCCCATTAGCTACAAATTACACTACACATTACTGCTAAACATTTTGTGACGCAAAGCAATGGCTTTTAGTTCCAAGCAGCCATTGATTTGCATTAATTTCCCTTAGGTCAATACAAATCAACTAGCAGTGATTTTAATGATCTTTATTATAGACAACTAATCACATTGCACAAATATTGCCCTTAACAGTTATAAATGTTGAATGACTATGATGTGATTTAGAGCTAGGACTGTTTATCCTTGATGGTGCATTTAGGAAATGCTCTGAGCTGAGAGCCGTAGGCATGTATGAACCCAATAGAGTCGTTAAAATCACCATTAAATTGGCAGCTTGCACATTGACTCCTGGTTGTTTTTCATATCAGTATTTACACACACATAGGTATGGTACATATTTGATTCCACCAAGTTATAGCGGCTTAGAGAAAGAGCGCTTTTCCTCTGCACCCTCTGTGTGCTTTTCATTTGCGATCGCATTTCCACAGTTCATACTCATTCAATACAAAGCAAAAAGTACGCGTTCAACCCAGTTTGTGAGGGTTTGGCACGCCTTTGGCACAATTTGGCACATTTTACACGCAAATGCGCCTATGGCACATTTTGGCACATTTTCACACGCAAGGTGAGGCAGCTGCCTTGTGTGTTTTTTTAATTCTCATGATGACAGGCGAGGCTCTGCCAGAAACTTCTTCTCCTTCAACTAACCAGTATCCGTGACCCATGTTTTTAGCCTGTAATGTTTCCCATCATGCTTGAAGCACAACAGCCATCCTCATCATCGTGGAGCTCATTCAACACTGCTGCATAGCCACAAAGTATGTTGAAACAGATCATCGTTCTAGTCTAGTGCACATGTAATGCACTTTCTCACAACAGAAGTAGACTTTATGTTACACGTAGTTGTTCGATGTTGAGATAAACACACATCTTGTCATGTAAGAGGGGGGTGAATAGTGCAGTTGAGTGACACAGCCTGTTAGGGATGAATGCCTCTGAAACTGGTTGGTATGCACTCTCTGAACCTCGGAGATAAAACAACAGGTTCCATTCTTCTGTGTCAGTCTGGTAATGGGCTTTTAATGATTTTTTTCTCGTCAATATGGCTGCATTATGATATGCAGGGCAGTGGAAATGGAAATGCTAATAGAAATGTTATGTGAGAAATCACACTGAATGTCAAGGCGCTAAAAGCTGGAATCAGCCTGAAAAGATAAGTATAGCAGTTTCAATTAGCATTCATTTCATGTGACAAAAGGCTAGCTTCAAATGTCACTGTTTAACCTGTCAACACTGTTATGCTACTGTAGTTCAGCGGCGTGTGTGTGTGTGTGTGTTCGAGACCTTAACACATTCTTTCCTTCCAGGGGAGGAAGGTCACTGTAGTCGCAAGTGGAAAAGAAAAGGCCCAGAGTTACATAAGAGTGACGTGCTTTCCCTTTTAGGCTCGCAAACACTATTGTTGCTGTCGTTAAGTTGCTGAAGCGCAGAATATAAACAACAGTTTGCAGTTATCCCCGTTTGAATGTGCATATGTCATGGTTCAAAAGGGGCCGACCTCTGGTTTCATGTGAAATTGATCAATTATCATATCAAATAGCAATTACAAGCATGACTCATTTCCGTATTAGGCTTAAGGGTTAGTTAATTTAGGTTTCCACCACACCCGGTTGGTAGCTTTGTGGTTTTGTGATTTCGCTGTACTGAACATACTGCCTCCATGAGCTGCGTGGTATGTCTGTCTCACTGTTGCTGGTATGATAACTTAAGTTGGCAGTTAACAGAATGCTGCACACAAAAGAACTATACTTTGGATCTTTAGATGAGCCGCACCTGAGCCGTGCTGCACGGATGAAGTGTGGCGTAGGCGTTAGCTTCAATGCAAACCAGAGTCCAAATGACCCAGCACTGGTCTAAAACATGTCTGGACTAACTTCACCCCTTTGACATTTAGACTAATGGGTTTAACCACTGAATGTCTGATCCAAAAAACACAACAGGCAGCAGTGAAGTGCGATTCACTGCAAGCAATAATTGCTTTTCGGTGACGTGTCTGCATGTTTCATGATGAGGTTTTTTGTAACAAAGGGCTAAATGTCAAAGGAGTCACAGGACTCCATGTACCGATTGGTTGCAAGTATTCTCTGGTTGCACTTTGCCACTAAAAGTTAAAATCTCCCAAACTTTTACATTGAATCAGATTCAAAGCGGTCATATCTGCTGAGCTGGGATCGGCCACATCAGCTTTCCATAGACTTTGCATGGCAGCTCACCACAGGCCGCACTTCACCGCTGCTTTGGTGTGTTTTCAGTGTTTGGGCTTGTGGGAGATGGTGTACCTTGAAAGGGGAAAAGCACATAAATCAAGAATTCCAACATGCTATTTCCATGGCCGAGGAATGTTCAATTAATACTTGTGAACATGGGTCGCTCTCCTTCAAAGCCAGAAACCAGAGTCTCAAACGTGTGATGTCGTCAAGTATACAACTCTGGAATGGGATTCTGATTTTGTGTTGTTTTCTTTTCTTTCTTTTTGTACCTAAATGAGCTTTTTTCTATTGTTCTCAGTTCTAAAACAGAAAACATCCCCATATACTCAGAACATTTCCGTGGGTGCTGGCAGTGTCATTTCTACCATCTTTCATAATGAATTGTCTATGGAGAAAATCCAGACTTTATACTTGATGACATCACATGTGTACTTATACTCTTGGACTGTCATCGACCATAGGAAGAACTTTAATTCATTTTGAGAAAGAGCCTGGTTTCCTCTTTTAGGTCTCCTAAAATAGAAATGTTAAATAAGATGCAATACTTTCTGTTACCTCCTTCAGCGATAGATATAGTGACTTGACATTTCAATGAAAATCTTCGAGATTGCCACTAAATATAACTAGTATTTTTTAAGTTTTGGTCAAGATTTAACTGCCATATACATACAAAATAGGGTGAATGCAAACTGTCCTCTACATACTGCAACTTTGAGTCAAGACTGACTTATTTATCAGTGCACCTTAAACAGCCCCACGCCTTCTGTTCAGTCCGCACGGAGCTAGAATGCAAAAATAATTTTAAACGTGCAAGAAACCTGAGGGACACATTCTGCACACAACATATAATATGCAAATCCTCGAACACGTCAAACATGTTTTTATTCTTTAAAGTGCCACCCCCTCTATTATTTTGGCAACACAAACTGCTTATTTTCATTTAACAATGAGGCAAGATGACAAGCCATCATATGATCAGCCTGAAATATGAGTCTGTCTCACTTTTGTTTCTTTCATTTTCCTCTTCAGCCGAACAAGAAAGAGGAAAATGGACTTCCCTCAAACTAATCAGGTCTTCAAAGACTATTTCCATTTCTCCTGCAATTTTGTAATCAAATATAGATTTAGTAGATGAAAGTAATCGTGGACAAACATCTGATTGGCATTTCTTTCCTCATAGTAACCTGGATGGTTGGATGGAAATATACAGTACCGTAAAAGATTTTGTTCTTTACCAAGCACATGCAAAAAGAGCAAAAACCTGGATGTGGTTGGACAATAGGTCAAGATAGATGTCAGTTTTATTTCTGGGGACAAAGTTGAGCTGATGACAGATGACCAATGGCTCGTTGGACTGCCAGGAAACTTTGTAAATTGACATTTATGGTCCCAAGAGAATTAATCGTTCTGACTTTGGTGAGCATCTGACTTATCAATTATCAACGGGCTTTTTTAGTTTCTTGGATGGAGTTCAATGACAGTTGGTTCATACATTCAAAGTCCTTTCAAACTGAATCTTTTATGAGTTTATTGACCCCCGCACTATTGTCCAATTTGACCAGCAGGTCACAGTTTCACAACACACTTTGGACCGTCACTTCATCCATCAAACAATTTCAAGTCCTTACATGACAAAAATACGCTATTTGTCCACATGCCAAATAGAACGACATCAGCATGCCAATGGTCAACGGACAGCATGAGACAATGAGTCTGTGCCTTCCAAAACCCTTACACTTTTGGAAGAAAAAAAAATCTTTGAGAATGTGACATAACTACGGTTAGTGAGCAGTGCACTAAAGGACTTTTTAGGTGTCGGGAAAGACCAAACGTTTGGGTTAAAATAAGTACTTGTCTATGGTTAGGGCATCTCCATTGTCATGACGACAAACTTGTGACGATGTTTCTTCTTTTGTTTTGAACCCAGTTGTCTCCTATGGCCTCCTCCCTATACACAGACTTTGTGACCTGCCTCCTTTGCCGACTGCCAGAGGGCCTTAATTGTTGCATCAATGCAAACAGATTTTCGGAACTGACTGATGCTGCCGTTCCTTTTGTCTGTTAAACTCGTTGAAGTGATGCAATCCAATGATTTGAGCCAAACCCACACACTCCTGAGGAAGCACCTTACCTGAGGGTATGAGTGTAACCACACATATCTAATGTTACAGAGACGGCAGATGGCAGTGGGTTTCCCCCCCTTTTTTTATGATTTTGTGTAACTGTTGAAAGACTTCTGTCATTTAAAAAAAAGAGCATTTTGCACCCTTCATTCTTTTCCACCGACAACTTCTTGTTAATTTGTATAGTATAAATGGATTAGCCGAAATAAATGTATTTTCAAACATATTTTCCGACAACAAACTAAAAACACAGTTGGAACAGATCATCTAACCGGAACCCATTATTGGAGCAATACGTGATGAAGCGTTTATCGAGAACTAGGTCGCTTAACTAGTAATTACCATATTTCCTACACTCCTTGAACCTCTCATATGACTCATGGTAAACACGCGTGTCCGTGTTTGTGCGCGTATGCGTACATGCGTGTGTGTGTGTGTGGGTGTGTTTGCGCTGATTGTAGTCTCCTGGATGTTGAAGCGTTCATACAGCCAATAGGGAGGCTCCTGGTAATCCCAGCTCGCTAAAAGGCCGGTGTGAGTGCAGCTTTGAGGAGAGTCAGCGCAGACACAGAGAGAGACACACACACACTGGAAGTTTCTGCTTTGGAGATGTCCGATACTCCACACAACTTTGCCATCACTTCATTGCATTTGGGAGGTTTGTGAAACCCCGAAGAGGAGACATAGCGAGCCGCCGTCCGTCTTTTCCACAGTTATCCTCGCATCATCACCGGCTCTTCCGAGGGGATCGCTGTGCGTCACATTCCAGCTTACACACCCACACACACAGACACACGCACACACTCCGTGGACATCCCGTTCAGTCCGGTCGTCATGTCCTCCGCCGATGCCGCGGAACAGAGCCGGCGGGTCAGCGTGCTGTCTTGGGATCAGGTGCAGCGGCTGGACTCCATCCTGGGGGAGAGCGTCCCGATCCACGGCCGAGGAAACTTCCCCACGCTGTCCGTGCAGCCCCGGCAGATCGTCCAGGTGAGACCCCGGTCCATCCTTCTTTTAGTTTTAATTAAGTCTTGTGGCAGAAGTGGTGAAGGAGGGGAGTTGTGCTTTTTACTGTGGTTTGTGTAATAAATCCGCTCCACAAACGTTATGCATAACTTTTTTTTCATTGGGGCGTCTTCCCCTGGGAGAGATTAATTTGTAATAGGTTTCTATGGATTCATTATGAGGATACAGGTGTGTCTGCAAATCCAGAGTGTTTCAATTCAGTCGTCAATAATGAAAAAAGAAGGGGGGGATAGTTTTAACAGTAATCTGGGAGCTGACCAGGTTGGAGAAATTCAGAACCCCAGCGACAATGATAAGTTGAATAAAAGTTGAATAAAATAGCATTTGAGTGTGTTTTCGCATCATAATCTAAATATTGAAATCTGCTGACACTGATTATATATGTATATATGGTGATCCGGAACGGCACAAAATCACCCTCGCATCTCTCTCTCTCTCTCTCTCTCTCTCTCTCTCTCTCTCTCTCTCTCTCTCTCTCTCTCTCTCTCTCTCTCTCTCTCTCTCTCTCTCTCTCTGACTCATACTACTTTTACTGTTACACAGCGGTGAGGATCTGTGGCTGAGCTGATTACACTCAAAAAGACATTTGCTCAGTTTAGAATGATCTAACACTAAGACTGCAGGGTTCCACTATATATATATCGCTCACTGAGGTTTCTGCTTCTGAAGGATTTTTAAAAATAGTGATCTAGTTTATTTACTAGAAATGAAACATACTGCATGGTGGAATGCCTGGGTTGCAATTTTCCTGGACATCATTTAAAAGTCCAGGTTCATATTTCACTCGAGTGATTCATATTTTCTGTGGCGATCTAGAAAGAGACCCTCACACATAAATCGACACTGAACATCCCCACTGCTGCATTCCCTTCATTAGACAACTCTGCAGCGTGCTAACATTTCTGCACGATGGATTTGGCATTACCTTATATATACAAATAAACATCGTTTGATGAGTCGGAGCGCAAGAGAACAAGTTTCTGTTTGAAATGCAAACACTTCTTATGAAAACAATAGAGGCTACATTTCAAACAGTTTTAACTGAGAGGTCTGAAGATCCACTTTGTCAGTTTTACAATGAAGGTAGCTTCTGCAGATTACACTCATCTCTATCGTCCGCCCGTGCCAACTATAACAGATGAACAGTCGTAACTACTGTTATAAATAGTTTATGAATTCCGTTAGCACAGTGCACCCTGCAAGTATAAAGCGGTTGGAAAAGCCTGCGCTGCATCACCGTGCAATGATACCATTATTTTTGACAAACATAATAGCAGACGCTATGTTCGCTGTCATGGAATATGCCAAGCGGGTTTCAAGTCCCTGCGAGTTGATTTTTGTACCATATGGCCATGAAGGGAAACCAATGGCTGCCTGGAAGGAAGGAAAATCACACTCGGTGATCTAAACCACGATGATATGTTTTGGAAAACGGTTGACAGTAATGTGAGGCGTGTGTGGTTCATTGTAAATGGGCTAAAACATGCGAAACCGCCAGTCTGCTCCTTTTTTTCTTCTTCTTCTAATGTCATTTATTTTTAGCCTACGCACCAGACAGAGCTGTCTACCTGAGACGGCTCTTGTCGTCACACACTGGGTAAGGTGACCAAGCGATCACACTCCCGAAGAGGCTCAATGGTGGGTTTGTCTGAGGGCCACATTCACAAAAACATCTGTTTGTGGTCTGGTTGTGTGTGAGCCATGGGAGCAGTGCAGGAAGACTTTTACTGTTGCTGACACCTCCGTACTCGCCGTTTTAATGTCGACAATCATCAAAACCACAGTCGGAATGGTTTGAACATGTTCCCTCAGCAGGCTAAATCTACAGAGGCCGTATGTACATACCCTGTAGCATCTCACCACATGATGAAGAACGCAGATTTCTGATGTGTGTGTGTCATACGTTACGTCATTGATTTAGTGGGTTTATGTGTGGGGGCGGAGCTATGGAGGTCAACACACTAAGTGGTTTCTCGCTTATTCCAGTTCTGCAGGTTATTATATAAACTGGATGGTTTTAACTAGTGCTTCACTTTTCTAGAATGGTCGAGAGCGGCCTGGATTTGAGGCAGATTGTGAGTGGTGGATTAGTGGCTGTAATAACACTGGGCTTGCGGGTCAGGCTCGACAATGTATCACTGTGGTAAGTGAAGACCAGTCGCCTGACTCCACAGTGGCCGTCGCCAGACTGTAAACCAACTCCTCACTAGGCTATTGTTGAGAATGAGCAACATGAAGACACCACATGCTCCCAGTGCTCCCGAGAGGAGGTAGCATTCAGTTTAGACTGTTCTGTAATGGTTTTTATTTGGCAGTTTGCTTTCAATTTCTGGCTTTTAATGAACCATTTTGCATCCGATAGCATCTCTCCAGCTTGTTTGTCTGTCGATGAAGTTTGAGTGGTTTTGTTTTTAATGCCAAAGTGGTCAATAATGGTAATTCTTACTTCAAATTAAAACTTCCCATCACTTCCTGTGTGCCGACATTGGCAGTTACCATTGAGGACACCAATGCACCTTTTCTTTTTGCTTCAGCAACCTGGGGTGAGTTTATTTATTAAGCCTATACTCAATGGGTATTTATAATGTATTCTTTAAATATGACTACCTTTATTTTAACAAAAAAAACGATTTAGTATCCTTTGAAACAACACATTTATAGCTTGTTTTTGGGAAATACAATTTACAAAAAATTTATTCAACCATTAACTGATCTGAGAGTAACAACAAAGAGGGTGGCGGCTATATTTTGGGGACTTTTTTTCTCACTTTTTCCTCAAATTTGAACACCTAAATTAAGATAATAAGACGTCCTTTTGACAAATAAGGATATGATTTCAATGCTGCGTTCTTTAGCGTATGATACAGTGTGAGTTACCTAATTTAGGCAGCTCTTGAGCTCGTCGCAGTTTCACTCATATAAATGGAGTAGCCTGATTTTACTATCAAACCTCAAGATGCTATCACAGTTACAGGATATATAAGGAGGGCTATTCTTACCATAGCTTTCACTCCCACCAGTGTTATCTTACATGGCTGGCTCAAAAAGCTAACTCAAAGATATTAAAATGTTTGTAAACCCTTGAAGCAGATCCCCCAAACTTCCATCTCCACAGCATCACGTTTCAGGCCACCTGATCTGAGCATAAAGGTGAAATGACCACCCGTGCATAAGAAATTCAAGGAAACTTTTTTTAATCTGAGAGAAAAAAAAACCTTCTTCATCCCCAGCTGCTTGCAAAGCTACCGTGCTACTGATTGCCTGGGTTAGTTTTGGAGTGAAGGTGAAGGTCAGGGACTCGTAACTCTTTATTTGCTGTCGCCATATCCTTTGGCAGAGGGATGATCTGACTCACCGCCCAGAGCTCTCATTGGTGTCCAGGGGACTACGGGCTGGTAAATGACTGGGTCGTTTCAACCTGACATTATAAAAAGACACATTCAGGCCGCAGCTTAAATGAAACACTTTAGGAAACTATTGAGACTAGTCTGGGGGAAGGCGAGTGGAGAGGCGGCTGTGTGTCGCCGAGGCGTTGTCCACATGCACCAGACAGTCTGGTGTGTCTTAGCGGCTCTTTTTTTACAAGGCCTTTTTTTTGCTGGAACGTTGGCGGAAGTGTCTCCCCTCGCTCAGCTCGCCAGGTGCTGGTGCGTCATGAGGGAAATGCACCAGCCTGTTTTTATGAGTGCTGAAGGCACAAGGATGACGGGGGTGGTAGAGCTGTGTGCTTCCTCATGTCTGTGTGTAATGTCGCTTTACAAAAGCATTTGACCTTTTCTCATTGGATTGTAGAATTATATGGTGTCTTTGCTCAGTATTAGCTGGCTGTTAATTCTCTTGATGTGTTTTGAGAAAACTAGCAGATCAACTTTGTGGTCGAGAAGTTTATTTTCTATTATAACCTTTAGTTTTAAAGAATAATTCCATATTTTGGAAAATACACTAATTTGCTGAGATGAGTGATACTAATTACATGGCCTGCAGGAGAGAGACATCCTCTTAACTTTGCATCACAAACGTTGTCTGGTGTAGTGGGACGTTATTACGTTTCCATCTTGCATTTTAAAATCTTGAGGTCTAAACTAAATTCTAATAGGATTAGCTTGCTGAATAGATGTCCACCTGCTTAGATTGATAGCTGGGAGGACAACAGCAGATCCCTATGGCTCAGCTAGAGTTTTACAACAGACAGCTGCGCTTTGGATTTCTTCAGATTTGGCCTTGTTTGGATGTTTTTATCCTCTTAGTGCGATTTGAGTAATGTAACAGACAGGAAGCATAAACATCTCAGCTGTCTGTAGCTCAGACGTTTTCCCAAGCATTGCGTGTGTTCCAATAACCAGATAAACCTTTGCCAAAGAGTGTTTATGTGACAGCAAAGGAATCACATTCACTCAATGTGGTCACAGGGTCTGAGTTTAAAAGTTCACAGCTTTGTTTATGTCTCTTACAGTAGAAAGGCATTGACTTGTCATTTCCCACAGCTTATCTGTTATCTTATCTTGCTCCTACTTCATATGTAAAGAGATGATTTTTCTGAATCGGTTATGCAACTCATTAGAACGTTGTGTGCCGGCTATTATCATCCTCACGCAACAAAATAGTTGTTGGATAATGGCGCGGATCTTTGAGCCGAGGATGACAGACTGTAATCAACCACTTTGTTCCTTATGTGTTCTTAAACAAGTCGGCTTGCTTTAGGTATCTGCCACAGGCTTTCTGTCACTCTGCGTTCACCTTTGAAATGAAATGTTCCAAAAATGCTGAATTCCTGCGGTGTTTTTAAAGTAAACTGGTTTTCTATTTTTAACACATTTTACTTCTCAAGACTTGTGTAACTAGGTATCTATATTTAATAGCGTGTGAAAGATAAACCAAACCAAACTTGTGAAGATGTCATTTAATTTGGTGTTTTTACACTTTTAATTTGGTGTTTTTTCTTCACTATTTGTTCTGCCATCACAGGCAATACAAGTTTATTGAATTCAACCTTCACAATGAAATGCATGTCATTATACTCCTTAATAGGATTTTATCCCCTTCATGCTTTATGGCATTGAGATTACAGCTCTTGAGACTCTTTATATTTTAAGCAGCAAGGAGAAAGCAGCTCCTTCCTTGCATGTTCATACTTTATTACATACATATTTACTGCGTCAGCTCGTCTGATAGTTTTCTTTTTGTGGATACCCATCATTAAATGTTTCCTCCCTGTCTGTGTACCCTTCAGGTGGTCAGGGCTCGACTGGAGAAGCGGGGCGTGGTGGTGAGCGACGTGAAGCTGAACGGCTCAGCGGCAAGCCACGTGCTTCACCGGGACAACGGCCTTGGCTACAAAGACCTGGACCTGATCTTTGGCCTGAGTCTGACTGATGACCAAACCTTCCAGGTGGTTCTGGACGTGGTTCTGGACTGCCTGGTGGACTTCTTGCCTGAAGGGGTGTGCAGGGATCGAATATCCGCCCCCGCCCTGAAGGATGCGTACGTGCAGAAACTGGTGAAAGTTTGCAAAGAGACGGACCGGTGGAGCCTCATCTCGCTGTCCAACAACACCGGCAAGAACGTGGAGCTGAAGTTTGTGGACTCCCTGAGAAGGCAGTTCGAGTTCAGCATCGACTCCTTCCAGATCACTCTGGACTCGCTGCTGCTCTTCGACCGCTGCTCTGAGACGCCCATGTCCGAGAGCTTCCACCCCACCGTGCAGGGCGAGAGCATGTACGGAGACTTCGAGGAAGCTCTGGGCCACCTTCACTCCAGGACTATTGCCACCCGCAACCCGGAAGAGATCCGCGGCGGCGGGCTGCTCAAGTACTGCCACCTGCTGGCGCGTGGCTTCCAGCCGTCCTGCGAGACACAGATGAAGCAGATGCAGCGCTACATGTGCTCGCGCTTCTTCATCGACTTCCCCGACATACACGTGCAGCAGAGGAAGCTGGAGACGTACCTGCAGAACCACTTCGCGGGCATGGAGCACAAGCGCTACGAGTGCCTGGTGACGCTGAGGCGAGTGGTGGACGAGAGCACCGTGTGCCTGATGGGTCACGAGCGCAGACAGACGCTGGCACTTATTTCCGCCCTGGCACTGCGCGTAATGGCCGAACAGTACGCCATCCCCGCTCTGTCCAACATCACCTGCTACTACCAGCCCGCTCCCTACGTCAGAGACGTCAACTTCAGCAATTATTACGTGGCACAGGTTCAGTCACACATGGCTGGGTGGAACTCTTATCAAACATGGCTGCCTTGCAGTTGAGCGACGACTTTTAGGATGCGAGGGAGAGCTTTCCGATTTTAACTTTACGTTTATGAAAGCCGAGCATTCATTCGAGCGCTCTATGCCTCTGTAGCAATGTGGCTTTTTTTTTGGTTTGGGGCCCATCGTGAACAAAAAGGAATTAATGTCTTTTTCTTTTTGCCAAATCTTATATCAAAACCAGTCCACTAAGTTATATTGATTGACACTGCTGTAAAAAAAAAAATCCAATTTGAGCCATTATAATTAGAACTTTTTATTCTGTTGTGGTTTCATAACTAGTGTGGACATGTATGAAAAAATATGAAGGGTTGATATGTGACGGAGGAACTTTGCCAGGTCTGTTCCTTGTCTGATGGAGGCTGGCATTGGATCTTTAATTAAATGTAAATACTTTGTACGAAACCAGTTTTTTGTTCTCTCTGTGGTTTCAACTGACCGGTTTGAGAGGGGAAAAGGACCAAAGAAAAAAACTTTCTTGTGTAGCATGACAAACAAAGACTGTATGTGGTTCCAAGTGCCTGAAACTGACCAAATGTCTTTATAGCATTTCCTCTGTAACAATTGTTTTGGAAACTCTTTTTTTGTATTATTATCCTGGTTACTTTACATTTTTATATCCAGGGTCAGGGTATCTGTTTTTTGAAATCATTAAAAAAAATCTATACAAAAAAAATGGAATGATATGGTACATTGGTCTTTCTTTAAGTTTAAAAAAAGATAAGGACAAACTGTTTTAATATGCTCCGATTGACTCAAATCAGTCTGGGGATTTGCTTAATGAATGCATACTCTCTCTTCATTCTCTGGCTCAGTAACTGCGTCTCTAAAGATCTCCCTCAGTCAATCTTTCACTATCTGTCGTGATCACACACAAACTCCTCAGTGTGTTGTCTGTGTTCCGTCAGCCAGACACGGAATGGCCTGACACAAACACTTCCTTGTTCAAACTCTGCCCGCCCCCCCAGAAAAGGATTCCTCTGAGCCTCAGCATATACATTAGCCATTTCCTTCCACTTGTGCATCTGACGAGGGGTTTCCTTGGCCTCATTCAGAAAAGGGAGATTTCTGTTGCTTATCTTGGATGGCTTGCGCTCTGAAGGTGCAGCTGAGGACCAGGTGGTGAAATGGGACTGCTGCATTCCAGCGTTCACTTCCTGGATGATCAAAACGGATCATTATTTCATCCTTATTTGGATCAAACATTTTCTCCTAGGACATTTCATCCTAATTACTTTTGCATGGGGAACGACTTATTGTGATTTAATAGAGCATTATATGGCAGGAGCTGGGACACACATGCTTACTATCGTTCATTTCAAGTCGAGACATGCGCAGCTGTATCGCTCACTTATTTATTTATAATTCATTTGGAAGGAACGCGTCAGTCAGAGTGATCGAGGGCGAGGTATAAATGCGTCAAGGGAATATTCCCCTCGTGTTTGCTGTCAGACTTGTATCCAAAATGCTACAGATACACTTAAGGAAACATAGGACACGCCTGGAGGGAACACAGATTGAAGTCTGGACAGAGATAGAGCTTGTCATATCTTTAACAACCCAGTGATGTTTGTGCCTAGTGGCCAGACCCCAAGAGTCAAGCAGAGAGCCGTGAACATCTCTGTGTAACATTAATTAACAAACTGCCGCTAGTTGTACATGGGTTGAAGGTTAGGAGATTAATCGTATTGGAACTTTGCTTAAAATAGTTTCCCACACGGCTCTATGGAGGGCAATGTCTCTGTGTGGGTCTTTCTGACCCTGACTGAATTATTTATTATATATTTATATATATAACGGTTGGATGGATTGCCATGACATTTTGTAGAAACATTCATTGTCACCAGAGGATGACAAAAGTGTTCTTTTGACTTTTCATTGACTTTTCATTGAAAATAAGTTCAGTGAAATATCTCAAAATCTACATGATGGGATGGCACTCAATTTTGCACATATGTTCATGGGTCCTAGACAATTAATCCTAATGACTTTGGTGATCCCCTGATTTCCCCCTGTAGCACCACCATAAGGTGGACATTTGTAGATTGAAGTATCTCTAACTATTTCAGAATTTTATCAAAACATTTGGTTAGACCAAAACCTGCAAAACTGCCAAAATTCCCATCAACCTTGGCTGAAACTTTGTGCACTCCAGTTTGTGTTTAGTACTAATTAGCTAATATTGACACGGTAACATGTCTAAACTAAGACTGCGAGAATGGTAAAGCTTGAACCTTTCAACATTGACTTGGTGAGCATGCCAGTATTATAATTCAGCTCTATTACTTATGTGCCTGAGTACATCCTTGCTGAGATATGAGTGTGGCTCTTAGGCTATATTTTAACATAACATATAACAATTTAAAAAACCCCAACAGGTTAATTTTCTTTCAGCACCAACACAGTTCCTCCAAGAGTAGCTGAGGGTAATTCTAAGTCATGAACCTTAGACTCAAGTCGAGGTTGGCCCAGTTTAGTTTTTTCGGGACAAAACCCACAGATAGATCTGACAGTGTGGCGAGCATACTGGTCCATACTGTTCCACAGCGCCCACCAGAAGTTTGGCCTTCTCACCCCCTTCTGCTGCAGTCTACTTGGGTGGGCCCTTCTGGGTTCAACTCCCACCGCAGTCGTTGGAGCTCAAAAGGTCCCGTTATCATTTTTTTCTCCCCTCCTTTCTCAGTCAGTGTGCTGTGAAAAGTAATCTCTGTCTAACGATCGCAGACTGCATGTTGTTCAGGGATGTGGAAGGTTTGCACGTCGGCCGATTAGATTACAAAAATGTCTTCTTTAGCGGTGACAGATACCACCTGGGGGATGATGGGAAGAGTCAGGAGGAGCTTGGAGCATCGAGGGGTCTCCAGTGAAACAAACGGTTCACCTTTGTCAGCTCGCAGCTTCCTTTGAGGATATATTGCCTGCCTGGGGAGATAGAAAAGAGATAGAAAAACACAACATTGTCCTGAGATGAGATGCTACACGGGTGGCTGGATCTCCTCAAACAAAAGGTGAACACAGTGACCTTTAGAGAGCCTGCTTAAAGGAGGATGTGAAAGGAATATGTGTCATGGGAGGTGGAGTTTAGGGGACGTAAACAAATCAAAAGACAAATAATATCAAAGAAAGTGGTGAGGACTATGCCTTCCCAGTTTCAGCTGACACCATCCAAATGAAGTTCCATAAAAGTACCACATGTACAGAAATCTGCAATTGAGATATAATAAAAACAAACACAATTCTTTTATTCAAGAACGATTGAATCAGATTGATACTTATTTCCGTCTTTACAGCTGAAGAATGAAGGAAGTGGTGCTTTCTCATAAAGCTGTTTTACTGGACTGGGTGGCATTGCTCCATCCATCATCATATCGTTAGCAAGCGATTCCCAGGAACTCACAGGATTTCTATTTGTAGGATGTGAGGACACTCAGAGCGACTTCACCATGGTGATGTTATTTGTTGTCCCAAAATGCAAAGGGACTGCCTGTGCCATACCGTGAGCAATAAAAACTATGCATCCACCTTGGACTTTTCTGTGCCACAAAATTAATGAAAAAACACATTTATTGGGGAAATTCTGCTCAAAAGAGTGAACATTTATGACATTTACGTGAAGGTATTAAATCAAATTCATACAAAAATCTGTTTCGCATATGTAGATTCTAAGGTTGACTGTTTATTCTTGACCTTGGAAACAGCAGCTAAGATCAGCATCTCACCACATGGTCCATTAAGCGGCTGCTAAAGAGCTTTCAATCAATCACATGAGCTTCATCAGCAAATAAAATGTATTCTATGATGTTTAAAACGTCTAGAATGTACCTCAATTTTTAAGCCAACATGGACAAGATGTCGTAAAAGTTAGGATCCAAAATATTAAATTCTGGTTGATTTGGTGACACCTGTGGTTACTGTTGGTCACGACAAGAACATGAATGGCGAGCTCCATTTATGATAAAGCAAACTCGACATCTCTGTCCCGGGATCTCACATCAGATCAGGAAAAACTCCCCCCAAAAATAGAAGAAACCTTTGGGAGAGCAACACAGGAGGATCCCTCTCCCCGGATGAACAGAAGCAATATCATGTGTACAGAATGAACAACTTAACAGTTACAGCACATTCAATGAATATGGCAGACATTATTCATATAATGAGTAGTAGGCATGGACCACGATCCAGATAACCACGATCCATGTAAGCAGATGGAGGTAGAGAGGAGGAGTCTGTCGACCAATAAGAGGCTGTGTTTGCGACGATGTGGCAGTTCGGATCTCAAGCTCATGGCGCTTTGGAATAACATGAGAATGATCCAACCTTCCTCCAATCTATATTATTAGGGTACCCCCAAAAAATTGTAGAATAGCTTAAAAGTAATAAATAATGTGTTGATTCTCCTTTACACATTTGAATGGTATTGTAGGTCTATATGATCACGTTAGCTGTCAGAGGTGTACATTCTCAGACATCTGGTTTGTTTTATTTTAGTACCTTCTCGGCTTCACAAAATATCAGAAACACATTTCGGAAAAACATATTAAGAGACATTTTTTGGTGTATGGTCCATTCTACCTTATACTACAGGTATATACCACAGTGTGGAATGTTTGTGGTACTTACTTTGAACTTTGATTCCAGTCCAGTTCAAGTGTCATATATATGTCCAGTTCATAGTATATGAAGTATATGAAGTATATATATATACATATATGTATATATATATATATATATATATATATATATATATATATACATATATATATGTATATATATATACATATATATATATATATATATATATATATATATATATATATATATATATATATATATATATTACATGTCATGGTTCTTCTAATACTATAAAACTACAGAGAAAGCAATAAAAGTGAAATTTGTGGTCGATTGGACAGAAGTAATAGAAATAAAATCTCACCAAACTCCCCATAAAGACCAGCTCAGTGATGAATCAATCAACAAAGTCAAGCAAATAAAGATTTTCCTGGACTGACACAGACTGCATAATGCCTTCAGTAGCTGCATTCATTTTTCCAAAACAAGCAGAGCATAAATGTTCTCATATGCATCCACTGCCCACACCGCTTTATTTGACCAAATTAGTGAGTAACCTATAATTTACAGACGACATCACAGATGCTGAAGAGAGGCCTCGGCCTGTGTTTTCATGACAAATAAGAACACAGACGGCTGAGCACAGAAAGTCTGCTGAGTCACTCCCACACTGAAAATAATGAACTGTATTTTTAAGAGAGAGTCCCAGACCACTGAGGGTGTAGAGACTAGAAACAAAAAGAGACACCGTGTGAGCACACAACTCAATTTTGGGAAAGGTTTACTAAATGGAAATGTCCCGTCTTGGAACGGCACAGAGGGTGCCATTCGGCTCACGGTCTTCCACACAGCTGCTGGAGCCGATGTCAGAGCTATATCCGAAGGCGAAAAACTAATGGTATCACACCAGCATCTGCTCAGGCCAAACACCAGCCTGCTTTCATTTGGTTTTGAGGAAGATGGGCGGGGTTGCTCTCTTCCCTTATCCCACCAGCTTCCTGACAGCCACAGTAAACACGGGCCTCTGAAAGGTCACACTGTTTGTCACCCTCGGGCCCCTGCGAGGAGCTGCCCTCTCATAAATATTAATGGCCACTGTACCAAATGGGGCCACTGACTGTTAACAAGGGGTCTGAAGGATGGTGGAGTGGGGGTTGGGTTGTTCCTTTTAACGCTGCAAGAGACTCCTCCACTGTGGGCCCATGGGAAAACAGAGAGGACTGGACCTGGAAAAAGTGTGGCCTCGGCTCCATATGGACCTTCTTAGCCCAAAGAGACTGGAGCTCTGATCCAACATGGTTTTGATTGCCAGGCGCTCACTTTGGCTCTCGGGGTGAGTTCAGCTATAACAGAGTTTCACTGGCAACAGCTCTCCACTTGAATAACCAAAAAATTCTCCTCAAATGATTGATTATCCTCCCGCCTTCAGTGCACCCAGCTGGACTCTTACTGTACAGCGGGTCCTGTTTATCTGGTGGCCTTAGACAGTTTATATAACAGTGTTGTATAATCATCTGAGCCAAACAACCTTGGTATACCATGCTTCCTTATGGTGTCTATTCCATGATACTCACAAACACCCTACCCCTTTAAAAAAAAAAAAAGAAATAGCCACAGCACATCTGGTTGTCTGCTGCAACAGCAGCCAAATGATACACATGCAGCAGCCAGGATGAGTAAAATGAAGCTTTGCTTTGGTCCAAGACAACCATGAGTCTGCAAACTGGTGATAAAAGTATGGAAAACTTTGGATGGATGCTTGCTTGAGTTAGAATTAGGAAATAAAAAATCCAAGCCGTTCATTGCATTCCTGAGTATGAAATATTCTGTATCAGAAGCCCATATCAAAATCACCCAGGCAAGTATGTATGTGAAATATTTCTCAGAACACAATTTGCTTCAAAGAATCCTGATGGCGTTTGGAAGGTGTACGATGTGCGAGTCAACTCTCATAAAACATCAAAACATCGAAAAAGCTATTATTTCAAGCATACTTCATGTGCCTCCTGCCTGCTAGCCCCGGGGCTCATTTTTCTCTCAATTGGATTTCCCAGAGTCACACACTGTATATCAAGTCTCACGAAGAGAAGCAACATTTCACCGGCATGTGTTGATGTTTCCTCCCGAAATACAGCCCAGCAGGCAACGGCAACGCGGCTCCACGCTGAGGAGGAGGCAGGGAGGGTGATGGATGAGCCACAAGGCCGGGGCTTCAGTTTGAGTTGCTGTAAGCAAGAGGGGAAGACATCGGATCAGCCCAGGTGGGGAAGCACAGGCCGGCGTCTGTTTTCATCAAAACCCCTGCGGGTTTCCGGCTATGCCCCGGGACGGGGGGGAAGGTAAATCACATCGCCACCCGACTGGTCACGTGTCAGATAAGCGTCAGATCGGCTGCGTAGCTGCAGCCGATCGGCAGTTTCAAAATGAACCGAGTACTTTATCGCGCTCAACTCACTGATGCACTTAGTGTGGATTCCTACCACTTTTAGCCAGGAATAAAATCATAAATGAAAAGAGAGGAAACTATAAACTCCAGTTGGTGATGATCGTAAGCAAACAGACAATTATGCAGTAAATGGTGTTCCTAGAAACACACTGAAGCATTTCCATATGCACAAAATGGGTTTCGCTGCTCTCGATTGCAGGCTGAAATATAGCAACAGGTCATTAAATTCCATTTGGTCTTCTCCATACATGAGATGTCAATGTCTGAACAGACGAAAAAATCAGAGGTCTGTGGAAAAAAAGCCTCACAGTGTCATCCTCGTTCTCTCTGGGAAGTACAAAGAATACTAAATGTATTTCAATCAGGAGAGACAAATGAATCAAGAAAATATATTTGTTTGTTAAAAACAGGAGATGTGTGACGATAAAGTCTTGATAGAGTCTTTGGCTTCCTGACGGAACTGGAGCTTCACTTAAAATATCATGTTTTTTGTCAACCAAAATTAAGAGTTTGATGGAATTTAAGGAATGTTGGCCAACAAAATCAATCCGTGAAGGACATTTTGTGAAATACACTTATTTGCTTTCTTGCAGTTAACAGAGTTAGATTGATAACACACTCATATCGAGCCTAACGCGGGATTAGCCTTGCTTAGCATAACAGGTAGCATGACAAAACATCTCCAAACATCTCCAATGCTCACTACCGGATGCTGTTCACAACTACATCGTTGCAGCATCGAATATGTGATGAAACTGCAATTTGTGATTTTTGCATTAAATGAGATTAGATATAAATACCATGTGTCCTCTGTTTCTGCAATTGAGTCTCCGCTTCTGTTCTGTAACTGTTTCTTGCTGAATAATAGCCAGGTGCAGTCGCTCCACAGGTGGTTGTCGTCACAGTGAGGTTGCCAAGCCGTCAGCCTGGAGTTGCACAGAGGTTCTGGCTGGTGGATTGACCGCTGTTCGCCAAGAAATAGTTCCAGCACTTAACACCAGAAAATGGCGTTTTTTACATTTCTTTTTTAAGATTTAATGCAAATAAAAACCAATTACTGTCTATCTTACATAAGGTAGACGTTTTTGTAATTAGTAGGCAATGTATTTCCCTTTACTGCACCTCATTTTCTACTTCAATATTACCAACACAGAGTTAATTGACCCTCTACTCCCTATTTTCTTTCATAAAAGATTGAATGTTTTGATTAGTGATATTTGAAGGCGCTGATGAGCATATTTTAAAGCTTGGAGTGCTTGGCTAAAATAAAATAATCTATCTCCAGCTCCAAATTTGACGCTGTAATAGTTATAACCTCAGGCACACGGTTAATCCATTAAAGCCATCAAGGCTAGGAGAGAAACAACTTGCATTCTCTCTACTGGCCAGCAGGGTGCGACTCATCTGATTGCATAAGAAACCAGATGGTATGGAAGTCTATGAGAGAATGCCCCTACTTACTTAAATTATTACCTCAGTAAGCATTGTGAACATGCGTTTATGGTCTTAATTGCTACTTTCAATTCTTCTTAAATACAACATGATGCTTATTTAGTAAATTATGGTCTTTACTTTAGAGTAAAATAGACCATAAAGGAGGGTATGCTTTAGGGTGTGGTTACCTTGTGATTGACAGTTCGCTAACTATTGCTACCAGAGTCTCTACATCACTCCTCTGCAGTCCAAACATGCTCAGCTCCGTCACAATGAGTCCGTCCACTTCTTAAATACAGTCCATGATTCTAGACAGGACATTTTCACGATAAAGTAAACTTAGTCTAGTTTAAGGCCAGTTAACAACTACTGGTTAAGCTGTGATCAAATTGCTGCATGTTTCAAGTCGTGTCTACCTCACGTTCTCCTTTTAATATGGGATCTTTTTGTTTTGCACAACAGGTTTATCTGAGGCTCATGGTGAAAAGTCAGCATTTATGTCATGCGGGTGGATCTGTTCGGCGAACAAAAGAAGAATCTTGAAAACATGGTTTCGTGTAACATATCCCTGTGCGTCAGTTCCCACACAAAGACTCATTTAGATTAGCTGAGTCATCACAACTGATCTCTGTCCAACATGATTGACCTAGTTACAGCGTGTCAAACCCAGATAATTGCCTACCTCTATTTTATTATTAAAGGTTCATATATTTAGATGTAATAAGAACATAATTGATCAGGTGTGTCTCAAGACATTCTTTACACCATAGTTCACTGGTGACATCACTGCTTCAGTGAACATTCGGACACCTGCCAGTGCATTCCCGACATTATTCTGAAGCAATGCATATTATTAACGTTACATCATGTCACATCAGAGGTTAAGTTGCATTTTTACTTAAAAAGTATGATTGATACAATGGTGGCTCCCTTCATCTGCAGCCATCCCTGTATCCCTCCTCCCACCACTTCTGCACATTCATCCTCTTTCTGGCCTTTCTCAGATTGATCAAATATTTGCTCTTCTTGGGCCCTGGGCTGTTTTTCTTTTTTTCTTCCTGGAGTGTGTTTTCAGCAGTGGTCGGGCCTGTGCGGTGGCTCAACAGTGCCGCCTCAGACATGTGAGTGTTTGGCTTAGCGGCCGGGGGACAGAGGCTGGGCCGGGTCTGGGGGCTCTGAGTGTGCTGGCAACGTTGGCTGCTCTCCCTTCGCTGGGCAAACTGGGGCTGTGAGTCTCACACACTGCGGCCATTCACTCTCCCAGCACACACAGGATAGAGTATGGATTGTTTGACGGCCAGTGGCAATGCCAGGAATGCTGAGCCCTAGTTCCTCTCTGGGAAAAAATGGTATTTGGTTCTCTGTCTGTCTCTCTCTCTCTCTCTCTCTCTCTCTCTCTCTCTCTCTCTCTCTCTCTCTCACTGCCTTTGAAAGGTTGCAGCAGTCTGATGAGTGGGATCACTCGGGTCATTAGCCGCCCTGCTTCCTCTTGCCTTCAGATTCCAGCCTGGCCAGTCAGAGAGGGCCTCCCAGCCAGAGGAATCCTAAGGAGAGCCACTGCCTTCCACATCGGTATTTCCTGACCCAGTCCCACATCCCTAGTGGCTCCTTCACAGTTATAGCAATGAAAAACAGTAAGCTAAATAGGGATGCGTGCATTAAAATATCCATTTTGAACTGGTACAGGCTGTTCTTACAGCTTTCGTAGCTATAACTAGGAAAATGTATGTGCTATAATTTCTACATTATACACTCAACTTGGGTATAAGCCACGTAATCATGAACCAGGAAGTATGAAGCTTGCAAAAAGCCATATCCAAGAACCATGATCGGCCAGGTGCGTGTTTCCACCATCCGTGTAAATCTGATTCCTCCAACCTCCGCCTGAAGGTGTGTGTCGCTGTGTGTTCACTTAACAACTTAGCCACTGCACACTGCAAATGTAATAAGAGCAAAGGGGTCAGAGAATATATAAATAACACACTCCAAAAGTAACCGGTGGAGGGATTGTAAATCTGGGGATGTTGAAGAGCAGAAATAAGTGGGTAGTTATGTATTAAACAACGTGGAAACGTTATTTGGAAATAGTGATATCAGGTGGAAAAGGGATTACAGTATATTTGAGTGATTCTTTTCTGTCCCAGAAGATTCTGCCGTAACTTACCTTAAAGCTTGGTAAACAACAAGCAGAGCAAGTTACAGGATTAACAGAACATTTCCTCAAACTGCAATAGCAGCAGGCATCAAGGGGCCAAGTGGAGAAGTCAGTAGGAAAGCATTGAAGAATCCAAATGTGTTATCTGTAATAATGTCCTTGACAACGGGTCAAGTAAACAAATATCTAACAGGCAAACACTTCACCAATTTCTCTTCGGTTGTTGTCAACTTCTTGTGAAATTCTGCTTTCTGTGTGTCGACACATGCCAGAGGAGATCTTCAGGGAGAAATCCCATCCCTTCCTCCTCCGATAAAGATCCTGCAGTGTCTTCTGAGACATTTCTTACTAACCAGCAGATAACTTCTATGTAAACTCTGTCATTTCAGCTGAACATAATCACAACAAAATGATTTTACTTAGACTCAGTTTCATTCTTGAGATCTTTCCAGTGGAGCCAGTGGGAGAAATGGTTCCACCGGAAACTAGACAGAAATAAACTGATCTTTCCACTTCAGATGTTAGCTCTCAGATGATTTTTAAGGGTTAACTTTCACAACATAATTAGCAGTTATTACCAAACCTATCACAGATAATTGTTTTATTTGCATGTTAAACTTGGAATGAACAACAACCACTTAGTAGACATGCGGAAATTAAACATTGAGACATCGTGGGAGGTCAGGAAAGCCACCTGGCTGGTTTTCCATGATTGCTTTAGACACGCAATGCCAAACGAGAAACAACTTTCTTCAATGCCGTGGGATTAGGTATCATTTGGCAAGGAAACATGAGCATCATCAATGCTGTCTGGTTTCACCTGGTGGATCCAGAAAATAAATCTACTTCCAGCTAGTTGTTCGAGTGTCACGGCTCAGTACCTCACTGTTCTGGTGTTCAGTTTCCAGCCAGCAGCAGAAATGCATCTGTTTTCAGCAAAAAGTCTCTGTATTTGGATTTTATTATTTTAGGCCTATATCATTTATTGATTTAGTTTAATTAAGTAGGGCAATATCAGAAAAAAATTACACAATCAAATTGCGGACTATTCTTTTTATATTGAGGGAACATACGTATGTTGGGCCTTGCACTTTTAACATTGCTTTGAAGGAATTAGATTGGTTACATGGCCCATAGAGCTGATGGAATACAGGGCTGAGGTACTTATGGCTGTTTCCAACAATAAGGAGATATAGGGCTGAGGGGACAAAGCGTTGGTGGAATATAGGGCTGAGGTGATGAAGGGTTGATGGATTATAGGAGAGAAGGAAAGTGGGCTGTTTCCAACAATGAGGAAACATATATAGTTTAGGAATATAGAGCTGGGTGGTAGGGTGGACCAAGGCACATCCACCATTTCGATGCAGTATGCCAGATTTGGTCGATGGGCACAAGTTTTTGCTTTTGTTCTCTGAATAGGCAGATTGGTACCAAAACTATCAACCTCACTGTGACAAGACTTTGGGATATTGCGCGCTACTGGAACAATCCTCTCAACTCACTTTCAGAGGAAATTTGTGGTAGGGTGGACCAAGGCACATCCACCATTTCGATGCAGTATGCCAGATTTGGTCGATGGGCACAAGTTTTTGCTTTTGTTCTCTGAATAGGCAGATTGGTACCAAAACTATCAACCTCACTGTGACAAGACTTTGGGATATTGCGCGCTACTGGAACAATCCTCTCAACTCACTTTCAGAGGAAATTTATGCATATTTACCAATATCTTAAACTATCGACTCTATTTTTTGAGCCCAGTGAAAACTGTAAAACCAAGAACTAGTCTTTTTTTAACGACTGTGCACATCCCATCGTGTAAAAAATAAATATTTCTGGCAGTTAACGAGAGTATTTTGAATAAATCCCTCTATAAATGAACTCCTCTCTGAATAAACCTGTCCACACTAACCAGGAAAGAGACTAAATGCAGGAACCGTGACTTATATTTTCTGTGTATGGTCACAGAGGAAAGACTAGATCTTGTGTTCCAGCTCTAAATGCTGAATCTCACAGCATGGAGTCTTTCCACAGTGATATAAAAATGCACACAGTCTGCTCAGAAACGCTGTCATTACACTCAAAAGTGATACTTAGTAAAGTCGGATGAATATGCCAGCTGAGGGGGAAGAGGAGAACATTCCTCCATGTGTTTGGCTTTAAGAAAGAACAGATCGTAGCATCAGCTGCATGAAGTTCCTCGCTTTAACTTGATGTAGATCACTCATTGAGAGCACATTGCTTATGCTGAAGTTACAAGTGCAGTCAGAGTGAACAGTGTTTTTGCCACACAATCACACACACAAAGGAATATATATTTTTGGATTAGGGTGATTATGGCAAACCGTGTATTATTCTCTGGGAATTATCGTATGCCTATGCTTTAGTTATGGTCAACCAATGTTACGAATGAAAGGAAAGGGAGGATAAACACTTTTGACTTTGGCCTTTGGTTCATCGCTCCATTACAAGACCGCCACGCCCTCCGCCTCCACCAGTCTATCCATCTTTCCTCAAAGCTTGACCCTTTCACCGACTGCCCACATCACAGCCCAAATCCTTTCCCCCCGCAGAGACATGTAAGCAATATTTATTTTCTTCTAACAAACTTTAATTAGCTGCTGTGTTACGGCCTCGACCATCGACCGCCCCTCCTGACTAATCCCCTCCAGAGTTTTACATGCCTGCGTGTGATTGGTCCAGATGCTGAGGCCCCACCCGTCTAACTTCCTTGCTGCTGGCCCGAGGACCACGATTGGAGAGGAAGAAAGTCCAGCTCTCCAATCAAGAGGATGCAATTTTGCATCTATAGATCTATATGTTATAATCAATAAGGTTTTGGACAGATCAGATCGCTGAGGTTGCTAATACTCAAAGTTAGGAGTTCTGTTTTTGTAGTATTCAATTTATTTGATATAAGCAGCTCCTTCAGCGCCTTTTCCTTTGCAGTTCGCTTCCCTGTTTGTTACTTGCTAATCGAAATTATCATCAATCCATATGATTTTACGTTGCTGCCTTTTCCCCTGGTGCTGAGCCCTAGCGCTGTCATTTAACCTCAAGCGTGTCCCTCCTAGAGGGCCAATCTGGCTGCGGCAATGTGGAAACATCTAGAGCTTTCTGGCTTTTGTCTTTGGAGGAGAAGCCAACAATAGCTGTCCTCCTGCTGAATAGGCCCAGCTCTTAAACTGTTATATATATTAACGCTGAATTACAGGAGATATTTTCTGGTGACGTCTATCTTACTGTTCTGGTTGCCAACCTCCTGATGTCTCTTCTACTTCTCTTTCACTTTGTAATGTCATGCATTTGTTTTCAAACTAACTTCCTCCTCAGATACAATACTTACTGTGTTATGGCTGCAATGTATTCTGGATGGTTGAAACTCCCCGTGTGTTGTTGATCTTGAAAAAAATAAACAGTGGTAAAAATAACTTTACTAAAGTACTGCATGCTTTACTTAATATTCTACTACTACTTCTACTTTGCCGGTTACAATTTAACATTTGGATATGCTTATAAAATACGATGCTGCATTATAGATTAACATTGTGTGAAATAACTAAATTAGCTATATATAGTATAAGCAATATGTTTGTAGCACCAATGTATCAAAAGACAATTTGAAATCATGTGACAATGTGAACGTAGCCACTGATGAACCTCCAGAGAACTACGACCTGAAACTGCATCTCCTCTCGACTTTATAGTGATTTTCAGTGCATTGGTCATCTGTCCGGCTACAACTACACTTATTGCATACTTTTTTGTGTGGCCACAGCAGGTGAACATAGAGGAGCCCTCAGCAGTTTAAGAGTCAAACTTTTCCCTCAAGAGTTGGTGGAGAGCAAAAACAGAGCGAATAGAGATTGAATATTGGACTTAAATTCATCAATTGGAGTAAAACACAACTCCAAAAGAATGACATAAATTATAATGTCGTGCCATAACTGCTGGTGTGTAAAAAAGCAACTCTTTGCAAACAAGCATCAAATTAAAATTAAAAAGGTGATAACGCCAGTGTTTTCCCAACTTGTTCTTTTTTTCGTTGCTGCATAGTAACGTGTCTCATGTCTCATAAAAATCTAATCTTGCCATTCATGTACCAGACTTATAGAGGCCGCAACCAGTAACATCCTGGTTGCCTGGCATGACTTGAGAGAGTCAACCTACCAAGAAAGGGAAGAATTTTTTTTTCAAAATCAATTTCTTCCATGTATCAGCAATAATATCCTAATAACACAATATTTAAAAATGCAACATTAGTTCTGCCCATCAAGTTCTTTTGATTTCTACTTTTACCTATAAAACAAATATGAGCACTTCTTCAACCACTGGGAAAAAAACAACATTTGCCTTTATGTCTGAGGGAAAGAGAAGTTGACGGACACAACTTGAACCTTTGCACACGATGGATTCCTTTAGCATTGCTCGATGAAGACTACTGCCTGTTTTCTTTGCGAGAAAAAAAACTACATAGATTGTTTGCGCAGCTATCCAGAGTACAACCTCGGCTAAATACAACAGTGCATAAAATCATAATAGATGCAAAGTTTCACAACACTCTCTGTAGTACACAGAGTACAGATTGGCACGAATGGCAGGTCCTTGGCAGGAAGTAGACTGGAGGGTTAAGTAAGGGTGGCGGCTGGCGCTGCTACTCATTTCCATGGGTTTGGAGGAAAACTGACTGGCTTTTTATAGCACAGTGGACGGGCGGGGTCACAGGGTATGTGTGGCTCACAGCATTCACTGTGTGGGAGAGTGGCAATCGTTCAGATGGAGCCGAAAGAGAGACAGTAAGAGAGAAAAAGAGACAGAGCGGTGGTGGTGAGGGGATAGAAAGACAGCCAAGACTGAGATGGAGAATCAACAAAGAAGCTTTGGGCATTACGCCTTATCTTCCCAGAAATCTCTTCCCTGTGATGTTGGAAAGGTGTCATGAGCCATAAAATAAAGAAGTGCTGATGGGAGTATAGCAAATGAACTAACAAAAAAGGACAGAGTTGCCAAGCAGCGACACGCCATGCCACTCCTCCTTAAGAAATACCCCAGTCTCAGCTCCAGATCTTCATCACCCAGCAGGTCTATCTGTTTTTCATGCATGCGTGCATGAACATGTGCGCATGTTTGTTATCTTTAGACTAGTCAAACAAAGTGATTTACACTGGATTAAAATCTGGTTTACAGCACTGCGAGCAACTGTTTTTTCTCATGCCTGTATCAGCAATATCACAGATTGACAGCATGCTGTACGGCCAAATGTTAGCGTCTCTGTCATACCAAGGATTCCTCTCTGCTCAGCAGCTGGAGGATGCAGGAAGACCAGAACACCAGGCATGCCTTGTCATCCAAAAGTTACTTGTTTGATTGACTAACAGACCAAAACTACTATTTATAGATATCAAACAGAGAAGAGTAGCAGATCTTCAAATGACAGAAGTTGAGATCATTTTTGCTGAAAGCTACCCAAACTTTAATGTTCTGTTAATTTCAGTGGTGCCTGTGGACAAAAACAATAGTATCTCCCAGCACCAGAATCCCTTCTTTTCACTGCAGCAAGGTCTGACAGTCCTGCGTGTGGTTCTTCCGTGTCTCCCTTTCCTCCAGTGGGCCCAGCACTACGGACCTGGCCCTCCAGCCGCATGGTGTTGACGTTGGCTCCCAGCGGAGCAGCGAGGCCAAGCTTTGCTCCTGGCCAGAGGAGGAGCGGCTGCTCTTGGGCGCAGGGCTCTCTCGTCCTTCTCCGTCGGAGCTGCTGCTGCAGACCAAAGAGGACAGCGCAGCCGGATCTGGGTTCTGGGTCTGTCCGCTGCCAGAGGCGCCGGCTGGAGTCTGAGCTGAAGGTTCTGGTGAACCTGCATGACTTCTGGACTTCTGGAATCTGAACGGGGTCTCCGATAACAAGGATTAAGAATAACTAAAAATGGACAAACTTCTTGCTGATGGTCTCGTTCACTTGTATTGGTCATAGAGAGGCATCCGTTTTAAAGTGAACCATTTGAAAGTTCCTCATTAACTTTAATAAAAAGCTGAAAATAATACATTATTAATGAAAATCAAATGTGTTTCTGTTGAACGTCTAATCTAAAAATTTACTAAATCAGAGCTAAATCATTATTTACTTTGGGACCTTGTTCAACTTGTGTTTGCCATATTGTAGGCCACAAAGAACTGAGACAAAAAGATTAAAGTCGTAATAATGCATACTCATCCTTTCAATTGACAACGATTTATTGTTCTGGACAACCATTAACTTATTGTGACACATGAGCTCAGAGTATTAGTTGTGTGGGGTTGATTCCCTCTAGTTGTTTTCTATGAAGGGAGACCTATATAAGTGAGCACACATGGAAACAGGCATGATCGAGTTAAAGCCCCTTTGAGCTGGCAATTGAAAAAATACTGTCGGTCAACTCTGCCAAAATAAAACCAAGTTTCATTCTCTTTTTGGCAAAAGAATAAACACTTTGATATATCTAAACTCTGGCTAGCTCCCCCATAAAGCTGCATATTGTCAGTCATTTTTTTAATCACTCAGTCAGTCATGTCCAGAAAAACCACAGAGAAACGCTGTGTCCTACTTTTACCCTGCACATGCACAGCCAGATCATACATTAGTGGGTAGGTTCATCTACATTATAGGGAAGTGTAATGACAAAAACAAGACAGCGTCTTGGGAGCAGCTCTTGGGTTTCCACGAGTGACTGCCTACTGCGTTTCAGTTCCCAGGCTTCTCCATTGTCCCGCTCAGAGTGCTACCAGGGAACAAGGTCCTCTATGACACCGTGGCCCGCAGCACACCACAACACGCAAGACCAGCCGCCAAGAAGATGCAGTTACTAAACAAGGTGTAAGCCCATCCGTCCAGAGAGCAGAGTAACTCAGTATGCAGCTGCATTACCTGCAGTGCCAGGGAGGAGACTCGCATCAGGCCGGGACAGGCTGGATTTGTTTGTGAATGGGCCATTTAGCTGGAAGCTTTCATGGAACTTCAACATGTTGATACTGGCACATTCCTTCGCAGTCTGCAGAGTACAGGTTACAAATATAGACAGCAGTTTGAGTGGTTCTAGTGTTCCACACCTTACATCTAAGTGCCTGTGTTCAAAAGTGACCTTTTCATTTTGAGTACGATGAAGTCTAAATTAAGCAAATATCTTCTGATTATCGAGAAAACTATGAAAGCGATTTGAATTTCAATATTGACATTAATATCCACGGCACATTTTTTATTTCAATTTTTTTGCATACAGAAAACATCAGGAAAGGCAGGGTTTACAGCTGCGGTATTACAGGTGCACCTCAGATATCAAACCCACCAAGACTCTTGATTTGATATTATTTGATTCCAAAAGCATATTTAACGGCTAATAGTGACATTATATTTTTCTTATTGCCACCAAATTAAACAAAAAGACCCACACCAACAATGCATTAGGTCAGTCTCTCAGTTCTTCCTAAAGTATCAAGCGAAAGCCCATTGGTTCCTATTCTGTGGGATATATTCTTAAGAAATGGTGACAAATATAGAGTTCAGTTATTTCCTTTTACTGTAGTTTTCAGCAAATATTATAAAAACAGGAATAAATAGTGCATTTTTTAGGGACTATTAAGAAGTATTAGTGAGCGTACTTGGGGGCAGCAAGTTGTATGTGGGATTGATTTAAACTACAGTGTCTATGTTGAATAATCATGTCAGCAAGGACAATGGTGTGTTTGTAATAGTTTTTAGCCCCGATAGCAGTGCGGCTTACCTGGTTGGTCAAACCATTTGGTGCCGAATAAAATAGTTCATCAACTATTGGATGGATTGTCATGAAATTTGGAACATAATTTGAATCTATAGTGTCAGGTGAACATTTCAAGGTCAAGACTGTTGTTGGCTAACAATGGAGCTCTTCAGCTTCAGAGATCAATGTTACAATGCTGACTATTCATTTATTTTTTTGTGGCTTCACACAAATGTACTATTGAAGCCTCTCATTAATTTATGATAATTTGTTTTTGTAAACTTCTGTCAAAATCCCATTTATATTTAACTTGTAAACACAAAAATGTGATTTATGCTAAAGACAACATTTACAGGTTTTAATCTGGAAGGTGAACTGATCGGCCCTCCTAGATGTTCTCTTTCCGTGTCCTTCTCCCACCCAATGGCGCTGCTGTAGGATGCGGTCTCCGTGGGACGATCCAAGAGGAAAGCTCAAATGGAAAGAACAGGTGAGCAATCCGTCTCTGAGATTCACCGTGGCAATACTTGACAAGACAATTAGACTGCTCAAACAATGAGGCCCTTGTAACGCTGCCTCCATTTCTTCCTAGCTCTTTTTTTTCCAAGCCCATTTTCGGGCTCCATATGAAATAACAGTAGACGTCAGAGCAAAGGAGGTGTTTCCGTGTGGCATCACGGCCGGCTGAATCTAGTGAAAAAGAAGGGCAGACAGGTGGTGACAGAAGGTTAAGGATAACACATGTCTGAGAGCATTGAAGTAATTACAGCGAGGGGAATTCATCACCCTGTAACAAAGACCTCCTTTTTAGCCTCTGTAAGTGGACATCGCTGCTACCGCCTCCTGAAAGACTTTTGCACACATTTGAGAATTTACAGTAATGAAAGTTATTCAAAATATAACTTTGTTTTACCTTTGTCTTTGAGAAAAAAAGTGATTTGATCTGTAGAAATACCGGAGGAGGAACTAGCTATAAATGTCAAACACTTTTTAGACCTGTATAGTGCAACAGTGTGGAAATTGTTTCCTTGTAAAGCCAACTAGATTCTGAGAATAGCCAGCTGACATTAGTATGTTTGGGAAATGGTTCGGCGCAATCACGTACAGATCTTTTGGCGGTAATGTGATTACGTTACAGAGATTAAAGGGCTTTATTCGTGGAAATCTCAATAGATTTTGGGGCTGGGTAAGTACCAGCCTCTCATTTAGTTGGATGGTTTGCTTTTTAAGCTTTTGCATGGAGGAAGTGTACTCATGTCTATATACAGTACCGCACATGTCGGAGCTGCATGGCATTAATACAGTACAGTAGGCCTCTTTGTAAAATTTCAATCACCCCCCTGTTGTTCATATAAGCCCAGTGATATAGCTCCCAGTCTTAGAAAACATTGGGCGCTATTGTGGTGGAGAGAATTTTGTCAACATGCACTTTTTGGGCCTCCCTGCCAGCCTGACAGCTCCCCTGAGTTTCCAGCACTCACCGGGGGGGAGATGTTATAATGGCCATGTGGGACAATTTTATATGAAACAGCTCTTTGCCTTGCAGGTCTGTGGCTGTTAAATCCCCCTCAATGCCCAATCCTACCAGCGGTGCTCTAGGCTCCCTACTGGGGTCAGGGACTGAGGGTCGGAAGCCTCTGGGGGAAACCAAGGGCCGAAGGGGGAAATACTGCTGTGGATCCAGCTGTACAGCATCTCTCTTTTTTCCCTTTTCAAAGTGTTTGCAGAGCAAGGGGCCACGACTGGGACAAGTTGTCGGAGGCCTGAGAGGGGAAGTGAAAGTGGTATTCATCCTGTACCTTTACGTAAAGGTGCTTAGTAGTCACTTTATCTGAAGCTTGATTTAAAAAGTGTTGAGTGAGCGTGTCCTGCATGCTGTGACATGCTTTTGAAGTGCATACAATAACTATTTCCCCTCATTTTGCACTTAAACGCTACAACTTGCTAAATATGAAAGAATAACCAGTGGGTTCCAACTTTCATTAACAACATAGCCTTTGGTGATTTTTGTTGGAGTTTAATAATCTGTTTTTAGAGTGATAATGACCGATTAACACCCTAATCTATGTTTCATGACTAAGTTTGCCAAAAGATTTACAACAGGGTTTTTTTTCTCATTAAGAGCGAGCCGTCTGTAAATTCCATGCTGTGACCTGCCTGCTTGCATTCCCAGCAACAACAAAGAGCTTTAGGACATTTTATCATAACTGCTGCTTATCTTCTTGCCTTGCAGCCAGGCTTTTGGGAGGTAGTATTTACACTGGAAAATAGTTTCTGCTATGCTATCGCTTACCCTAACAAGAGGGTTTATGCTGGCTCTCTTCAATTCATAAAAGCAGCACAGTACAGTGAGGGAATATTTTGACAGGGCTGCTACTCAAAGTGCTGCTGAGGTTCATATCAAGGAAAAAGTGTGTGCTTGTCGTCAACGTTAATGCTGACACGCAGTTTGCAGTTTAAGGTAATCTGAGAAAAATGGGGGTTGAATTTGTACTGTCAGTGGAAATAATGGGCTTAAAAGTTAAAAAGTAGCAAATAAAGGAATACAAAGAAAGTCTGGACATGTCTGGCTAATGTCTTTCTGTGTTACAAGACAAGTAACCCTGCAATTATGTTAGCAGTGCAAACTGTAAAACACACAATTTGATATTGTTTGGCATAAATAAGGATTGCAAGTTCTTTGGTTGTTGACCAAACCACGGAATTACAAATAGTCCATCAAGAGAAAATAAAAAATGTAAATTAAAATACATCGAGACGTCTTTAACTCTGCCGTAAATCAAACTTACTGGTAGGAACACTTCAATAGCTCAGCCACATAGTTCATGACAATGAACTAATCTGATACATTGGCGTTAGAATGTGTTGCTTATTTAAATAATTAGGTCCTGAACGTTGTCAAATTCACTGCAAATCCAGAGTTGTTTTTTAACAATAATATTATTTGGACAATCTGTACTTTCAACAAAACAGTTACTATTCTATCCATTCCTGTTTTCCATCTTATGATTGACATCCCTTCATAAAATCATTCAAATTCTTCACAGTCAGTGAGGAATGCCTCGTGATGACCCCGTCCATGAAGTTTAGAAAGTCGTAATGAATGCAAGCGAAGCACATAATAAAACCTTGGAGGATGGAAGTGGATGAACCAGATTAAAGAGTTATCACCCGTTAGGGACTCTCTAAGAAGTAAAAGCGAACAAACCTGCGCTATGACGCAGAGACAATTACATCGGTCCAGTCCTTCACTGATGGAGGATTTTTGACAGAGTTATTGCACAACATACAAGATGTTTCACAAGCACACAGAAGCAGACTATGAGTGAGGCGAAGGACTGAGGCTGGAGCAGAACATCTTTGCAAGCAACAATATATCTGAGTGCAAGCATACAGTTTGAGCAGAAGCCGAGCAGATCCAGGCACAAGCAGGGGATATTTGAGTGAGAGGACAGGGTTTTGAGGGAAAGCAACATTTAAACATAAAATCAATGAGTTATGATCTCAAGTTGAAAGACCACACTTTTTTTTTATGAAGATAAAAATGCTGGTTAGGACCCAGTAGGTCTGATTCCTAACCTGCAGATGATTTGCAACACACATGGGGCCACATTAAGTGTTTGCTTTAGGCTATCAATAGAGAATCAGACTTTTGATTGAAGTTTCCAGAATCTGAAGGGCTAAAAACCTGATCGTGGCCTTGGGGAAGTATCAACCTCCTTCTCCCTACTGTTATGGATGACGTCTGGCACACTCTGTGAACAGTTGGTATGGTGGTGGTGGTACATTTTTCCTGTTAAGAAAACCAGGGTCTAATAGCTCACACGTGTTAGTCATTACTGTAGACTAGAGTGATGAGTCCCTGATGATCTTCTGTGTTTTCCTTCGCTGCATCTTTGTGTTTCTTCTCACTATAAAAAAAAGACCCTAGATACATCCCAACATGCAGTATTCAGAATCATAAATCACATTTGGAGTGTTTGGTGTTTGGCACTGATCATGGCTGAAACTAAATATGATACCATAGTCTGAAGCTATATCTGTAAGTTTAAAATATATATGTTAAAGAGGGATAATGGATTTTATTTAAAGAAGAAACAATGCAATCTTCTTTTTTCGCTTTCAAACAAAATGTTTGTCTCAAAAGCCCTTCACAGGACACTGATTGGTCCATGCTCTGGTTTGCTGGACACAACCGCCTTAGTTGAAGCCTGACACGATGGATTTATCTGGTGAAATGTGATGATGCAATTCTGACGTGATCTTGTGAAATCGCAAGAATCTAGTTGTTGTGCAAGGAAATTAATGTTATTTAAGCAATAAGGTACGAGAGGCAGTACTTACTCTCAACCAATCAGAATGCTTGATTTCATCTACCCGTATTATAATATGACATATAGAAATGATGGTGAAAATGACAAGACCCAATTTGATATAAAAAAGAATAGTCCTTTAATGAAACTATCTTTAAATAAATGAATGGGAAATCATCTTGATGGGAAATTATTTTGGTCTGCTCCATTGTGAATTTAATATAAACTGTAAGCATTAACTTATGTTAAATGTTTGTATTTCAGTTACTGTAGCACCCTTTCGTTATTTGTAGAACTGGCAGTGTGATTGCTGCCCATGGAATTACCTTCAGAAGAATTTTCTTGGAAATTGCCTTCAAGTGAACGGTAACTTTAACAGGTGAAAACAACCCCATCAATTACATACATTGAAACAGGAAATTATGGCAAAGTATTTAAGTGAGAACTATGTGTAGCTCCACGTGTTTTACCCTTTTTTTTTAGAGTTTAATTGATGCATTGCCATCCAACAGCAGAGTGCTTGTCAGTGACCTTTGCCCCATCAAACCCAGTCCATTTCTCAGCACCTCAACTCTGACGCCTGCGGCCTCAATTTGTGATGCAGAGTAGAAGAAAATCTTGACTTTTTTTTCCTTGAAGAAGGAGCGTCACCACAGTGTTAAATTCCTTCAGCAGCAGTCGAGATCCATAGGGAAATCTGTGGAACAACATCCCTCCTGTTCAATACCATCCCTGAGATCTGCCACTGTGTACCTTTCTGATCCATTAATCACACAGCAGCTGCAGCAGTTTCACACGTGACCCAACACTCACCTCAGCATGTAGGTACACATTTACACCGGTGGTGCAGGACTGGAGCTGGTTGAGAACGCTACAAATCACATACAAACTATTTCCTGGAGGACATGGGAGACATGCATTAGTACGATTTTATGTTAGTGGATACAAGAGCAGAGGCACTTCATCAGCATCCAGTTTTGCACCAGAGCTAGAAATTGCTGGTTGGTGGGCGCCTCACAGTGTGATCTATGATCACCATTTGGGATTTATTATCTTTCACAATTGACAACTTTGGTTGAAAGCCGAAAATCCAACATTGTAAAGGAGATTTCTACTGTCCAGATGTCTACCTCCATCAGAATACAACTGGGGTGAATAAAAAGCAACTTCTCTTTCCAGAGTCAGCGTCTCCTAGTCTGTATTGTAAACTGGGCAAAGCCGGCCCTAATAGCTGTGTGGCATTCTGTGTGCGGCTCTTTTATAATTGTGAATATTTTTGGGAATATGCAGCACTAAAGCAGAATATAAATGGAAATAATGGGCCTTAAAATGGCATACAATTTTGTTTACCCTAATCTTGATGCTCAATCTTGCAGCTCATTATTATACCTCAGTGGGTTAAAGAGGGCTTGAGATTTACAGTAACGTTTTCAAAGTGATTTTCTTTAATAGAAAGTGATAACAGAGGAAAAAAAGAAGAATATATTTAAAAACATATTTACATGAACTATAGTTTTAAATAGGCCTCCATATCGAAAAGAATAATATGACTTAATTCTTTGAATAAAAGGTGGTTTTGTGTGGATTTACACATCCCTCCATCCCTGAAACTGTAATATTTGCTGTGTATTTGAAGAAGTATTGTGTAACACAGCTCATCTGCGGGACACAATGTCATACACAATGTCATACACAATGTTATACACAATGTCCTGCGTGAATCTCTGGACACTTTGTTTGTTCTTCTGCTGTTTACTGATTCCTAATTCATACTATTGGTCATTTCTGTTTCCCAGCAACAGTTTGGTTTGCATCCAGAGCTGCAGCTGTGAGCCGGCAGCGGGTATGACAAGAAGGCGGTGCCAACTAATGAGACTGAATGCATGGTCGAACATCACCTGAGGCCAGCCAAGTTAATCATCTCCATTCAGGGTAGCTGCGTCTTTGTACACAGCCGATGGCTAATGAACTCTCCCTTGGAGGCATTTCCTTTCATCAATGTCTTTGGAAGCCAGTCTCAACTGAGAGGGAGTGTTTATTGGTACAACGCACACATTATGATCTGGCTGGCATTGTGCCATATGAGGTCATACTCTGAATGCCCCTCATATTGACCTGTCACACTGTCCGGGACCTTGTGACAACAAGACAGAGCCTTCCATCAGTCACTCAGTCTGGTTTACACAGCCATGATACGGGTCAACAACTTGCAAGAAAATGTCAATTTCTTTTCTCTCTCCTCCTGCGGTGCACCGGCTGCTCTTGAGATGTGGACGGCTCTGCACTTTCCCAAAGACTTTCCCCCAGCGTACCCCTAATTAAGAAGGAACTTTCCGTGCTCATGAACGCCGATGCGACGATCAAAAGGAGGAATGCTCGGAAAACAGAGGCGAAAGCTCCAGCAATCACAATCTTCGGGCCGACGGAAGCCTCCCGGATTACTATTTACAGTGTCACAAGCCTGGGAAGCCAGGGAGGAGTGGAAAAATGAAATGAGTTTAGAGTGATGGAATATTTCAAAGGATGTCTGGCTAGACCACGGGTGGGTGGTGACATACAGCAGCTAAGCGTTGGATACGATCACTTACAGCAACCATACATTTTCATAATGGAGCTCTCTGGACTTCCCAACAAAGCATTCGGACACACACGGAAGGGTACACTACGGGGGAGGTTCTGAGGTTTTGTCTGGAGGCAAGATGCGGATACATTACAGACCATAAGGGAAGCCGGCTTTCAAGCTTCCTTCAGCCAAGATACTGATGTGAACATTTTATATCTTGCAGGTATCATGTGCAGCATGCTCACCATCTATGTATAGCATCTGAGCATGCTACATTTTGCATGCTGAGACTGGTGGTAAAGTCATTAGCTGGAACAGGGTTCTTG
The DNA here is from genome assembly GCF_910589615.1 of Taurulus bubalis. Classification (NCBI taxonomy): domain Eukaryota; kingdom Metazoa; phylum Chordata; class Actinopteri; order Perciformes; family Cottidae; genus Taurulus; species Taurulus bubalis. The sequence continues at coordinate 16,885,475 of NC_136604.1, forward strand.
CAGCTGTATGCAGCTGAATCAGGTCCCTCCCAGCTCGAGGACAACACACTTCCAAGGAAAAGAAAGTGATGGCAGCACACTGATAGATAGACAAACTGGTTTATTCTCACACTAGAAAACTGACTCCTTGCTAATTTCAGCTTGGATCATTGTGCACAATGATCCAACTCATCAACATACTGTACTGGTAACACATTCACCATACAATCCTTTATAAGGTGCCTCAGCAGCATGCATGTCGTCAACATGCTGAAATATCCCCTTGGTCTGAGGTATGTTGAACAAACTGAATGACATTCACATATCTAAAGTTATGCATGCAACATTATTCACATACTTATATTGGTTCTGCAGTGTCATTGAAGTTTTGGGAATTAAAAACAATCCTTCTTGAGGTGGTGACATTATTGACTACATAGATGCATATTGCATTGTCTTTGCACAGTCGAGCCTTTTAGCCTAAATGAATTAATCATGTTGTGTTTTCTGTAACAGATTACACTGGAGCGATGCAGCACTTTTTCTTTGTGTCTTCAAGATGTGTGTTTTTCTGTTGCTGATGTCATTATGGGCGGTGGTACTTGCACATTGATAATAGCAACTCCCACTCTTAGATCCATTATCAAATAAATTGGGATCCCGTTCAGCCAACTATTCAATTACTAGCTACATCTGTCTCTGTCCAGTTTGACTCTGATGAAGAAACAGTGCTGTTAGTCTGGTTGTCAAAAGGCGTCAAATAAATCAGGGTGCTCCAGTCCTCCCTTCCCCTAGAACATCATTAGCCCTGCAGGTATTTGGTCGAAAACTGAATTTTGGACAGATTGTTTTGGACAGATTGACCTGATGATGGTGCTGATGAAAAGTTCAGGGATCACCAAAGTGATTCATCGTGAGGGAAAATATGAACAGCTGCACCAAAGTCCATACAGTAGATGTTGAGACATTTAATCGACAACCACACATGGTAACCTCATAGCGCAGCTGCTAGTTGTGCTGGAGGAACCAAAATGTCTGCACACATTGTAGTGCCAAGTCCATGCCGTAGTTGTTGAGATATTCCAGTCAGAGCAAAAGCGGTGGGACAACTGACCAACCCACCCACATCGCCATGTCTAGAGCCACGTCAACAGCAAAGACGGTTTAATGTAATGGATTAAGACAACCTAACGAAACTATCCTTAGTTATTATGATTTATTTTAACCAAAGTTTTGATGCCGACAATATTTTGTAAAGACCAACCCACTTGCATGTGTTATTTAAGATTTGAAGGTGGTGCCTACAATAAAAATAAAAGAAATAACATTTTCAGAATTCTTCTACTGGCCTCTGAACAGCTTCATTTTGGGCAGAGTAAAGCAGAGCTTTCCTACTTAAACACACAGTAATGGAGCAATTACTTTGGCCTTCAAATTCTATGATAAATATCCTTTTGGAAAATGAGAAACACAGAATCCATTGTGAGTGGAAGTGAAATGGTTCTTGCAGCCAGGAGAGGATAAAACAAATGTGGTGCTGGCGTTAGCTTCAATAGTATTCATAATGACAAATGGAAGCAGCACAACCTCATGTTTCCAGGTGGAATTTAGAATAGCCAAAAGTATGGGTTTGCAGAAATCCTAAATTCTGTGTAATTAATAAACCATAATAACAATAAAGCATGAATTGTGACTGCATCTTTATCAGTATAACATGAACTGTTTCTTTTGAATACCGGACATGTTTATAAGAAACTCGATCAAAATAGTAAGCAATGTATGCACATATATAAGTTAAGGGAATTAATACAGTTTGACCATTTGGAAAACACACTTTTTTACTGTCTTTTACAGAATAACATAGATTATTACATTTTTAGGTGAAAGACAGGAGATACTAAGCAGAGGTCCTCATTCTATCCTGTGTGATGTCAGCTGATTCGGCGGGAAGTGGAGGCAGTGGGGATAAGACCTCCAGCACTGGGGTTTTTACCGCTGTCTGAATTTGAGCTGAACAGCTAACCACTAACTGAAGATCTGTCTCCAGGAGGGGAGGATGAAACGAAGACTAGTTTTCTTTCGTTTTTTGTCATTTCACATTTAATCCAAACAAAAAAAACTTATTTTCAATGTGATACACACTCTACTTCTTCATCCTCTCATGTTGGACTGAGGGCAGACTGGACGATACCGTGCCCAACTATGGCCTCTCGAGGTAAAGGTGGGGCAACACATAGATCTTAAATTTCTGCTGATAAAGGAAGTTGCTTTTTTAAATGTTTTGAACTAGAATTTGGACCATTGCACGTTAAAATTAAGAAATGTTATCTATTTTCATTCTTGTGAATTGGCTACCTGTCAGCCCTTATTTAAAATATAAATGCTGGATATGCATTTTAAATATTATTTTTTCATATTTGAGATTCTTAGATTATAGTTTCAATGTGGTCTGGTCCGCCCAAACCCCTTTATTGGATATTCTGTGTGTTGTTTGTCTTCCTCATAATCTCATTTTGAGCTCATATGTCTTCTGACAAGATTCCTCTCTACACTCAGCTCTCACACACACGCACACACACACACACACACACACACACACACACACACACACACACACACACACACACACACACACACACACACACACACACACACACACACCAGTCTGTTATTACCAGTTATTAGGGATTTAGAGTTCGCCGAAGGTGTTTTTACTTTGACAGTTTATTGCTTTTACTGCCATGGCATTGTAGATAAAGAGGAGTAAAATGATAAGTGCTGAAATATGCGAAGAGCTTATGTAATATCACAGCATGTCAGAGCTTGCACAGCGTTTTATGGCTATATGAAGGTGAGGGAATATCTCCATCTGTTTACATCTGGAATACTATTTTATATTATTGCTGTCAATCAGGAAAAAGGGTATTCAAGAAGTGGACTTCTACTGAACAGGGATATATATATAAATTTGTCATGGCACAGGATTTGAGTGCAACCTCTCAAATATGCACTTGACCTGACTTTAACATCTCACCGTTTCCGTCATTTTCCCAGTTCGCCTTCATTCAGCAGCCCTTTCATTAACATTCCTTGGATTTTTTGACGTGAGCCAAAGTTGGAAGCGTTCATTCAGGCTGAGTAGAAACACACTCATATGGCTGACATAAGGAGAGCGGAGTGACTTTCTGAGGCCAATATGGTCCTCCACTTCATGCCACTTAACGCTTTACTTCCTTTTGTGTCCTTTCATACATCTGTGCCCCCCGCTTGTCATTACCAATTACATAACTCAACTTTGAGGTATTGCAGGTGGAAAAAGGACTGCTTGACAGATGTGACCTCATCTGAAGGCAACATTGTGCCATGGCGGTGGAAACAGTGGCAACATGGTCACTGTCACACTCCATTTCTAGAAGAGGAAAATGACTAATGTCGAGCCACAGATTCGTAGAGACTCTTTAGTGTGTCTCCCTCTCTCGCAGCTGTAGAGCCGATCTGATGACATGATTTACAACAGAAGCAAAGGATGACTGCACGTAGTCACGTTGCACAAATGTTAGCATTTATTGCTCCCTCCTGTCAGTCTGCTAACTATTGCAAGGTGAAATGACTGGCAGACTTTAAAGGATCAGTTCACCGTGATCACAAAAACACATATTTCCCCCTTCTTGCTCCTACTGCGACGGTATGTAGATTGCTTTGCCAGGCTTTCAGATAACGGCCGCAGAGGTTTCTGGCACTGCCCCAACACTGCAGGTGAATGGAATTCCGTTTGCGGGGCTCAATGCTTCGGAAACATTTAAAAGGTTCTCCGGGTAATCCACAGACCTCACTCTCAACACGTTTCATATTCTGCTGTCAAAAGATGACAGTCAGGAACATTTTATTTACAGAGGCCAAAATCACAAATTTGCCTCAAATGGATTTCCAATCTGTATAAAATATGACATCCTCTACTCTTGGACACTCCATTTGGCTAGGGTAAGTCCAAATGATGTGGATCTGTGTATGATATTGTGAGGGTTTCTGGAAAGATATATTTCTGTTGAGTTTTCCAAATGAATTAATTCAGAAAAAAATTACATTCAGAAAAGTTTTTCCAACACCGCAAACAAAATTCTGCTCACCTTCAACGTTGCTATTTGCTTTTCTTATCCGTGAGTAAAGGAAAGAGAGAAAACTCAGTTTTTCCTAAGTGAACTAACCCTTAAGTGCCATTAATCAAGTGAATACATATCACATCTTAATGCTTTCTTAGATCCCATTTTTGAAAAGAGAGTTGAAGTAAGGCAAGGCAAGGCAAGTTTATTTGTATTGCACATTTCAACAACAAGGCGATTCAAAGTGCTTCACATAAAACCATTAAAAGCATCAAAACATAATTCAGGGAAAACAGGATTTAAAAACAGTTAAGAAAACATTAAAACAGTCAAAAAGCAAAATAAAAGTTGCAATGCAGTTTAAGAAATAAAATGCAGTAGTGAGATGCAGCAATTGAATCTGGTTCAATGAAAGGCAACAGCATACAGAAAAGTCTTCAATCTGGATTTAAAGGAGCCGAGGGTCTCAGCAGACCTGCAGTTTTCAGGGACCTTGTTCCAGATATGTGGAGCAGAAAAGCTGAACGCTGCTTCTCCATGTTTAGTTGTAACTCGAATTTCTATCAAATCACCAGAACCACCCAATATCACTGTGTGCCTAGTTTATAGCCACATTAAAAGAGACTTGGTTTCATTTGGTACATCTGCTTGTTGTTTCCCTTGACTCTGACCCAGAGAACACATCTACTCGGTCTGCTACAGTGCATTTAGAAAAACCTCAGATCACAGTTTCATCCATGTTAATTTGTGCCATGAGGATAAGTCTGGCGGATGTTTTTCTCACACTTCTCGTGCAACGAGTTAGCTGAGAGGCTTTTCTTGTATTTTCCTTGATCAGGCACAGCTCGCTGGGAACGAGCTAAAACAGGATGGTGGCATGTTGGGCAAAGACAGTAAAGATCCTCTGATGGGTATATCTGTTTCTCAACCGTGAGCCCAAAGACAGAAAGAAGGAAGGACAGTGCATACAAGTTGCCAGAAACAGGGATGATAAAAACTGTTTGACTTATGCCAAATAATCTCCTGTGTGTTTTAAAGTAATGTTATTTTCATCTTCATGTTACACACAAGCATGAAATCACTTACGCCAGCGCATGCATGCCCACAAAAGACAGGCTTGCAGTCTCAGTCCTTTTATTTACTGCTTTGGCACCGCATGACAGGGACATGGGATACATTATGGTGGAAAATTCCTGGTCCTGGTTTCCTGAATTAATACGAACCAAATACTATGTGTCAGCTTTGATTTGGGTATTTACGTGAAAATGAAAAGGGGAATTCAGTCGCTGGTGTTGAATTAGTGTAGAGAAATATGCATGATACGCTCATGAAAAGGGCTTTTATTTTCACTGGCTGTCCCGGTGGATTGTGACTTTTAGTGGGCCAACACCAGTTTGTGTGGTAACGTGCAATATTTTGAAATATAGAAAAAAATATAATTGACATACCGTAACAGTGATTCTACCTATAGCCATGCAGTACATGGAATTGCTGCCATAAGTATTACATGTCTGGTCGGTCTTTTCCTTTAAAACATGATGTGTTACACATTTCTGGTTTATTTGACAGAGAAGAACAGAATAGCGCTGCTTTTTACAATAACGGATCATTTCAAATTTTGGTCTTCCTCAGTGAAATATGAACCTCTGAACACCTGGCACACAGAGCATACCACCGTAACTCAAAAGAAAAAACAACAACTAACAATGCATGATGTAATAGGATCTGTGTTCAAATTCAGAGAAGCACTTTTTACAATATCGTTTAGGGCTTGGATTTAGACGTCTTTGTTTGTATTTTGTATTGTTGATTTTTACTAAGATTCTTTTTTTTATTATTATGGGGAATTACTCCCATTTGTCCTCCTCGTGCTTGTGCTGTCTGAAGGACCCCCTGGCACTTGTAGTGGTGTTGTGTGGACCTGTTAGTTTATGTTACCTCCAAGCTACATGTTCCATTCATACATACAATAGCCAGAGCCAGGGGCATTATCCTTAGCCTGCACTCCAGAGACAGGTGATCTCTAACCTAATCTATATCTGTGTTCACTGCTGTGTCACTGTGTCAGGTTGTTCTAGGTTGTTGACCTAAATCCATGAGGCTTTTCCAAAAATAAATGAATGAAATCTGGACGTTCACAAGAGTCCAAACAGACAATAACTATTATCTCAAGCACTCATTTCCCTCTTATCAGTAAATGAATAAGACCTGGAATGTAACAGAATAAATGTATATGTTCTCTAATTATTTAAGAACAAATAAGTAGACAAGACTATTAGAACCTGTCCTGGAGCAAGCAAAAGAAAGTGATGGTAAGTAGAGATGTAAGTAGAGATGAGACAAGTGAGATAAGTGGATCAGGGTCCGTTACCTCCTGGGCAAGATTAGTCGTCTTGGGAAATGAGCAAGTCGGTATAAGCACAGTGACACAGCTCCATCTCCTCTTCCCTGGCTTACACAAAACACTGGCTGCATACGTTTGAAATGCTGAATTACTTTTACTCTAGAGGAAAATAAAATATGATTTTGTTAGCTTTGCATCACCGTGTAACCTTTTGAGATTAGAAAAAAGAAGAAGATACAACTCAATTGTATTACTTGTTCTAGCTTGCTGCTAGCTGGTTAGCATCTAGCTATTGCCAAATTGGTGGTTCTCAATTAAATTTAATGTGTAATATTATCTTTGAATATCTCATGGTTAAACATGCAGCGCTTATTAATGCCAATCGATAACAATCACAAAGTATAGAAAAGTCTTAGTAAAGCAAATGTGCGTTACTCTAAAAAAAAAAAACTATTAGCGATTAGCTCAAGCTATCATGAACATGGTAGATGGTTTGGACAGAAACTGCAGGTATAAAAGTCCGCTTTAATGCAGCGCACACTGTTATTGTGTGTTCGTGGGTGTTAAATGAATTGTGCTAACAAGTGTGAATCTAAATAATCTGCGTATACTTTAGTCATCATTTTGATGAGAGCATTTTGAGTTTAAGTGTTAGATTGGTAACTGTTGACAGCTGTGCAAACAGATGGTGTTGGATGGAAAATGCATCAGAACGTTGCACCTATAATCTTTCTGAGAAAAATCAAACAGATGTGTAGAGTCTCTATTCGTGGTGCTACATGTGTGGCTGGCCAGTGATACTTGTTGAATCCTGTATTGACACAGTTGTTAGGAGTAAAGCTTTGCCTGTGTACACTGCAGTCATCTCATATGAGTTTTGACATTACACCTCTGGCACATACCCAGTGATAATGATAACAGTGTAATTCTAAAAACTGAGAGTAGTAGATGTATAGCTGTAAGAGTCAGTTCCACACGGACTAAACTATCATGTTAGCAACAACAAATCACTTAAATATTTGTAGTTGTGTTTTTCAAGCCAGCATGGGGAAGTGTTTGTTTGATGTACCTCAGGTTTATTTTTCCAAGCAAGTAATACAATTGATACAAAGTCTGAGGTAGAGCCAACGTTTCATCCAGTAAGCAGCCTCTCTGCTCTTTGAATGAGTCCAATTAATTCAACTTTGACATGAGAGAGAAACAAAGGCTGCAAATTCCCAGCAGAGCAAGAAAGATGCTTCTCATTTCTGGAGATTAGTCACCAAATACAAACAGAAAGGTCTTTCCATCGACTCATTTCTAAAGCAGATGGCACCTTCGGTTCTGAAAAGTGATGCCAATGTGGAAGTGCCTTAAACCTGCATTCTTTTTTAATTACCAGCAGGGGGTGAGTCTTCTGGTTGTCGAAAAAGTCTGACTGTATAGAAGTCTATGAGAAAATGACCCACTTGATTTATTACCTCAGTACACACTGTAAACATGAGTTTGTAGTCTCAATCACGAGTACATTGAGTACTAGTGATTGTACTACAAAAGCATGATGTTCATTTCCTAAATGATAGTCTCATTTGGAGTAAAATAGACAATACAGCAGGTTACATTTTAGGACGTTGCTACCTTGTGATTGCCAGTTTGATACCACGGCGTTGTCCTTTCTCGGAAGCAGGGTTTTCAGAGCTTTTTTGCTGATCTCAGGATATTCTGCCTTGATTTTAATCCAGAACACCGGAAAAATTAAAATGTACTTTTTGGGGTAACGCATCACGTGACGCAGAGACGGGTGTATCCGGTCATTTTTCAAAATAAAACATCTTTCCAACCTTGATCAATCAAAAACAAATTAATGAATTATTTCCCGGTACCGGCCCGGTCGTTGGGGACCGCTGCCGTAGATGACAAAGTCTAAGGACTGGTGATCCCTTAACCTTCCAGATATCCCCATCATCTGTTCAATACTTTAGTTTGTGACCAAATAGTTGACCTGCAAAACTAATGCTATTCCCAACAGCGTCAGCTTTGTGTTAAGGGCTTACCAGCAACTGTTGACATGCTATCATGATGGAAAACGCTGTTAAATATTATTCCTGCTAAACGTTACCATTCTGGCATTGTATTTCTGAGCGAGTCAGCATGTTGATGTTAGCAGAGGACAGTCTCACTGAGCTGTAGACTCAAAGTCATGTTTCTACCTGCAGCATTTGTGTATGTGTGTGTTTACGTTGATGTACTGTTCCTCCATTGATACACTGCTCCTCTCACACACAGTAGAGTTGTCTTGTGCCTTTACAGCAAACACATGGATCCTATGTGCACCTTCTTGGACACCCTGTATAGTGGAACTACAAACACACACAGTATTTTTAGTTTGGCACCAGTTTGCCCAATATGGACGTTAGGAGGGAGCATAAGAGGGCCGTGCATGGTGTCGAGAAGAGTGGTGCTCTTCACCAGCTTTTGACACTAAATGTTTAAGGGGGTGGCTGTTGTGAATATAATCAAGGAATCTTTTGTTGCCTGAAACTGGAAGGTCCTTCTCCCTCTGCCTGTGAATATCCTCCGCTCACAGCACGTGTCAATGCAGCGCTACCAGTGTGAGGGAAATGCACAGAGAAGGTCAAATAGGCAGCTTGCAAAGAACCGCAGAGTTTGTTCACAGACAGCCTACAGAAAAGATTCCACATCAGCGACCATATGTAATTAACTGTTTTAGGTAGGTAGCAATAAAACTGTATTTGTCCGTTTTCTTGAATTCCTGCCTCCAGCCACTGAGACTGTCTCTATCATGCGGGCTTGACCCAGAGGTTGCCAATTTGTGTTTGTGTCTTTGTCTACTGCTCAAGTACAGGCATGTGGTTTTGGTGAGGAAAAAGAGAGGAGGGCAGAGTTATGGAGGTGGAGCTGGATGTGGAGGAGAGACAGGAGAAAGAAGAGGAGGAGATGATGATGTATTTCAGCCTTAACAAGCCATAAACAGAACTGAGGTGAAGAGTGCATGCCAGCTGGGGAAGGAAGTGTATATAATTTTAAGTTCAGAAGAATAGAAATATGCTACAATAGAGTTCTGGCCACAACAGTGAGATAAACAAAACTTTCTTCTACTGCCATTTTACAACTGGATTGTTGTATGCCTATGAACAAAGAGATTGAGAGACTTGCTAATTGACCAGTGCATGATTTAAAATTGTTCCTTCTTTCATTTCATGTACTTTTGCTTGTTTGAAGTGACATCCATCACCAACGCTTCTCTGAGCCCACTTTACCCAATGGTTCCACGGTCATTTCACAGTCTGTCATTGTTCCCTTTCTCACTGCCATCCCCGCAAGACCAAATAAAGTCAGCCAATTTCTGGTTGCTGATGTCATCTCCACCATATAAATGATTGCCCTATAATCAGCCCCGTTCTGCTCTGTGATTGGAGCGGCTGCTCTAATCTGCCCTCGTTGACTTCTCTGGGACCTATGGCAGAAAAGATGAAGGAACATATGGCTCCCTTTTAAATCTCTCTCTCTCTCTCTCTCTCTCTCTCTCTCTCTCTCTCTCTCTGCACTCGGTGGAACCAATGACTTAACTGATCATTTGCGCTATTTTCAAAATAAAATTTCTGAGATCATGTCAAAAAAAGGATTTCACATATTCTCTTCAGGTCTTGAAAGATTTCTTTGAGGGGGAAATTCCCTGACATGAAAACTTAAGAGCTAGTAGCACTGTGGGGAATCTATTTGCAGAAATGGGACATAACATTCAACTTTATTTCCATGAGTGTGTATAATCACCTGAAACTAAGAATTGTGTTTTTCGTTAGCGTACAATGAGCTCTCCATATCTACATAGGGAGTGTGTCCTCTTCAAGAAATCCTCCATGTTGCACCGCCATGTTCCTACAGTCGCCAAGAACAGACAAACCAAACACCTGCTCTCGTGAGAGCATTGCACGGTACCTGAAGGCCGCCTTGTGAAACGATTGTGAAACTTTTGAAGCGCAGTCGCCGGCTGACTTCTGTTGCTCCTTTAGACATTTCATTGTGATAAAGATGGTCTCTGAGTGAAGCGAACTGCGTTATCACGGTTCTGCACTTGACCGCTCACGTTACTGCAGTCTTGGAAAGAGAGGAGTAAAGGCCGGGCCACACTGCCAGCGTGAGCATTGCGGAACATTCTTGCCTTTTTATTACGGCGCCCATGTAAACAGGTCAGAGCTGCCCCACCGCCTGACTGAGCAGCTCAGCTCACGTGTTTAGGCATTCGAGGTCTTGAATTTCTTATTTTGACAGTACATTGACATTACATTATTACTGTTTTGATGTCTATATCTGTAGAATATGCCACAGACAAAAATAGTTATTATATATATTTACTTCCTGTTCAACACTTCCTGTTTCCCTTTCAAAATCAAAGCCCACCAGCATCTTCCTTTGGACAGAATCCCTAAGGAAGCCGTATAGGAAGACACAATATTACAGTTCAATCAGAATCAGGTAGGCTTGTGAGATTGAGATCATGTTTCAGGTGGAATGTGGAAAAGTAATTCAGTAATGATGGGTTGAGCCCTGCAACTTGATGTTTCTCTGCCCTACAATGATCTTATTATGTGATACAAAGACACCAATTAAAGCACTCTAGGAAACAATTGCCCATTTTGAGTAATTGTCAAGAGCTGCTGAAGTGGCAGCATTTAGATGGGGTTCCTATTGAATAGTGCATTGTATTTTAAATGTGGACCTTCTTCAGAGAGAATTACTATGATTGCCTTCAATTACTCTCTGAAATATATCCACAGGGGTCCCCAAATAAAACACAATATAGCTTACCACAACGTTCTACAACTCCGTCTGCTAAACGTCTTGGTAGCAATCTAATGTGTATGGCTCTTTTTATGCAGAGTGCATGGTGTGTTGCTGATAAAGAGCGACCCGAGTGGTCAAGAGTCTCTGACCTGTCACTCCTGTGTCTCTCCAGCACATCAACCGTCAGCCAGCTGGTGCCAGCCACAACAAAAAACAACAGTCTAGTCGAGTCGACCTTCTGACATCAACAGCAACAATATGGGGTTAAATACAATACAGTTGACAGAAATATTCTGCAGCAATTGGATGGATGCTTTTTTAAATCTTCCCCAGGGGGATCATGCGCCGTTTCTGTGTGTGGGTGCACCCGGGAGTGAATGTGTACCCACAGTCTGTCCACAGCTAATTTTGTATTCTGCTTCACCAAACTGCACAATATTTAGTTTTTGTTGTTGTAGATGGTGTGTTTGGCAAACAACTAACAGAGAACTATTTTGGCAAGATAGAATTATGTGTTTTAAACAATGACTTTGAGCCAATCTCCTGCATACGTCACCTCTTTTCTTTATTATTGAATGAAGTGTGTTTTATGTTGCCTTACAGGCCATTAGAGTCTCTAGACGGAGTTTAGCCAATTGTTGGTTGTCAATCACAAAATATAGCTAATGCCATTGCAGATACACATGGCAGATATCTGCACCCGTTCTATGCTTACATTCAGTTCATGGGACATTATTTTTATATAAAAAGTACATAAACAAGTCATTCACACACTTCACAAAACATTCTACAAATATTAATATGGCAATGATAGAAAGTGTTAAAATACACAAGGGTTAAAAACAGTAGCCAGTCTGTATAGATGGCCAAGAGTGTCCAACATTATGAAGGCACATCAAAAGAGTTAAGGTGCCAGTGCGTCTATCAATCGATATGTTGAAAGACCCTGAAAAAGATCACATGACCACATCTACCAAGCACTGTATCCCTGGAAAGGAAACAGGCGCCTGCACAGGTGCACTCTGTCACCCCCAGGACTATTTCTTACCGGCCACGCCCCTGCACATCCCTTCACACTTCATATTTAAATACACATGTCACACACCACACTTTAACATACACTTACAGAACACTCGTTTACTTTACTATTATCTGTTTGTCTGAGCACTTTAAAAAAAACAACTTAATTTAATACCTATTGCACTGTTGTTGTTGTTGTTGTTGTTGATTGTCTTGTCTGTCTAATGTTATGCACCTTCCGCCAAGGAAAATTCCTCGTCTGTGAAAACAGACCTGGCGATTAAATGGCTACTTAATTATCAAACAGGTAAAGCTGGCCGGGAACCCTTAAACCCTTAGGTCCCACAGAAGATCCAAGTTAACTGTCGTATTGTTACGGTTATTTGATTTATTGTACATTTCTTTGGCAATATTAACCACACAAATGATACCGACTGAAGTTACGTATTCCTACCATTGTGATTTAAAGGTATATCATGCTCATATGGTGCATATTATTGTTTAAATGTTAAATGTGTTTATTTAATGGTGACACAATGCACAGACAGAAGATGGTGGTAATGGTAATGGTGCCAGCCGGGGCCAACAGCACCAATTGAGTTAATTTGGTCCCTACTGAAGATAAGGAATTAATTACTATATATATATATATATATATATATATATATATATATATATATATATATATATATATATATAATGTGTGTGTAATTAATTCCTTATCTCTAGTAGGATCTCTTTCTTGTAAATTATGATTTTTTTTCATCCCAATGTCAAAAGAAACATCTGCAAGAGATGTCTGATTTTCCTCTTGAAAGATATAAGAAGAAATTCTTGTTCTTTTCCAGCTGCAGGTTATAGAAACCATCTGTCACTGAGGCTTGTTAAATAAGAAAGTCCAGGAGGGGATGGGACTTTTTCTGTCCTGGATTTACCTCCAAGGCCTAATAATTGTGAGCCTTAATCTTCACATTCCACAGGATCCTTCTTCTTTCTGAAGGGCAGTAAAGGAAAAGAGACCTACCTGAGGACTGACTAATGCCGGGTAGAACAAATGTGACTCGTACATGAGTTTTCCATCTCCCCTCTTCCTCCTGTTGGCTTCTCCAGCCGTACAGTATATTCTTTGATGTGACATCACTGTCCCCTGCTGGTGCTGTTTTCAAAAATGTTAAAAGATCAAAGAAAGATGTTGAGAAACCATTAGGTGGCAGCAGTGCAGTATTGATTGAAACTGCCAGCTCATCTCAATCTTTTCCTCTAGTTATCTTTATCTTATGGATGACTGACTTAAACATCATCCACAGACACACATACAAATGTCACTTGAAGGGATCACCGATGTTTTGAGCAAAGCCCACGCACCACCTTGCTCCATCACCAGGTCTGTAATGTAGCTCAAACGGTGGAGATTTGGTGTTTGTCCTTGAGTCCAAACAACCATATAAATCCTGCTGTCCATCAAGTTACATGATTACATTTTGTGTTTCATGGCTTGTTTGAAGAGCTGTCACAAGAGTAGGAGACCACTGGATCGATTGAACAAAATGTATTTCCATGCTTGAAATAACCGGCCTCAAGCTTCATGCCTGTCCCTTTGGTCTCGGTTTATTATTGTTATATCAAAGGTCATGCACATGACTGCACTGCCAATAGCTTAACAATAGCCATACTGATGTCTTCCTCCCACTCCCCATCACCCCATCCCACATTTCACATGGGGAAAGGTCTTGTATGGCGAAATTGCCAGCTCCATCAAAAAGCCATTTGCTCTAATGAAAAAAGATGCAATGAAATTGGTCATGCATTTCAATCACGGAAGTGACAGGCTTGTTTAGCAAATGTTTAGATTTTCAAGTGAGTGGGAGATGAAATCTGAGCCTTGGGCTAGTGTACCTCATATTCGTTCGTTCAAATGGTGAAGCAGCCTTTCGCCCTTGTGTGAGAGCAGCAGATGGGTGCATGGGAGCAAGGTATGCACAGACTAAATTCTCATTGATTGATGTTTCCCTCAAAGTCAACTTCAGGATCGCACATCAGTGTTTTATTTTTGTGGACTTCTTTGGCACCCTGTATTCACTTTCTCTCATTATTTAGAGGAAAACAAACAAAACAGAATCTTTGCTATATCTCGAGCTGCTATCCTGACTGTATAACAAATCAACACGGAGGGAAGGGGAACGGCTGATTAGCTCCGAGAGCGATGTAGGGCTCAGTTTTTTTTCAAAGCAGAGTGGACTCATGGACCCAGGAGACCCACTTTCTCATTTACAAACTCACCAGCCAAAATAACTATCTAATTAGTGTCCTTGTTGTTGCCATTCCACTCCTCTCATTTGGGCCCCCCACTCCTCCCCATCTGCACCATTACTGAGCCACAAACACCAATTTGAATGTGTGCAGAGCATCCTCATCTGACAGGAGCTCTGGTGCTGACAAAGGTGCCAGAAATGGCCTGTGTTATCGTATTTAGGTATTCTGTGTAGTTTACTCAACAGAAAGAACCTGCAAATACTAAAAGCGACGTTTGGCAGATGTACTGTGTTTGTGTAAGCTTCTGTTTGTTTGGACACACCAGCCGCACTGTGCGAGGCTCGCGGTCTGATGCCAGGAATGCCGAGGTGGCTGGCGTCTGGACTGGAGCACAGTTTCAAGAGAGGGGAACACATTTTGGAAATGAGCAAAAATGTGTTGAGACTTACATTTAAAACCTGCTCTTGCCTGCACAAATAAGCTGCACATGACTAAAAGTTACATTGTCTGTCCACTGTAATAAGTAAATGCCAACTAAGCAACTTTAAATATTTCCCAAATGAATTTGAATATGAAGTAATACAAGTAAAAAGCTGCTATTTCTAACTTCAAATAGCGTATACCCTGGACACATGTGTATCCCTCCTATAATATAAGAGCAAGACACCCAGACTGAAAGAGATACAAAAAATGACCACAAATAATGAGCCAATTTTTTGTCGTTTTGTGTCCCTTGGACATTCTGCATCTCTTCACAAATGTTTTGTGTCTCTTTGTAGTTGTTTTGCATCTCTTTATACAGACGTTCTGGTCCAGCCAAGCACACCCTTAGCTCCCGCCTCGCCTCCATTTACCATCTGCTGAGCCAATGACTAATATCACACTGCATCTGCTTGATGACTCACAGTCAGACTTGCTTTAGATTTTCTCTCAGTTTGTCAGATGACACAGCCATAACAATACACTGGGGCAAAAAGCAGTGCGATGGTACAATGAATATTTCAGAGATTCTGATGTTCAGCCAACACAGGGATTACCTTTGGTAATTCAAAACATTCCTACTTCTAAGGGTCTGTTCACTTCAACAACAGCCTTCAGCAAAAACACAGACTTCACTCATATCACTTAGAGAGCTAGACTTAAGATGTAAAGATCTAGGGGGAGTAGGATAGTGCAGCAAAAATGTTGCCTTTGGCTCGTCATCCATTGTGAATCTAAATGCAAGACCTGGCCAATGCAGCAATAAACTGCAACAAATTGGCCAATTAAACACAAACCAGTAAGCATAGGTAGATTATCTGTCGGTGCGTGTGTATCTGCTTTTTTATTGCTCACCTCAACCAATTATTGTTGCAGTAATTATTTGTACAGAGAATAAATTGAAGTTGAAGGATACAAATTGATTATTTATCAATTTTATTTTATTTTTATTTTATTTATTTATTTGTCCAGTTGTAAGGCATAATTAGATGCTGGCATTTGATCATTTTGACATAAGTTATCACAAGCAGCTCTTTGTTGTCTGTCATGAAAACATCAGCAAAATGTTTCAAGGGTTTCTAAAAACGATCGTACCTTGTTTGTGCTCTTGCAGGTATTTGCTTTGCTGTGTTCAAGTCCAGTGTCAAACAACCACTGTGGCAGCCTCACATAGTCACTAGCTTTTGAAAATCCTCTATGACTACACATTCCCTTTTAAAATATAAAAAGATGCTTTTTTCCATAGTCATATTGGTCCAAAACCCTATAAAACATGATACTGATGCGTTTGATATGATTATGATTCGGCTCTTTTGCGTTGTCTCTTAACCCTCCTGTTACTTGTCAGTAAACCCATCCCCAGATACGCAGCTTGTTATAATAATGTATCCTCAGGCAACTCTAGCAATGTGCATCTTGGAATATTTGAATGAAAGTGGTGCTATTGCAAATAGTCTGAGGACAAGGCAACAGTGTCTGAATCCCTCTTTGAAAGGTTATTACAAATTAGCTCATTGTCACCCTATGCAACCTTGTAAAAACGAATTTAATCATTCCTTATGGAATTTAAAGAGAAAATTATCCAAGTGAGAGAAGCAATAGAGGTGGGCAATGCAAGATCAGTTGACAATGAAATTGTCACGACTGGTGCATGAAATATAGAGAAAAAAGCTCTGGAATTCAGTCTTTACTGCACTGTAAGTGACATAATTTGATAGGTAGTTGATATAAAAACATTGCATTTATTGATTTCTAGTATTTTTGTTGTTATGCTTCAAGGCTTTTGATCTTCATTTGCAGCACATGCGCTTTCTCTACAGTCTCCAACTGAGATTGGCGACTATTCGCTGCTTTTCATGTCGACCAATGGCTAGAAAGCGAAGGGTTTTAGTTGGCAGACTCGAGAACCAAAGAGGTCTTTGATATCATGTCAGAGAGCGCAGTGAGGTTTTTTTCTTTCGCAGAGGAGCAGTGACATAGTAGCGGAAGGAGCACCCTTCTCGGGCCCAGCATATTAAATTGCCCCGAGGGAGGGAAAAAAACCTGTAAAGATTCTATCTTCCAACTTCACATCTTTTAGCAGCAGCCATCTGTCAGTTTGAAACTCAGGGGAGGAACCTTTAGGAGTGCTGAGGATAATATAGTATGTTGGTTTGCTTTGCAACAAAGCTATTTGTGAAGATATTATGATTTACGGTTCTATGGAGTAGAATAGAGAGACTAAAGCAATTATGTTTGAGGAGTTTCAGCAGTATGTTATCATTAATTTGCCCTCATTTAGCGACCCAAGAGGCATCAATAGCAATTATTGGTGACATTGCATAGTTGCAGGTTGGACAGGTTTAAATCATGAAAGCCCATTGCAGCGTTACTAAAATGAACACAGTAATGACAGATGATTAATTATGTAGAACAAATAATGGCTTATCTCTGCTGAAACGCCAGGGCAAATGGTCAGCGCAATCATGGTGTCAGAGAACAGCACTTAGACTCTTATTAGTGACGTTAACTAGATTCATGTTTATTCCGCACTTTTTTCCCGTGGCAGGTTGCAGTGCACTTGCATGTCCCTTAAAAATGAGGACCCAACAGCAAGCAGTCATTAAGTCATTTGGTCGTGATAAGTGTCTATAACATTTTAGGAGTAAGTGAAATTAATTATTTCCCCTTTAAATTTCAGTGAGGAAGAGTTGGAAAATGTATTCACTTCTGGACACAAAGATCCAAGCTCTTTCGCGTTGATTGAAGTTTGAAACACAAAGTCGAAAAGGCTCTCCAGACATTTCGAGAGACGGGGTTGGGCTTGACGTCTCATTCCAGAGAGATTGATTTATTGAAGTGCTTGACGGACATCGTACAGCTTTTGAAACTCCCTTTCTGACAGTGGAAGCAGTTTTCTCTCATCCTTCACGCAGCTTCTTTGCCCAAGTGACCGTCCTTGAGTGTCATTTATAAGGGCTGTAACACTACATGGCAGTCACGACTTGGTTCACATCCTGGTTTAGTACTCCCAGGCCAATTCACGTTTGATAAAGTGGAAAAAAAACACAAAGTTCACAAGGTTCTGTTTCTTTTCATTGATTTTGAAAAGTTGGCAGTAGTGAAAGTTTCAAAGACAGACGGGCAATATTTTTTCTGGGGACTGAGGTCAAATTTGGCCACTTTGGTTTAGTATTTTCATTAAAAAACACAGAATATTTTAAACACTGCACAAACATTGAACACAAATACAATTTATGCTGTGAAATTGAAAGTACAAAATACATATAATAAAAAATAAAACCTATGCATTAAGACGATTGTTTCCACCTATATACAAACTTCCAAAGCAGCCAAACATGAATCATCCTGGTGATCGGCATATCTGAATGTGCCTGAACTTAGGTTGGGCATTACCATCATCATACATACCGTGTTTTCTGCATGCGGCCGGGTGCACCAAACCGTGAACAGTGAATACAGGAACCGTTATAGCCATTAATGACCCTTTATACAAACCAACCTGGTGTCAACTCTACAATGCGAAGGATTTGAAATTCTTGAGGGGTGACCAGGGAGCCACTGTGAAATAGCCAGGAGGAGGTTGGGATGGCAGGCTTTTAAGCAGCCCATTTCACACCATACATACGATGAGTAGTTTATTTGAATCGCACACAGACATTTTGTAACCTTCTGAGTAGTTTTGTTGTCAGTCTGTTTCTGTTGTGTTTTCTTGTCACTTATTTTGTCTTTTGTTTCAGACACCTCGCTCCTCATGTTTCCGCCTGTGCCCCGTTGCCTGCCTTTCCCTGTGTATGTAGTCTGTGTCAACTTCTTGTTCTGTGCCAGCTTGTCTCGATTCGTACTTTGTGCGTAAAGACACGGAACAACCAGTAGTTCCCCGTGCGCCTCACGGCAGCCCACCGCTTTGGGAAGACCAATTTCCCCAAGGGACTCTTCTTCTATTTGCAACTTGAGATGCAAGACTGGATTGGAGTTGAGAGACCACATGTAATACAGGATAAAACAGGAAGTAGCCAGTTTACAAGCTAATTTTAAACCAATTAAGCCAAATTATCGTCACATAATAGCCGTTAGTTTTAAGGTTGTATTTCTGCCAATGCATCCTCTTTTGCTCTTCATATGGACTGGTTACCTGAATTCAACTGAAGCATAATTGAACGCAGTGACGGGCCGTGGATTTGGTAACTACGAATGCTGTATAGTTTAACAGCTGACCACGGCCTTTTCATGTGATTTGTTGACTATGATAAAAATAAAGTGTTGGCAGCCTTTACTGCTGAGGAGACTTGGAAAATAATTGA
This sequence comes from Taurulus bubalis, assembly GCF_910589615.1. Classification (NCBI taxonomy): domain Eukaryota; kingdom Metazoa; phylum Chordata; class Actinopteri; order Perciformes; family Cottidae; genus Taurulus; species Taurulus bubalis. The sequence continues at coordinate 16,904,740 of NC_136604.1, forward strand.
AATAGAGGTTTCATTGCTTTTGAGATAATAAACTGGTGAAGGTCAAGAACTTAGTGGGAGGTGACATGAGATGCACTTTGAAAAGCTTTGAAAAAGAAGATGGGAAATGACTCTGTTGCTCCACAGTGACAGGCGGTATACTGTATACACGCTCCTCTCCAATCCCTACCAATGCTGAGACCAAGCCTATGACCTTGATTTGGACAGCTTGACATACTTTTTTCATTCCAAGATAGCTGTTGATTAGTTGAATCAGATCTGATTAAACTGTCTAGCTCGCTACACCGACGTATGTGGAATTTACACAAGTATAAAGCAGAACTTGTGGTTATTTCCATGGTGGATGGCAGAAACGGTATCCTTTTTACAGAGATAAGCCAGACGCAGTTCCTGGAGGAGTCGATGAAATTCACCGAGCTGTGTGCGGCTACAGATGGCGTTATGAACTCAAACACGAGGGCGTTTGATCTTCCGAAATTTTTGGGACTTCCACAACTAGTATAAAGCAGAACTAGTTGTTATGTATTCCATAGTCGATACCGGAAAAGAGAACTCTTTTTCAGGGAGAGAAGCGATTTTGCGTTTTGTGTGAACACCCTCGTTTCACTCGCGCGAGTACACTGAAGCGGTAAACGCGGTGCGAAAAATTGTGTTTGGTGTGAACGCAGCATTAGGTCATTTTTTTGACTAGTCGACTGCAGCCTGGGATCGGGCTTTAGAGTGACTCCTATGGAAAATTCCTTGATCTCCAGTTTACTCCAGTCCCTAACGATGTTCTTCAGCTCAGGGCTTTCCTTAGGACTAGGGCTTTCATTTTTGTAGTCCAATACTTTGCCTATTACCCATCCCCTATTTTGGCTTGGAAACCGTTCTGTATCTGTTCTTGCACAGGACTGCCTGAGACAGAGCTCAGTGTTGGCTGTTCTTGCTGCACCAGGATACCCTGCTTAGTGGCACTTACCATTTCCAGATGTCTGTGCACAGATTTTTGTACCTCTCAAAAGCCATAGGCAATCTAGACAAGCCATCTGCTTTTCCTGGTCTCGAGACCACAGCTCAGGACTTCCCTACCTTTGAGCCAGAATGGTTTCGATTCCTTTATACAACAGTCAAGTTTCCACCTACGTTCCGTACTTTTGAAACAATTTGACATTGTACATCCTCAGTATATAAAGTTTACAGCATTACACACTTAGTTTGACAGTTCTGCACTGAATATATTTCTTTTGCAGTTCTCTGCGTGCTACATTTGAGTCCTACTGTGGCCGCTTCCATTACAGTGATGAAACAAGTGTCCCAAATGAAAGCCAACTTACAGCTAAGTATAGTTCACTCTAGAAAAGGTATCGAGTATACTCGACTAAAGAGGCATTTGGTGTTGAACCTGGACAGCAGGGAAAGTTGGATAACCACTAGAAAGCTTGGGGAAAAAAAAAAAAAAAAAAAAAAGTTCATAATCTCATTATTTATACTGTGCCGTTTAAGTTGTTTGACTGCAGACACTGGCATCCCAAATTCACACACACTTTAATGGCAAGTATACAAGGCTCACCTTTTGTACCAGGAGGAAAATGCAACAATGTGTCAAAACCACCACTTTTATTCTTTTAGAAAGCAGAGTATTCAGCTGGTTAAAGGTCTGGACCCTAGATGCAACTCAAGCCTTCACACTGGTCCTTTTAACGAAGTTATTTTTGCATTGCAGGAAAACCGTCAAACAGCACACAAAAAGCACTCAATATAAACAATTGTTTATTATATTTTGGGGTCATTTGTATCTGAAAGGGCATTTTCAGTTGCATTTGACATTTGGGTCACATTCACAGTAAACTGAACAGTTGGGAGGACATCGTCGAGGGTTGGCATGCTGTTTTCGTCCAGCACCGCTCCCTTAGATTCCAAGTCCACCTCAGGAGATTCCTCTTCTAGAAGGACAGAGAGTTCTGCCGAATCTCCATCTGTAATTAGAGCCGGGTTTTAATTGCTATGGTTACTTAGAGATCTATTTAAAAATATAAATAAATATTTGTCTTCCCATATTTTACCTTCTATATCTGCTCCACTATATTCATCTTGATTCTGCTTAGAAGCAAAAGTGGGAAGAATCACCTCGTCTGGTGTAGATTGTGACCCAAGAAGGAGTCCCGCTTCATCTAGAAGGGACACAAGTTAAGATCTTTCTTTGCATATCAGAACGGGCTTAAACATATTGGCCCAAACAATAAAAGCATAAGATATGGAGATCGACTTACCAACTTTGTCGTTTATTCCACTTCTCCACTGGCTGCCAGACAGTGAAGGTCTGCTGATTTTATTCAGACCAGGAGGAAGCTCCTCCACAGGTATTGGCCCACTGTTCAACTTGGCAGGCAAGACAATCAATGGACCCACTTTTGCCTCCTGTTCCCACACTGAATGAAAGGCCCAAAACTATCTGTAAAGCCTGACAGACATTGCAATTTCCCATCATACACGTTTCTATAAAGAAACCAACCTGTATTGGTTCCCAGTCCACTCCGAAACTGTTCAGGTTCATCTGGCTTCCCAAACCCACGAGGACCAAACTTTCCAGGGCTGCTGGGCTTATCGTGACTTTGACAATAGCTACATAAATAGTCATTACCATCAGCTGATCTCCATCTGAAAAGAAATAAAATATTCAAGCACCCTCATTTTACTATGACACATTTCAGGCTGGATCTCACTTACCTTTCATTTACAAAACTGCATGCCTTATTTGGTGCTTCTGCATCATTTGCTAGTACAGCATTCAGGTGACATGAGATGTAGAACTGTGAGAAGAATAAAGTAAGTGCAGGAAGACAATCTACATGTGAAATAATGACTTGAGCCAGTTAAAGTAGAGCCTCACTTCTCCACTGTCCTCATTATAAAATTTAAAGGCATCAATGGTAAAGTGGAGCTTGTCGTCCTGTGTCCTGGATAAGAAGTGAGACCTAGAACCTGGAAGCTCAGAGTCCACCAAGCACCTGTGAAGAGGGAAGTAGAGTCAGTTGTGCCACTAGTGGCTAATCGTCCCTTCAATGCAAGCATTTATCTTCTAATTTGTAATCTTCAGACCCAACTGACTACTAGCAATTGATAAGACTTCAGTGTTCTCTGGAGCCATAAAGGGCTGAACACAATGCAGCAATCTTCACTGTGCTTACCCATTTTCAACAAAGACGTATCTTGGCTCAGAGTATACGTCTGGGTAAAGTGTGGCCACACAGCTGCTCACAAACACTCGGAGCCCCGTGTGATGTCCAACTCTGACTGAGGCTTCGATGATGATGGGCTCGCCGAGATAAAACACATTAGAGCTTCTTCTTTTCCAGTCATCTGCACGGAAATAAATACAAAATATATCAAATATAGTGACATCATACAAGTCAAAACATGAGAAATGAACGAAACTTACTAGTCATAATTTTCAAGTCAAACTCCAAAGGTGCCACTGCAGCTTGTGAAGACTTGAAGGGGATCCAGGTGGGCATGAGTGAAGAACTGGACAAACTGAACTTCCTAAGAAAAAACAAAAATCATTTAAAAAAATAAAGTGTCTCGACCACTTTAAAGAGATGAGCTTTAAAATACAAACCTTTCATATTGACACGCAATTGGAATTACAGCATCATCCATTCGAACCACCCCATCCGGAGAGGCCACAGGCGAGTATACAAGCAGGTTTGTATAGACCAGAGTATCTTCAGTCATCTGTGGGGAGTAAATTAGTTTCAAAACTAGTATAGTGTGTAATCAATTAATTTAAATATATTAATCATTACCCTTTGTTTGGTGCCGCAGTCCACGAGTCCAACAAGGATTCTGTACTCATCTCCTGAAGACGTTGTAGCTCTACAGTAATCATTGTGCTCCACTCCAAGGCGCAATTCATCGCTATTAACAGGAGCTCCAACTTCAAACATGTCAGCTTTGATAATAATCTCCAATGAGTCTGGATGACAGGTCACTCTGACAGTATTCACCTGCTCTTGTTCCTCGGCTGGAGCCTTTCCTTGCCGGTTGTGTTGGGAGCTCTCTGTGATAGGAGGACTTTGAATTGAAGCATATTGAGCATTATCATGGGGAGGAAAAGCTAAATATGACCTGAAACAGAGTCCAACCAAGAGGAGAACCGAAAAACACAAGGGCTTCATAGCGCAGAAAAACCAGCAAACTGGTTCAGACTGCAAACTGTTCTCCTGTCTGACCCACTAGGCAGCACAACGATGAGAGGAGTGAAGCATTTCCTACTTTATATTCAGACAATCAGACTCATCAAAGCAGGACTGCACACCTGAGTCTAATCATCCACTAATCAGCCTGTAATTGGTTTCACACCCTTAAGACTCAAGACCAAAGTCTGATCAAGTTGAGGGGGATTCAAACATATTTTAATCTGTTAAAACATCTCACACATATTTGTTTCTTTAGAAATTCAAATATATGTTACAGTAAATCAAAACTGTGAAAGAAAATCTATACAGAAATGCAGTTCAAACATAAAGACAAAAAATGTATTGCCTCTCCATATTTTAAATGAAAAAATATATAAACTAAATGAAGTCACTTTTTAAAAGATACAAATCTGAACACAATATCCAGCAATCATTTGCATTTCTGGTTTTTACAAGTTCCACATTTCTAACCAGTTCCTCCAAGGGCTGCCTCATTATCGTAAACTATGTTAGTTTTTCTGCCTGTTCTGGGTAGTTGCCTCAGGGGCCGATCACACCAGACGCGAATCTCAAAAACGCGTCGCTAGCAAAACTATGTTTTCCTATGGTAATGTTTTTCATGTTTTTCTCGCGTTTTTTAGGCGCGCATGAAAGTTAAAAAAGTCTGATCAAGTTGAGGGGGATTCAACCATATTTTAATCTGTTAAAACATCGTTGGTTGGGGAATTCATCAATACATTTGAAATCGTCAGTCAATCTATCTTTCGGAGGGGGTGATGACATGATATATAAACAGTGTCAGGGCCTGCTAAGCCTTCTCTGCTGTCCGCGATCAGCTGTTAAACAGCAGCAGCAATAGATATATATATATATATATATATATATATATATATATATATATATATATATATATATATATATATATATATAGTGAATTGTATGAGTGTTAGAATACATGTTAAATATTAAACTGCAAAGTAGTGATACCTTTTTTTGCATTGAATCATACGGGGATGTTTGCTGAAATTGATTAGATGGCCCTACCAAAGAAAATTGCCACCAGCCGCCACTGGTCCAATGCCAGTAGGAACAGTAGAAGGGAAGGGGATGAGGGATGAGGGCGGACTGTCAAGGACTTGGTGAGATGACTTACAGTCTCAAGGGAAACAAAAGGCAACAATGCAGCGCTCAGAGGGATTTTGAAGGTCTCAAGGGAAACAAAAGGCAACAATGCAGAGCTCAGAGGGATTTGGAAGGTCTTCATTTTCTGCTGCTCTGCAAAAGAGCTTATCAGCCGGGTTCCACCACAATTCATAGATTTTAAATGCACTATTGATCTCATTCATCATGCAGATATTTCATTCAAAATGTTTTCATATTAACATGGCTGACATACTTTATTTTTATATGTATTTGTACTTCTGTAACTGCATGTGACAGCCAGTCTGACATTGTGATAGGGCAGCCGGAGTTGTAATTAATCCATGTTCATTAGCTGACTGCCGACCATAAGACACATGGCGTCCCCTCCTGTGACATGTTGTGCTTTTGTTTGAAATCAATTAATTTTGGTCAATGAAGCATACAGTTCTTTGGTCCTGACTGACACCTGTGGTTTTCCTCTTAATTATTCATCAGTCCAGGCTGAACCCTCCGAACGTGTACGTCTTGCCTTGAAATACAGTTGAAGGCAGACGGCAGGGCGATATCCTGGACAGCCGCCAGAGTCGATGTGATTATTCAACTGGCAGCTCTCTGCTTGGCCCAATGTCACTCTGGGTGTAAGGGGCTACCCACTGATGGTGAAATCGTCCCTCCTCGGGCTGTCACTCACTGTGGCTGGCTGTGTTCAGCGCCTTTTGCTTTAAAAGGTGTTTTATTAAAGGCCGAGGAATACTTAAATAAGCGTCTAGATCCTCAAGAAAAAGAAGGGACATTTAAGTGACATTTGGAGCTGACATTTAACAGTTCTTCAGCTTGGTTGCTTGCTTCATTATACATAAAGCTTTGTTGTGAAGTGAGTCCGAGTCGGAGCTCGTTCTGTCTGTCCATCATTTGTACCGAGCCCAGGCCATTTGCCGTAGCCACTGGCTGTGACCAGCAGGTGAGACACTCAAACCAAAGTAAACATCCGCAGGATTCAAAGCACATAACATGTCTTTTTTTTTTTTTGCACTACACTTTGCAAGCTTATGTTCAAATGTATTTTATGATCCCTTATCTGCAGATAGCTAGATAAGAAACAGGAAGCATTTTGTTCACGCTTGCCATGTGTGATTGGCACTGGCTGTGGCTGTGCATCGCTGCTTGGACACATTTCTGTAACTATGGGCATTACTAAGAGCATGGTTATGATTACAGCCATTACTGGGCCTTTTATGATTAGCAAGGCTGCGACACATTTGTGTTTTTTTACTATGTGCCACACAAATAACATGCTGGGGTTGTGCTTATGTGTTTTTCCCATTCTGTATTGGTGTGAAGGAAAATAGTCGCACACTCATAGATATGATCCAAATAGAACACCTTTAGATGTGTTTTTTTTAGAATTGGCATCTTTCTGATATATATTTCATATGGCATTTTCTGGTGTCTTTGTATTGCGTTTCTTGTCTGTTGTGGACTGTGTCTATTGTTGTCTATATGAGTCTAATGTTGTTAGGATGAGTTTCCCCACTGGGGATTATAACGTTTTCTAATCTAATATTTTATATTTACATTTTTACAATATCCTCAATGTAACTGAACATAGAAACTAGGGACCCTCCTGGATGATGTAACAATAATATAGATTATGGCCACCGGTCTTATTTATTTCAACTTCAATATTTTGTCCATCATTTTGGCGTGGGAGACTGGTCTAAATACCTCAATACTCATGAGTCCTGGGTGTCGCTGCATTGAGAGGGAGACTTGGAGCTCCACTTCCTCCATTTCTATCAGAATTTGCGAAGTTTCATGAATATCTTATTCTGTGATACTTGTTTACTAATGCTATTGTAATATATTTTTTCCCTTTTGAACTTGAACTATTATAGTTCATGAATCAAGAAATCATCTGGATGGATCATATAATGGTAATATAACTCTTTGTTTGTTGTTTAGCCTTCTGGTTAGATATTATTGACCATGGAGGTCACAGGACTTTCTATCAAGTGACCTTGAGGTGATGGGAGGAGATCGTTACCTCAACAGTCTGGCAGGCAAGCTGCCGAGCTGTATCCACTGTGGAAGATGGAAAGCAATGATACCGTGAGAAAGCAATAACAACCCATTAGTACTGTCTGGAGCTGCTATTATTTTAATACTGAAAACAGAGGCAGTAACATCAGATCAGCAATAGTGGTAATGGTGGCAGGCAGGTACATATAGCTCCAGGAAACAGATTTGATTCAAAATCCACAAAGTGACGTTTCAATTAAAAATTGCATCCTCAAACAACGGATATGACTTGAGAAAAATGATTCATACAACTGTCTTTTGACCTCCATGGTTATGGCTTACTCAATTTTAGTCAACAAAAAGCAATTTGGTTATTGTAAACAAAAATCTTGTTAGTTTTAGTCGGCTACAGCAATTAGTTAATTCTTGAATCTCCAGGGAAAGTAAATGTCACAACAAATCATTTAACTTCTGCTTAGTTCACCCAGTTAACTGGAAGATGTTTTATGATCCGATTAATACCACAAATAATGCAATTTAATATATCTTTCACATGTTGTTGCCTCAGTTGGGAGAGGCCCTTGTTATTATTTGTTCCATTTGTTTGTTTGTTTATTTTGAAGGCACACTATTCACATGGCATGGTTAAAAAGTTGGTTGCAGGTAAGCTTAGTTTATTGACTGCATCATGAGTGGTGACACTAAAATAAATATTATGTCATGGACTGTTAGGGGTCTTAGGAAGATAGTGAAATTAAAACAAGTAATGTCGAGACTGAAGCAGCTAAAAACACAGATGGCTTTTATTCATGAAACCCATTTGCTTTTCAGTGAATACATCCCCTTGAAAAGGAGGTGGCCAGGTCATGTCTGCCTCATTCTCCTCTCATGCAAGAGGGGTAGCAATACTTATTCACTCATCTGTTCCATTACAAGTTTACAATATCTCTTTCACAGTAATACTGGCTATAGGAAAGCATGATAGAAAACCAGTAGGGATAATTTGACCCCCAATTATTTATTATAATAATAATAATAATAATAATAATAATAATAATAATAATAATAATTCCTCATAATATAATCAATGTGACCTGGACCCACATATGGAATAGCCATTAATTTAAGTTCTTACTAAAATCGAGGTTTGCCCACTGAGTTGATTCCAAGCTACTGGAGCAGGAAGTGATGACAGTGTTTCCAACAGGTGTGATGGTGCCGACTAACTCCACAAAAAGGGGATTTAACTGCCTCCTGCAGCACAAACCCACGTTTAAAATAAAGTTGTATGGCGTGTTCTGACAGCTTGCAATCCCACAGTCGGATACAAAGACATTAGGACTAACATTGCTTTTTTGAGTTAACTACATTACCTGCAGATATGAGAGGAGATTGCAACCCAAAATAAAGAATGTTGTTTATGCTCGAATGTGAACATAACTTGAGGTGATTGCTGTTGTAAACAAACAAACAAGTCTCTCTTTATTCTGCTGAGGATGATCTTGATAGTTAGACACCCTGTGTCTCGAATGCAAATAACTATAATAATAAGTCTTTCTTTTCGTTTAGCCTATTGTGACCTGGTTCCTCTTGGGAAAGTGTTTGATCAGTGAACCGGGTGACGTCTGTGGGGAAAAAATCCTGAACACTGCAGGGGAAAATAATAAAACTTAAAGATTTTGTCCACCCTGTCGCAGGATCACTGCTTGCTCTCGGTTATGCAGCTTTAATAAAGTTAGGAACCAAACCGCACACTGCTTTGTCTTTTATTCTCATTCCACATGGAGCTGATTATAACAAGGCCAAATCAAAAGATGACAATCATTTTAGTTGAAGTTTTAAAGTTTCAGGGGAGGCAATAACAACCCAAAGAAACACTTTGGACTTAGCTAGTCAATATGGGATTTCCAATTAAGCCCCATAGGTCTGAATAAAATATCATTCAGCCCTCAGCTGCTCTTCCTGCTGTCTGAAAAGAAATCTTGAACTACCTGCTGCAGGAAAGGGAACTAATAAGACTCTAATTGCACCTTGTAAATTGCTTTTTCTTTTCGACAGTGAGGGGTGATGCTGTCCCGGTTAGCACATGGGCTGATTTTCCCTCATGTGGAGAAGTTTTATTTTGTATATTTAGCATCTATTCAGTGTTTATGTTCATGGATTTGGTGCAATAAAAACAGAAAACTACTGTTTCTATTAAACTGCTGTTCAAGATCAACATGAGTATCTGACATTTGGGCAAAACAAATATGAATCGGGACACATTTCTATCACTTACTTTGGCTTCATGCTGGGGGGATGTGAGAATATCTAATGGTTTATTTCGCACCAGCAGCTCTTACATGGCTTATGGATTTGTCTGAATTAATTTCTGATGCTTCACACGTACACCCTGTGCTGTTATCATGATGAAGAGGGCAGTGACAGTGAGCCCTTTCATTTGTGGGCTTTGGGTAAAGCTGTAGCTGTAATTGGTCTATAGAAGAAGAAGAAGTACATAAAGTGTGTTTGAAAAACCTTTCTGCCATGATAGCAAGGATTAGTCGATTGAACAATTATTCAACCAAAAGAAAATTAATTGGCAACTATTAATGTTTTAATTGGAACATTTGCTGGTTCAAGGATCCAATAGGATTTGTATATTTTGGGGTTTTAGACTGTTGATCGAATAAAACTATCATATTAAAACAATTGCTGATTGCAACAAATATGCTCATCATGATACTGAACTAATAAAAAAACTGATACCGAATACAGAAACACCACTAATGAGAGTGTGTTTCAAGTAATTTATCTGCTCAAACATCCATCCATTATCAGCCGCTTATCCGGGGTCGGGTCGCGGTGGCAGCAGGTTCAGCAGGCCGACCCAGGCTTCCCTCTCACCCGCAACAACACTCAACTGCTCAAACATATTGTTGACTACTCAGAGTAACAAAGAGACATTTACATTCATTCACAGTTGTGTAACGGCACACAAAAGGTATTCGGTTCATAACCCGGTTTGGGGAACACAGGTCGGTACAGCAGCAAAAAACAACAACTGCATAAGGATGTTTCTTTTCAACTACTCTGAACAGACAGTAGCCTAAAGAAAGACACACTGCCTCCATGGGAATGAAGTAGCAGTTTGCCAACTGGCATCTTTGGGAAATTATTTTTATTGTAAAAATGAGGAACATTTCCTTATATTTTTTAATAAATGTCTACACTCCAATGGGAAACTGCTCAGTCAAAAAAGCATGTGGCTGTGTTGGTGTGGCCATGTTGAACCAGTGAGATTATGAAATACGAGTGCAGTTTTTTTTGGTCCATGCACAAGTTTAAAGGCAGACAATTATTTTTATGTCTGCCGTTCTCTGCGGAACAGACCAACATGAATAACACACGTTTTTGGTCCTCGTTCCGCTAATGCTATCATGCAGAACGTTATTGGATAAACATCCTGAAAGCCCTCTGAACAACATTTTACACAAGGCAAGGCAAGGCAAGGCAAGTTTATTTGTATTGCACATTTCAACAACAAGGCGATTCAAAGTGCTTCACATAAAACCATTAAAAGCATCAAAACATAATGCAGATTTAAAAACAGTTAAGAAAACATTAAAACAGTCAAAAAGCAAAATAAAAAATAAAAGTTAAAAAAGCAAAATAAAAAATAAAAGTTGAATAAAAGTTGCAGTGCAGTTTAAGAAATAAAATGCAGTAGTGAGATGCAGTAATTGAATCTGGATCAGTTAAAGGCAGCAGCAAACAGAAAAGTCTTCAATGTGGACTTAAAGGAGCCGAGGGTCTCAGCAGACCTGCAGCTTTCAGGAACCTTCTTCCAGATATGTGGAGCAGAAAAGCTGAACGCTGCTTTTCCATGTTTAGTTCTGACTCTTGGGACAGAAAGTAGACCCGTCCCAGACGACCTGAGGGGACGGGATGGTTCATAAGGTAGCAGCAGATCACAAACATACTTAGGCCCTAAACCATTCAGTGCTTTATAAACCAGCAGCAGGATTTTAAAGTCAATTCTTTGTTTGACAGGAAGCCAGTGCAAAGACCTCAGCACTGGAGTGATGTGATCCACTTTCCTGTTCTTAGTGAGGACTCGAGCTGCAGCGTTCTGAATCAGCTGCAGCTTTCTGATTGGCTTTTTACAGAGGCCTGTGAACACACCGTTACAGTAGTCAAGTCTACTGAAGATAAATGCATGGACATGTTTCTCCAGATCCTGTTGAGACATAAGTCCTCTAACCCTTGATATATTCTTCAGGTGATAGTAGGCTGATTTTGTAATTGTCTTGATATGGCTGTTCAGGTTGAGGTCTGAATCCATAACTACACCTAGATTTCTGGCTTGGTTTGAGGTTTTTAACATTAGTGATTGAAGCTGAGCGCTGACTTTCAATCGTTTGTCCTTGGGACCAAAAACAGTTACTTCTGTTTTATCTTGATTTACTAAGCACCACCAAATAAAGAAAAGCAACCACGAGAGACTGTACACCTAACACTGAACCTATTTCATCATCATATTTCACACAATGCATGGACGGCGTGGGGAAACGTCTGTAGCACAGCAGCAGCCTCGGTCTGTCTTCACTTGATGTATTTAGCCACAGCGGCACTAGTGTGTTGGTCACAGAGCCCAACACATAATCACTGGAGAGCACATAACACATTGCTTTGTCACGGCTATGAGGATAAAAGGCAACCCGTGTGGATTGAATAGAAATATTCCTTGCATCAAACGCATATAAGTCGGATAACTGAACATCTAGGCTTATTGACGTGTTTAAAATATTAGATTTTGGTTATAGGTACGGATACTCTTTAAAACACAGCATTTGGTAGCAACACATGCTTATAAAAGCACAAAACACGCTCCTTTTATTGGGATGTATTTCAGACCAGTGAAGATGGTCAAATATTTACTCATCTGTTATTCTAAACACTGCTGGCGAGGGCTTCTTCAAATATTTACGAGTTTTTTATTTGTGTTTTGTTTGTATATTTGCAGATTGCAAGAGCAGTTTATGACTGCAGCTGATGAGTTGCAGACACAAGCTGTGTTTAATATTTGCAGTTCACTCAACGCTGTTGGCAGTGACAGCACCAGCAGGCACTGTTTATTTTTATTTCTGTGAGTAATTTCATCGCTTGGAGTAACTAGAAACCCAAAGGCTGGCAGCCAATAACATGTATAATCGTAAAGTATTACAATAGACAATCATTTGGCCGTTTCTTCCAAATGTTATGTAATACTGATATAAAAAAGGGGAAGATTAACAAAAGGATCACAAGGACATTGCTTTGTCATTTTTGTTTCAGCTGTGGCACAAGTCTCAGTCATCAGTCAGATTTAAGCCGAGCCTTTAATGGAAAGGTATCCAATGAGACGCATCTTCTTCTCTTGTGTAGGAGTTGTATTTTTCCTTTCAAAATGGGATTCCCGCTGTGCTGTATGCATCTCGACTGCCGACTCCAGGCAATCAGTGACGGCCCACATAACAAACTGCAGCTGTGCTCTAGATTGCTTTTTTTGGCAAAACCGATGACAGCAATTAAACGCGGTTTTGAATGTTGAGCTCACCTCAATGCCCAACGCAGTCTCGCCACAGTTTGTGTAAATTACTTTCTATTGGCATAGTTTTGGTGCTGAGGGACACTTAAAAAGATGAATATTCGTCTCAATGTACACAATGGCTAGATTTCATTACTATTTCCCGAAATGAGACTGGACCTCTCAGCAAGTAGCTGGGCCGCCAATTTCAATGTGCTGATTTAGTGTGATCGCAGCAACTATGCCTGTGTGTACAGACCTCCTCTTGTCTCACACGATTTATTATACTGAAATATTGAACTACCAATACAAGATCCATCTTTCATAAGATGGGCAAACCTGTATATTTACTTTCTCACATAAATAGATGGAGTAGCTGCTACAGTGGGAAAAAGTAAACCATCCCACTTAGAAAGATATAATAGATTATCCTTTATTAATCCCCTTGGGGAAATTATTCTCTGCATTTAACCCATCCTTAGTGATTAAGGAGCAGTGTGCTGCTGTGAGGCGCCGGGGAGCAACTGGGGTTCATTGTCTTGCTCAAGGACACTTTGACATGCGAACTATGGGGAGACCGGGGATCGAACCGGCTACCTTGTGGTTTGAGAACGACGCATGAGCTACAGCCGCCCCAGTTACCAGCTCTAGGGTTGTTCAACCTTAACGAACCCTGACTTCAGAGATAGAACATGTTCTCTAAGGGGAGTGATTATGACTGAATACAGAGGTTTGGCGAGATCTCTGTGTTAAATACGTCCTCAGCAGATATCTCATTAAAAAAATGTACCTGGCCTTCTGAAGGGAGCAGCGCCTAATTTAATTACACATATGGTTATTTTAACCTTTCACCAGCCACTGTTTGGCCTGCAGGGTGTTATCATTATAAAGAACTTTAAAAGCCTGCTAATGCATTGAGACGTTGAATGGCTATGAACATGCAATATGTGCAGCTGAGGTTAATGGGATTGTAATTAGTTTAATGGGTATTTGGTAATAAAGCAAAGTATTGCACAAACTGAAACTGGAGGATGGCACTAGATGAAAAATGATATGACAATACATCCTATGGGAAACATGTTCAAAATGTAATTGCAATCCTCCAGATAGTGGTTGAGAGATTTCAGTCTGGAATGAAGCAGTGGACAGACCAACCAGCCCACATTGTTATCCTAATTGCCAGGCTGCTAGTATAAATATAGCACCTCCAACCTTTTAAAGCAGTCTGGCTGCCCAACAATTCAATCTTTTAAAAACCTAATGTCCAAATTCATTGCAAGTTACCTACAATAAAACAAGGCGGTGTGTTTTCATTTAGGTGTAAGAGTATCCAAAAGGGGGGGTGGGTTTGACAGCTATGTTAGCGCACATCTCCGAAAGGCACACATGCATACATTATTTGTAGCTGCTGAGTAGCAATAATCTACACAGAAAAGACAAATCACCACAGGGCATTGTCAATCACACAGTGTGCAGCTTTTTCGGTTGCCTTCCAGCATAGGGAATTCTCAATCCCTCGGGAAAATGGTTAAGCTTGTCTTCTGAATGACATTTGATGGCTTCTCTGTAACTTTTTGAAACGGGGAAAACCTAATTTACATATCCGACAAGGCCTAATTTGACAAAGTCTTTAGTGAACGTGATGCCTGTCGAGCCTCAGTGTAACTACAGACTACCTTTCAGATCCGGATACCAGTGCATTTGGGTTGTAAGAATTTAATTGAATTGAATTAATATCAGGGAACTCACATTATTTATATAATACAATATTATCAGAATGCAGGGTGCCGCTGTTTGCCTTTCCACTCAATTCTAAGTGCTTTCCAATTGCTAAGAGTCTGTGACGGTGGATGAGGGCAAGACCAGAGCCTCAGCAATGTTTTACCCTGAAATTCAAGCACACAAACAGAATAACACTCCATCAATAGATCGGCAGGAAGGGGTTGGTAGTTCAGCAGAGGGACGAAGTCAATAAGAAAGCAAGGACGATAACACACGTCTTAAATCCTGCCAGTGTAACGGCGTTAGAAATACACTGTAATTTCTTATTTTCAATGTATTATATTTCATTTTTGTTTATTATTCAACGATCCTGTTGAAGTGTGTGTGTGTGTGTGTGAATTTTATTTTGAAGAGTTAAATCTGTTTCCTGTGGAAATTGCGTTTCACCTCTTCGGCCTCCTAGGCTCCCGTAGTCCCGTCTCTACCTCACTTAAGTTTCATACTTTTGGAGGTGAGTTGTGGGGAAAACGATGTAGCACTATTTTGTTATATTCTTTAAAAAAAAGTAACCGTTTGTCAGACAAGGTAATGGTCGCTAATAGGATCATGTTGTCCATCTGTTGTGTCATTATTTTACACGGTAAAAGTATAGGTTTTGTGGCTGTTTCATTTGGTCTATTTGGCGCCGTTTGTATGAGCTACATCCGGTCGCCCTGAAGTATACTTTCCCTTTATACATTGTGTTGTTTTGCGTGTCTAGGAAGCTGATGTGCAGCGAGGAAGACCAGAAGGCAATGTCTGTGTTTTATTGTCTTCTGCAGGTATGTGTTTTCTTTTGTTTAATGTTGGAATTTTCGCTGTTTCTGCTAAGTCACTCTAGCGCACGCAGTTATTTATTTTGTCCACTTAGGGTGGTTGTTTTCCCCTTTTTGTCATGATTCATGTTTGAGGACTTAAGTTTCATACTTTTGGAGGAAGCTGATGTGCAGCGAGGAAGACCAGAAGGCAATGTCTGTGTTTTATTGTCTTCTACAGAATAAATGAATGTTGGAAAATTCATCTGAGTCGACCTCTTCCATGCCCTGAACACATCCGTTACACCAGTTCACGCAATTATTTTTTATCAAACTGGCTGGTCGTGATTTTTAAATCCTCATTTCCTATGAAGCAGTATTACATACCAGACATCCGAATTGTATTTGAGCCCAAGAGAGTAAATCCACTGAGTCCCAATTTGAGGAATAGAGGAACAGGATGCTTCACTCTTCTGCAGCCCCTCTTGAGTGATTACGACAGACAAGACGAGGAGTATTTACACAACTAAAGCTACTCAGTGCGGATTTATACTTCCACGGTCTCTCAAGGGATTTTACGGATTGTGAATGCAGTGCTGTCTGTATAAACCTTCATAACACACAACGCTAGAGTAAAGCTGTTTACTTTAATAGTATTTTTGCAGAATAATTGGAACACAACCATTTTTCAGTATCTGTGGATTACTCTAACGTAACATATTGTTTTCCAATCTCAGTTAAACCTGCATAACTTCAACAGGATATAGCTTGAGTTTGTGTTTTCTGTACTATTCCTGCAAGCAGTTAGAATATATAAAGAAACGATGATGTGTGTGTCATATAGATGGCAAAGCCTTACAGTTAGAGCAGCTATTCGTTTGAAATGTAATGGCCTTGACTGAAAAAAATTACAATTTTAAAAAGCTCCCAAAATAACCAAATTGAAGACATCCTTCAGTTCAACTTTGTTTAATAATGAAATAGACAAAGGGTAAAACAAAACACTGACTATAACACTATACAAAGGTCTTGTTCTCAACTACTGACGGTACATTTGTGGCTCTTCTTGTTGAGAATACTGTGAACGCATAGCAGCACTGCTAAATGTTAGCGTGACCCACTAAACGCCCACTGACCGACTGAGTGACTAAAAGTTCTGGTAAAGTTCAATGCAAACATGTGAAAATGCTCCACTAATGTTACGATTCACATCTTCTTCACACACTTTTATTTTGTTTACATCTTATCGCACTTGACCGGAAAATACATCCAACTTTTGCTCTTTCTAAGAAAAAGTGTACTTTTGTATGTTTAAAAGTTACCATCACTAATATGGAGCAAAAGTTTGGAAACTGTGTGCTGGTTTAAATCCAAACACCCAGCAATGTCTGTATAGAAGGAAGGGAAATCTGGGGGGGATACTCTGACATTTCCAGTGTGCTGATATAAGCGTGAACCGTTGGCAGGTAATGGGAAAAGGTTAGTCCGCCACAAAGGGGCTGTAATAAGACAGTTTAAGACAGACTAATTCAAATAGTTTCGCTCAAGCATATCACCTCAGTCATTTAGTACAGCAGAAATAATTAGTATCCCTGAAAACTTTAGCTTTATAGCTCTGCGGCATTACTTGCGTACATGAGGAAGCTCACCTCTGTTCTGTTTCAAACCTGAGCACCGGCTATAGCTTTTCTATGTAGAGCAGTGGTTCTCAACTGGTCTGGCTGGTCTGGCTCCGGGACCCACCAATACCCCTGAATGACAAGCCGCGACCCAAATCGAGGAACACTCAACTTCTCCAATTTATTTAATGAAAAGATGGCGCATTTTTAACCTGAGATAGTACAGAATATGTATGCTTACACAAAAACAAGTTTAATAACCAAAACAAGCAGCTAGTGGCAATGATAGAGAGGGAACTATTCCCTTTTACACTCAATTAGCTGTATTTGAATTAAAACACAAAAACTGCATCTTCAGGACACGAGGTATTACAACATACGTAACTATTTAGAATCTTCAGCTATTTTTAAACAGACTCAACAGCTTACTAAGGCCAACTAAGATGTAGTTTCAAAAAGACTCAAATTACCTAACTTTAACTGAGAACACACACTCACCGAATCTATGACAAACACTTTACTATGGAACAAGTCACTGCCTTAAGGAGCAGCTTTTCCACTAACTCAAAATAAATTAAACAAAAGTGGAATTCAAAAGGATTCATATATACAACATGAACTTCTCTTGTGATTACCTCATCAGTAGGTAAATACTGAAAAACATTGTGCTTTACAGAAAATTAAGCAGCACTCAATTCTCCTCCCGACCCCAGAGTTTTTTCCTGTCATGCAGCAGCGCCATCAGTTGTGAATTTTATATTCAGGAGGCTGTTTAATTAAATTATCCTAAAAACCCAGTCTCCCCCATATCAGGATGGTTTGACCCAACCTGGCACATGCTGCTGACAACATGGAGAGACAAGCGCAAAACCAGCCAGCAAAATAACGACACTCTGCATAAAAAAGTCCTTTCAAAATAAAAACACAAGCTTTTTTTTTTTCAGGCAAAGGCCTGCGACCCACTGAAAACAGGTCAGTTGAGAGTCACTGATGTAGAGTATGTAGTTTCTCCTAATATGTTCATGTGTGAGCCCTGCAGACTGGTGGTCTGTCCACATGGAATATGTATTGATGGAAGATGGATTGATTTTGCGCCGCAAATTACGGACCTGTTATTTCAGCACCATTGCACAAAGCTGCCTTGGCAGGTGTCACAGCATGTTGCCGAGAAAACATGATTTACAATCGAGAATGTGACCAGTCTGAAAGAAAAGTGACCTTTTTTTAATTAATGGAATAGTTGCAAAGAAGTGGATACGCATATTTCCCAAAAAATCTGAGTTGATTGCTTCCATTCTCATCGATTTAAAACCTTCAATTATTAAATTTGTAGTTTATTTTTAATTTGGTTTGCAGCAAACCTTATAAAAATGATAACATGACCATCACTCCTAATATAAGCTGTACTGACCTGTCAAGTCATAATGTTACACACTCCAGTACAGTAGGTGGAGGCATGCACCTTTAACATTTCGGAAAGAAACAGACTACTTTCAAGGTTGTTAGAGAATAAGATAACAGTGGACGATTTAACCCAGTAGGAGGCAGTAATGCAACTTAAAGGACGCCAACTGCTGGAAAACCCCAAAGAAGAAAAAGGAAAAAAGACCTGCGAACATTAGTTTTCAGGTCTCATAGCAGGTTGGTGTCCTGCTAAATTATATCTTACTGTATTGTGTGTTGTCATCTTACCTTCAGTAGTATTGTTCTTGTTTTATGTTCCCACTGTCTGTGTAGGTGTCATGTACAGACTGTTGGTTTTAATGTGCGTTCTTAGTTGTGCCCACACTACAAATCCCTTTTTACTTTGAGAGATTATCAGGCTAATAATCAATTGAAGCTTCCAATCCGTCGTTTTGAATTTTGATGGTGCAGTACGTAAAATTGTTTGGGGGGGGAAATCCAATTGTGTTTGCCACACTAATGTCAACAATATTGTCTTAGTATTTAACATATTTGACAGTATTATCAATACTAACCAGTTGTGTCCCTGTCAACCAAGCTGGGTATAAGAGCTCTGTGTCCAACACTGCAGCCAGTTGTGGGTAGAAAGAAAGGTGAGTGACCTCTGGCACAAATAGGTGTACCCTTTAACTGCATCGAAAAATGTGAACGTTAGCTGGTAATGCTATAGACAGGAGTAGGTTGTGTTGCTTGCTATGATGAAGATGCTTTGTGTTGCGTGGTTTGCTGCGATTAATGGCAACATGCTGGTTTGCTTAACATGTTTTATGTTGATTTTTGTTAGCTTAGCATGTTGTTCATACAATACACAACCCTAATGCTACAGAGGGTTGTGTTTAAAGTGTAGGTAGAGTGCAGGAACTATTGAATCCAGTACCTTTATGACAGTACAGCTTGATAAACACTGCAGAGTCTGTTTAATTTAATATTAATACTAGCTTTCCATAGAAACAATCACCCATCTTTTGGCACTAAAATATAAGCCTAATAGCCTATTATATCCGATGAAGACTAAACACAATCTTCAGTGTTGACTAATGCTATAGTTGCACTGCACAGAAGCTATGCTAATGTAAAGGTTTTTAAAAAAGCTCAATGTCACAGTTCAGAAAACATCTTTCACATAAGCAAAAGGTGCAGACCTCAAATATTCATGAACATGAACTTCCAAAAAACCACAGAGATTTCCGTTGGCTTTGAAAAGTTATTTCATGCAAGTCATGCTCATGCATACATTTCCTCAAAGTTCCTCTGAAGCTTTGTTCTCAGTGTGCACACATTCACTTTGATAAGGCCGGACAGGAGGGAAACCTGAATGCGGTCTTCTCATTTGAACATAATTATTTTCAGATTTTAGGAATATAGTCATATAAAGACACTGGATTTAACTCCTACAAAAACATTTGAACACATTGGTCAAATGGATGTATGCAAACGAAGCTAATACACTGATAATTTATGACTGTTTTCAGTTCACCAGCGGAGACAACGTAGTCAGAATTACTGAGAAAGAGGGTTTATAATAAGACACGCTTGCTGGCTTCTTGAGCTTGATCTTCTGAATTACAAAAATAAAATACAGAGTGCCACAGTAAGTCTTGCCTCTTGCTAAATACATTAAAAACCAAAAGGTGTAGTATTGGATAAAGCCACTTTCAATTGAGATTAGATGAACAGACTCTAAATGTACTACCCCATGACAGGGTTATGTAAGATTTGAAGGGAAATTAAACAGTGGAGCAAATTCAGCTAATTCTCCGAGGAGCTGGTGTGCCCTACATGATTCACTCTGACGCCAACTAATCAAATCTGGTGATCACGCAAAGCACAAGAACGTAACTTACGGTCGTCGCATCATAACAACACGTTTTCCTTCTCAATGCCTTAGTTAGTCTGCATTATTGTTTTCACTATTAATGCAGTACTGCATCTTTCCAGTTCCTCTGAGATATCTCATTTCGATGGTCTCTCATATTCCGCTCTCTGCTCTAATTCAGAGGGAGTATTGTAGCAGAATCTTTCCAGAAAACAGATTTTAAAATGAATTTGTATCCAACGTGTCCAAAAATGTTAACTTTCATAGCATTTTTAAAGCTGTTGGTAGTGACAGCAATTCTTTAAGGTGCAAGATCCGTGTTTGGGAGGCTCTCAACGTCGTGCTGATGGCTCATAGCGTGCAATGCTGCTTCCGCTCGGCTTTCAAGCTCATACAGCAGAAGTCCTGCTTTTAGACTGCCGATTGTCCATATAGAGCTTTATTTCCTAAGAAAAGCAGACAGATTCATCAAGAGTGACGGCACAAGCGTCTATCTGAAAAGCTCTTGAGATTTTCTTCCAGCAGCGCACTAGTAGCCGCACAAAAAAGGATGAGGCTCTGAGTTCTGTGGAAAAAGAGGCTTGATGTAGTGCTTTTTCTCCTGACAGTCGCATCCTTTATCTCCTCATTGGGAACAATTGGACGTCAATTGACTGTGGAGGGCTTTGGCTTCATACATCCAGATGGGGACCTGCTTTCCAAGACGATGCAGACATCACAAAGGATGTGTTTGCGATATGTTTTATGTCGAAACATGTCTGAAATTCTTATATACAACATACTGCACAAGATTGTTTTGTGAACATGAAATCCATTTCATCAACAATCTCAATATTGTCATGTAGGTATACCTATAACATGTTCATTTTCAAATGAAATGCTTGCTGTATTCATACCATGCAGTACAATTAAATAAACAGGTGCAGTCTAACAGGCAGAACAGTATTTGTATTAATCGGTAGAAAATGTTACCTTTACATCAGCAACATTGTTCCTTTGTAAGAGACACATGAGGACTTATTATGTAGCAGTTACGGTACCTCTGTAAAATTGTTTTGCTCCCGCAACTCCATTTGGGAATATAATCACTTGAAATTGCTCTATTTACACAAATAAACATCTGTGAAATTGGGACAGGTGTGTGTAATCATGTTCATTTTTGTAATGCTTAACTTCTGAGTAAACACTGCATGTTTTATGAACATTTGCATGCAAAAAAACAACAACTACAATATTGACATGATTTGCTAGTTCTCAACTTGCTTTCAAAATGTTATATTGTAAAAAAATGTATTTGCTTTTTGTCGACTTCACTGTCTGAGGCAGTTCTTCCCTCTCAATTAACAGAGTCAACTATCAACTGAGTAAATTGGAGTGTCCATGAGCTGAAACTCAGGCAGTTGCATAACCCTTCTGACTACCTTTTGTTACATGCAATCTTCTCTATCTTTTGTAGCCAGATAATTGGGAAAGAAAGTAGCCATCTAAGGGTTACAGCCTTTTTAGACATGGCCTCCAATTTGGTTCCGTCTCCTTTCTAACACACTGCGATTACATTCTCTATGCCGTATTGTGTGGGCAGGCGCAGATTGGACACTGAGGATTCTGATGACTGTAAATCATTACTGGCCTAAACATCTTGTTACATGGCATCGGTTTCGGAGATGGTTCGTGGAAGTTCAATTCAAGGCAGAGTTATTATAGCGCTTGTTTAGCAGTGCTTAGCATTTGCTAATATTAGAAACCAAACAGCAATTCATTCATTTCAAATGCAACGCATCATCAACTAGCATTACATTGTAGACCAGTTGGTGTTATATGATGATACTTGTAAAAAAAGGTTTAGTCTGTTATGGAAATCGAACACATCATGGACATAAATCATGGTTGGCATCTGATTATAAATGATCTAGATAGTGCTGACAATGTCGTATATAGCCTTGAGTATTTCTCAATATTACATGAACATCTCCAGGGACACAGAAAAGGTCAACTAAAATGATGATTTATTGTCTCATTCCTTTCTAGGGAGGTGAACAAATAACTCAACTTGGCTGACAGTGTTCACATTCATAACTTCGAACCAATTTAGTAAGTAATTGTTTAACCTTGAAAAGTGCCTTTAAGCTGCACTTCTTAAAATGTATCATTAAAGATGGCTCCAATGACAATTTGTAATGTGAAAGGTGTCACTTGTCAAACCTATTAAGAATTACCTCCCAATTCTGCAGTGCCCCTCTCCTCTAAAGTGTTTTGGTATCTGTTAACACATTTTGATGTAAACGCCTGAAACTTTGCGCTACTGCTTTGGTTCTCTCAATCTCATTGCTTCCATCTACCTCGTTTCCATCCACAGTTGCCAGCTGTTTTCAGTTAAAAAGCTTTGATAAGTCACCACTCGCCCAGCACCAAACAGGAGACGGATACAGTATAGTGACTTTCTGGTGAACATAAGGGAGCTTTTTGTCGTTAAAAAGCCAGATAATTTCCTGGTGGAGGCTAAAATGGAGCTAAAAGGAGATTGGATATTAGACACCGGCACCAAACAAACACAACAATGCTAATGTTGCTTTAAGGTAAGAAATAGGGGCCATGCTAACTGTATTTCACATAACCTCATAGCTAATAGACTGTAACACTATTATATGAGAACATCTGTGCAGACAATTGACACAAATGTCACTATTTGGTTCATGAATTATCTAATACTCTAATGCAGAAAAACACATAGAATAACTGCCTGATAATACCAGTAACCAAATCAGTGACAAAACAAAAATAGTACATTGATGAACAGATGTAGCTTTACAAAACAATTGTGTTTACAACACAGCATGCTGGGGTTTTTCACGTCAGCATCGTGGTTGGTCTGAGATAAATATGTCACCAAACGCATGCCTGCATCAACCCATCTCACTTTTACATGGCTCTGTGATCCCCAGCTGGAGTCATGGCTGCTCACTCAACTGTCACTCTGGATGAACAAACACTTTGTGCTGCTCACACGAGCATGCCATGATCACAGGAAGTTATGTTCAGTTGGAGTGATGACCAGGCCCACATGTCAGGCCTGGACTAAAATGAGTACTCAGATGCAGAAGATATCACGTACCAGCTTACTTTATTGATTTCAGATTCTCTTCGAAGAGTGAAACAATTGGGCTATGAAAAACTCATTAACTCCTGGCAAGAATAACTCGCGGAAGATAACCTTCCTACTAAGGAAATGCTCCAATAAAAGGAGAGACAACAACACACTAGAAACAGGGAAGATCCTAAAACATGAATCGCTCCCGAAGGAGGAAAACTAAAACTGCTGATCAACGGGACAAAAGAAAGGCTCACCTAAACAGGAGGCTCTACAACTAGCTAGTACTAATTAAACACAAAATCGCTCCAAAGGGGAGGAAAGAAAACAGATTACAAAAACACGAACATAAACTAGAAAACTTTAAACAAACAAAAAGTCACTCTCCAAAGAGGAAACGGAAAACAACTTACGTGGCATAGCAAAAAACTCTTGGCAAAATTGACTGACTGTGGCTTAGCTGCACGTACAAGGACGAAACACTTTGGCACAAGACAAAGGGGAGACACCGACTATAAGCACATGAGGGTAATGGGGAACAGGTGGAAACAATCAGGGATCGGGGGAGACAATCAAGTGCAAGTGACCTGCAGCGAGAGGAGAGTTAGGCTTCAAAATAAAACAGGAAGTTACGAGACAAAAACCCAAGACAAGACACCATATGTAACTGTTTGGGTGTGATGTCAAATGTTGTAAATTTTGTGTGGTAGAATGGTCGGATGCCATTCATCCATATATGACATGTGCACAGAGCTTGTGATGATGCAATTATTTGTCAGGAGTCTGCATATTGCTTTAGAAATGAAGTTTGTTTTAGTGGTTACTACGCACTCCTGTTTGCTCAATGCACTGGCTGAGCTATGTTAGCGTCTCGTTTTTATTTAAGAGCTAATTTTGACACAGGTAACTGTTACAGTACTATCGGAGAGGACACAGTAAGTTGGGCTGGTAATTCACTTTTTCCCCAACGGAAACGGGGGGCCAAGATGTAAGAGTCACAATTTGCTACTAAATGCAATGGTTGCGTTTTATTTTCTCCAATAATACCTACCTTTTAATGTGAATAGAATATGTTATAAAAGAGAGAAGGTTTTTCCCTCCCGGTTGCTCAGCGGGGCTCAAGGGAAGATATATTTATTTTATGTCTGTTTATTGTTGTGCACCTTTTACCGAGTCTAATTCCTTGTATGTGCAAAGGAATTGGCCAATAAATTATTGTAGCTCCAGGAAGATAAAAGATAAAACAAGAATAAATAATAATAAATGACAAACGGTCCCTAAGTTCTAATACATTTTTTATTCTCCATCACTGCTCAAAACGGTAAGCAATAATAATAAAAATAATCTGCAGCTTCTGTTTGAGTCTGATGGCTACGCAGAGACTGCAGATCTGATGTTTTTTTTGTTTGTTCTGAAGAGACAGACAGCTTGTGACTTTCTCCTAGATGGCCAAAGTTGGCAGCTGAGTCATATTGACAACACTACACCGTGGCCTCTTAGCTACGTGCTGATCCTTATTCTGACAGTGTTACACACACAGCTGCAAACGTCTCCGGGGCGCACTGGAGATGTGATGACGTGAGGAGCTCGGCAATCATTGAGGACCTCGGTGTGATGTTGAAGTGGTTCAGGCTGAAGGGGTTAGATGTCCCAGATGACTTGGATGTGTTTGGGAAAGAGGGAATAAGATTCTGGAGGATCGGTCGGATGCTCTGCTGCCCTGTTGCACTTTGTGATCCGAACCCGGATGATCATCTGTCGGTGTGACACGACCTTCCTTCCGCCAAACAAAAGTTGGACAAAGTTAGCAATTAGCTAGCGAAGAAAGTTCCAGAGTGAGTTCTGAGGAAAAGACTTCCAATAGAGTTGAAAACCAAACCAGCTAAGACCCGCAAACTGGACGTCAGGTGGCTGCATATATGACTTAAATGTCGGCCAGTATTTATTTTTTTTGTCGCCGTAATACACATTTGTTTTATTTATTGTCCATTAACAAAAATCAACATTAAGATAGTTTTTGGATTACCTGATTTGGCTCAGCATTCACTTTTCTTACAAGCACCGGCAAGATGCTGTCAGATCTTGTGACGGCACAAATTGTATTCCTGTAATGTTAATATATTTGTCTAATAAGTATACTAATATCAATAAGATAGTAATATGCACGATGAATAACAATTTAAAAAAAAAAACAGTTAAAATACTCTTCTGTTTAGAGTGATTAGTTTGACCCGGACCCAGATGTGATCGGGTTAAGCCGTTTCTAATGTATATGAGTGATAATGTGGCATCACCTATTACAGGAAATAAATAATTAATGTGAAACCGTTGTATTCCACATAAGCTCCGACATCAGAGTAGAAGAGATTCCCAACAGAGAAGGTGGAGCAGCTGCTGGACAGAGGTGTTACGTTTCATTTGCCCCCACTAACCTGATCAATATGTTTTAATAACAATGGATATTTTTATAAAAGGTGAGAAAATAAAATTGTTGTGAGAACACCACATAAATCAATAAGTGACTCACTGTATATTCCACTTGTCCCCTTGCTGCTAGTCGTCGAGTGAGTGTTTGGTTATCAGAAAATATCCTGGGCATAAAGCATTCAACATGACCCCATGTAGTGTGGGTCTGTTTGAGACTGATGTCAATTATCAACTTATTTACACAATCAAACATAATAAAACACTTTTTTTTGTAAAATTAATGTTAATGAATTTACATGTCTGTAATTTGTATAATTATTAGCATTACTTGAGTACTTGATTGATTCTTTGATTTGTTTGCCCACTCGTGGAAGAGTGAAATGAGCTACAATCACAATATCTGGCATTATTATCTTCTGCATTTCTTACAGCTAACTTGTTCCACCTTTTACACATCCATCAGACAAGAGGCCCCATAAGCAATCGTTTTGTTTAATTGTCTCTTGATGAGTGTAACGACATTCTCCTTTCAGGGAAAGTTCCTTTCCAATAAATTGGCCGCAAATTCTCCGCTGGTTTGTCACAGCAAGCCCTTTTAAAGTTACTCAAAGTAATTTGATCCATTCTTGATATACAGTTATCGATCAGTGATGCTTTCATTTAGTTATTTGTGGTAATCCATAAAATCGCTAGATGTATGTAGAAATCTGAGCAAAGTTTACTTTGCTCAAATTTATTATGTAACTTACATATGGTGTTACATATGGTGTTCAAGGTAAGCTCGGAAAATTACCCTTTTCACATGTGTTTTTCATGTAGCTAAGACACAGTAAATTCATACATAAAAAGGGACATATATAAACTATATCAATATGTTATATATATTGTTTGATTTGTCTTTATTTAATTTGGACATTATATTTTGGATCACAAATATCTGTTTTTTCTGTCTGCTTACTAAAAGTCAATCATCACCTTGCAGTCAAACAGCATCCATCATTTTCTGTGGTTATGGTTTAAAGCATTATGAATTTTGTTAGCTCAAAAATATTTAAGTATCACATCAATATTCATTCATTTGACTACTCAACTCTTATTAGATGCAGGCCCAGATCGTGTGATAGCAGATGCCGCTTCATGTCTCTAGCAGAGTAACTGCACACTGACTGAAATCCACGAAGCGTATTAGTTTTCCGAATGTAATGGGGTTTTGGGTTTTAGATTGTCCAGACAACACTCCCACACTACTCATCTTGTATCTCATGTTTGAGCCCATTTTATAAATACAAGTAGACATATTCTGAGCTCATACATCGCTCTCTTCATTTTTGGCTCATGAGTTGAACCATGACAGATTGTTTAGGATGTTCCTATTCTCTTGCAGCATGTGCATATCAAGTGGCAAAATGGATGAGTTGGAATCAGGAGCTGAAGCTCTGTGGTCTTGACACTTCACACACACAATTCAGCTGGAATAAGTATTGTTAGTTTATGCCAACAATCTGATGAGTTTTCCACATTTCCACAATTTTTTTTTCAACTGGTTAAAAATATACGTGGTGCTGGTAGATTGCAACATCTATTTAAATAGGAGAATGCCAACTGAAGCCATTGTCTGTTTTAATGCAACGCACGCATGCACATCACGCCGTGCCGAAGTGATGGCAACATCCCCGACTCAGCTATCCTGATTAAAACAGAACCAACCGTATGCAGCAGGGTCTGTGCAGACAGACGGCAGGTATTCTGGAAATATGTCCGCAAATGATGGAACAGCTCAAAGAGTCGCCACCAAACTATGGTTGAATAAGGAACCTTAATGAGGGATTTTATAGCAGGTTTCTTCAATTTATTTGGCAGGTTTTAGAGTAATGGAGCTGTCCGCCAGTGTTACACAGAAAAAATGCAAGCAACAAAAAATACAACCAGGCGAGTTCTCTGAGCAAGATGCTGGGAAGGTTACAATATGTTGACAGATATGGATTGATTAGCTTGTAATATGTATGATATATCCACTAAAGCAGCATCTGTACAAAAAACAACATGTAAACTGTCCACAGACGGTCTGACCTGATGAAATATTGCAAATAAAAGAATCCTTAAAATGTATTTAAACGTAAGTCACCTACACAAATACCACAACAGCATTTGTATCCATTGCAAAAAAGACAATATTTAACTGGAAAAAAAGACACAAAATAACACCACACACATCTCCACAACGCATATTCATGTTGTACAACACCTTTTCATACCAATTATTAACCTCTTAGGTATTTTGTTTATTTCAATGTGACACAGGAGAGGGATGACCGTGAAATTAAATGTGTTTTTGTTGTTTCCATTTTGGTTTTCTTTGTTGTCTTAATAGGTATACATGTTGTCTTTGTTCTGAAAGTGCAACATCTGTTTTGTAAATCAACAAATTGAATAAATAAGCCTATTCTTACTCATGACAAGGTTTTTTTCAAAGTTGTTTTTGGATGGTTAGATGTTCAGTTTAGTATTGCTTTAAATCTCACATCTTGTAGGTTTAAAAGATGGCTTTGAAAGTGTGCAGCTTGCTTGTTGGCAAAGGTCATCAGCTGTTATAATGGAATCCACTAGCAGGTCAGACACAGGGCAAAACAACTGGTTTTGAATTGCTTTGGAACATACAGGTCAAAAGTGGAGAAATAGATTATTCTGTCGGAGTGATTTCTATGGATGTTTCAAACATTCTTCACTTTCTCAATAAATGAGCTGAAAGTAACTGACATGAGAATACATGTGTCCAATTACCATAAGGTCCAAGCTCAAAAGTGCAAAAGATAAGAGTTGCAAATCAAAGGTAACAAATGCAAACCGAAAGACAATCCAATTAAACTGTGATTGTACATTTCTTTGCATTTAACATTGTTGCTCTTTATCATATTTTGGAATGAAAATAAGTGAGGTTGCAGTAGGGCTGTCCTCAACCTAAAACATTATAATTGTTTATTACTCAAATTTACTTTTTCAACCGAGGAATTCCTTGATTTAAGTTCTCTACAAAGAACCCCACAAAAGCACTTACGTATTGTGTTTCCCAGAGATGTGTTTACTTTCTTGGAAATCATTCAGCATGAAAAAAGCATAAAAACGTTGAATCAATTAAAGAAATCCCAGTTTACCAAAATGACTGGCCAGTTGACTAATTGACTTCAGTGGGCCTCGGTTTTGTGTATTGATGGTTTGCAATCCCACATTTTTTTGTGTTTTATGGAAGGACAAAATGAATCTCCTCCGTCTGTGCTACTTTTACAAAACCATGTTAGCATTCATCATTATCCTACAATTGTCACTTGTGGCCACGGTTTAGCAAAAGTTCTACCGTCCAGACTCCTGTGATGCTGAAGGCAAAGCACATTTTTTATTTGTCAGATAAAAGCCAGTTCCTTTGCATCAAATGTTCCCAACTTGTTTTGGAACTGGAGGAGGAAACAGAGGAAAACACTTCAAACAGACTGGAGGCATCAGACATAATCTTGATTCTGTTCCCCACTTGTTATGTACTCAGTCATTTACTCAGAATTTACCAAATTTAAAATGTGTGTTTAACGTCAGCTAATGTCTGCTGATTACTGTATGTGATCATGACTAGGTTATTAAGCATGACATTACGGATCTGTTAGTGTTGGTAAAATACTTACACATCTGTGAGCCTTTGGCAAAATTACAATGGCAAAGATATTTTTTTTCTCTTCACATTCCCCATAAGTGCTGCTTAATTAGATGTTATTGGAGAAGAAGGTCAGGCCGACTGGAAGGCTGTACAGTTGAATCACAAAGATGTATCAAGATCCAGTGCAGCGATCTCGCTTGGCTATAAATGTACGCTGCATGGTGTTTATGTGGTCGTGCTGTTTGCAGCGACATCTGCTCACTTGTTAATTTAAATCTGTCTATTTGCATATTTTAATTTGGGAGGTTCTAAAACCTTTTTTGTTCTCGTTTTAAGGTGAATCAGCAGTTGTTCCTAAATTACACACATTTCATTTGTGTTGTTGAATATCTGTGTCTGGTGACGATATCTAAAAAATATTGTTTGTTAAAGCTAATACACTGAGTCTAACCAAATACATCTACACCCATGACCTTGCACTTTAATACTGCTTATATGTAGATAATGGGAATTTGCATCAGGCATAACACACCCATTCTGCATAATATCCCTCTCAAAAGCTTCTGTTCATTCATTCTTAGAGAGTTTCTGTGTTCTCCTGGAGCACTCATTATACACAACCTTTTCAGAAGCGTATTTTCAGTTTTTCTTTAGATATAAACTAATGAAAGCGTTGTTCTTGGCCCCACTTAATGACGACACCAGAGGTCTAAAATAACCGGATGTCTGCTTGTCAATCTGTGGCTAATAAGGTGTTGAAGTCCTCTGTATCATACCTTAATGCTGCGTTCACACCAACAGAGTTGCCAATTTCCGCAACGCTTTTTCGCTTGAGTTTACTCGCTCAACTTTATGTGGTTAATTCGCTTTTTCACAACCATTCGCTGCAGAAAGGGGGCGTGGCTTATCTCCATGGCTTTACTCTGTGAACACATTTACCATTTCCGCCATTCACCATTGAAATAACCACTAGTTTAGCTTTATACTTGTTGAGGAAGTCCCACAAACGTCGGAACATTAAACGCCCCCGTGTCTGGGTTCATAATATCATCCGTAGTCGCACACAGCTCCGACTCCTCCAGGACGAGTGTCTGAATGAAGCCGCTTCCAGCGCTCCTTCAGCGGACCAGCAGCAGTTTGATTCAGCGACGACAGGACGGCGGTGACGACAGCGGAGCTTCTCAATGCTGATTGGCTTTCATAACTAAGAGTCGGGGCAAATTTGTATTATAAGTCAACTCTGGCGAAAAAGCGGAAAAGTGAAAAAGCGAATCTTCACAACGCTTTTTTGCCTCTATCGCGCCGCCCGGCAAAAAATGTCTTTTTCACAATCATTCGCATCTGTGCATTGACTTAACATGTAATCTACTCGCGCGAATATTTCGCAACTCTTTTGGTGTGAACACGGCATTACACCTATGGCCACAGGAGTCTGTGATTTGTACTGCTCAGGACAGCTTCTCCAGTACAGTCAAAGATGGAGGGCGGAACTTTTACATAGTTCACACAATGCTGATTAAGCCTATCGACGGATCGAAGTTATCGACGCTTGAGAGCAGCGCAAAGCAGCGGCCGTGAGATAACCACCGCAACCCCGACTGTCAGCAAAGCACAGAGAAGCTTGGATAGCAAGAACAACTTCATCCTCTACTCAAGTTACATTCTCACATTATTCCAATACATCGTTTCACAGCAAATTGTTGTTTGCTGCAATAAAATATTTCAAAATGTTAAATATAGCTACTTTAAGGTGGACCAGCGCTATTCTCCTTTAAGTGACGAACCGCAGCGTTTTGCTCAGCTCTCTTTACATTTCTTGTAATTATTTAACTGATAGCATGGTTAATTATTAACATCGCTACTGTAAACTTATATTACGTATTACTTATTATACGTTTATATTAGGAAAAGACCATTTTCAATATTAAAATGTCCGCAACGGCATGTTTGCTTAAATTTAAATTGTTAGTCAGAAAGTGTGGAACATCTGATGAAAATAAGAATATGTTTTCAAAGTTATTGGTAGAGCTGTAAGCCTATTATTCCATATTCCTAGAAGCTATTCTCATAATTTGAAAGGTAAATCGACCAACTGCCGAATCTCCCAAAATGATTGAATTTGCATCCTATAAGAAGTTAATTAATCTCTGTGACCTATATCTGATTCTCAGAGTAAGCCAACGGTTTGAGTTCAGTTTACTAAAATATTGAGTAGTGGAGCCTGTGGCTTTAGAGAAGTCAATAAAAGAGGATTCACATTTTACTGTACAAAGCGGTGGCGGGCCGTGGATTTTTTACCTGCGCATACAGTGCCGCCTGAGTCTCGAATTAGTTGTTTAACATGATAAAAATGGGACTGAGAAATTACTTATACTGCAGATCAAGCTTCATGTGTGTGCAAATGGAAAATGACCATTACAACATTTTCTTTAAAAAATATATTAAAAAACACGCATTAAACGAAACAAAATATGTACAGAATAAGCATGTTGGGAAATATAAAACAGAAAAAAACTATTAACACATTCAGACTATTTACAATATAAATATGGCTTGCTTCAATGGCATATCCTCATGCCATGACATGCCATGCCTGGAAACTGTTTCTGTCCTGCTGCAGGCAGAGGGAAACGTCACACTCATCGCACTTCCATGGTGTGACTTTTCACAGGCCTTTCATTTTGCAATGCTCGCAAATCCTGCGATCCGTTGTTGCCTTCATTTTGGGGCAGGCTGCAACAGCATCAGAGACGCAGGCACAGGCAGATTTACTGGATTTACTGCTCTCAAAAATCGCCAAAAGTGCTTCCTCCGTGTTGAACTGCTTCGTCGGCATGATGTTGCTTTTTTTTTACTGAAAACTGTAGCGTGTTTATATGTTCAGGTGTGTAGTCCTTTGAGATTTCCTGATTGTTCATTGGTTGGTTATTTCACAAAATGTCGACGGACACATGATTCAACAAACCACAGTGAAGGATTTTGTGTGACGAGTACCTTTTTGCACCGCGTCATATAACATGCCAAAGCCCCTATCTCGCTGTGTGAGTCACGTAAGATGGGAGGAAGGCAGCGGAAGCCGGAAGTCTGCTCTTTCCACTAGACGTGAAACCATATTTATGCGATGTATTTTCGCGAAGATATGAATATTTAAAAAACGTAAACACTGTCAAAGCGCAGCCTCGCGTCGGCCGTTTGGAAAGAGTTAACCCGCGCTCCATTCCATAGAGAAACAGAGGTGAAATGTGATTGGATGAGCAGACCCTTAAAAAGCAGTCGCACCATGCAGCAGGCTGGAAGCAGAGCAACAGAGGAACACATGAGCTGTGCAATGAGAAAACAAGCTAATAGAGGAAAATAATTATAATATATGTAGTGTATTTGTGAAAAACAATTACATTATAAAATAGCTGTAACTTTTAATTATAAAAATAAATAAAAAAAAAATTATAAAAAATGTTAATTTAAATGTAAACTTTGTGATTCTTTTCAGGCCAGCAGCGAAGGATTAGCAGCCCTGATGGCCCGCCACTGGTACAAAGTAGGAGGCTCAGTGGAGTTCAAAGTCCCAGAGTCAGGTGCTGAGAGAACATCTACACTGTCTGTCATAGTGATGAATGTTAGGGAAATGTAGTGTGGCAGGCTCTGGAGGGATTGATTTAGCACAGTCCAGCAGACGCTGCAGGCCCGACCACACGCAAGCAAACAGTGTTTGGTGAAGCTGAGCAGAAAAATGACAGGATCGATCGAAGGAGGAGGCTGATGATTTGATGGCAGCGACAGCCTGGACATTGAGCGTGGAGCGGAAAAATAGGTACATGCTCTGTGCACTGTTTTTGTTTTAAGTGGGAAATTATGTTGTTAGAGTTTTCTTAATATTCTCTTCACTGGTTCAGGTACAGACCGTAGACCAGAAGGTTTTACCAGCTGCTGATCACACAAATATGAATAGGACCTCAATGTCTGACTTCATATCCATTGTTTTGTTTAAATGGCACGGGCACATCCTCATTTGACTTCTTCTTCTCTCTATTCTGCTGTCTTTACATTTTACTGGAAAGGCACTCTAATTAACCACTCTGTAATAAGACGACTGCATGCCCCAGGTGTTCATTATAACTCTTTAGGCACACAGTTACAGGTTATCAAACGGTGGTTAAACAACTCAGATCAGTCGCTGGTAACTCAAATTCTACATTTAATAGACATTCCCATGATTAAACGAACCGTCAAACACAAACCTTTTAATTCATCTAACTATTGACACAACCATGTTGAACAGGAAGTCTATCCGCATCTTCCATCATGATTCCTCCACATTACCTCCAACTCCACCTTGGAACAATTCCATGTTTGGCTTGCTGATAACCTTGGCGTGATATGAAAAGTCAAAGGATCACCAAAGTCTGTACAATTCATTCTTTGGAGACCATGAAAGAAACATTCTAATACAATCCATCCATTAATTGTTGTTATAATGCATTGTGGACCAAAGATAAAAGCGCTAAGATGGATGTTTACTGCCCACTACATGTTGAATATCCACGGCCCTTCCTCCTGTTTCATCATGTGATAACTGCTCCATCAAAGGATGAAAGGAACTCCACACAACACGATGCCGTGCAGGGAAGACATTGGTGGAAATGACCTGTCACACTGTGTCTCCCTGCTGAATGGTGTTTACCTGCCACCATCACTATAATTTTTCTCTACTCAACACTGTTGGAAAGAGTGTCAGACCAGGTTTTACAGGCTCATCTTATCTCACATATTTATTCGCCCTAGATCCACCGTTCTCTCTCGCAGTTTTCTCCTTTTGGCTTTTTACCAATCTCTTCTTCTTTTGCCATTGTTGTTAAAAGCACGTAAAGCAGCAATACACCTTTGTTCTCCTCTGCCATTGTCTGCCATATAATTTTCCCAACCACCATTTTCATCCTCCAATGCCCAACCTTTCTATTCAGTTCAGAAGGATGAGTGGTTACTTTACTTCACAGGCAAAGACCATCACATGTTTAGTTTTTTTTGGTCAAAGTGTTCACCTTTATCTGAGACAGAAACATGCTCAGCCAGACAGAAATTTAAAGCATTTTTTAAGCGCTATTGGCCTGCAGTGAATATGTGGGAAGAATGCAGCCCCATTATCCAGCAACCTGCTGCCTGCAAACTTGCGCGCAAACACCTGAAAGTGAAATGAGAAAAAAACATTGCTCTTTTTTCACTTGATAACTGAAGAAAGGCTACTTTGAACATGAACAATGGATTCAGCTTTGTTTCACATTTAAGTAGTTTGCCTTCATGTTAGTGATGCGGTCAGTGATGTAGTCAAAATAGCATCTTAACACTTATTAATGGTCTAGCGTGTAGGATTTAGCGGACCTTATTTGCATAAATGTAATATAGTATTGATTACTAAGTGTATAATCAATTGGATCAAGAACAATTGTTGTGGAAGAATTCTTGAGTTTTTGTTATCTTAAAAATAATCACATCTACATAGGGAGCAGGTCCTCTTGACAGAGTCTTACATGTTGCACATCCTTGAACTACAGTAGCCTAGAATGGACAAACCTAACTTTGGCTCAGACGTGGGCCTTTTGTATCACTAAATGCCACACACTGATCTTGTATGTAATGTAAATACATTCTATAGTGTTCACACTTCAGGATGATATGTATATGTTAGAATGTGTTAAGGTCAATATTAGGACAGTGTATAATTTGGTCTTACATGGTTGTCGACAGTGTACAAGTGACATTCACTTTTCCTCAGTGACAGCCAATGGGAAGTAACTGGTCTTTTGTCGTGTTGTTGTGATGTACAAGTGTTCTCTAGCAGAGAGTAGAAGCTGGAGCATGTTGTGTCCAAGGTGTGAAGGATCTGCAGTGTTGTTTACTGCCATTTGCCTAAATGGAGGGCAGGTTGGCAGAGGTTGATTTTCTTGAAACTTGAAGGACTGACAGACTTAAGAGTGTTCGGTTTGTTTGAAAGTGGATCCAAGCTCAGAAACCAGACAAAGAGGCGGCTGAAGTTTAACTGGTTTATTGCAGGAGCGAGGATGAGCCGATTTGAAGGCAGGTGCGGTGGAGTGGAAAAATGGAGACGAATGCACGCACACACACACACACACACACACACACACACACACACACACACACACACACACACACACACACACACACACACACACACACACACACACACACACACACACACACATCTAAAAAAACTATAACTTTCAAAATCTGCAAATAGGTTACATGTCAAAGTAGTTCTAATACTTTTCTCTGGTGTTGTTCTTTTATGTAACTATTGTGTAAAGAAATAGGCTATGTCAAATTATTCCGAGGGGCAATAGGTCCCTGGTATCGTTTTAGGAGTACTTGGCTGGAAAAAAAGAGAGAAACACTGATTTGGAGGAAGTCTGTGTCTAAGAAAGCTTTATGAATTAAAGATGCACAGTAAGGTTTAGGGCTTTGCTATTTTGCGCCCCTGAGTCTGATATTGTATGGAAATGTGCCTCGATGGCAGATAAGAAGCTGGCCTTACACCATGAATAGTAAATGAGCAAAAATAAAGGTTTTTTATTCATTTAAGTTAGTAAACTGATTGAAATGGGAAACAGGTTGGAGGAAGTTTGAATGTATCCTCAGCAAAATATGCTAAATCTGCATTTCTATGTCGATAAGGGGGGCAGAGTTGCTTTCAGCTGCATAGGCGGAAATATCCAAGCCTTCTTAAAAGGGAGGCTCAATTCAAATTAGACTGTTTATATTTACTGTCACAAATATTTCTACAGAGGTTTGAGCCCCTATTTATAGAAAATAAATCAGGGTTAAAAGGGAAAACGTACTGTAGTTCGAGATAATAACTCAAACTACTAAGATTAGTTTTATGGTTTTACACCAAAATACAAAAGTATTAACAGCCAATGAGGACAGGGCAGACCTTAAAGCAGCCTTTCACGCATTTCCTCATACAATCTGAAAGTCGCTGGGTCGAAATGTTTGTGTTTTTTTTCATAAACTTTGTGCAAAAAAAACACCAGAAATAAAAAAAGTAAACGTTTTGCAAAAATGATTTTACACTTGGCTAAAGGTGTAAAACAAATGGCGTATTAAAGAGAAAATGCAATATGGTGCGATAAACACTTGTTTATTGAATACATCTGCAATATAACTCATGCAATATTAAGTCCATTTCCCAGTAGTATACTCAATACTTCCCAATCAAATGCATCTTCGTTAAAACCGTACCATTTAAAATCCTTTGGACTCATCCCAACTCCCATGGATGAGTACAGTGCTGCTCAACAGTGAGACTGTCTATGCAGAAGTGTTCTTCATTTAGTAGATTAAGTATTCCTTTAATATAAAAACATTTGTTTAGCTTTAAATGTATAACTTTATCAGATATTTAGCAACATTCTGAGACAAATGGATGATATACCACATGGAACTCAAGAATCTTGGAGTTCTCTGATATCACCATTAAAAATGCTAAAATGTCAAGACCGTTGCCATCTATTTAGCTAAAGGGCAAATGTGTCTTAGAAGGTCAAATTGCCAAAACTTAAATAACAAAGGACACCCAACAATGTCAAAAAACCTCAACTAACCTTTGTCTAACTGGTGGTCTCTGTGGATGGGGATATGTGTTGACAGTTCGGTTGGTCGGGCGTCTGATCATCCACAGTATGACCCGGCACTCAGGCTAGCACACAACAACAAAATCTACACAGCTTGCGCTTTAGCGACAGTCTGCCACAGGAGCACAGCTTGCTATGAAAGCACAAAAGAAGAACCTGCACATGCACAACCGCTCAGGTCAAAACCAAATGTGTTAAACAGTTGCCACAGTTGCCTTTGTGTATCAGGAATAATCAATGAAAAGCATTTCTATGAATCTACAAATGGGAGGACACAAATGTTGAAGAACAAATTAATTTCATCTCCAAAGATGGAGACGAATACTGACTGCAGACACAAATGGGACGCTGGGACAACAATAAAACGAACATTTTGAACAGCTTCCTCCTGGTTTATGCTGCGTTTTGCTCAAGAGACATTGTTCACAAGGCTCCTCAGATTCCATCTGCAGTTTGAATGCTTGCTGAAGTCTGATTAGTTTTTATTCTGTATGCAGCTTGTTCCACTCTACTGCTACTGTGTGAAAATACACTAATCAAGAAAGAAGGTGCACCCACCAGCCTTCTGGCTTTAAGACGAAAGACTAAGGCTGTACAGGCTGTACCCGACATCACTCTCTATTTACATTCATTAAGTGCACAACTTTCACCGTCCACCATTAATTCTGAGTGATAATTTGAGTCACGTCTGTAAATATCCACAAAAGAAAGAAAAAAGAGTCCATGACATGTAGCCTGCACTAGTGCTAGAAATCCTAAAAATCAATGTGTCACATTTTATAGATGTGAAAATTACTGCAGTCAGTGTTGACTCAAACATATGTTGATTCACAAGTCCAAAATCTCAATTTACTGCCCACTAAAAACTAAACCATTGAGCGTTGATTGTACAGCCACGGTACAGCTTCTGGTGGTATATAAAAAAATGGATACAGCACTTGGGATTCAACACACTTCCAATTTTCTTTCAGTGGTGTCTCGCTTCCATGTGGCCCTAAAAAAATAAATAAGTAATACATCAAATGGAAACTAGAACAAACATAAATGCACACACACACACACACACCTACACACACACACACACACACACACACACACACACAGTGACTAATGCATATTTCCCTAATATGCAGGCATAATGAAGGAAGGAAAGCATTCATCTAAAGCTACATGTGAAAGGTTAGCTGACATTAACTCTTAGCAATCATTACATCTCAACATTATAATACAGTACAGCATTAAATATAGCATACGACTCCTCGGGTGCAATATTAGTCGGGGTAATGACCTTTCAACAAATTGCTGCTGAGGGCTAAAATCTCCCACTGTATCGGCATAATTACATTTAGCTCCATGGTCCTAATGAAAACACGAACATCTGTGTTTGATGTTCACCAGTCATTCGAGCCATGAGATCAAAGAAAAGCAAATAGGAATTCAGGGGAAAAAATGGAGGCTATTTAGAAAAAGCAGAATGTTTTTCTGATCCATTGTGAAATTATAAAAAGACTGCAGAACAGTAATACATGTTTAAAGTTACG
Organism: Taurulus bubalis; assembly: GCF_910589615.1. NCBI lineage: Eukaryota > Metazoa > Chordata > Actinopteri > Perciformes > Cottidae > Taurulus > Taurulus bubalis. Next base: position 16,943,391 of record NC_136604.1, read on the forward strand.
TGATAATGTATCTTCTTTTTTTGTATGTGTAAACTGATATTCCATATAACAAATCCTAACAACCTCAGAGGTAGAATGTATTCTTAAACCTAATCTGGATGAGGGATCTTAATGACAACACTGAGGAGAGGGCCCCTGCTGACACCTTCCACCACCAGATGTATTAAAACAAACATATTTAGAAATATCTACAGATATAGTGTGTTTATTTGTAGCTTTGCGGCACTGGTTAGTGGTTGTGTAACCCTTTGCACAGAACTAGCTATTTCCCCCATGTTTTCCTCTTCTAGCGCAACCTTATGACGTGGCAGGGACGGCATTTTAAAAAATCAGTTCCACTACAAATATTACCATATTCAGTGTGGCCTGGTTTGCAAATTGATGACACTGCAAGACTGAACTTCCCTTCTGTAATAAATGGCAGAATGCCACTGTGAGCACTGTAATAAGACATGGGTAATACTGTTGCAGCGCGATAAGCCCTTGGAATTGATTAATAGCCAAGTGATGTAATGTTGTTCATCGCCAAACCTAACGACACACCGCGCCTGTCGTATAATGCCCATATTGGTTGGAACATTAAAAATGCATTAAGTATGCATTGCATGTGTGAAGTCGCTCTCATCCAGTGGAAGGCCAACCTTTTCCAGCTGAGTCATCAACTTGCAAGAATTGCGTGGCTTGCAAGATCATATAGACATGGTTGTTGTGTGAATGTTTGCTAAACAACATGGAAGTATCAAGATAACCCCCAACAAAAGGTGTTGGGCCAGTTGCTCGATATGGCTGTAACTACTTCCTACATTTAGCAACAATGTGTTTTGGACCAGTTTGCCAAATATTTGATCGTATGCTATATAAAGTAGTTTATCTTTATCATCTGGCAGCCTGGGTGGGATTTTTCCCCATGAAGCAGCAATTTTTACTGAAATGTTATCCTTTATGAAGGGTTTAACTAATGGCTTTATTAATGGTTACCAAATAGTTTGCCAATGCTTTATACTGCAGATATAAACAGTTGATAATAACTTAAAATAAAATATTTGACTGGTTAGTCATTAGTAGTTAAGTAATTTAAAAAAAAGTGTCCCATTTTGAATAAACCTGCTGTTCTAACTGCTAATATATCATTTTTAAAAGATAAACTATTAATTATCCAGTTAAATAGTAATACAGCCATTCATATTAGGTCATTAGTTTCTTACTGTCTAATAATAAGCCATATAAAAATGATATGCATACAGTTAAAATGGTAAATCATAGATAAAGGGATTTATACAATAATCTATCGAGTCTGTACTTAAATGTTAATAAAGGAGTTAATGTCCAATATCCTGCAGCACATTTCCAGAAGGTCAGAGGTGAAATGGTCCATTGGAAGAAACCCGAGGAAGGAAAGAGGTAATTAAACAAAGTGTTCAGCTGGAGGAGGATTACCAGCTGAAGTGATTTGTTTTATATATCACTATCGCAGCGGCTGTGTGAGGCTGTAAGACCAGCAACCATTATCACCGCAGAACCTTTATGAGGGCGTCATTCTAATTTAATTGGAACCCTCTTCCAGAAATACAGAAATCAACTGTATGCTATTTGTATGGTGAGGAAGAAAAGATTGAGCGTGCACCTGAGAAGTAGTAGTAGGATTAGTTGTAGACATGATGTTATCACAACAGTTACTAGTACAGTATTACAGCCTTTAATGATAACCGTGTCCACAAAAATTCATACATCATATCTTCTTTAGCAGTATGCGTTTTGGCCTGCAATCCAGCAACAGTTCCACTGTTATCACTGCCAACTTGTGAGGGTATGATTGTTTTTTATATAGCACTATTAAGTGTCCCAATCGAGCTCATCACTCATGCTCATTCAAGCATATCCTTGCTAAAACAAGATTAGGGAACGTGTATACGGGTGTTGCTCTAATACATTCTGGCAACTACAACCAGTGGGTATTTTTGGAGGTTCCAAACCTGCTGCTCAGTTGTCCTCTGTGCTTCTCCACATTCCCAACAAGGGATAATCTCAGGTGGTTTCTCCTTGGACTCTGGATTTTTTTCGCCATTAAAAAAAACAGAGAATATGATATGTGCAACAGGTAGCACGTCAGCCTGTTGGTGAAGGATGATGCCTCTGATGATGACCCTGGGGACAGATTTTCTATGAGAACCCAACTCATCTTTCATTTATAAATTCACCATTCAGGCCTAGAGAGGGCGCCTTCTGTAACATGATAAACAGAATCTGTTTTCAACATGGCTCGTTATAGTGTCTCCAGGGAGAATTTAAGCAGTGCTGTCTCTCCATATGGATGTTGTTTTGCAATGATGCCGCTACCTTTACGACATTGGACTCCAAGCTGAGTGTGACAGATGTCAAATTTATTCTCAGTTTGTTGCCAGCTATCCCAAGCTCGACACAATCACCCAAAAGAGAGGGCAGTAAAAGGGGTCAGGATGAAGATTTATTTATGTCAGTTTAAACAGGACAAAAGGTCAAGCTTGGATTTCTTATAATAATACAAGACCCTGCAGCAATTCCCATTAACAATCGATCGTACAGTTTACAGTGTTTTAAGAGTTATAACAGAGATGAAGCTTTCATGAAGTCAGCTTATGAGTAGGAATAGTATTATTAAAATGATTAGTTCAAAGTACCTTTGGGGAAAAAGGCCATCAGTTCTTCGATGGCTTGTTATAGATTCATGACCATGAATAACTTTAAGGAATTAGTTGGAGGTCAAAGCATTGTCTATAATATTATTAGAATATACAGTATTATTTATAATACATTTAAGGAAACTGAAGATGGCAATCCACATTGTTGCTTTCTTCAAGGTAGTCACATCACACGTATTCTATATGAATCCATGTTATTTTTCTAGTCACCTGATGCATTGTCTGGACAATTGGGTATCATGTTGTTGTACTGTGACAGGTATTGTCTAATATCTTGCAGTTTGTTCTCCAGAACAAAGTCAACTACTTTAACAGCCCTTAACATAGTTAGAATATGGGTTTTTCATCCACATTGGCATATGCTGTGATGTATGTAATAATATGATTCAGATTAGTGATTTTGAGTGAGAACCCAGGATTTGCATGATGTATATTTGTTTGGTGCTTTTGCTTAGAGCATATTACTAATTAATAGCCTTAACTTGTGTAAATGAGCTGATCTTTATTTTTCACTTTTAATGTCTGCATACTTTGACTATAAAGGTTCTGCAAAATGAGACTGACCATCAGTAGATATATTAATGCATAAGGAAATCCCTTTGCCACTCCAGTTAAAGATTCCTAGAACCGCCACTGCACTTGTGAGTCATCAAATAACAATTTGATCCCCAGAGATTATTGTTGGTCATGATAAAGGAATAGGGTGAAATAAAACCCTTGAGCAACACTGCCACCATGGACGTAAACAATACTCTCAATGGATGCTGGCACATATCAGTCTTTCATATCTGTTTTTACAAAACCTATCCAAAACCACTTCTATTCAACATGACGTTAATTAATTCAAGTGGGCTCAGAATTAACACTGTTTAAACACCGTTTTACTGGCAAGTTAAAAACCACCTCTACAAGCAATTTAGTCCTTGACAGCAGTCTCTTCTAAATCAGAAAGCTAGAGTTCTCGCCGTTTTCCTCTCTGACAGCGAAACAAATGACACAACATTTGGAAAATTACAAGCTCATATGGAATCTTAATCAGCCATATCAGACTACAGTAAATGTTGTCTTCGGGCGAGGAAGATGTAAACGACATATGGCCATAGGCTTACTATGAGACTAAAAGCAGAGTGATTGATAAGTCTATATTGGATAACTTTAATAAGAATGCACTAACAGGACAGGCAGACTGCTGGGCGAGATGGAAACAGATGATGTATGTTTCTTGTACTTATAACCCCTGCTTTTCATTCTGTCATTGATTTAGGTCAGATACAAAGGAATCGAGTGATTCATTCAACTTCCAAACACAAGTATCCATCACTAGCAGTGTTTTTCCCACCACAACCTTTAGTTTCACGTTAACAATCCAGCAAGATCAATAGGTTCCCCAGAGAGTTGCCTATTGTTCCACGTGCACATGAATCTTATTTATCCAGTCAGCATCAGCAGCTGAACATGGAAGCTACAAGAAACCGAGATGAAAGATCTCCATCAAAGGGCAGTAACTAACTGTGCAACCACAAGCAGTTGGCTATGACCAACAAGTATCTAAAGCCGACGAAATAAACGGTTTGCCATTGCCTTCCAAAACAACCCACATGACTACACCAGAATAAATTAATGTTAATTTCCCACCTCTTCGCATAATATTATGTACGGTTTAGGCAACTAAAACTACCTAGGGACAGATAGGGAAAGATTGTAGTTCTGGTTAAAAGAAACCAGCAATGTTGCATAACTAAACACTACTCCCTAATGGAAAACTCTGATTTATTACAGTAAATGATCATACAGGATGTAAACAAATCTTAAGGTTAGTCAAATATATGTATATAAGTGGCTGAAGCGTAAACTTTAGCTCTACTTAAAAAATGTGAGCTTGTTTACGACCTTTGGTTGTCTGACTCTTCAGGTTTTTTACTCTGTTGGACCTCTCTGCCAGCAATGTCATCTAGCTCCGAGATCTTGGTACCTTTGCTTATGGGGGTAAAACAGATTGATGCTGTTGCGGGCAGCTTCAATTTTATTACTGGTCAGGAGTTATGGAGAAGTGGACACTACTTTAAAATGCAATGTTCAATTTACTGCTATGAGGTTTTGGCCTGTGGTCTCCATCTGTCTGTAGTATTTTCTGTTCAAGAAAACAACAACTCTGATGTTTAATTGAGTGCAAACCTGTGAATACCTACATATATAGTATATGACTGAATATACTTGTAAATAAGTGGTCACAGGGACTTTAAGGTAGCAAACAGAGCTTTACTCTGCTTAAACAGAATAACCTGTTCTTAGAGGTCGCCATCTTGGTTTTTTTGGTTCCAAAAGTGACACAAGAGGGTGGAGCAAAGTGAGTCAATTACGATCAAAATGTTATTTTTCATGAAGTGAAAACACAGGTTGATTTTGTAAGACAATAACACGGACAAGTCCCAGAGCAGACAACACCATGGTAGCGACGTGTCATTCTCAAGGTAAAGCATACCCTGCTTTATATCTATTTATATAAATCGGATCAAAATTTACAAAACAAAATCTTGCTGTATTGAAGAAGACCTGAAATTAGCGACTGAGACCATACACACATGTTTACAAAGTTAACTAAGGTAATACATCCACTGATACATTTCTCAGACTTCTATACCATCAGCCTTTTTTGTTGCAGTTTCACTTTGCTGGCTTTAGATAGACTAAGTTTAAGGCACATCGGCATTGGCTTCACCTTTCAGAACCGAAGGTTGTCACTTGTGCATTCTTTGATATGGATGGAGAGGGAAACAAAAAAAAGCCAGTGTATCGGATATCCTTGTCCTTGGTTTGGGGCATGTAAACACCATAGTTAAGATATATGTTTTCAGTGTTTAGAGAGTCACACTTGAAGAAAATGACTGCATGTCTGCAGGCAAATAAACAGATCAAGAGATTCATGAGGCAGAGCTGTAGATTTTACTCCTGTGAGGAATAAAGTAATGACTGTTGCTGCAGTGACTAAAGATATGAGAAATGTGTATTAAGACTAGTTTTTAGGTTGTGTTAGCAGTTCAGAGCTGCACTTGTTATAATGTTCTGCACTCCCGTTAGTGATACAAAGCATTGCTTATGTTGTGTCATTTGTATGATGTACACTTTGAACACAACATGCTAATCAAATGACTCGCAGACACGGCTCATGGCAAGTACAATCAACAGCCAACATTGGAAGCTCAACAGACTTGTGATAGCGCATGCTTTTTTGGAAAACACACAATTGTTATTGGGGAAACGGGATGAACACAATTTGAAGATGATCCTGTAGCACATTTCTAGCTAGCAGGGGTACAACTTCAACATGACCATGCACATCAGCCTTAACTGTAGCTTACCGTGTGTTTACTGCAAACATTTGGATGCTAACATTCTAAGCTAGGATGTTAACATTTGTACCTACTCAACACAAGCTTTTAGCATCGTCTTTGTTAGTTTTTTTACCATGCTAATTAGCATTTAGCTTAAGCACCACTGCTATAAAGCCTCGACAGCAGTAACTGCTTACCAAAAGGTTGGGGCTATTTGTCTGTTTGTATATAAACGTTTAGCTTTTAGCACTGGCACCAAAAATATGTTTACCCTCCTTACAACATAACAAAGAGGTCAAATTATCCAATATTTCAAAAATATATTACAAAGATTGAAGAAAAGTCAAAAGCAGCTTTGTTTTGTTTTTCTTCTTTCCTTTCTCACTAATCACCTCACAATCCCTCAGATTTATCTGATGAGCAACTGGAGGGGACCACTTATCTAAACTACCAAACTACATAAAGTATTAAAAACTATCTCTACCTCTATCAGCTACAATAAAATGTGCACACATACACATTGATGCATCATGATTAATATATTCATAATAATAATAATAATAATAATCATGTACCACCACAGAGCTCCACCACAGAGCTCCAGGGATCGTCAGTAGTCTTTCAACAGAACAGTGTGAAATAGGATGACATCACAAAAAGTAATCGTAAAGGTCGCTTTTCTCTCATTTTATATCCATTTTAACCTTGTCTCAGTAAACTGAAAGAGTTTGTAAAGGTCAGCAGCTGCCTAATGCCTCAGCAGCCTGAAGGCAAAGAAAATAATAGTAATACAACGTACTTCAAATATAACCTCAAGCTGTATAGTTATAATTTTATTATCATAGTTATTTTCACCACAATAAATACAACCCTGAGTTTGGACTATTATATGCTGTCACTTGATTTAAACCTCATGTGCTCTGAACCTGCACAGCAACCAAAGTGACATGTAAAGACAAAAAAACAAAGAATACATGCTTTTCATCAAATGCAGTTTGCTGCAAATGAAATTACAAGTGCCTGACTCCAACTCAAATAGTTCCAGTGTGACGCAAATGTCAGCAACTTTGCCAACAACAACGCGGAGTGAGTATGCTGCCCAGATGATGTTCAGAGCCAAGGACGAGTACAGTGCAAACCATAATGATTAAGATCTCTTCTCAGTTGAAATCATCAATAGCTGTGCCATGGCAACAACAGTTGGAAGGAAGTGGGAGAATATTCTGCTCAAGTAACACACTATTTTATTTGACTTGTGCAATCACTGGTGCAATCAATGATATTTGACTGGCTCTTCAACAGCAAATTTAAATTGACACACTGCATCCACACATATTCACAATAGTTATTTGTATCAGTATTATACAGTGATGACAATGGAATTTTTTTAAATATATTTACACCGAGGACAGAAGAATGCAGAATAGTTTCCAAAACGGTCTATACCTGCGCAATGTGACAGTTAATAATACATGGTTTCTAAATGATGGGATCCTATTGACCAGGTAAATGATAATATAATCCTATATTTGCAGAAATAAGTTAGAAAAAAATAATAGCTCTGACTACGTCAGTGCTCGGGCCCTAATAATCGGTGCACCATCTGTGTTTGTATTATTTATTTAGCTTTTAAGAAGGAAGTTGTGTACAATTGACATTTTCATATGTGGGATCTTGGCTGTTGTCAGTGACTGGGCTTGATTTACATATGGTTGGAATAACTGTACCTTTAAACTTACCATGGCCAGCGTTGGAAATATTCAGATTTTACTGATTTCACTTTAGTAAAAGTAGATAAAAACAAAGATACTCAGTTACATGTAAAAGGCTTGCAATTCGCCAGTACATATAATGAAAGTATGAAAAGTAGAAGTATCTTATACTCATATGGTTCCTGTGATGCATTAATGTTTTAAATATTGAGGTTTCCATTTTATAAATTGATCACATGTTTTCTTTATACGTTTGAATCCTAAAAGTTACAAGTAACTGAGCCTGTTACATAAATGCAGTCAAGCTAAATATAACGTATTAATGGTATGCATTACACATAAATGCTCAAGTACCTCAACATTGTGCTTGAATGCAGTACTATAATAAATGTAGTCAGCATCCTATTTAGTGAGCAGATTGCTTTCAAATCACTTCTGTCCACAAACTGTGGATATTCTCAAACACGTAGAGACTTGAGTCTGTTTTCAAAAGCGCTGATTCATTTACAGCGTCAATGACAACGCATCTTTGAACCGAAGTTAATGAAATGTTCAAATGGGCAAAAGTGATTTGTAATTCCTGCCTCTAATTTGTGCACGGCAGACTTTTCACTGATACAGAGTTTGACTGTGTTTCATCTGACTGGCATTGTTTCTCTCGTTCATCAAAGTAGTGCCAAAATGTCTATCTTTAACCTTTTGAATTTTTGTTTGGTAATGACAAGCGCATTCAGTATTCACCAGAGTGCATATTGTAACATATAACTCTTTTCAAAGTGAATTTCACTGACACATACAGCCTAGCTTGCACTATCCATCATGTCTGTCAATAACCTTGGGAGTAACCTTTTGTTCTTCAGAGGCTAATAAAAATGAGTTGTTCATGCTTTTCATCAGTAATTGCTTGTTAAATCTACCAAACCCAGTTAAAATGTCCCTTAGGCTATCATGATCACAATACAATTCACTACAGTAGCACCCCACATCATGTGGGACACATGGAGAGAGGACAAAGTCTTGCTGGTCTTTGTAAAATGCACTTTGTGTACATCCACCATTCATTGATCAGCAGGGGTTGGATTTAACCAGTTGATTGCACAAATCATTTTACAGCCCATTATGCTCACAGCATGACCACTGCTGCAAGCAAAGGGTCTTTCAAGAGGATAGAGCGCAGTCCATAAGAAGTATGTAGACTAAGATAGACCATTAGCTTACAATGGAAACAATCCCCGATGGTCGATTCAGATGCAATACAAAGCATACTTTTGTTTCTCGCTCTACTCAAAATGTGTGAGTAAGCTATGAAAGAGCTATTGGTTTTTCTTTTAGAGAGTCAGGTTCAAGGGGCCGAAAAGTGAAGCCAATTCAGAAGTCATTTCAAACTGCATTTTTTTCCAATGGGCTGCAGGATGTGACTTCTCAGGGTGCAAAATAAGTATGTTAGTTGTCTGAGAAAAGGTCCCTGCTTCTCACTTGATTTATTACCTCAGTAAACATTGTAAACATGTGTATCGTCTCAATCACTTGCTGCAAGTCTTCTTTAATAAAACATGATGTTCATTTAGTAAATGATGGTCAAAATACAGGATAAAAACTACAATATTGCAGTCTATGCGTTCGAGTGTGGCCGCCTTCTATTCTCTGAAAATAATTCTCTGAACCATTCATTTATTAATAGGACTCTTTGTTCAGCAGAAGATTAGCCTGACCAAATAGAGACAGATTTTAATTGTGAGGCGCAAGCATAAGATGAAAGAGTTTGTTGTTTGAAGATAAAACTAACAATTTAGTGGTGTTGTACAGTTCACAAGACAGTTCACTTCATTCCGGCATCAGCAGAAATTACAATTGTGAATTATAAAATGACAAACAATATATGTCACAAACTTAAGGGCTTCCTGGCTGCCAACAATTCATCATCATCCTTATCCTTAAAAACGATATCCAGGGCACTTTAGTACAAGCAAGATGGCAGCCAAGGAATGACTTATGACTTATGGTAATTGAATTACCTCACCCTCTTCAAAGTGATCCCTCCATCAGAACATTCAATAAGAAAATCTCGACACTAACTACATGGCCAAAGGAGTTTTTCAGGTTTTCGAAAAACTATTCAGAGAGCAGAATGTTAAATATTTAAGTCTAGCTTCACTGGTAAGAGATGCCGTGAAAGGAAAGCAAACGCATAACCGAACCAATTTGTCTCGCAGTGTCTGTGGTTTATAGCATGAGAATGGGGGTTGTCTCATTAGTTGGCAGTGTATGAGCGATTATCGACTCAAATCTTACTGTGCTCCAGCCCGGATTGCTGTACAATCAAAGAAAGAGGTGTACTCTCATTACAGGAAGGTCTCACCGAGTTTAAGACTCCCGAAAACCTTGCAAGCAAAACTGGGAAATTGAGGCTCAGACATGCGGCTCACAAAAGCCAATGGAACTTGATGCAAGTACTAGATGTCAAAATATTAAGTTTTCCCTGAGGGGAAACTATTAGATGACGTTTGACTGTAAAGTATGCACAGACAGCAGTCTCTGCAGAGCGCATAGCCATGCATTCAGTATTCAAAGACAATCCCATTTTTAAAGCAACCTCAATATGATTAGTGTCAGGACCAATGGAAATTAAATAGTAATGCTGTGAATACTGCAGGAGACAATCCATAACACACGTGTATGAACACAAGTAGGAGTGAGGATCAAAGCAAAGGGAGCTGATGTTGGTACATCGATGGAGAAAAGCGTGAATCGTGGATGACCTTTAACGACCTTATCTGAAATAAATACTTGAGTCAAGCTCGTCTCTGCAAGGAATTTTTATTTTTAAACAACTTTCTTCTCATTTACAGTTTTGGTTAATTCCTTTCAGTTACCAAAGGTGAGTGCAAATTAAATATTGTTTCCAATGTCTCATTTTAAACTGTGTGTTCAAAAACACTACGATAAGCTGAACAAGTTAAAAACTATGGAGATGACAGTGGACTTTAGGAAGAGCCCCCCAACACTACCCCACCCTCACCATACACAACAGCACTGTGTCTGTGGTGGAGACCTTCAGGTTTCTGGGATCCACAATCTCTCAGGACTTGAAGTGGGCCTCCAACATCAACACCATTCGGAAAAAGGACCAGCAGAGGTTGTACTTCCTGCGTCAGCTCAGGAAGTACAACCTGCCTCAGGAGCTGCTCGTCCAGTCTGTTCTCTGTTCTTCCATCACTGTGTGGTTTGGATCGGCCACCAAACAGGACAGAGACAGACTAAAGGATAGTCAGGTCTGCAGAGAGAACTATTGGGTCCAGCCTGCCCTCCATCCTGGCCTTGTACACCTCCAGGGTCAGGAAGCGGGATGGAAAAATCACTGCAGACCCCTCACACCCTGGACACAAGCTGTTCCAACTCCTCCCCTCTGGTAGGCGCTACAGAGCACTTTACGCCAAAACCACCAGACACAGAAACAGCTTCTTTCCACCGGCCGTCACTCTGATGAACAATTAATCAGACTCCTCCATTTGCACTACTCTGACTACTCTGTTCTCTTTAACGTCTTTTTTATATTCATCTTGTTTATTGTATATAATATGTACGACGAGAGTAACGTGTAACCGGAGTCAAATTCCATGTATGTGTAGACACACATGGCCAAGTGTAGATCAATAGAACAGGAAGTCAGACTAATAGCAAGACAAGAGTCTAGAGCCATGCCCGCGCCTCTGTGAGGATGTTCTTTGGCTGTTCAGACGGACCTTTTAATTTGAATGAATAAACGGTCTAAGGACCGAGGATGTCATACGCTCTACGGATTGTAAAGCCCTTTGAGGCAAATTTGTGATATTGGGTGATATCAACAATATTTACTTCAGACAATAATCAGATAGTGAAAATGTAATTGTTATAGCACTTTTGATAAAAAAATGCAGAACATAATGTTTTACAATTTAAATTGACATAGAATGAGCGTAAGAATAGGGATATTATACAAAAATGTAATGTGGAGGAAGAAGTCTTCTTTAATTTGAGATTCATAATTTGAGATTCATCTACAACATTAGATGAAAGAAAGATGATATATTAAGATGAAATAGAATGCATAACACAAGATGGAAAATAAAACCTACTGAATTACACCTATTACAATAGTATAGTTAAGAGAAATACCCATACTTGCAGCGTGCACATATCTGTTAGCTTTAGATTGTATTACGTGTTTCATTCAGATAATTGTGAGCTTGGTTTGTCAAAAACAGTTAGTCGAAGTGCTCCTGAATAAATAAAATACATTTAAAAATGCAGTAAAGACACTTTATCAGAGAGGGACTTAAAGATAGTTAATAAAACAACAGAAGGCCCCTGTATAATCGCCTGAGACTGTTTAGATTAAGGGAAAATTCCAATAAAGCAAGACAATGATGGAAAATGTTATTATTCGAGTCTGATACACTTTAATTACGTCTTTGATTCATTTGTGTTGTTAAGGGCCTGGGTGCTAATCAGGAGACCAATTAATTTGCCTGCACCAGATCCAGACAGTTTAATTATATAATGACGTCTGACAAGAGAATGCCATGAAATAAGTTGTTCTCTTTCCACACAGAGTTGTGCTCATAGTGCAGATGAATTACTTGAATAATCTCACAGACATTACACAGCATTGCAAGTCATAGTGAGGGAAACCTGCTGACAAAGAACAGGTGCCGCAGTTTTGGATTCATCTGCTTCAGTAAATAATAGACGATGAAGCTGCCTTTGGCTTCTAAACCCTGTTTTACTTCTTTTCCCCTTCAGAGAGGCTCTGGATCGTGCAGCCAAGAGGCAGACAGACAATGGTCGAGAGAGGCGAGATGTGCCCTGGGTTATCCCTGCCACCTGCAGCGCTTGAAGTATGTCTTCTGCTGTCCCATCGGCGGGGCTGAAGCAGATTGCATCCAGGCATGCCAAGTCAGTGGCCTGAGGGCTGGACCCACTGCCAAGGCTTAGAAAACACTCTTTTCACTCACATTAAACACATGACAGTTCCAGAAAAAAGGAATGGAGCAGAAATTTGCATTTTGGGATGAATCTGAAATTAAGAAAGAAGAGGAGGAATATAAGAACTCCCACATAGTCAGCGCTTGCAAGCAAAGTCAATTAACATTAAGCATGAAGACTTTGTTGCTCTGTAAAAAAGATATTAACTGTTAAAATGGTTGATGATTTCCTTTTGTCCACAATAGGACGGATAGACACATGTTTTCATTGTTCCCAGAAGATAGACTTATTCTCTAGCTCCAGCATCAGGTTCACATATGTGGTTTGGAGTGAAATGTCTATTCGATCCCATAAATTTTGGTAACAGCATTCATGTTCCTCTCATGAATTTTATTAACTTTGGTGATCCCCATTACATTTTTTTCCATCTCGCCTCATCATCTGGTCAAAATGTTAATTTGCCTATTACTTTGGTTTATGACCCAATACCTACAGGACTAAGGATATTCCCATCAGGAGTAGTTGTCCCTATTTTTGTCATGCAGCTTTAACCTTTTCAAAGAGTGTTTTCAGTTCATTAAAGTTAAATTATGCATTAAGTGTTTGGTTGTTCCACCCTGTCAAGATGGTCCACAAACCAATGGCTTAACTAAGATAGTCAGCATGGTTTATTTCTTAAACGTCAGAACGTTAGCATTGTCATAATAAGCATGTTGCTTTTGCAGATATTAGCATTAGGTTCCATACGCCTTAGCTCAGCCTCAAAGAGATCCTGTGGACCTCCTCAAAAAAGTAACTTCACATTAGCACATGCATCCCATGTGGAGACGGCAAGAACAAGACGGCTGCTGGTGTTACTCTTACAAGTTGGGAGATTTACAATATTGATAGTGAGGACAATATAGCTCTCTTTTATACTGAATTATTTATAACCACACTAATTTCACAGCAGTAATCTCCTAATCAGGAATGTGAAAATGGATCTCAGTCCAATAAATATGTGCACAGTACTGTATATCACAAATCATGGTTACTGTGGAGACAATAAAGCGTATTACAGCCGGATCACGTGCAAAACATCAGTCTAGTTATGTGGCGCTCCGACCAGTGGAAGAAATCTAGCTGCAAACTATAAATCAAAAGTTACACAACAGGTATCTTCGCGCAGCTGTTTGCTGTTTACCCCTTGAATCAAGTACAAAGCAAGTTTAGTTATTTAGAAGCAAAAGGAACAGCTGGTTTCCAGAAGAAGGTGGTGCTTTTAAAATGAACAATAATCTAATGCACATTTCCCCAGCTAGCATCTGTGTTTGCAACCAGATTTCCTCTGGGGTTAAAACACTGAGTAGATGACTATTGATGTGACCAGTGGACTTATTTTTCTTCCTCTTAATCACCCCTCTCTTTGTCTTTCCTTTCCCCTCCCTCAGTTAATTCTAAAAATAAAAGGAAAATGCAGAACCAAACCTATTCACAGAACATAATTGCTCTTGAGGACTTTTAAAGGACTTTTAACGAAAAGCTATCAGGATTGATGGTGTTCTATCTCATGAACCAAACCGAGCAGGTCATCGGCATAATTGGCTCTATTAGTGATTAGAGAGCAACCTGCTTATCAATGATGCCTATTTGGCCAAATCAATCCCACCCACACGTATCCTTTGCTCTCTGGGCGTTTGTATTTCTCTCCACCACCAACTAGGCTAAGTAATGTAATGTCACACATCAATCGAAGCGTTATGTTGTTCAGGTGCACCAACAGCAGAAATGTGATCTTTTGTTCCTCTCTTGTATTCGAAACAGCAAAGACACCATCAAAGCACTCCCGTTACCCCCAATTGCATCTCTCAGTAGTACAAATACTGAAGTGTTGCTGCTGACTGATGATTGTATTTGTAAGGTGAGTCAACACGCTGCAATATCACAGACTGGAATCCATTTTGACTTTCTCTACACTCAACTAAATAGCTATTTTGAACCAAAGGATGTATAGAGCTTTGAAGTGGTTCAAAAACGTTGTTTTCAGAGCATATTATCTACCTTGGGAAATATATTCTCATAGTGAGAAGTATACAAAGCTACAAAAAATTGTATTGGAAATTATTGACAGGGAGGCGCGTTGTGTACTTTGGTGTTTTTGATTTATATTCCGTTTTGTCCTCCACACTGTCTCACACTTATTTCTGTCACAGATCGTTGCAAACTTCAGCAGTGGATTTGCTGCATGAGAGGAGACAATTTATCAAAAAACAAAGCAATGTCGTTGTTCTTCTACCCAACTTTACCACAATTCTGTTTCCAACCTGCTCCATCGTCTCTCTTTTTCTGCGACACACAATCGTACGCACTACACAGTAAGGGTGTATTGCTCAGCTACTATTTGTATGTGTCTATGTCACAAACATCTGTCCTCATATTTTTTTTCACTGCCTATATATTTCTTATATGTAAATACAAAATAATGCAAATAAATGAAGTAAATCCAAGCTGTGTGACTGTTAATAGTTTGGGGATATAACAATAGATTTTAACGGTGGTAAAATATAATAAATTGAGCTATACTTTATGATTTTTCTTTCAAATTGCAATAACTACAAACATATCAACAGTTTTCAAGATGAGGACAAACAGTTGTCTAAAGACATCCAACAGAGATGGAGCATTCATTTGCTGAATGTCCAACATTACTGTCCTTTGAGCCCTGTTCTGTTTTTGGTCTCCACCAACTCCCCTCTTCCCCTACTGAATGCTCCATTATGTTCACTAGGTAGTTGATAACTTTGTGTTTTGGGTGTTTGGCACTGAGCAGGTAGTGTATATCGGGCTTATCTGAACTTTTTCACTAAAAACAACCGCCTGTTGCTCCTAAAAACAATGCTAATGTGATCGGTATGACTGAACCAAAAGAGTAAGTTTGCTCGATGGAAAATCTAAACAATTCTAAAGCTATAAAGCGCCATTGATTTGAGGGAAACTGCAGAGTTTGGGTATAATTCTCCGTCTGTTCCCTAACAATGAGCGACCCCCTAACTTTTTTACTAATCAAAGTGTGAGACATTTATACGGAAACGTGTGGTGAAAATAATGAATGTGTACATCTTTACGGTTGCCTTTAGCCCTGCTCAACAGATCTGGTGAAGACTGGTGAAAATGTTTACAGGATGAACATTGCCGAGTTTCAAAATACCCATCTACCAAACTATCTACACCTTTATGTTTCCAGCTTATAGCCTATTTGTTGACATCTTGATTAATCTGCATAATGGAAATTGCTGTTGTATTGGATAACGACCAATTATATTAATTAACACTTCACCACCACTGTGACTGTTATTTAAAGCTGTGGCCACTGTGGAGCACAATCTCAAAAATAAGGCCCCATTTAATATTCTATGGTTTTCAGCATAATTTTTTATGCCAAACAATTTTGAGAGCAGATGTAGGCTTGGCACAGCAATCATCAATAAAGTGGCGACGCCAAAAGGCTGTGTGCCGTCTAACCAAGAGGGCAAAATCAGAGCAATGCTTTGACATTAGAACTGGAGACAGCAGGGCAGGCTTTGTGTCGGCAGCAACCCACTGGCAAATGTTACCTATTGATCTTACAAAGAGACGGTTATGATTTACTCTGCCACTTATACTCTCTGTGAAAAGCTAATGGCCATTAATTCTTTGGTTAGCCATTCATATGAAGTCATGTAGACATGTATAGAATGACAGAGAAATATTATAGAGCAAAACATTGAATATAATGTGGTTGCCAAAGAGGAAACTGCTGCAAAAATGTCTCTAAACCCAGATAGATGCCAAGCAACAACAATACAAACACATTTAGACTTATTGAACCCTGCAGCAGAACATGTCCAACGCCGCAGCCGACTTTTCTCTTCACAGGGACTTAGTTTCTTCAGCCTGACAGCTTCATGTCATGTCCTACTTGACATTATTTAGCATTAATTCTCCAAATTTGCAGAAAAACACAAGATAAAAAGGTTGCTAAGTTGTAACATGACTTACATTGCATGATTAGTATTGTCTCAAAAAGCAAAATGTCTTTAACTGGGAAGTCATGGAGTTAAAAGCAGCTATGACCACATGGGGGTTATGGGACAAACCGCCCCATAACAGATCCGCTAATGTTGAGTGTGAAGGGAAACAAGGCTGCAGCTAATGCGTCTGGACACATCCCTCCTCACCCCTCTATCTGCTTCAGAAAGGTTAACGTTTTCGGTTGAAAGGCCTTGGAGGGGACACGAGAAACCACATCCCCTTTTTCAACATCGGCCCGAGTCAAATGGGAGAAACGGGATTAAAGTTCATCTTTTATTTCAATATATCATAGATAAGGCAAATCCATCCAGAGAACATATATTCAGAAACCTATACACAACATCACATAAAGAACCTCCTCCCTATCAAACGCATGCAGTCCACCCAGGATATATTTACGAAAAATGAAATACAGTCTCCAGAAAGTGAATTGCCTGTACTCCAAATCTCCCATCCTGTGGATGGTGGAGCTGCCCGCTCTGTGTTCCCCGCACTCTAAATCAACATGATCTGTAAATACACCTCAGCCTCATTGCAGCGAAACTGAAATATGATCCCTGCGATATCTTAAATTCAGACAGTAAGACAGTAAACATCACAAAACACTGAAATAAAAGCTTTTCATCAATTAAACGATGCCTGACTGAGATATTGATGTGTTCCTGTTGTCTAAACACGGGTCTAAACCCTGAAGTTTAAACTGCATTATAGGCACTTTGAGGGATTCATGGAAACATGGTAAAAATGCAAATACCACTAGACTTTATATGACAAGAGAACCCAGACTGATCAGTATTAAGATAATCACATTTCTAAATTGCAGACGAGTCACGGTGGCACGGGCCTCCACAGATGACGCAAGAACAACCAGCACACGCCTCGGTGTTTATGCTCAAAGCGTTGCTTGTTGGAATATTCTCCAAAACGCCGCCAGGGACGTCAAAGACAGAACATGCAACTCCTCGATTTAGAGAACGTATTTTACTAACAGTAAACTCATAAAATATTCATGGTCATACTTTATCACCTTCATACGATCACTGTGAAGTAAAGAAGTAAATTATTTAGAACAACAAATGTATTATAATGAAACGGGTTGAGGGGTTGAATATCCTGTAAACAATTTCATTCGGCTGACATGTCTACTCAAATGTAGATTTTGAACATTGAACACCTTTTTTTTAAGCATTTAGAAATGTATTGAAATCCTGAGATGTATTAATAATAGAAAATTAACTAATTATTTTACTTCTTAATTTAGCATATTTAATTGGAATTTCCTGTGTGTTGTCCTGTCTTGTCCCTGTCTTTTGGATTCCTGTTTTTGTTTATTCGTTCCTCGGCCGGTTTTTGGAAGCCTGAGTTTTGTTTTGTGGAATAGATTTACTTGCTCTTCTGAACTGTTGCTCTGGCATTTGGGTCCTCTCCTTACCCCACACCTGACACTGGAGGCATAAATTGTGGCCACTGACGGGCACAGCCAAGGCCAAGGCCACAGTTGCAAGGCTATAATGTTAGCTGCTGCTGCTGCTGCTGCTGCTGCTGCTGCTGCTCCTCCTCGCGTGTCTTTCCTCCGATTCTTTACTTTTTGTCGGTTGAATTTTCTTCGACCGTAAATTACTTCCATGATCACCAATGATACATTACAATCCGCTACTGCTAGCTCCTTAAAAGAAAATGTGGTGCGCTAAACCTGTGACACAAATGAACCTTAATCTCGCATTCATATGTAAGACTTGGTTTGCTGTCTTATTCCTTTACTCTGTGGCTGAATCCACAGTTAAAGTATAGCCCAAAACAGTTTGTATTGCTATAATCTCAAATGTAAACACAATTGCAAAACACCTCTTTGTTTTTCTGCAATGCACAAATGTGAAGTAGACATTTTAACACCTTGTGTCACAAGAAGAAGGGATAGAGACACAAAAACATTACAAGTCATCCTCCTATGGAATTTCATAGAAATATAGGTATGCAGATTTGATATTTCACATGCGGTAATGTTGAGATGAAAGGTCGAGGGTCACTAAAACCATCAGGAATAATGCTTTTAGAATAACAGCGATTGAGCAAATCTCATAGCAATCTGTAGATATTGAGATATGTCAGTTTGACTAGCAGACCATCTCTCTGACATTACCATTCTTGTCCAAGGTGCTATAAAATGTATTTTACTTGCAGCATCAACAGAACCATCTTTGGTTTTCTCTGGATGGAATACATGCTGGCTCATTTATGAGACTGTTTACTTCCTCTGTGCTTGCTTTTCTGTGCACGTTGTATTTTACTGCCCATGACCAAATCTGACACCATAGGATAAAAAACAGGGATCAGATGCATTCTTTTTCTGGCTTTTCTAACACAAACCTTGTGCATCTTCAAACTTGACAGTTTATTTATTTCCAACATGGTTTAGAAGTTGCATGCCTTATTTATGAGCCTCAGGTTTGCAGGCACATACTTCTTACTCTAATAAATTCATGAGCTGTGACCACTTTTCGGTAGGTTCAACGATTTTGGACTCAACAAAAGAGGATCAAGGATTTGGTGCTGAGGAATAACCGAATGCCACAAGGGACATGAGCTGCCATGACCTGAATGTGTTGAGATATATATTCTTTTCAAGCACCTGCCTGTTGCTGTAGGGCACAGGGTCCTGTGGAACAGAGGAGGCAACAACGCAACTGTGGTACAGTGAACTTTAACATTAGGTGTGTTGTAGTGCATTTAAAAATATATATATTTCATTTATGTTTCATGCTGCAGAAATGACTGCAGACATTTTCAAGTAGCTAGTGAAACACAGCTTCCTAATTTAAGCAGAAGTTAAACGTCCATGTATTGTTGCTACAAGCTTTCCATTCTTCCACATGTGCTCTGGTGTCCTTCAGAAATAAACACTATTTGGAAAAGAAAGAAGAATAAAAGGAAAGAAATCACACAACCTTCATGCAAGCATGTGAAGAAATCAAAATGTTCATCGGTATGCCGAATACTGTAGCGAAAGGTACATTGAAGTGTTAGTGCATCAACAGGTCAGTTGCACATGAAGTGAAAGGTATTTCTCCTCCCTTCAAATGTCATCATCCAGACAGGGAAACTGAGCTAATGACTGTTAAATCACATCCCACTTTTCAGTCATCACTAATTAAGATCGAGAATGCCGATACCTCCTGTACCTCAATGCCCTCTATTACTGGGGTGGAGACCAGATTGTTTAATATTGAATACATGCAGGTGTCTGGAGAAGCTGAATCCACAACACAATTAATCAGTGTTTGTAAGATAATTAAGATAATTAAGAATGAAGGTAGTATCTCCAGAAATGGGCTACATTATGAGCAAGCACAGAGCATAAAGCAAATAAAAAGTGTACAACAGAGAGAAATAGCTAGTTCAATTACCTTGTGATGGCAGGAAAAGAGTCAGGAGAGGAGGAGTAAGAACACACAGACACATGTATATTGCTCTGGAGAAGCAGTGAAGTTGACCAGCGGAGTGATGGATCTGAAGCACCTAATGACCGACGTGGATTCCAGCACAAGTAGTAACCACTAAGTATTTCATTTCCCAGGAGGCACATCAGAGCTATTAGATAAGCGTTGATGAGCAAGTACAAAGCGTCAAGGATCGATCTGCCTTCACCTCCCATGAGGAAACTCTACCACTGCTGTATGCATGCCTGAACTTCTGACACACCTTGATCAATCCTACAGACAGACAGCGCAAAGGAGACATGATGAGATGCAGTCTTGGTGTCATGACGCACAGTAATGCACAGTCAGGCCCGCAGAGGCTCTTTTCATTGGCGGAGAAGAGAATGTGAAAAGGGGTGTTGCGATTTGCCATGACTGTGATATTAAAAAAGAAATTGGCAAGCAGCCTTGACATTGCTGCCCACAAAGGAAACAGAGAGCAGGAGAATCCCAAATGTTCTCTCTTAAATATCTCTAAAAATGAATTAACTTGTACAACCCTCAGAACAAAATGCCAGGTTGAAAACGAAATTGGAAATAACTTTGACAAGCTGTCAAAACCCACCATCCTTTACTTGCTCTGCACCGAACTGCGAACAGAAACAGATTGTGAAGTTGTGGAGCATCGAGCCAAATATTTCCCTCAGGAGTTACTGGACACCAAAAACAGAGTAAATGATCAGTTAGACACGACCAAAAATTATTGATAATGTGACATAACAGCTGGATGTGTAGCCAAAATAACCAACTGTTTGCCACTAACTTCACCATATCACCTCATGAACTGATATGGAACAGAGACACCTCACTGAGAGTTGGTTTTCTGCATCTGTGTCACATGGATTTCTTCACTTTGGAAGTCTATAGCGACAGGTCCAGAGTCTATTAACTCTAATGTGTGGATGCAGATTATATCCGATTCTTTATCTCCACTGTCACAAAAGTCAATATTGGACCTATTTTTCACATGCCACATACCTTTCCAACATAATGACACTGAAATGTTTTTTCTTCTCCTTTTTTTCACACAGATGAATCTCGAGAGATTTAACTGTCTTAAGATCTGGCACCTTATGTTCGCTCAAGCCCAAGCAAACTCATTTTCATAATGGTATGGCTGATAGCTGCGTAAATATTTAACGTTAAAAACATAAATTGACAATGGTCGAACACACCATGACCACGCCAAATAGGAAACAGGAAGTGGATACCATGTCAAACCATGTCAAACCATTGGTGGAGCTTGTAATGCTGCGTCTTTGTTTTTGACCAAAAGGAAAAGCTAGATGTGTTTGGTCAGAAATGTGTCCTGTTGCACTTGTAAACCCACCGTATATCCTGGAGTGACCTAGGCTACACCTGAACGTCACTGCATCATTTTGAGAAGTTAAACTACTGGAGGTCAAGGAAAATAACATTTTACAGAGGTGTATATTTACTCTTTAACATGCTCCGCAAACTATAAAAGTCTATAATTGACTGATCTGATACTAAACTGTAGTTAGATTGTTTTCCCATCTGTAATAATATTATTCATCATCGTATAATTTATATGCAGTGACAATGTTAAAGTACTTTTTCAGATTTGTTTTGTGTATCAGGAGAATACTGATTATGACTTTCCTCCCATGGAAGGAAGAACATTATAAACTACATTTTCCCACAAATTGTCTTAAATTACTTCAATGGGAACTTTATTGATGTTGGACTAGTTTTTGGGTTGAATATTTTCACAGCTTAAGCAGACAAAGCAGCTTAAATGTTGAAAGTCATTGCGTCTCATCAGCTGCCTTAAAAATGTGAGAGAAAATGATTTCCGAAATATTCAGTGTGAGGCTTTACTTTATCCCCCCCCCCCCTAATACTTGTAATGCTTTTGTTCCAAACGCGAGATTTGTCTTCTTCTTTTTCTTAGCGCTCGGTTGTAGGGCTTAAAACCACCAGAGCAGGACTCTCAGGTATGGCGCACCCATCACATACCCGTTTGACGCCCGTGACTGTATAATGCGCAGCCTTGACGTCGACACACGAGTATAAGAGAGCGCCCGGGCTGCGAGGTGGGAATCTCGGAGAGTATAAGAGGTGTGCGCACAGCCAGAGCGCACAGACACCGCTGACCACTGCTGAGGAGCCACTTTGTCCTCTGGATAGAAAACAGAGGAACAGCCGCACTTATTTCACGCAGCCTCTCTGCGCTACACATTTTGTTGGGGTTGTGGGAAACTATTGTGCACTCTCTTTCCCCTTCATGCCTTTGTCGGACAGGATTTTTTTTCCTTCCAGATAATTGAGTTCCTTCATATATTTGCGTGAGCAAGTTTTTTTCAGCACCACGGGTAGAGTGGACAGCGCCGCAGCGGCAGCAGCATGGAGACGTACACGTTCTCCCCGGACGACCTTTACTCCGTCTTGCCCTTTAATAATGTCACCTTCCCGGGCGAGGAGATGGGCAACAGGCTGCAAAACGACACCGAGCTGCGGGGTCCGGCGAGCAGCGCCGGGGATGTTATCCTAGCCATATGCATCACGGCGCTCTACTCCGTCATTTGCGTGGTGGGACTTCTGGGCAACGTCCTCGTAATGTACGGGGTGGTCAGGTAAAGGATTGCTTTTCATTACAGTCATTTTACTGGCGAGTGTCTCAACTGCTTTGAAGCACTTGATAAGAGCAACAGAGCCCAACATTGTATGTGAACATCCCCCACACACACTCATTGTGTCCTTCGGTTCTCATGAGACCTTTCAATGCCCCCATGCAAGAGCGATATTTAAAATGATCTGGCAAATGTAACACAAGTTGGATGTATTTTAATACAAAGCCTATATCTTAATTGTTATTTTTAAGCTTAGCTTTTGGCTCTTAATCTGGCATGAAAGTATAAATCCACTCTCAAAACAATGATTTCAATTGAATAAAAAGACAATTAATGGCATGAAAAACTAAAGATTTTCTCCAACCCTCTGCTAAAAAATGCATGCATTACTAATTGCATTGTGTAAGTGAATATGTGCGGACCAATCACGTGGACCCTGCATAAAGCATGAGATTGTTCTTTCATTATTTCTATGGAGAAACAACATGTAAAAGTTTTATGCCAGAGAGGGTTGGTTGCAGACCAGTCTCTCATCTCAGTCACAATTTCTCAATTCAGTTTGACTCATCTGCACCTCAGGGATGTTCAAACGGAGTCTCCATTAGTTTGGAAAGATCTGCGGACCATCAGCTATCCACTGAGGCAAGGTTTTTAGGTGGCGTCTGAATGAAAATATGTGTTCTGTGTCTACCTCCTGGGATATAAACAAGACTGCTAATCCCATCATTTATTTAAGCTTTTACTAAGGTGTTTGAAGGCTTAACGACTTTGTAATTAGTACCCAGATTGTGTTCATTAGTGGACGTTTGCAGTATAATTGTCAGTCCGAGGTCACAGTTTCCCGCTCAGCTCTAAAAGCATTATAATAAAGCCTACACCCACTTTGTCACTAGCTACAAGCACCCTTTCATTTCCTGAGAAGCCACCCAACCCTAACCTTTGTGCTTGTCAGGAATAAACAGCTTTTGCATGCAGCTCTGCTTGTCCTTTGCTCATTATGTTAATTTTACTCATCTCAAACATTCCCTGTATGTGTTCACCCAATATCACCTGAAGCATTAATTACAGCAGCAGGGCCGGCAAATCCAACAAGCAGGTAGAATTAATTTAAGATGCCTCTGCAGAGAAGGATTAAAGCTGAGCGGAGGCAAAAAGCCATCAAGGCCAGTGGTTGTTTTTCAGCCCACAGGTATGACATGATTGGCTTAAATGTACTTAGATAGGAGCATGGTCTAAATGGTTGTTGGTATTACTTTATTGTATACAATGGAAGAGAGAAGCAGAGGGAGTGCTGAAAACAGGCTAGGAAAAGTCACAAGTAAGGCATTTTCTGCAAGTGGCAATCTTTGGATCTTGAACCAAGAAAAATTCATAAATATTTACAACTCAGCTCATGTGAAAATAATGGTAAAAAAAAAACAAGGCACAAGACAAGAGTGAGCGAGGGAGATACGAGGGAGACAAAAAGAAGATGGATTAGACCTCAGAAAAGGCAATGAATCAACTGTTGTGCAGCGATTCGTCTGGCATACGTGTTTGTGTGACGGAGAGGATCCATCTCGGATGCAAGAGCCCATCGAGGCAGAAGGAAGATGAGTGCATTAACCATCCAAACTGATTATTGTCTCCTGTGAAAGATCTGTAAACTTTGAAGACAAATATAAAACAAACAAAATACCTTAAATAAAAAAATCATTGCTGGGTACATTCTGCACTACCCTTATGGTAGCAGTAGAGGATGGTGGCTGAGGCAAATAAGACAACCACAAACAATCCTTAAAATGTCAGGTAGATTTAGCAAATTCTGTGTACACTAAAATCAAGATAATTTCCTGCCAAACTTCCCAAAACTACATTGCTGATTGCAACAGCAAATCCTGTCGACAGCGAAGGATGTATTGTGGCCCCGCAGGCTTCTGTTACTGTTTCATACTCAAAGGGACGCGTGCATCGCCCACTGGGAGAGACAAACAGGCTAAAGAGCAACTTGTTTATCGGTTTACAGCTATTGCAAACACATTGTGGTCTGAAGGAAGTCACTGCATCACATTATTGTACAAATACAAGATTAATGAAGGTAGTCAATCATGTGTGAATTTACAATCCAGTCCTACTTTCTGACATCCCATAGACAAACGATTGAATCTACTATATGCAACTATGTTTGCAATAAATCATCTCTAAAATATCAGAAAAACCCAAAGATACTGAACAGACTAAAGTGGCAAATCTTCACTTTTGAGAAACTGGAACCAGCAAATGTTTGATAATTCTTTGATTAATCTTCAGTCATTTGACCAATCCTTTCAGCAGTAATTGAAACAAAAGCCCAATTGAAAGCCTCCGTCTGTGATTTTATTTTGTCCTGCTACTTCAAAGCAAAGTCATGAATTTGAGATATTTCCGTCCACTTAGATTCATGGATAGAGGTGCTGAAATGCACACAAACTCCATTTAGAGTAGAGATTGCATGGATGCTCACGTCTGTGTGAATTAGGCTACAGTGGCCCTGAAAGCCTTCGGTCTGATTGCTGATGGAGAGGCCGGCACCTCTGGAGATGGTCCACGCAGGGTAGGAAAGCACCACTTGGCTTCTCTTATCTTCCAGCTATTCTCTCCTCTCCTCTATCTCGGCCCCTATCCTGCTGCCACACCTGCTAGATAAGACTTGGCTCAGTGCTCAAGCAATTTACTATCAAGTGGACTCCATTTTAAATCGGTCCAGTGTGCAGCTAGTGGCAGGCTGGATTACTTATAGTGTAAGTAGAACTGAGCTGCTTCTTGAGGATCATTGTTTCTTTTTGGCCATCAAAGCTCTCTGTTTTATTGGTTTTCTGGTATGATAATACACCCAATTGTAAATAACCATGCTCCCTTTTTATTGCACTCTGTTTCATGTTTATCGTTAAATGTTTTTTGTTAAATGTGTTGGACCTCCCGCCAGGACAAATTCCTTGTATGTGTAACCTTACTTGGTAATACATGGTTCTGATTCTGATAACATGTTGTTAAAGATAAAAGAACTACACTATGAGTCAACATAGCCAAAAAGAGTAGTTTATTTTTCTTCAGAGACTGGGAGTGGAAATTTGGCAGAAAATATCATAGCCTGTTGCCAAGAGGAGCATGACTGTATGACTCTGTTGTCTCAGGCCAGGGAATAAACACACACACACACTTTGTCTCACTGCTTGTCTTGTGTGTTGGCCGTCAGCCCTGGAAACACAGGAGAGAAAGAATTGATGAGGTCACAACAGGCAGTGTTAATCCAACTCGCACATAGATAAAAGGATCAAGACTGATGTCAATGCAAATGTAAACTCTCTATAGCTGAATGTGGATTTGTATATATAGCTTCAAAACCAAACAAAAGGAAGTAAAGGTCTACAAAGAGTCAAAAAATATGATTGAATGCGTTAAACAAATTATACAGTTACTATCAGCCGTGACTGGTATTGCTTTCACCTTATTAGTCTCTGTGTGTAATGTTGTCTGGAGATAATTTGAGCACTTTGCCAGGTCTGTCTCTGGACTGATTTTGTCAACACAACAGAGTCTCAAGCGTGCAAGATGCAGTCATGGAACTTTACAGGTGAGAATAGTGTAGATGAAAATGAAGGACAGGCAGACAGGTGTGGTCTGAGCAAGGGCACCAGGGTGCTAGGAAGTCTGAAGCCAGTCCTTTCGTTTGCTAGGGGTGTGGCCTCAGGGGTTCCTATTACCCGGAACAATCATTGCCATCCCATACCATTCTCATGCAATGGAAAAATGGTTCACTTCTCCAGTAAATAGGACGGACTTTAGATACGACTTGGCAACGGGAGACATTTCTAGTCCACTCGGCTCCCTTTGATTCCACCAATGCAATCATTGTGTTTTGCGTTTACGAGTATTATCATACCGTTTTCAAACAAATCACTTGGTGGAGTATAGATTGCTTCTAAAACCTTGGCTGGTTGAATAGAATTCACACAGTCCATAGTTGGCGGCATTTGACTAATGGCTAGCTGAATAATAAACCAGTGATCAATAGCACTCTATCTTGGTAAACAGGAGGATAGATTGTTCACATGCCTACAGACCCCAGAGGTCAGGATGGTCAATAATTGCTAGTAAAGGCCTACAACCCTAATTGTTTTAGTGTACTGCTTTTGAGACATTTTGTATTCTTGTGGCATCATAACTCATGTGTGGAGGAAGGCCTTGGTCAGCCATGACAGCCTTGTAACACAGTCAGTGCTGTAAGGAAAGAAAAACAAAAGAAGGAAGTGGGCGATCACAGTGTGACGAACGTGCTTCTCTGTAACATGACAAAGGTTACAATGAGATTTCTTGAAACATATTTGCTTGTCCATGCCCACGAAAAGGAAGATACAAGCTTTCCCTCCTTTCTGAATAATACACTGAGCAATGAACCATAACATAACTTCAGGACAAGCTATGTGATTGCAATGGCACAACATTTAATTGGGATTGTTTCTAGTCAGTTTCTGCGTTTTATACATAACCACCTCTTCCTGCTTGTTGTGAAATTAAAGTCTTGTCATGTGTTTGTCACCTGCTGGGAGGAAAACACACTTAAAAGCATAAAAGAGCATTTCTGTCTACTTTAAATGTCACCACAGCTCTTTGTTATCCTCATAAACCAACCAAGATGCTGAGTGCCAGCATGGATGTGACACATGATTGTGACCTCTGATTTACAGTACCTGTGTGTACAGAAACAACAATAAAAAGCTGCAGCATTATTTCTACCCCCCTTTCCACCACGTTCATTTCTAATCTCCACATGGTCATAAAGTGTGTGGACCTACTTTGTGAGTTGGATTAGGGAGTAGAAAAAAAGATTTCTTTGGAATCACAGTTCAACTATCAAAGTGACTGCCGATAAACACTCACTCGCATATAATCCTCTCCACAAGTCAAAAGTGAAGGTTTCGTCCACCTATTTTTAGGCCCCTTCCCCGAAAATTGCATACCCAAACTAAAATGGGTGTATCTCTGCAACCACTAGGGCTATTTGAATCATTTTGGTTAGAATAAAAGGCTACACATATTAAATTTTGTTCAGATGTGTAAATATCAGTCTATATGTTACTGGTTAAGGGTAAATGAAGATGACACACAGAAAAATTTGAAAAGGTTTGAGGTCCGCCTAGAAAAAAAGATTATTATTTCTTTGAAATGATGCAGCTGTAACGTCCAACTCTAACCCAAATCATAGCACAATATGTGAACATTCTCTCTGCAAAAGTTGACTTTGATAAAGTGAAGCACAACAAAGTTAGAGAGGGTTTAGATTGGATTTGAAAAGGTTAATCAAAGGCTTCAAACAGATTGAGATGCCAAAGTAAACAGAGAGCAGTTAACTGTTTGTTAACTGAATGAGACTATATATGACAGAGTTTTCATTTTGTCTCATAAGACAACTGTGATACACAATCCATATGGTTATTTTCATTGTTAGTCTGACAGACCTCATGTAACTACCAAAAGCTCACTGCACTCCTTTGCTGTAAATTGAACGTAATACATGCATTGAATTAGACTGATCAAACATCCAAGAGGATGTTCAAAACCATTTATGTGCTGCGGACTTCGGTCATGGCAGTGTGCTGCAAATCAACATTAAACAGATAGACTATACAATCTGAAAGGATAGACATTTTTGACTCGTCACTAACAGAAAGGGCACAGATGTAACTAATAAATAACATTAACATGACATGAGGTGAAGAATTAAACGTATACTGTGCTCCTCCGTGATTAAACTTATCATTCAAGATGGCATTTTATCCATCAGGAAATTATAGGATATGGTATGTAAAAGAAATGCAAGGCAAGGACAGAGCTAACAGAGAAAGCCAAAGCCTCCCCAGGAGGGCACAGGAGAGTTCATAGCGAGGTGTAAGTCATAACTCAAGTCAGATCTTTGAGAGTTGTTCCAATAGCAGGATCAGAAATGCCTCCAAGGCAAAATGCAATGCTGGATTGGATATCAGCGAAAACGCGAGCTAGTGCACCAATCCAATATCTTGTTATCATATATATATAATTTATCAGCTCATTTACGCAACACAGGAACAACACCTGAATGGAATGCATCATTTAGTTTATTACACCTGCACTTTTCCTTATATCACATCAAAAGGGCTAGTACATAGTTCATAATATAAATATTATGTATATTATGTACTGCTAAAGGAGTGTACATTTTAACTGAATTATCCTTCAACTCAACAGAGGAGACAGTCAGTGGTGAGACTCAGACTCAGACGGTAAACATTTAAACAATATCATCTGAAGCCTGTGTTCACATCTTACAGATTCATTTTATCTGATGAAATTTCAGCCCACAGAGTTCAGTCACTAATTTATCATCAATAGACCAACACCCAAAAGTGTCATCTGACGTCATCTATTGAACTCTTGATGACCCTTCCAGTTAAAAGACCAACCTAATCTATGAACGCCGCAGCTTGCCTGAGGGAGGACTCATTTCCACAAGGAAGTCATGAGCTGAGAGACTGTTTTACAGAAAGGCAACAAAATGGTACAGCTTTACAAGGTCACACCAGGAAGTGGCAGACGCAGCTTGTTACATGTATGGGCTACTATTGAAGACTATATTCTCTTTTTCTGAGTCAAACTCCTGCCTCTTTACTTCATGTTATATTTGTTGGATCAGTTATTTGCAATTTAAAGCGTGATACTCATTATACAAAAGACAGGTTAGATGTATTGTGTGTTGAGCCCAATTAAAAAAACAGCAAATATATCCTCATTGTGATTACAAGTGATTCAAATAACTCAATATTTGTGCTTGTTATACAGACCCCTGCCATCACTTCCACCACTAATACTATAATGATTGTCTGTAGATGCTGCAAGATGAATCAAAACACATAGATTTTCTCTTTTTATTCTTAATATTTTTCATAATTTATTTTTGTGTAATCAAGCTATACATATTCAGAGAATTCTCAAAAAAAATTACAAAAATGCAATGGCATATAGATACAGCATATGCATACCGCATAGTAGTATGTATTAAACAGAATATCTTAATGGAATTTTGTCATGTTCTGGTCTCGAATGCTTCTCTGTGTGCCTTTGGGCACTGTGCTTGTAAATTGGTTTGTATTTGGAAGCAATAATTAAAAAAAACCCTGCAATCTCCTTGAAAACTAAATCAGCTGTGCTTTATTTTCAGTACATTTATTGTAAGGTTTTTGATGAGAGAAGTCTTTCTGAAATACGCCTTATACCCCAGAGTAACATTTCTGACCTCAATAAGCCCATACTCTACCAAATAAAACGAGTTCAGTGCTGATGACCATTATTTTGTCTTCCAATACGCATTTTCATCTCACACGCTCAAAGAAAAATGCACAGTCCCATGCTAAAAGCAGGCTCCAACACAACATACAATATATATAAACCTCAATTAGATGTTTTTCCCTGATGCTTTCTCTTGCAAGTAGGCTGCTTGATCAGAGGCCCATAAGCCAATTGTAACTATTATCTCAAATCCCTCATTTAGAAAAAAATATGTTGTTGTTCACAGCTCTACACAGCACATCCATATCGCATGAGGGAATTAACTCTTACTCTAAGCCATAAAAAGCACGCTGCACAATGAATATCCCTTTCAAATCCCCATATCCCGTAACCGAGCATTCCACACCCAGCGGCTCTTATTACGGCTGCAGCCTATTGCAAACTCATTTCCTCTGCTTTGTGATCTCAATCAGATACACCAAGATGAAGACGGCCACAAACATCTACATCTTCAACTTGGCTCTTGCCGACGCCCTCGCCACCAGCACGCTGCCCTTCCAGAGCGCCAAATACCTAATGAAGACCTGGCCGTTTGGGGAGGTCCTGTGCAAGCTTGTTATTGCCATCGACTACTACAACATGTTCACGAGCATCTTCACCCTGACCATGATGAGCGTGGACCGCTACATCGCTGTGTGCCACCCTGTCAGAGCGCTGGGGTTTCGGACACCAGTCAAGGCGAAAATGATCAACGTGCTCATCTGGGTCCTGTCCTCTGCCATTGGGGTACCCATCATGGTCATGGCTGTGACCAAAGTGAAGGAGAATGGTGAGATAGCGTTCTCTTCCACATCACGTTACTCCGCCCACTTCTTATACACAGTCTCAAGTGCCAATGAAGAAAGGCACGGTCCTAATCTGGCGCTGCCCACTGTGACAAGCTGACGCTTGTATCCAAAGCGACTTACAATAAGTGCAATTCAACCATGAGTACAAACTCAGAACAACAAGAATCAAGAAAGTACAATTTATTCAATAAAGTTAAACCACAAAGTGCTATCAGTAAGTGCCATTTAAGTGCTACTAAAGTGCTACTACGGTGCCACCAACCTACTTTGTTGTGCACCCATATAGTGGCAACAGGAACAATGGTTTACTAAAAGTAAATGCTCAATGCTTAACAAGGTCACAAACTTCAGGCTTCTGAGAGACAATAGAGAGTCTGTATATTTAAACAAGCTGCTAATATAAGTATAGTTGAAGTAGAAGGGCCAGTCGCACATGCGGGTACAAGACCGGCAATGTTTCTCTGTAGCTTTAGCCAGCATCTGTCTAAACCAGCTTGTTACAATAACCCTATGTTAACAAATTATTTTTTAATTCTACCTGCCCTATTTCCAGGTAACACCACGTGCATGCTGAAGTTCCCGGACCCGTACTGGTACTGGGACACCGTGACCAAGATCTGTGTCTTCATCTTTGCTTTCGTGGTTCCTGTGATGGTCATCACTATCTGTTATGGCCTGATGATTCTGCGCCTGAAGAGCGTTCGTCTGCTCTCAGGCTCCAAGGAGAAAGACCGCAACATGCGCCGCATCACCCGCATGGTCCTGGTAGTGGTGTCAGCCTTCATCGTCTGCTGGACCCCCATCCAAATCTTCATCATCGTGAAAACCATGGTGGAGATCGACACAAGGAACCCCTACGTGATAGCCAGTTGGCACCTGTGCATCGTCCTGGGCTACACCAACAGCAGCCTCAACCCGGTCCTCTACGCATTCTTTGATGAAAATTTTAAGCGGTGCTTCAGGGATTTTTGCCTTCCCTGTCGGACCCACGTGGAGCAGCACAGTCTGACTAGAGGCCGTAACAACACCAGCGAGCCGGTGTCCGTCTGCGCTCCAACAGAAGCGAAAAAGAAGCCGGCATGACTAGGCATGGAAGGGGTCCCACACAGCTCTCGCTCGAGGAGGATCCAGCAAGAACTGCAATCAGAGGTCACCCAGATCTCCACAACAGAGTTTTAAAGATCATAAAGGGAAAACGCTCGTCTCAAAGAAAAAAGTCGTGACGATTATTCTCTCCAATTTGTCTGACTGAACCTTCAAAAGGAATAGTTAAAGGTGATGGAAAATATGTTTCCCTCTGATCTTACTTGTCTGGTAAAGTTCTGATAACAAAATGGGATATTTTCTTCTTTTCTCAAATGTGATGTCTTACAAAGGCTGTGACATTTGAAAATGTAAGCAAGATTACGAAGCAGAACGTCCCCAGATCATGATTACTCAGAAGTGGACAGAGAAAAGTGGACAGACCTTTATGATGATTTACAAAGGACAAAGAAACATCTGCAGATTTATGTCTTGTCTAGCAAAGTATTGTTCAAACGTCATCCATCAGAGAGCATTGTAATAAGGCAGAATGATTGACAGGGTAAAGAAATTGCAACAAAAGATAGGATTCTGAAACAATGAGATTTCCGATTCAATCGTTTTATTTCTTCTCGGAACACTTGCCTATACATTCAAAGAAACACAAGAAATTGTGGTGATACAGTAGTATTTTGACTTTTCCATTTGTATCTTTACAATCAATATATAAACGCTTGTTGTGGTTGACAAGGCTCTACGTTGA
Organism: Taurulus bubalis; assembly: GCF_910589615.1. NCBI lineage: Eukaryota > Metazoa > Chordata > Actinopteri > Perciformes > Cottidae > Taurulus > Taurulus bubalis. The sequence continues at coordinate 16,976,113 of NC_136604.1, forward strand.
GACAAAGGGGGATCTTGTACAACAAAAATGGACATGTTTTTTGTTTAGTTTGTCCCTTGAGACTCCATCAACTGTGTTTGAAGGTTCCATGGTTCAGACAATGTCGGTCATACAGGACATGAAATCAGAATCAAGCCCAGTTCGTAAGGTTTGGTGCTCAGATGTAAAAATCCTGAATGACATTGAACCACTGAAGCTTAGATTTCTATGGACGTCATTTCTGCACACCTACTTGACTTGCATGAGTGGTGTCAAGTCTGCAGACAGCCTCTGAGCTGAATCACTAAAGAATGGCAAACCTGCCAGTGAAGAATAATGTTGGCAGCCACAACACTTCACTGGTGTGTCATTGGTGTATTGTTTGAAATATCCCACAACTCAAACTGAGAGCATTTTCATCACAGAGATGCCTGTCTTTGAAGTCAACAAACAAACTGCTTAAAGGCAATTATTGATCTGCATTTAAATGAGCTTAACGTCTGTCATCTGGGATATCTTTGGCACATTTAGGAAGTATTGACTGGTAATTTATTCCCGGTAATTTATTTACTCCAAGAGACGATGATGTCAATCAAATGGGAGACATTCATCAATGGATGTCGTGCAATTAATGATCGTTTCAACTTTGCATACCAGATGATGTGTGTCAGAGGTGATTATGCAGAGCTCATCAAAATGTGCTCTCATGTGGAACTATTTTGAAAGCAGGCAACGTGTTGACAGGCAATCATGTTGAAATGTGCCATAGTTTTGATTGATGTTGAAATGTTTAGTTAATGTGGTAAATGTCAAGTAGAGAAAACCCATCCAAATGGAATGTAAGTCAAAGAAGATGACAGTAAAGCCCCCTTTAGGCATTTGGGATGGACTCTATATAAAAATGACTTGACAAATGAAAAGAAAAAAATGTAATACATGTACATTTGTAGATAACATAAAGCTTTTGCATTCAAACAAATTGGGCTAAAGCTAAAACTAATTTGAGGTGTACCTGTGATTCTGTATGTTTTCTTTACACTTTTTAGATGTTACTATTTCCACACAATGCTTTAAACTCATGAGACTCAAATGAAAAAATGAATAAATAAAAGAACAAAGGAGAAACCAACAATCCAATGATTGGCAATGGCTTTCTGCTCTGAGTTACTCTCAGAGACAAAGAGAGACTATAAATATTGACATTCTTTGCGCCGTGATCCATTCCTGCATATTTTCTTATAGTGACTGTGGTGATTTAAAGTATACTGTACATACATGCTTAGCTTTGACAAAGTGCTGCATCTGTCAGGTGTAGGATATCTCTCAGCCAGTAGTATTTTTGCAAACTCAAATAAAGGGCACAGTGACAAATGTATAGAATACGTTTTCCAAAAAAAGAACGACAAGGATGGTCAACTTATTATATTTTGACAAATAAACGAAAGAGAGTAATTTCCAATAAATGGATATATACAAAATATCTGTATCGTGCATTCAGGGTATGATCAAAGTTAGAGTTTTTCACTGCATCCCCACATTAGGATGGCTCAAAAATGTTTCCTTGTCTCAATTATTCATTTTTTCATTCTTTTAGATACAAATTGATTCAGTTGTTGGATACAGTTTGTTAAATATAATATCAATGTAATTCTCTCTGCGTGGCCGAGTCCACAAGAAACAAATCGGTAATATTTTAGCACCTCATTGCCTCACCTCACATAATAACAAAGAAACAGAGGTATCCCAGTAATACTGATCAATGCTGGTCAATCAATGTTGCCTAATGGCAATGGAGATTTCAAGCAGTCTGGTCCACACCCTGTAGTCTTTCAATACCAAACGCTCCCGAATCATCCCCTAATACTCATGTTCTTCCTGGAAGCTCTTCACTGATCTAATGAGTTTCGTTTTTTTTTGCACCCACACAGCAAAAAACACCGAAAGCTTCAGAGCTTTTTTATTTGTAGGATTTTACTGGTCCTTTAACTAGCAAAGGAACATAACAAAAAAACATTTCCTAGGAAAAGAAAAACTGAATATAATCTTAACGACTAATATTTACACATAGTAAACCTGAACCCCACCATGAACAGCCTAAAATGCCAGATGAAGTAAACCGAACTACAGAAGCCCATTGTCCTGTACGACCAGTGTTACTAACTAAAAGTTGCCAGATGACTCACACGTTCATTTACAACTATATAATAAAGGAAGTTAGAGAAATCTTTGAACAATCACAAACAAACTACAGGGAAATCTCATTTAAAGATAAGAATAAACAAATACAAAAAAAGATAAAGTGCAGGAGAAGGTCAAACAAATGGTCTACATTGGCTATTAAAAATTATAAACAACTTTGTGAGTCGAGAGAAAAGATTATTTGGTTCAGATCACAAATGTGGACCTGTACATCTGGCTTCCCCCTGACTGGCCCACACCTCGTGACGCGGTGCATGAGGGGAGGAAAGGAGCCTGTGCTGTTGGCAGAAGAGGAATTAATCACAATATGATATATTGATTATTCCTCCCTTTTCTTTTCTTCTTTTTAGTCACTTAATTTGTTGCTTGATGCTTTTAAGAAATAAAAGTCAGTAAGTGGGTCTGAATAGTCGCTAAACATGCGTATGGCAGAATTGGTGTGTGTTATATTAATTAACGGTAGCTTCTTTGGTTAAAGGACACTGTGTGCAGCCGTTTATTATTCCAGGAGGTGAGGCAGCAGAGAGCAGAGTCATGCTGTTACTGATGCTGAACAGAGTTCCTATTGAGAGTTCACTGATTGCTTCTTCAATCTTCTTCCTCCATTCAGCTTTGTACCTTTGTAATTTGCCTTCCATTATTGTCATCATCAATTTCGTCCTTTTTATATTTGATATAAGACTGAGTTACACTGTAAACAGAAAACTGAAAAGCCTGTGTGAATGTAAATAACTGTACATTTGTGTAAAATGCCACTATGTTGAAAAAAATGCCACTATGCTGATCATACTTTTTAAGCTTCTTCTGTTGAATAAAAATGTCTAAAGCAGCAGCTGTGCTTCAAGCCTAACTTTAATTGTTGGCAAAACATAAACTAAAAAAAAGAAAACCGCTTGAGCTCCTTTTCTGAAGGAAAAAAACCCTGTTTTGCTTTACTGGAAACAAGAGGGAATTGGACAGCATAATATTTGCTTGAACATGATTGTGCTCCTAATGGAATAATCCATCTTGCATGTCCATGATTCAATTTAAATAGCAGAGAGTGCTTCAAAATAGTCCTTCATGACATCGGACTGCAAAGTGCATTTCCATTGGCGCTCCGATAAACACATGAGAGATGGCCCGAGGCTGCTCAGGGTCCCAGGGTGTGCTATCCACCACTATCAGAAAATTAAAACATCCAACTCTGCATCTCCTTTGCAAATTCAGATCAGCGTCACCGCGGAGACCAGAGCTCCAGTGAAAAGAGCTTGACGAGTTTCAATTTAATTATGGAGGTTTCCTTCACGAGCAGCCACTGATCAATTACTGCTGCTGCTCTACCCACAACAACAGAGAAGCCTCCGTGCAGATTACACAAGGACCGGCCGCTTTAGGAGCGATGGGAAAGGCTCATATCCCCGATGTGATATTCAACAGTGGTTCAATATATTTATTCTAATATGCAGATACTGTTGCTGCTGCTGTCCAAATTCCCAAGATGCTGTTGAACAATCCTATCTCCTGGAAATTATGATAATTTGTAAGTAAACACAAGTGCACCTAGTTACTTATTTGCAACAGCAAATATGATATCATCCTAACTGTATCATTGTGTATATATTACACCGTATACACATTAATGAGAGAAATAAATGCCACTTGTTTTTTTTCAACAAGGAAACATTTTAAATAAATGCATCTGGCAAGTGCAAATATGTTCATACAGAATACGTCTGAAAACGTTTCACTGATAATGTATTTTATTGATTTTTTTACAAGCAATTTCTGGTTATAAAATCCTGATTGATGTTGATGTTGTTGATGAACAGTTACTTTAACTTTATTTACATGTAATCAAAAGCTCTATCTTTCCCTAATCTTAACTAAAGCACTTCCGTGTCTTAAACCTAATAATGTACTGTAAAGTGTCAAAGTCCTGTGCTTTGTCCTCCCATCATCTATCCTGACCGCCTCCTTACATGATGATACAAAAACATAGCACATATGTGCTAAACAAGTACGAAGTGTTATTTCCATAAGAGAGGGTGTTTGTGGCGATGTATGTGTACCATCATGGTTTAGTTCTCTTTCTGTCCCTCTCAGGTGAATTGTACCACTCTCCTGTCAGATGCCACTAAAGACCAAAAAAAAAAAAAGCACAAATCCGTCTTCCCATCTGTTTATTTGAACGTTGACAAAAATCCCCAATTTTCAAAGTAATGATTGGGCTTAAGTGCTTTTTCTCTCGTAAAAGTAGCTGGAGCTGAGCCGACTAACTGACAGCCCAAATAGACGAGAAGGCTAATGGAAAAAAGGATAGACAGGGTCCTTGAGACGAGATGCCTTTCAGAGACATTCATTAGCTACAGGTATGCACCTGTGATCTTCAGTGAAATACTAGAGACTAGAACTCGTAAACAAGTGGTCAATAACATGCAGTATGGATGACATTGCGCTCTTTTCACTGTGTAGAGATTGCAAATGGCAACAGGGAGACGACGGGGAGCAGTAATGGAAAAAAAAAGAATAGTGTTCGAGGATTAGAAAATGGCAAAAAGGTAATAATGTATTTGCAACGTATGTGTGGAGAACAGAGACACAGGGGAGACTCAGGCTCCATCTTGGGCAGTTTTCTTCTCTCAGCTCCTTTCCCCTATTACGCCAACATATATTACAACCATGTACATACACAATTTGATAGCGGATACGTCGGAAGAGATGCTGGAGTTGGTGGATATACAACGAGGTTGATATTGGTGTTTTCCTCAGAGAAGGTGGAGTCGGCGATTCTGGAGAAAGATTGATGATCATTTAAATAAACACCTAAATACTCTCTAGAAATGCACTTCGTAGAGAGATCTCGTTTGAATGTTGCCACGGAGTACACAAATGACGCGTCTACATTTAAAATATATTTATTTAAACGATCCGGTTTCTTGCCGGTTTGTCATAGCGACGTTTGGGTGTCGGTTTTTTTATTACGTATTTTCAGGCTTACACTTCAACATTTTACGACAAAATACAAACTTAAAGAGCACAATGATTTTTTTAAATTAACAAAAATATGTGTAATTCATGTCACAAATTAAATGTGATCACAAATATTTTTAGTGTGGCCCGCAGGTTAATGGCAGCCCTTCAAAACATTCCGTGACATGATATGCATGCATTACATTTTAATCATCCGCAGTCCATTTCTATACTTTCACGACTGTTTCCAAACAAGCAACTGTCAGGTTAGGAAGGAATGCCTTGTAGAAAAGCTATTGGTTGCATGACTGTCGTGGTGTTGTCATCAATGCTAGTGTTAGTTAAAGTCGGCCACTTTTGGTGGACAACTCTGCAGTTTAATGTTGAAGTGAGATGAGTGCAGTGTTCCTGTGTGGCCCTCAATCATATGCTGGCTTCTTAAATTGCCACCAAACACACAGGAAACAATTAACCAAAAAAAGATATACATTCTATTGCTGAAAAAAAAAAAAAAAACGCAATGCAATTTATTTTGATGCCTCAATCTGCAGTTTTCTGGATTCATATCCTGCAGGTTGTCAAATGCCTCTACATACTATATCTGAATTTTTAAATGACTTCACATTATAATCCTAAAGTCCATGTCAGGGGCTCAACCAAAGTTGTCATGACTACAGAAAGCCCTCCTGGTCCTCACCGGGCGCAGGCCTGTGCCAGAAGAACCTAAATGCCTGACTGAAGATTGCTTCAACCCATGGCCAGCTTTATTGGCCATGGGTGTTTACACATACATGGAATTTGACTCCGGTTCTACGTAGCTCTTCGTACTTATATACATACACAATAAACACATGTCAGCGCCACAGTTTTGAGCTTGTTCAGCTAAAGGTTGTTCTGACCACACCAGAGGACCAGCTGTTCAACCTCCCGTCTGTACGCAGACTCATCACCGTTCCTGATGAGGCCGATGACCGTTGTGTCGTCTGCGAATTCCAGGAGTTTAACAGACGAGGTGCAGTCATTGGTGTAGAGGGAGAAGAGCAGTGGGGAGAGCACACATCCCTGGGGGGCGCCAATGCTTATAGTCCGGTGATGTGATTTTTCCCCAGCCTCACGAGCCTGTAGTCATTTAATCCTGTGATGGAGGATTTCTTGGGGACCGGGATAGTCACTGAGCGCTTGAAGCAGGAGGGGACTTCACACAGGTCCAGTGATCGATTGAAGGTCTGTGGGTAGATGGGGGACAGCACATACTTTCAGGCAGGAGGGGGACACACCGTCTGGGCCCGCAGTCTTCCTGATCTTCTGTCTGTGAAAGAGCCGACTCACATCCTTTTCGCAGATCCTCAGTACCGGTGGGAGAGGTGAGAAGGAGGCAGAGAGTGTCGGTGGTTGTTGTAGAGTTAAAGCACTTTAAAGTTGTTGTACTTATATAGCACTTTTCTAGTCGTCCCAAGTTACCATTTACCTTTGCGAGGCGCAGTGGGTAATAGAGTTCACAAGCACGACACAGAGGCAGGTGGCAGGCAAAGTTCTTTAGTCGTATGTTCAGGCAGGGGTCAAATCCAGGAGAGCAATCCAACAGGCGAACAAATCCGGTAAGGGGCAGGCAAAATCCAAGGTCGGCAAGGCAGGCATAAACGGGGTCAGAACAGGTAGGCAAGAAGTACAACGATATGCTGGAGCGTTTCTGCACTATGGACAAGACAATCTGGCAGAGGACACGTGCAAGTGAGGGGACCTAAATAGTGAGCTAATGAGGGAATGGGCTGCAGGTGAGATGGGCTTGAGGGCCAGGTGACGGTGATGAGGGGTAATCAGGTGTGAGTGGCAGGATCTGGAATGACAGGAGAGTGGTTAGAACTGACAGACAGGATGAAAACACTTAATATGACGGGGCATCCGTGACAACCTTTATACATCTTAATGAGTGCCGCCATCATTTGCTGATGATGGGTCATATCCATCCGTGTTTTGCCTTCATGGATATATATGACCTAGAAGGTTTTTTTCTCCACATTAAGGAAACACGTTGAAATGATATGTACTACATTGTTGTATGATTGTATTCTATATGAAGGACCACCCCTAACGCATTCTGATATATTCTTTTTACACTTTTACAAAAAAAGAGCTATGTGCTTAATTTCTGTCCGAGTCCCTTTATTCCCTCTGGCAGGAGGCTGCGTGCGACCATCATCATTCAACACCCTTGCACATCTTTTCCTTTCTTATTAAAATACACTTGCCACTTTTATTTTACAATATATACTAGTTTTAAAGTACTGTTTTCTGTTTACTATATGTATCTATTATTGCTCTATGTTTATTGTTTTTATTGTTTTATTCCATGTATATGTTTATTGTTATGCACGTTTCACCTAGTCAAATTCCTTGTATGTGCAATGTTCTTGGCCAATAAATTATTATTATTATGAAAAATAAAGTTTCTAAAGCAGCTCAAATCTCCTCTCATCTGAAGTATGGTGGCTGGACAATAACAAAACAAAAAGACTTTTTTTAAGAATCTAAAACAGGAAACATTATAAGTGAGAAACATGGGTAACAAAAAATAAAGTCATACTCATTGAACATTACCCTGATCGTAAGTCCTTTTTAGGAATTGCACCACAATGAACTAAGACGGGTGCTACATTTTTACTTGTCTCGTAGAGGAGTGTCAAAATCACTAAGACTTCAAATGTTTTAGTTTATATCTTGCTCACATGGTGCATATTTCAAAATAAAGTTGTATCCAAGCACCTTGCCACACAGATCAGCTGCAGAAACATTTCCAGTATTGAAAAGACATCGTAAATCACATTATGGTTTATTAAATAATGAATTCAGAATCAAAACACAATACAGACACAATAATATGAATGATTCTGCGAGTAGACATGGTTCCTGTGCCGCTGAGCAGGACACGCAGTACCGAACGCAGATTGTTCTTCGTGAAGGTGAAATGGCTACAGAGAGAAAATGCTATTAGTATTAGTACAGTGCACAGGCATCCGGCTGTGATTGGCTGCTGCCGTCATGTAAAACGTATGTCACTTGATGGGACGCTTCAAAAGTAAGGACGTTTCATTACTCTAAAAATGACTCTCCGTTTCTTCTCTCCTTGCAAGGTTTCCTGTGTCTCTCCACGCTTCCCCCGGTGGGAGGGACTAAGACATGTACAATAAGTGAGAGAAATGTGAATGCACAGTATCATTCCAATATTGGTGGGAATAATAATTCTGGGGAAATAAAGAATTCAGGGTAAAAGGGTCCCCAAAATGATTTGCAGAGCTAATTAGATCATTAGACCGTTAGGGCTTCATCACTATTTCCATTCTGTCACTTTTCACAAAGAGGTACAAAGTGAGGGAAGAAATGTTCTTTCCATGATACTCTACGCTACTCTCTGTGGATATTCCAGTCTGGAGTTATTGTGCATTTCCGGACAGCTATCCACAGTGAACATAGCATCACGCTACCAGATATTGTGAGTTGATATTTATAAACTTGTAACTGACAACCATTAATAAAAGGAGGGTTTAGAAATAAATCAATGTTGCGTGTCTGCAGCTTCACTCAGAGAACAAGTCTCTGACAATCTTACTAATGAGTCTGAGTCGCTGGTGCCGACAAAAAATTCATATCATAACAGAAATCATTAGAAAAATAAAAGTTGTCAAGCGACATACTACATTTGGTTTATGTTCATTTGTGCTGCAGAGGGTCGCCACAGCTGCATTTTCAGAACAAAAGGTGGAAATGCAGTCCGTTTCAATGGCCTCTTCTATTCTTACTAATGGCCACATGCCCCATTAAAAAAATCCTCCATTAACCTTCGAGTTCATTAAATCATGGTGTCGTTAAAAGACCTCGTCCTAATGCTCTTTCACTGTAAATGATGGGGGATCAGATCCACAGGACTCATTCACGGAAAAAAAAAGTACTTTCCACATGTTGCCAACGAGAGGCTTCAATATTCAAATATGTTTTACGTGGGAGGAAAGACATTTTTGGGGAGTCATTATATAAAAATGTAGGGATTGTAGTTTTAAGGGTGGAACATGTGAGATCGGGAACATTTAGATTGCCTCTCAAGGTGACGGCGAGCCAGTGGCTGGTAGCTAACGGCGCTAACAGCGCAGACTATGGCGAAAGTGCTGACAGAGCTATGAGTGTTCACCTTTGGGGGCACCGAAGATGGAAGCTACTCTTCCACGACCACACTGTGGGTCCGGACATGGATTATCAGCTGAAACCGGTGGTGCATGCTCACAAGCACTAAAGGTAAGCGGCCAGGCCGGCTCTGTTAACAAAGCAAGGAGACGCTCTGATAACACACAGAGAGGGAGAGAGACTTCTTCCTCAGACATTACTCCACCATATCTTTTTACAGCAATTAGTTGTTTGCTGCTATATTTACACAAACAGTTCATAGTTTCGTGAGATTCCTAAAGGAGAGGCATGTGGGACTACATCACCTACAGAGGGAGCTGGAGGTGAGTGAACTTTGTAAAACAGAGCAAACACCAGGATGGGTTAAGTTATCCGTTCAAAATGCAGATTTACAAATGTGGAAAAGTATTGAAAGAAGAATGAAACTCACCAGATGTAGATTTGGGAATTGGTAATTGATTTTGAGTCCTCCGCTCAATAGTTATGGTCCTCAAATCACATTGAATCCTTTTTAACTTCAGATGGACGAGTTACAAACATAAAAAGTAGCCAAATGTTTTTTTCCCCGTCTTCACTAAAGACTGCACTGCTCCTACATTACTCCTCTGTCAACCTACACAAACCTTCCCTCTCTCCTCACCACAAACAATTATCTTCCCTGTCTTTCCCAGGCCACGCCCCCTTACACCTGCGATCCTGGAGGAAACAGATCACCTGACCAGTGGTAGCTATGCGAGACGAGGCATGGAAACATATATATATATATATATATCGCTATACAAAACGTATGTCTATCAGTATGGTTGGACAGTATATTTTCACATATTGTACTCAATAATTTGTTGAATTTTTATTGGATGAGGATAGTGGCTTTGTATTTACTATCTGTCAAAAACACATCTTGAAAAATTAAAAGAAGATTAACAGGGTCAAAATAAATTCAGTGATCATTTTAATCCATATTTGTCAACGCCTGCAGGGCCGAAAACTGGCTCTGAAATATGATACGTTAATTATTTATTGTAACGATTATACGAGTAAGCAAAATGAGGAGTTTAACCTTCAGGGAGACACAAGTGAGCGGACATTCAGCTGAGGGGTGATTATGGACTGATTGAACGCTTCTATTCTGAGAGATTTAGTTGTTGTGAAGTTTAGTTGTTATTCCAATTATAAAGGTTGAAATGAAAATTGTTTCGAATGAACAACAAAGAGACTAAATTCCTGGATGCTCTGCAGACCTTGTGTGTTTCCAGACCATAATTGGACAACCGTCTGTTTGTTTTTAATTAGCAATCATAGCTTTAGGAAGGAAAGAGCCAAAGGTAAAGGCTCTATTACTCAACCCTCCACAGGAGCTTGTATTGCTTGGTGTTAGAAGGTAAATATAGTAAACATCACAGCCCCTCTCCACAGGAAGTGATGTAAGCATGTGGCAAAGCAGCTGCTGAAGCATGTCGGGGTTGGATATGTCATGCCGGGAGATGCTTTCCCCGATGTTTGGTCTGAGGAAACACTGTGATGTTGACAATGGCCTGTGGCCTGACACAAATCTAAATCAGGACGCAGCTTTCTTTTCTTTTCGCACGTGCAGACGGCTCCTGTAAGTTTATGATTTATGTGATATAAAACTGATGATACACTCGCTAATGATATATTACATTTGTGTTTTGTTTCTAATGTTTCTAATGTCTATGCATCTTGTGTGTTCATTTGAAGAAACATCAGAACTTTCACTTTGTGTTGCTTTGACTATTGTCTTTTTTTATAGCTTTGCAGGGTTTTGGAAACTATGTTCATCAACACTAAATGTTGTAGCCATGAGGATGATTTGAATCAACGTACTATTAGTAGAATTTTTTTGTTTGTGTCTGCAGTATCTTGAACAGGCAATGACACTAACTCCCTATTCTCCGCATATTAAACATTCAATGGTTTACTATTTAGAGAACGGTGAAATAAGATGTTCTGGCACGTATGAATAATCATCATTTTGCATCATCACCTGCGCTGGATTGCCAACCTGGCAAGCTGTCGACGGGCCCAAGGGTCCCCTAAAGCCTCGCTGTCGGGCACTAGCTTTGTGGTAGTTTCACTAATTGTAATTTGGGAATATGGCTTTATGCCTTTCTAAAGCACTAGTTCCACCAACATGATATATTACCTGATCTTGAGGGTTTTTCTTGAAAATAGTCATTATAATAAAATCTATTTGTAAAGGTTCCATTGATCCATGTTCTTTTATTGCCAATACATCCATTAAAAAGACTAAATGTTTTGGTCCATCTCTCCTTTGAATGAGTATGTCACTCAGTGCACCAACAATGGTGTTTTATGGCACAAAGGGAGATGTATTTATGTACATATGTATATATAGTTACATTTGAGTTTTTATCTGCTGTTTTCTTCCTGGTGGCTAGCACTGTCGCCTCACAGCAAGAGGGTCGGAGTTCGATTCCCGGGCTGGACGGGCCTTCTGCGTGGCGTTAGCATGTTCTCCCCGTGGCAGCATGGGTTCTCGTCTACAGTCCAAAGACATGCAGCTTAGGTCAATGGATGAAAGCCCGTGGGTGTGGATGTGAGTGTGAATTGTTGTCTGTCTATTTAAGTCAGCCCTGCGATACCCTGCCTTATTATAAGATAAGACAAGAGATTGACTGACGTCTAGTCTGTGTACCCTGCCTTCGCCCGATGACAGCTGGGATCGGCTCCAGCGCCCCGTGACTCTAAACAGGACAAGCGGTTTGGATTAGGGATGGATGGAAGACAAGAGAAAAAAAAGAAAAACTAAATCTGTAATTATAAAAGTGTTATAAAAGTTTAAAACTGAATAAAATAACTAAGAAGCTTGTGAAGATAAAAGGTGCTGGAACAATGTGATCCTGCCAGACTGTGATGTTACCTTTGCATCTCTTTGAAAGGACCGCTGATGAGAAGCTGAAGTCTGTGCATAAATAAAGCTAATTATCACAGAGAATCGATTCAAAAGACTCTTTTCCCTGTTATGGTCCTCCTTGTTTGTGTTCAATTAACACGCGCGCTATAATAAAAACACTACTCTAAAGACGTAATAGATGCTAGTTTATTTCACAGAGGTCTACCTGAAAGCTCTTCATTTGCTGACATCGATTCCGCCTCTGTGTCGGCCACCCTGATTATTCTGTTACACTCCCAAAAAAACAACTTAATGGTTCACTTCAAAGAGACTCAGGAATCACAAAAGAAGACCCAAGTTAATGAAATGCATAGTCCAATTTGCATTATTATGTTTCTCTTTTGCAACTGTTCCTTTTTCATCCTACTTATTTTCCCTCAGCAATGAATAATGCTCTATTCCGATATCAAGTGGATTTCATTCCTTGCCGTCTCACTTCATGTGAGCTCAGAGATGAGAAAGAAATACTTCAATATAGCAACAGAACATCTAAGCAAATCCTTCAATTAACTATTTAAATCCATGCGAGGAAAACAGCCATCTATAAAGGAACAATCAGAATAGTATGAAAAAGAAGAACAAAAAATATGAGCAGCTTCTCCAAAGCTAGAAACATGTATCACTCATTATTTGATGTTATTGCTTATAATTAGGTTCATTTAAAAAATGAAAGGGACGTTTAAATCATTAGATTGAGCATATTTCCTCCCCCCTTCTTTCAATTAAAGTTTAACAATCCATTTATTTCAATCTTTTCATCCAACTCTCAACAAGAAAGCAAATAACGATGTTTCCCCAAGATGTCCAACTATTCCTTTAGTTTATATGGCAATAAAAATGTTTAGGATTTTTTTAATATAATACAGCTTGTCACTGTTCACATGAATTTGAACTATCAGGTATTATTATCGTGACGGCTCAAGGACTTGCCTGGCATACGGTCTAATTTAAGCAATGTACTAATTTTGTCCCCAGAACTCCTCCATTGTTTCCTCTCAGTGCTTTGCCCTGAGATATATTTCTGCGCTCACATCTGTTCATAAAGGAATGTTTGGTATTGATTTGTGATGTAAATTTTTTTTGGGCAGCTGGATGCAAATTACATATTGACAGGCTCTCTGGCCAAATCAATGCATCGCCATGAGCGAAGGGTTTATAACATTATGACCATACAGAGGAGCGCTGATGGATTATCCTGTGACGATAAAGAAGAAATGAAAAGGGCCACTTGCCTGCAAGCTTATTAGAGGTTGGTTTAGAGTTATGGTCCATAACTAACTAACAATGTGGTTTTGATGGCGAGTATTTTCTTCATAAGTCTGAGTAGTAGCTCACTATTTTAGATTTGTCTAAAAATATTTGTACTTTATGTTTCTTCTCTACGATACCAAAACTATCTATTCAATCTACTAAGGGGAGCCCCATAGTGGGTTTTTTTTTACCCTCACTTGCTGTGCGTTTATGCATCCAGTCACCTTGAAATGCCTGTGATGTAATGAATGACTGTGATGTACAGTACTATCCAGACTCTGCATGGCAGCTCTATATACAGTATTGTACCTGGAGCTCCAGAAACCAACCAGTAGCCTTTGATGAAACACTCAGCCAATGCCCACTATTTCTAATAAAACCTGCTACAGCTGACTCACGTCCAGATCTTCAGCTGTCGCTACATGATCCGCAGATTACTCCCTGTCTAGACTTTATCAGGGATATTCCAATGTGGCTGGACTAGCCTCCTTAAAACTAATAATTTCATGATGAGGTCTCATCACTAAAGGCTCTTTATATCTGTTCAGCTTCTCCTTTTGCACAGCCTATACATCACATTTATTAATTCTATAAATAACTTTCTAAGCCCCATAGTAAATGAGTCTCCCTTGATTGAATTATTAACTGGATACTCTGATTGCAACTACTTTTTATACTGTTATTCAAAGTTGGGCAAGAACATTTCAGAAAGGAAGTTTTGCTTCTGGAGTTGTCTTGTCTGACAGGTATATGAAAAAAAAAGTACAAAACCGTGCAGAGCTCTTGCACAAAGTCTGCACTTCACACGGTCTCATGACCGAAAGTCTGTATGAAAGTAAAAGAAACGACGTTGTTTGGAAGTGCAGACAGCATTGCAGGAGCATTCTTCTTAATATTGTTAATACTGCTGCCACTACTACGAGCAGAGAGAGACTTCACATAGGAAACTACGGCATTGATTGTCTGTTCAAAGGGCGAAAGCCACGGTCGGACAGACAATAGAAAGAAACTCAGCCACCTCATTAATTTCAATGAGACTCAACACTGTGGGCACAGAGCTGCCTTTGAAATACGTAGAACTGCCAACTCACAGTGCGACCTGTTCTCACTCCCAACTCAAATACTGAGGCTCGGACTGTGTCCCTCGGCGTCTAGCCTCTGTATGACATACAGCCTCATTATTAGACAGTCAGAGCAACGGATGTCGTATGATATGGTAATGAGGGAGAATATCTGTTTGGCAGGTTGGATTGGTCAAACAAACCAAGTTGTTTTGGTGTCTAAGGAAACTAAGTAAACCTACGTTAGAAGTTGATTTTTAAAAGAGAACCTATGCATGTAATGAGGGAAAACTGTATATGTTCAGTGAACACAGAAGTTGATTTTGAAAAGACACATGTAAGAAGCAGAAGCAGTGAGGGTGTCTAGAACCTCATGGTTTGAAGCTTAGGCGCACTAACAAAGTGTCTATGGTTGACAAGTTGTAATGTGTTGTTTAGTATGTAAACCACTGTTTAGCGTTTGGCTCATCTATCAGGACTTTGATTTCTATGATCTTTTACTTGGCCTGCCTGCCTGCCACAATGATCAACAGTAGGAGCTGCAGTGCTTGCTTCACAAAGCTCACGGAGGCCATTTTAGGTGCATCGAACCAAGCGATCGTTGACACCACAAGCGCCACAGCCTGGAAACACAGGGACTAAACCAAAACATGATGATCAGCACCTGGAGTTTGGTTTCTTTCCCTCGGACCGACTCCTATGACTCAAAGTCGATAGCGTGCCAGTGTAGCTGATCAATGTTGCAATAATCTATCGTAGCAACATGGTGCCACACAGCGTTATCGTCCAACTTTGAGGAGAGCATTGATGACAGCATTAAGCGAGCTGATAAAAGAACACCAGGGGGATTTGAGCCAGCTCTTTTGTTCGACTCTGAGAGCTGAGGCGTGCTGGGCGTTGCAGTGATTGATCATCAGCCGTGATGGCACTCAGCTGAGAGGAGACAACTAAACCCAATCTTGTCTCTGGCTCGTCTCTCGCCTCTCCATCTAATGCCACGCTCCTTCATAACGGTCCGTCTCTGTCTGGATTCTCCAGCTGCACCGGCAGCACACTTCAGACACAGGCAGACGGTGAAGAATGCCCCGTGGAAATTAATGCTTAATTAATGAGTAATTGAAAAGGAGTTATTTGCTTCTCAGGAGGGCATTTGAGATGGAGCGTATTTTCCTTGCATCTGGAATCTGAAATTCTATTTCGTTCAGAGCAAATAAGAGAAGACGGTAGTGAATAGATCTAATATCTTTTCTGAGAGGGCAGCCTGACACAAGTCATGAACACAGCTTTATAGGCTCACTTCAGATTCAGTCATTCAAGTTTGCACTGCCATAAAGTTGAGGGACAAAAGCCAAGATATCCTGATGTGCAGGCCCATTTATGTGTCAAGCTCTTAAATAAAAAAAGTCCAACGCTACCTTCAACACTCATTGCGCTACTCATGGCTCCTCCCACTTTGGCAATATATTGAAACAGATTCAATAAAGATTACACTTAAAAGAAAAGGTGCGTTTCTCAAAATGATGTTGCAGGTCATTCCCCAAACACCCGAGAAGTTGCTCCTACTTTCGAGAAGTTGCTCCTATTTTCAATCATGATTTTAAGTTGGCAGCAACTGACGTTAACTCTGGCTATTTAATGACTATTAGGGTAATGCACTGGGGTGTGCAATAACGTTGTAAATGTGTGCCCATTAATGGATGTGTCTCATTTCCTTTTACCAAAACAATGAAAAAAGGCTCCAGATCAATACTGCTTTCATTAAAATGTTGAATAGATTTTTAATTAAACTTGGTTTCAGGATGCATAACCTGTATGAACTTAAGTATTAAAGGTTTATCTACTTCTTGGTGTGTAATGTACTTACCTGAAGGCCATTTTCTACAATACGTAGATTTAAATTACAGTGCAGTAAACTGTCGGTAATAAAAACAACGTAAGACCCACTCTTTCAATCAACCAAATAGTCTGCACTTATTTGAGCACACATACTCAGAAACTCTGACTGTGAATTTACCTAAATTCAGAGTAAAAGGAAAGAAAACAGACCAGAACTAAAAGCATTGAAGAAGCGGCTTCTAATCTTCTGCACAGAGTTGCACAAATTGCCATAAATGTGGTGCTTTGAGGGCTTAAATAGTTAGGAGCAGTACTACATTAATCACTGTGTAGAAAGGCACTGACAGTTTTCTTGGAAGCTAATTTTCTAAAAGGTAATTGGTAAATCTGCAAGCCTCTTTCTCTTAATGCCTGAGTGCTCCTAAATGGTGATTTCTTTTTTTAGGTGGTCTTATTTGCCACAATTGTATGTAAAACACTCACATTTTAGGAGGGGAAGAGAGAGCAGAGCACACGAACGCAACACAAATTTGTCGCGCGACCAGGTTACATGCAAAGTCAATGTACAGACGCGACAGGTTGCGAAGGCGCGACATTTCCGCCGAGCGACGCGACTGACGCGTTTGAGGCGAGGCGAACAGAGCGAAGGACGCGGGGTGACGCGAGCTGAAATATCCCAACTCTGCCGACAAAATCGCGTGAGTCATAGTTGCGTCAGCCAATCAGCGTTGAGAATCAGCGTTGAGAAGCTACGCCCGTCACCACCGCCGTCCTGCCGTCGCTGAATCAAACTGCTGCTGCTCCGCCAGAAGTAGCGCTGATAGCGGTCGTCATTCAGACGCTGTTGTGGGACTACGGATAATATTATGAACCCAGACACGATGGAGTTTGATGTTTCGACATGTTTGGGACGTCCACAACAAGTATAAAGCAGAATTTCATAGTCGATACCGGAAAAGACTCTTTTTCACGGAGAGAAGCGACAGCAATAAGCCACGCCCCCTTTCTCGTGGCGCGATTTGTCTTTGTCGCGTTTGGTGTGAACGCAGCATAACAACATTGTCATGTCTCGACATAGTTAATCAGATACCAGTTCATCGTTTGAGCTTCAGACTCAAATATTATTCAGTAATGCTGATGACAGATTCAGTGGTGTGTGGAGGTGATGTTGGTCAAACATAAAGCTAAATAATTCACCGGATATCAGAAGCTCCTCATTTTAATTACTGTATATTATCAATCAAATGTTGAAAGTTACTGGATACAATTATGTGATCAGTTTAAGGGATAAGAATTATGTTTATTCTATTAACAAATAAAGTAAATCCAATTTCTAGAAAATGCTACGGTCATGCTATGGAAACCATATGTCCACCATTACAAGGAAAACATACGTGATCATTTTGCGATACTAGGGAAAATTCAATCTTATTTCATAATTCTGATTTAATATATCAGAATGTTGACTATATTTTTATTTCTTTGATTCTTTTCCTTGGAGTTTCATATCTTCAGTCAAAGAAATTATGTAAGAAATTGATAATATCGGCTAATATCAATACACGGTCATTTGTGTTGAGTTTCCAGCTTTTGTTCTTTTCCAGGGTTACCAGCAGTTTCTTATGTGCAAGTAGAGAGATCTGTGGGCGACTTCTTATATAAAAAAAAGAAACAGTGAGTCACATTTCCCATTGCAAAATATAACTTACACCATGAAACACAGCATGAAATTGAAAAGATAGTCATTTCCATTATTCAGAAACCCGATAAAAAAAAACTTTTCCATAACTGTCATTTTTAGATGTAATATCTCACTTTTACAATTGCTGTTGGCAGTGACTGAAATTCCACTTTCACTTTGCTCTGTGCATACGGCTCAAACCTTGAAGCCAAAAGGATTCCAGGTGAACTATACGAGGCTGAATGTTAATGGGCACTCAGTGGATTACTTCATTGATACGTTGACGGTGCTTTAAAGATGTGGGTGACATGCAGGGTGAAAGTAATAAAACAAGCTAATGTTTATTATAATATGAGATACTAAGTGGAAAATAAACTGGCCGCAGGCATTTTATCTGCATAGACTTGATTGGAGAAATAGAAGGAAACCATCCGCTTTAAGCAGATTATATATATTGATATTGAGCCAAGACAAAGAATGAAGGAGAGGGGGTAACATCCTTTCTTTTTTGCTCAACACTTTCCTTTGACCTAATTGGAAATTAAAACAGAGCTGTAAGCGGATAGGAAAACAAGACAAAGGGGCTGTTCTGGAGCTACGTGCCTTGAAACCAAAGTTTTGGCCAAAGTGAACTTCTGACCTCATGGTGGCATGAGATGAAAAGTCACAGGATCACCAAAGTAACCAGGATACATCTTCCGTTAAACATAATATATATACAATATATTGTGCCAATGAATTTAGAGATAATTTACTGAATCAGTGAACATTTTGAAACTCATTCATTCGGTTTCCTCGGTTGCAGAGTTTCTTAAAGAAAACCCTTTTTGTAACGTGAAAGACAAAACATGAGGACATGTGTTTTTCATTTGATTTTTGTGGGGATAATTCAAATAATTATATTTCTGACATGGTTAACAAATCATATGGGTCAATATAATATTCACTACAGTTAATGGAGGAACAGTGATCTCTTCTTCATTTAGATTGTAAATGATTTCTGATCATTTTTTGGATAACTTGAAAGAATTGTCTGTAATGAAATGACTTCCGAGTGAAGACTACATTATTACTACTTAATTCATGCCCCCTTTTTGAAGCCTTTGCTCATCTTTGTGTTTCAGAAATTACAGTGTATTTCTATATTTCTATAATGAAATACATACATACTGTATAATACTAGATTGTATTATACAGTATGTATTCTCTGTGTGGTTGTATGCTCTTTAATTTGGGTTTTAATAAAACATTGAAAAATGAGGGTTCTGAGAACCATAGTTCTCTGGTTTGAAAATGCCTTGTTATCATGCAGCATCCATCATTTCCTGCAACCCAACAGAGCATGGCCATTAGGGAGGAAGTTATGGAGAGAAGAACTGATAGAAAAGCTGCTTATAAACTGTCCATTGTGAGACAGGGTGCAAGAAAGTGGTGCCAACAACTTTTGACCTTTGGAAAATTGTGCCGTTTAATCTTCAGAAACACATGATAGTAGTAATTGTTTTTTCAATACGGCCTATGTTTTCAGTTTTCGATCAGCAGGAACAGAGAGGGATGTCTTTTAAGAAACACATAGTGTTTCCACCAGATATCATACATAACAAGTAGTGATATATGATTAAATGTTAATGCTGATTCTTCAATATAAAACAGCAGTCTGTAAAGAGGAATTTACAATATCAACACAGGTGTAATGTCAGATAAAAATGAATTTCCTGTAAATGGGACGTGCATTTTCCACTCTGCAGCCGTAGAGCGGAAAATACAGACTTATTGAATTAATTAATTAATAAATCAATGTATATAAAAGACAACATATTGACGATAGACGGTGTGATTATTTGAGAAACCATACCATGAAAAATTTGGTGATTACATATTTTTTGCAATGACTTTTGTTTTGAATGTATGTTAAGATGTGGTCAGCTACTGAAATGAGTCCAGATACCGCTAGAAGATCCACCACGAGCATTTCAGCCAGACTAGTGTGTTCCTACTGTACCTGTGACAAACACATGTATGACTTGGCTCGCTTGGCGTGTTTGTTTCATGTTTTGTTTTTACTATTTAACGTATGCCACTTAAAAAGTACGATACTTGTGATAAAACATACTTAAGTAAAAGACACAACCACATGGTACATGGTAAGTGGACTTATATTTGATTCCAAAGAGCTTTTACACTACATGTCATTCACCACACTCACACCCACGCATACAGGGTCGACCATGACAGGTCCCACCTGCCCATCAGGATTACCACTTTCACACCATGGCACATTCACACCCACATTCATACGACACGGCCTTCAGGAGAAATTTGGGATTAAGTGCCAAGGTCACATTGAATATGGACTGGAGGAGAACCAAAGCTCTTTTGATCGGAAGACAACCCGCTCAACTTTTGAGCCACAGCTGCTATGTACAGTTTGGAAACTGGTAATTATGACAACTCTTATACGGCATGAATGCTCAACCTGTTCTCACTCCCAATGAGGGAAATGCACTTTGTCAGTGCTCCTTGGCATCTGGCACCGAACTAGAGAGACACCCTTTAGCGCGTTTATGTCGCAACCGACTCCAATGCAAAGACATCTGCATCCTTATTACACGCTCAGAGCAACTGATGTAGTGTAAATGTGTTGGGTGGGCGAGAGGGGCGGTGGATGACTTTAGCCCAGGAGACCTCCGTTCGTATCCTGTATCCAAACGCCGCGTTTGTCACTCTCTGGTCACACGAGTCATTAGTCGGTCCCTAGCCATGTAACTCGCTAGTCACACGACTCATTAGTCCGTCAAGTGGACATCAACCACGCTCTTCTCCTAAACCACCATATCACATTACGTCGTTGCATTCCACTGCTGTGGTTCTTTGTTGCTGCTTCACTTGTGCATAATGTGCATAATCTTGCAGTGTGTGTTTTGTGGATGCTTAAAAGAACCCTTCCTTTGGTGTACAATGCAGTGTTATTTCAGCTTCCAGCCTCCAGAGGAAAGTCTCAGTCAAAAGACAGATAGCGAATCAAGAATATGTATACGTCTGTTTATCCCTCAGTGAGTTCAGCATATTTTTGTTTGCTTCATCTGGGATCCTTGCAGATTGAAAACTCAGCAAAGCTTTGCTAATTAATCCTGGTTGCCAGGCATGCGGTGGCATTCTTCTAATTACACCACCGTTAGCATCACGCTTGTTGGAGCAGAGCTCAGCTCCTTCCTGCAGCTCCCCCGGCGTTGTGGCAAGTGTCTAAAATGCAGGCAGTTAGCACACACAGAGGCTTGTGGGTAAAGTTTTTTGTAAAGAAAGGTAATCCAAACAAATATGAGCATAAGATTGGAGGCTGTGTTGTGAAAAGATTGGCTGGAAGGAAGCAGATGGAAAGAATTGTGTTTTTTTTTTTTTTGCACTTCTGTGAAATGTATTCAATCTGTGCTGCGGGGCAGCAACGGGTTCCTCGTCTAATAAGAGAGCTGATAGGTTGTCATTGGAGATCAATCTTATTTGGAAGCAGCGCAGCCCTTATGGGGAGAGGGTCTGTATTAGCACTCCATCTTTCAGTTCCCCAGCACACTTTCACTCCTTCATCTCTGGCTTTCCCGTGCCACATTCCCTCTCTGTGACCACCGTTGCTTTTCTCTTTCTCTGTGCCGCTCTCATTCTTTTTATAATCGTCGTTTTTCACAAGAGCTTTCAGTGCAACGTGTCTGATCCTGATGCACGAGGTATAGGCATGTTTCCAGCAGCCAGATGAAAGCGGAGGCAAAAGGAAGAATATGAATAAGATATGGGTTCAGACTGGCTGCATATGAAATAAAAAGCTCAGATTTTGAGCCTTGGGTGATTTTATTACATATTAAAAGCAAACAATATTATAAGTATTTGGCTTAATTTCCGCACACATTTGAGTTTAATGTGGCATGTCACTGTGAGCAGAATTACAAAGAGAATGCCTTAGAGCCGGGGCTGCACGGGTGTGTAGTGGCTAGCACTGAGGGGCCCGGGTTCGATGCCCCGATCCCGGGGGGTCCTTCTGTGGGGAGTTTGCACGTTCTCCCCGTGGCAGCATGGGTTCCCTCCAGGTTCTCAGACTTCCTCCCATAGTCCAAAGACTTGTGAAGACATCTGAATTCCCCGTAGGTGTGAATATGAGCGTGAATGATTCTCAGGGAGTTAAGAGCACCGTAGTGCATAAGTTCCAGTTGTGAAAGGCAACACATTAAATTTACTCGTGAATTATTTAAATACATTTATGAGCTTATTTACTTCTCTATTTCCATTTAATATATTTTTAGTGAGGGAACTATATATATTGTTTTACACTTATATTTTACAAGTAGTAGCTTTTCAAATTAAGATGTTACACAGAACACCGATACGTTTATAAAATGAGCTCAACTCAACAGCAATGTCTCTTTCCATGAATTATTAACTGTTTAATAATCAACAGACCTTGTAGTGAGCAGTTTCATTAAGCTGTGGAGTTTTTCAAATGTATTTGTTGGCACCACATGCACAGTGCTATCTATACAGTACATTATATTTGAGAGCGGTCAGACACCTTTAAGGCCGACATCTCTAAAACTAGGTAACTCACACCAAAACGATCTTGATTGATAAATAACACGACAGTTACGAGGAAAAATACTTTTGATTCTGAGATGAACTGTTTCTTTAAGTCCAGAGAGAAAGCTGGTCTCTTCATCATTAACTGCCATCACTCCTACCCGCCATTCGGACAATTAGAGAAGTGTGCACTTTGCTGGTATTGTGCTTACTGATTTCTGGGTAATTAAGCAGTGTGACCTTTCAAGAACAGAAAATACCTAAAGCATCAGCTATCGCATTACCCTCTAGTGCTGCTCTAATCCCGCTCCTTGCTTTTAGGTCAAACATCTCAGCAGCTAATTGAACCTTTTGGGCCAAATGTTACTTGGGAAAATGAATAGCGCTCCGGCTCCTGTGGAGATCGATCACAGGGGAAGTCATACTGGAGCCACGAAAGATCCAATGCAACCCCGCGCACAACTCGCAAATTACATCCCAGGCGCTGTGGAAGATATTAAGAGAACTGCGGCGCCCACCTGGGAAACACTGAGCCCCTGCAGGGGAGGACATTTTTTTAAAATTAGTGTGGTTTGACGTTCGCTCTTGGTATTCCATTGTCTGTCTTTCCCCCATCTACCTTCATCACAAAAGCACCTCATCATCCGGCAGAACACACTGTCCTAATCTAAGGCTGCGCAGCCTCCACATCCATGAGCATCACAGACCAGACAGGCGTCCCCGGCTCGCCGCCATGGCGACGGAGTATGACAGCCCCGCTTTGTTAAATTCACAAAATATAATTACAGTCTTGCACCCACTCCCCCTCCCCCCGACAGTCCCCTGAGGAGCTGCTGTTTGGAAACTTCTAGGGTTTTCTAATGATTCAGAGATGACGCCCCCAGACTCTCAGCCTCTTTTACAACCAGCTCATGCTCCTTAACAGCATTCCTCTCAGACACTGTCTTTACAGCAATGTCGCCATGTGTGCTGTCAGGACCAGCAGAAGTTGGTCGCGGTGATGCGTTTGGTTTTGATGTTAAATTAGTTTGAATTATTCTAACAATAAAACTACACATATTAACCCTACAACACCAACGGCGGGTGATTTTTACCCGTGCGATTGTGGTTACGTTATTTTCATTGTGTTGCTTTTGTATGAGTTGCGTGGGTCCTCGTGTAGCTTCATGCTGCTCACTCACGTTATTGAAGGTATAGGCGTGTCTCTGTGCTCCAATCCCTGTTTTTTCAGGTGGATTTTACCATTGAAGGGAGACTTTTCCTTCACAAGACACATATATTTTTATCAGGTACATTATAATCGGGTAAAATACACCCGACGTTAGTGATGGTGTTACTATTTGTAACGTTAGTGTTCTAGGGTTAAAGATAATTGATTCCATGTTTAAAGTCACAGATCTTGCTCTCGCATCATGACTACTTGATAGTGAGGTTCGTTTAGTGTGTACATTTCCCCAAATGGAGTTTGTTATCTAAATGTAGCCGCCTGCCACCAGGACTCAATGCATCGATTAGTACCAGGAAGACAAATTGCCCCAACGTAGTCATAAATATTCAATTCTAATAACAGAGACGAAGTCTGCAGCTTACGATGTCTTCTCTTTTCTGCAACAACGTAATAAGTCACCATTAATACAGTCACTGTCAACATTTGGAGTTCATAGCTAATTGTACATTCACGCTTGGCTGCTTTTTGGGAACACACGCAGGATACTTTCTCTTTTTGTTTTTCTTACTGAGGAGGTTTACCGATGCAGATATGAATAAAATTATTCAGCATTTTGTTTGATGTCACATTGCTTCTTGATATTTCCCCAAAATGACTTGTGTAATAAATATCTTGACTTGCCTTCCTGATGTAAAATTAAGGATATATATCATATTCACTGTCAAAAATGATTCATGTATTACCTATTTATGAAAGCATTGTACTTACTCTTTGCAAAAGGGAAAAGTCACAAACTTTAACTTTAGGTTTTGCTTTTATTAACGGCCGCTTGTCTCGTCTCTCCACAGTTTGTTCCACAAACAGCAACAGAAAAGAAACACAAATCCACAGACATGCCAGCCGGTTTGTACGGCTATACGTTGGTACTGTGCTTGAGCTTAAAGGTATAATCTCTCTCAATCACCCCGTATTACCCATAAGCGTGTGGTGTTGTCTGTACCTGCAGAGACCTCGCCCTCTGTATTTTCTCTTCTTATTTCGCTGTGTTCAGGACGTTTATGAGTTTCAGCAAAGTGCCTTTAGGGCTCACATGGGCGTGAAAACCCCCTCGCCTTGAACAGCGTGTGCAGCCAGGTCTCATTCCCAGGTCATCAAAAGCCGCTGCTGTCACAACCCTCAGTGTCTGAAACTGAGACACCTTTTTTTTTTACGTCTAATAAAAAGGGGATGTATTTCATGACCAACGGGGTGTTTCATCGATGTGTGTTTATATGAGCTTCTGTGTGTCCACCGGTCTTTACACACACACACACACACACACACACACACACACACACACACACACACACACACACACACACACACACACACACACACAGTGTTATTTGTGCTTTCGAACAGAATGCAAGGTTTTCTGCATCTGATTCATTGATTATTATTTGTTGTTTGTTCTTGCCAAAGCCGCTTTCTATACTAATTCACACTCTAGCTCGCTCGACCACCGGGCCAACTTTGACTGCTTTGTTTACACAAACATATCCGTGTGAAGCCAATTTCATTGCAATCCATCCAATTGCTTTTGAGATGTTTTGCTCAAAACAACAAATGTCAACCCCATGGTAGAAGGAAAGCTGAAAGTAATTAGGGGACACCATCTGGAAACCATGAATGTCCGTGCCAATCCATCTGGAACATGCCGAGCTATTCATCAAGGTGGGCGACACCTTGACCAGCTCGCCAGAGATTACGTCGATGATGAAAGCTGCAGCCTGTAAAGTGAAGCGGAATGATTCAAGTTGAAGATGTGTCATGAATAGAAGAGAGAGGAAGACGAAGAAGGAAATTAATCAAATGTGGCCTCGTGGATTTGCACTTAATCACTGCTGGTTTGACATTATTACTCACGATTAACCACAGAGAGATTCAATATGAGGTCTGGGGTGATATGGTTTATCAAGCCGGCACTTCTCACTCTGAGGCAGTCCCTCTTTTTTGAGTCAAGTTGCCAATAGCAGGTGAGGAGTATACGATTTATATGGACATTTTAGATTTAATACCAAGTTAAAAATACTGCTGTTATGTTATGACTTTAAAGATTGAAATTATAAATAAAGCTGACAATCACTTAATGAGCAGAAGCCCCACCACTGCTACTAAATGGACATTGAGGTGAAACAATTTCATCAACTGCTGTTTCCAAGGTAAGTTCTTAAAAATTAGCCAGAAAGGCCGTTAAAGTGTTAATGAATGACTATCTAGAACAAAACTAAATGTGACTCTTTAAAAAAAAAAGGTTTTTGTTTACCTTGTATTCATAAGTTTCTCAATGCTCAATAAAAAGAGATTCATAATATACTTTTTGTACATAAAACACTGATATTGCTCAGCAGGATTTACTACTCTTCTTGTTCTAAATCAGAGGATACAAAAACATTTAATCAGATTAAAGGTGAATGCCTCTAATCGTTTGACATTCAGTTAGTGTCTGAACACTAAGTGGAGGATAGCTTGGTTCCTGTTGACTGACTCCATGTCCATTTGCTGCTAATTAGCATCCCAGGGGAGCGAAAAGGGACCAACAACTGGATGGCAGTTGCACTTCTCACACAGGTCCACTATTCTGTGAGGGAAGAACAGTCGTACAAAAGGTTTCTTCGTCTTGGATCATATTATTGGACGGTGGAGATTGGTCTGTGAATTTAATCTGCACATTTTATAGAACACT
The DNA here is from genome assembly GCF_910589615.1 of Taurulus bubalis. Classification (NCBI taxonomy): domain Eukaryota; kingdom Metazoa; phylum Chordata; class Actinopteri; order Perciformes; family Cottidae; genus Taurulus; species Taurulus bubalis. Next base: position 17,002,636 of record NC_136604.1, read on the forward strand.
GCCCTCATCTGGTCATTTTAAGAGGCCATGTACTTATCAGACTTAGGCCCAATCTTCATGTCCCCCCTAAAGCCTTAAAGCCTGAACCCTCAGAGACTTATCTGACGTCAGCGGGTAAATGAGTGCGAGGCTGCAAGGGCTTGAAATGGTATGAATACGAATGGGAGCGCACTTTACTGCAATAGATTACAACGTAAAAAGAAAAAGTACAATTATGGGTATTTATTGTCTACTCTTTTCTCCTTGATATGAACATCTTCCAGGCTTTTATGAGAGGTAATTTCAAACAATGTATTTATTAGTTTTTGACACAACAGCTTCAATGACAAAATGAAATATTTGATGAATAAATCTGTGGAATATAATTTCTGCCTCCATTCTTCTGATTTCATGCTCCATCTTTAATTCTTGTTGTTTGAGTGTTCATGTCGTCCTCTTTGTATAGCTTTTATTTTATTTTAGTACGTCTCCATGCTTCCACTTGTAACCCCGTGTTTAACGTCACATTGCTATGAATTGTGGGTAATTCCCGTGGGCAAAGTCTGCAGAAATGCAGACTTACCTAAAGTGTTCACAAAGTAGTCAAAGGTCCAGGAGTGTGGAGAATAAGATTGGGCCTCAAAATAATCATTTCCCCAAATAAGAAGAAGAAGAAGAAGAGTGGGCATGCTGGAAAAATCACACCATATTGAAATGAAAATCACAGGTTATTTTAATTTCCGTAGTGGGTTGTTCATTTATCCAGTGTGCTTTGCAAAAAATGTTTTAAAGATCTCTGTATCAAAAAAAAAAAAAAAAAAAAAAAAAAAACATTTTGTACCATTACTACTTGGAAATACATTTAAGGAATACTTTACAATTAAAACATGGTCAGCATTACTGTGGATGTACAATATAAAGTCAATCACATCTAGAATTGATCTATACAAATTGCAGCCAACTATGGACTTGCATATATAAAGTACCATAAAACAAGCCAGGAAAATAAAAATATGTACATTTTCCTGCTTGAATAAATCAATTATGAACAGAATTATAGGCTCGGAACTTTTTAATTCTCTACACACCCAATTAAGGAACGTAAAGTGCCTTATTAGAAAAAAAGATTCTAGTGATACGTGCTCCATGAGAATCATTTAAATGATCAACAAAATACAGTAAAATGCACACTATCAGATATTAGGTCGGAATCGCCGCTATAGAGATCTAAACACGAGGCTCAAACCGTTGATTCAAATAGAGCTACAGTTTACATAGAAAGCTCTACGGAAGTCTTTCACATTTTGTCTGAACCTTAAATCACAGTGTGAGTGTGTGAGATCATGTAAGGCTGGTTGCGGGGTAGACATTTGTAGTGCCTAACGCGTACATGTAAATAAACAAAGAGTTCAGATTCGACAGTGTTAATAGGAACTACAGGTATCTCGGTTATGTACACGGTCTTCCTGTTTTGCAAGAAAGAGAGAAAATAGAAGGCAGGTGAAGGCATGGGGAGATTAGTTTCCCCTGAGGGACACAGTGCGATAACCCTCCGACAGTTTTCCTTTCATTTCAATCCAACTCGTTCCGAGCCCTCAGCAGAGGATATTAAAAGGTTCTCCCTGTTTCAGTGTTGGCACACGGCACCTCCATCGTGGACGCGCCGACAGACTCCTCCGGTCCTGAACTCCTCAGTCTAAGAACTGGAGTCTCTCGGAGAAACATTCGTAGGTTGAGCTGTTTTGTGGCATATTACGCTTTGGTTCCAGTTATCAGCAACAGTGGTTTCTCCAGCTGAAGCGGATGAGCAGGCAGTCAGTAAAAACGGACCAAATGGGCCACATGCTGGGTTCACAGCGAGGAGAGAGACTAGTAACTCCTCACTGGTCCCAGTCTAAGTGCTTTACTGGTCAGCATGGACGCGCTAAGGCCGATGGAACCTGGTAGAAAAAGGGGGAAGCGGTAAAGAGGTTATTCTGGACCCTTCTTGGTTTAAAAACATCTTTAGGAAAATCTTCAAAAGAGATAATATAACTAATAAAGTATTGATGACTGCTGAATAAAACTTGGAGAACAGTTGAGGTAAATTATTGATGTACGCTGTACACAAGCCTGACCTGGTATAGATCCTGCTTTCTTCGTGAACCTCCATCTCTGAGCTCTTGAATTCATTGAGCTCCTTGCGGATGGCCGCCTGAGAAGAGACATGAAAGAAACGGCACTTCAGCGGGGAAAGCTTTTATCCATTTATAGCGAGGCACAAAGCCGCGATCAAAGCGACGTACATGTTTAGATTAGTTTCGTCTGTTACTGCTCCTGACAAACTTCAAAAGAACGGTTTTTACTTTTAGTACAAATAAAACATATTCCTGTTGCTATACATTTTCTGAGCTTCACTGGGCCAGGTGATTCACTTGGCCCAGCCATTAAGCAGCGCCTGTATTGCATTCCTGGGATTCCTCCTCCACACTGAATCTGCTTGGAATGCAAATCCTCAGCTGTTTAAAAAACGCACAGGGCTTAGTCTCGCTCTGGCTAAGAAGCTCTAAGCCACAAGAGCCCTGCGTGAAGAGAGGTGTTGAGTTTCACCTTGTCAGCAGGCGTGAGCTTGGTCCACGGTTTATCTGCTCGCCGGTCGTAGTCGTGGGCGTGGGTGCTCTCGACGTACTCGTGGAAACGCAGGATCTTCCTCTCCTGGAGTTCAGCCACCGTTGGTCTCTGGGACAGCTGAAGAAAGAGTGAACAGGAGTGTATTTAGTGAAATCTGTTTCAGGTGCCATGGTTCACAATAATAACAACAACTAAAACAACCTGCAAATGTAAAACGAAGGTACTTTGTTGCAGCCTGACCTTTCTCGTTAGCCTCCGTTTGATCTCGGATCTCTCCATTCGTCGATCATCTTCATTCTTGGCTGCAGGAAGAAAAGACATTCCATGAGAGAGGGAGACACTGCAGCCAGTCAGGTAGATTTCACCGGAGCTGCCGTCGGCACGCCGCGGAAACAAAATCTTTAATAATCGGCATGTTCGGCACAAGGCGCTGCTTTGTTTTAGCGCGGGTGCAAAGCGTCGTCTTGGCCGAGTCATTTGAGGACAGGAGAGCCACAGTGTGGTGGTGCGAGTCCCTGGATAAAAACGTGTTGACGGATTCTGAGAAGTACGTCGTTAACGCTCGATTTCTGGGATCCAACGTGGGATCACAGTGATGCTGCAATGATGTTTCAGTGTCTGCCGGAATTCACTACACTCAAGTCTGCAGGTGCTGTGCACTGCTCATAATGTTCATGCGTTTACTGGTTTAAAAAATCCATCAGGAGAAGGAATTCATTTTGATCACCTGGAGCCAGACGCTTAAAACAGGTAGCCGATCAAAACCGGCTGGTTGTTAGCTGATTGGCCGTGACCGGTGACTTGTTTTAGTCGCTCATTGCCGCTTGAGTGAGAGCAGCATTCTTTTACACACAGAAAAATAGACCAATAAATAAATTGTTAGATAATTAATGAATAGTTGAGTCTATAACGTACATAGCATAGAATAAAATGATCTCAGATTCTGCTCTTATATGTATGAACATACACTTTTCCATTAAAGACAAGTCACAACAACTATCCAACTGTTATGATGATGCATATGAATTAGGGGTGCACCAATCTGACTTTCTCCCCGATTCAAAAGACCCAAACTCAGAATATTGGTGAATACTTAGTACCAATCTGGTACCGAGACATCCCAGGAGAATAGGGTAAACAGTTTAAATATGCAAATGTTGCATTATTTTATTAAATATGTGCTATTTAGCATACTTTAAAACCTTCAGAATATAGATGGCAATGACACTGGAAATTTTGGTTTATAAAAGTGCTACTGAAGTGGAGATTTCAGGCTCAGAGTCTGAGAAAAAAACTCACTTTGAGAAAATTGCCTTTAAAGATACGCATCGTAAACTTCCATACAAAATGTATGGCAAGACACTGCAGGGTAAAGAAAAAACTAAAGGATGTCACCATGAAACTTCCATAGATAATTACTTGCATCAAGAGTATTATATTTTGTATTACACGTTTTCTCAAATGGTTTGTTTAAACATTAAACTGAGCCATTATCTAATGCGAACCTTTGGTGAATTACGAAGAAAACTACGGAAGTAGTGAAATAAACACCCATATGTGTATTTTGGATGTTTTCTTCCTACTAGTCGGAACGATGACATGTTATGGGGAACAAAAACAGCCACACATCTCCTGTGATTTAGAAATCAGTTTTCCCACACAGTGTATGTGCGGTGTTTTATTGCATATGCTTGGTTTATATGTCTGGCCCCTTGAGCACCATTATTCGAATGAGATCCATTATCTTAATAAAGTGAAATCACCACCAATATTTTGCAAAGTGCTGTGTGTTTAGTGACCATCAATATGCCTGAGGCGGGAAGGAGAAAAAACACATTAGCCAGTCGGCAAATGATTCATGTAAACTATTGATTTCAGCAAAGATGAAAGAAAAATGAAGAGGCTGCTTTTAGACCTTGTGGTGCAGAGATTGCAAATAAACACACCTGAATGAAGAAATGAGGGATGAAGGGAGAGTGTTACCTTGAAGGATGTTCCTCTGCTCCAACTCGTCTGCTGATGGTCTCTGACTCAGCCGCCTGAAGACACAAACCACGGTTGACTACTGTTGGCTAGCCTCAAGCAATATTAATTGCACTAATGGATGAAATCTGTCACACTGCATCAGCAATTACATCAGATGGATGACAGTGACTTGCCACGTCCGATTTTACGATGACGATATAAATCATCCATATTGTGTGGGTCCTTTTACCTCGTCAGTGCCGAACTGATCTTGTTCCTCACTGCCGTCCACTGCTCCTTGCTTTGCCAGCTCATGCTGTCCTGGTTCTCCTGTGATTCCCTTTCCTCTCGGTCATGTCTCTCCTGCCTCAAGGCTAACGTGCCTTTCCTCTTCACACGACTTGCCAGCCCACCTGCTACACATACGACACATTTATTTATACAGACATGTTTTTACATTTTAAACACAATCACTCATTTTGAATCAAGCACCACTTGAACATAGAATGGCGGTGTTAACTCAAGAATAAAGTGACTTAAGAATGAACAAAATCAATAAAAACTCCTGCAAGGGCTTCTTAGAAAACTCTTTGCCACCTCCAGGTTTGCAAGAGGCCTTATTCTACCATCATTTCATGATCGTCTACAGTTGCTTTTGGGAAACGCCCCTGAAGTTTACGAAGGTCGGGAACATGGATTTTAAGATCCTCTTAGCCTTCAGATACTTGAGGGAAATGATGCCCAGAACAATTTGATATGTCTTCTAAAGTAAGAATCCAATCCTCAAATAGCTTGATTTGTCTGGCCAACAGTGCAAAATCCAAAGACACTTCAAAAGCATCGAGGATTTGTACAATTCACAAGCTGGGAAGTGTACAATAAATAATCAGTTATCAAAACAGTAACAATCAAACTTTTTTTAAAGCTAAAACTGAATAGGGAATTTCAAGTATCGCGAGAGATGAAAGGCACGTGTATTTAAAGACCAACTACTAACTAGCTAAGTTGTATTTTAAGGCACATGTATCTGCAGTCTCTCACGCATGATTTGAAATGTAGCAGCATGAGAAAGACCAACTTACTTGGAGGGCTTTCGTCGTCGTCGTCGTCATCATCATCATCGTCGTCGTCGTCGTCATCGTCATCATCATCTCTGTACAGGATGGGGCCGTCAGAGTCCGACTCCTCGCTGTCCCCGGGGCCTCCACCCTCATGGATGACACTCACTCTGAGGTCTACTAAACCCCTCCTGCTGCGGGGCTCAAGCTCGGGCTGGCGAGGAGGCCTGTGAGGATGAAGCTTCCGCATCTCCTCCTCCATGTCAAAGTCATCGTCTTCTTGCCTGTAAACAAGTGCAGCGGCGAGAGAGAGGAAGGTACACAAATTCAGTAATTTTTCTGTCATGTCTAAGTGTAAGAATAAACTGCAATAATTGCAGGCTTCTTGTAGACAATGTTCAATTGGTACGAGGACGAGTATCATCGCAGGCTATTTGCAACCATTTTGCTAGGAGGGAATGAAGCTCAATTGTTTGCTGAAGAGATTCACAAGATTCAATTCTACTTGATTCTTATTTGTTTGAAGGAAGAGTGTTGATTCTCCTGCTTTTAGTGGGGGAGCAACAGACTACCTCCAGGTCAAGAGCCCAGAAAACTTTTTTTTAATAATTAGAAAGATATACTTGAAATGGGGCAGAACAAATCTGAGAGTAGAGTAATAACAAATCCAATTATAAAACATACAATGTCAAAGGATAGCTCAGAGATTTCTGCCGTGTCTTGCAAATTAACCAAATAATTAAAAAACGTATTGAACATATCAATTAAAATAAATACATTTCTGAAGAAAGCAATCCAAATGCAGTCACTAGAGGCTGAGTACATCATGAAAAACTATTCAAAAAGCATATTCAATAGCTCTGTAAATGTGTTACTTGATTAACCACTTTCTATAAAATCCAAAAAAAGTGAGAAATGCAATAGGGCAATTTTCTAGAACAAAAAGAGACTTTACAAATGCCTTTTGTCAAATCAACAGTGCAAAACCCAATAATAATAATGAGTTAACTATTATAGAAGGCCAAGAAACACAGCTTATTTCTCTGTTTGAGGGCTGAGACGACTTTTTAATTATCAAAATGGTTGCTAAGTAATGAATAGGTTTTGGGAACTAGAACAAAGATTGATTTATTTAGGATGTCATTTGCCATTTAAAACAAACTGTACAGTATTTCAGTCTACTAAAACTACATTTGTCAATAGCTAACCCGTTGTAGTCATGGTGACAATACATGCATTTATCATCAGTAAGGCTATATGAATTTAACCAAATTAGATGAAATAATTCCGCAGCATTCCTCAGCTTTCTAAGCAATGGTATGTTCTCATATAAGAATGCAATGCACAGCTTGCGGTACACTTACAGCCTTAGAGGTTCAATGGTGACCGGGAGAGAGTGCCGAGAGTTACCCCCCGTCTCGTTGAGGAAGTCTGGAGGAGACTCAAAGAGTAGTGAGTGGGCCCTCTGGGAGCCGTCGGGGTTGGGCTGAGCTGGGCAGGGGCTGGCCAGGGCTCTCTGGATGAGGATGTGTAGGGGGATGGTTGGAAGCTGGCTGGGCGGCTCGGTGGTCGGGCTTGGGGGATCAGTTTGCACAGTGGGCACAGGACCAGAGGAAGAGTTGATGGGTGGCTGGAGTGACTGAACCCTGGGAGGAGATGGCGGTATGTGGGTCGGTGGTGAAGGCAGCGATTCAATGAAGGTTTGAGTTGCTGCTGCATTTGCCTGGTCCTCACTGCTCTCTCCAGCAGGGGGCGCCGGTACAGGGGCAGACGCTGGGTCAGTGGTGGGAGACTCTGGGTCCACAGCGTGGCGTTTGGTGACAGGTGTCATCCTCTTTGGTGGCGTCGGTGGCGAGCGCTTAGCGTGTGCCGGAACTATGATGATACCACTGCCAGGCTGCGAGAGCTCAGCTGTTAAAGAAAAAGAAGAAAAACAGCAGAAATCAATACATGTACAGGATGATGCTCACAAACACGACCGACAGTCAGAACATGAAGATGCAGTCAGTCTGAAGTTATGTTTTAATAACGAAACAAAACAAAAAAAGCAAATATGACAGCTTTAGTTGTGGAGAAAAGATGTTACTGCTGAGCTGGTTCCGAGTCAGCGGAGGGTGACAAACGCATTAACACACAAATTAATAAACAGTCTGTAAGTAACATTCACCGGATCAACAAACACATTCAATGCACTCCAGCAGACTAAATGTCCATCCAATTTCCATGCAATGTTTTCTTGCAGCAGTTGGGGTTAAATTCAAACTACAATACACATGCTTGCAGTATTGATGTTAGAACTGAGATGAGGTACTCCATATGCTATGGAGGGGGTGAATTGATGCAACCAATGTGCAACTTCCGTTAAGATGGATTGAGATCTGGCGCTCCGCTGGGTACCTGAGCGGGCCTGGACAGCTCTGTGCCGCAGGTGTACAGGTAGAGAAAGGTAGAGGCCGAGCTCACTCTGGCGTCTCCAGCTGGTCCAGTAACAGGGCTGCCTGACTTTAGAGCCCCTGTTCAATGAGGAAGCTGGCAAAAATGAGTGGAGATGTCAGGGATAGGGCTGGGGTTTGAATTCCAAGCTGGGAGAGAAATTCAAGAGGGTGGTTTCGGATAACACTCGTCTTGGTTTGACACTGTCCAGAAACAGAGTACTACACATCCCTCCCTAGATGTTAAACAGCCTCTGTGGAGAATTAACTCGGAGCACAAGATAAGACTTATTGTGCTCATTATCCTTGTTACATAAAGTACCACCACAGTGTGATATTTCCTGTTGACACTTAATTACATTTTTCTGAAATTCCTGATCATTCATTATGGTAAAACGGTTCCTTTTCAGGGAATGAATCACAGGGAGACACAATTTCCATCCCCGTTAGAGGGAGAGATAAATCAGGTGATATCAGCTATTTGCAGAAATTCATACCAGTGTATATGTCAGGAAATTGCAGCACAGAAATGCCAAACTAGGTTGAAGTAATTTAAACACAGGTTCACTTGTACAGTGTTTCTCCACCAGGGAACACTGGCAAGTTGATTTTTTTTATTTTCACTATATCAGTAACAAATCCAAGATCATTACAATTAGCTGATATGCCATTATCAAAGTTTTTAAATTCCCAAATATTAGTACTAATGACAATACTCAATATTTCAACACATCCAAAACAAAGGGTAAACAATAAAAAAACAGAGGATTGCACCACTCTAATGGCAAAGATTGGAATTAGCTGCTCAATTCAAGGATTCGACTTTTCAATAATTTTTCTCATAGACTGCCTGGCAATCTGAAAATCCATTGGCATGAGTTTCAGGGCAGAAGGCAAGAGTTCAAATTCAGCAGGCCACAGTTTAATAATGACCAGAAAATATGTTTCACACTTGGGTGGAGTCTGCACAGTCAGCTCAGGGGATCCAACTTGGCTGGTCAAGGACGGCCACTGAGAGTGAAAGAATCCCCTCGTGGGACTCTTTTCTCTGTGGCCGTTCAACACAACCGGCTCGAGTTCGACCCCCAAGATGAAAGCGGCTCGCAGTACTGGCCGTGACCTCGCCACTTGTGGGAGAATTCAGTGCTCGCTGTACCGTCTCTCACGTGGCCCCCTGCTCCCAGCACGGCAGTCAACCATCATAGTCATTTACATCTATACAACCAATGTGTTTATGATTACATCGTTTACAAGAGCACAACGTTCTTGATAGATCCAGCCTTGACGGCGGGGTCACCGATGCATGATTCCCCTCATCAACTTATCTCAGAGAGACAGAAAGCTACTCTGTGCAGACTGTGAATGAAAGAGGCATCGTGTGTATAGAAACCTCGGCTGATAAATGGTTGTGCTGGGATGGGCTGTAAACAAAAGCAGCGGTGGCATCCTGGGACAAAGAATATGAGATACTAAAAGACAATCAGTGTCAACTAAACCTCCAGGGAAGTATTGCTGGCACTGCATATAAAGGATATAAAGACAAGCCGGTGCATGTCTTCCCTCCAGAAACTGGTGGCTGCACACACAGAAACTGGATGCTGGCAACACACAGGAAAACACCAACAAAGCAACGAGCCGCAGCCTCACTGTGAGGCTCAAAATAGATTTACGGACAATACTTAAAAGAGCCTTAACATATACTGCCTGGACGTCATCAAAAGCAGCATATTCACAACTTTTAGTCCCAAAGAAAGGTAATTGTAACAGCATCGCCAAAAACACAAGGACCAAATATAGCCGCCATCAACTTTCCCCGACTCAAAAATGTATAATTATTTTCTGCATCTGCTTGTTGACACACTTTACTCCAGTATAGGAGTCTTGCTCCACCTAGAGTGTCTTCCTCACTTCCTTAATTCACACACACTAACCAAAGATGACTAATGGCCATAATAATAATATAATGGTCACATCTGCATCTTTGAAATAGGTGTGGGCACAAACCTTACACACGGCGCAAATCCCAATATTTATTTGACACCTCTCAACAGTTTTTCTGTTTGAAGAATATTTCCAGCTCAATCTCTCCAACCATGAAAATTGTTAATAAGGAATGACTTCACACCTGACACTGACACTTGAGTTAGCTGCCTGTTGAACCAGCAGAGTGTCCCACAGGTACATGAACCTCTGCACCAATACTCAACTAGTGGCAAACACTGCAACAGTATTCTGGGTTGATGCTTGAATGGCAAAATGGTATATGGCCCTCTGTGGAGGTCATTATTTAAATCCAGCCTCTGACATACAATTATATCCCAAAAACTGAATACACAGGCCAAATTATAATCCCATAACATTCATTTTGGATGTTATTTGATTACAATTATAAAGATACACAAAGACCAGCTGTTTATAGATGGATGTCCAAACTGCAGACACCAACAAACTTACCAAATAGTGCAGGGTTGCTGTTGCGGTTGCTGGGTTTGGGTGGAGGGACAGGACCCTGCTTGGCGTGGGGAGGGACAGGCGGCGGCGTTACAGAGTCAGGTGAGGAAGGAGCAGCTAGGGGGGGCCGAGGCAGGTCCTCAGCTATGAGGGAGACCGTCCGTGGAGGCTTGACCACAGCTACAGCAACAGAGGAGGACGACGAGGTGGAAGAAGAGGAGGAAGACGAAGAAGAGGGGGCGGAACTCTTGCCAGACTCAGTTGAAGCAGCAGTAAGGAATTTAGGGGGTAGCAGAGCTTGTTTGCTTGATGAGAGTTCATGCTGAGAGTCTTTTGGTGGACGAGCGTCGGTGACGAAGCGGACGCCAGCGGACTCTACAGAGGATGCACACACAAACGCAGCATTAGAGGAAACTTCCCAACAACAAAGTCCCTACCATTTATCTACGTTAAACACAAAAGGGTAACCACATACGGTGATATACCAAGGAAAAGGATGCGCTGTTCGGGAACCTTGTAAATAAGCAGATAATGAAGGATGAGAGGTACCATACATCAGACGGTCTAAAGTTCACGCACAGCAGACATGGAGAACGATCATGATTTAAATCCATGCCCTATCTGCAGATTCTGCAGTATCAAAGCTTGATAGATAGTGTTTCAGTTTGGTGAGCCTTTCAGATTAAGTTTGTTGGCTTCATAAACCCCGTCAGAAATACAGTTCAATCATTTACCCAAAAGTGTCATTACAGTACCATCAGGAGACTTTGGTTTGCAAACATGGTAGTATTTCATCACAGCAAAACATTCACTGACTATTTCCTGGGAAAACGGTTCGCAGTAACAAAGAAAAAAAAAAGAAGTATGTATTGCCGCTGCCAGGTCAACCAGACAATAAAAACAGAAATGCTTCGTCTATTGACATATGAACAACGCGGCGTACAATAAAAACAAATCTCAAACTCCAGGCTGAAGCAATATCATACGAACAAGTACGGTGTATTTAACTGTTTTTCGTAAATTGCCGAATTTTTGGAGTTTAGGCTATTTTATTTAACCAGTTGGGGTCAAAATGACTCATCAACACACATGTCATTTTGACCCGAAGACAACACGATAAGAGTTTAATGTCACAAGCTGGAAGGTTGTAAAGTAGAAAAACCCAGGCGAGGTTAGCTGGTGTAATTGAAGCAAGAGAAGGATCTTACCTGAGCGTTCTCTGAACTCTGTAGTCTGGCTGAATCTGGGCAGGGTAGTCCTCTTGTCAGCCTCTGAGACTGCGCGAGTCCTCTTGTTGTCCTCTGAGGAGGCCTTCAGTAGAGAAGGCCGCAAGTCCATCTCAGAGACAGGCCTGACGATATCCCGCCTGTCATCCATAGGCCGCTGAGGCTCTGGCTTTTCTCTCCTCTCTTTCTCCTCCCTCTTTTCCCGCTCATCTCGTCGCTCTCTTTCATTCCTCTTGGCCCAGTCTCCTTCTCGCCTGTCTCGGTCATCTCTCCTATCCCTATCATCTCTTTCGCCTCGCACGTCTTTCCTCTCCCTGTCTTCCAGTTCCCTATCATCTTTTCTGTCATCTCTGTTCTCTCTCCTTTCCCTCTCGGGCCGCCGATCCTTATCTTTGTCGTCCCTCCTTTCTCTATCATCACGCTCTCTGCGTTCCTTCTCGTCGCGATCTCTGCGATCCCTCTCGTCGCGATCCTTGCGCTCCCTCTCGTCGCGATCCTTGCGCTCCCTCTCGTCGCGATCCTTGCGCTCCCTCTCGTCGCGATCCTTGCGCTCCCTCTCGTCGCGATCCTTGCGCTCCCTCTCGTCGCGATCCTTGCGCTCCCTATTGTCTCTCTCTGTTCTTTCATCTTTCCGCTCTCTCTCTGTTCTTTCATCTTTCCGCTCTCTCTCTGTTCTTTCATCTTTCCTCTCTCTATCATCTTTCCATTCTCGCCTCTCTCTGCGGTCAACACCCCCATCCCTTTCCTTTTCCTCTCGCCAGTCCTTTCTTTCTACGTCTTCCCTGTTCTTCCTTCCTCTGTCCTCCCTGTCATCTTTGCCATCTCGCCTCTCTTCTCTGCGGTATCTATCATCCTGTGGAGGCCCTCGGGGTAGCGATCCTGCTCTCTTATCAACATCTGATGGAAGACGGCTTCGTCGGTCTACTTCCACAGAAAGACGTGCGTGAGTGTCCACATCCAGAGGTGCCCGGTTACTACGGGAGGCATCGGACGGCACTCTGCTTCGACGTTCATCTACTTGGGGCGGCCTGAGGGCATTCACCTTGATGTCAGATTCCCCTCGAGACATTCGCACCCCTGGTTCAGACATCCTGTCCACGTCCATTGGCACAGGATGCCCATTTTTCATTGTTTCTCGGCCTTTGGAGTGGTTAACATTGCTTTCTGTCCCATGATGAATAAAGCAGTGAAATACAGTTAGTGTCATCAAAAATGGAGCCAATTAATCCGTAGAATATTCTTCAACAAATAGATCTAAAGCTTGACCTACCATTTTCTGGGATATCCTTTAAAACCCCTCTGGCAACCAACTCTTGGCGACTTTTTCTCACAGAAATTCTTCTTTCCAAGACTAAAAAAAGAAATAAAATAGACAAAGAAATCAGCGTAAAGTAATGCACACAACAGATAGCAATAACAAGCCATTGTATCCAGCATACCTATTGATGTTTCAGTGAACTTGTCACTTGGCTTTTTCTTCCTCCATTTCCAGGGCTTGAAGATCTTCCCCATTTTGGAGAACTTGCCTTTACGTTTGCTTGGAGGTGATCCCCCACCAGAGTTTCCTTCTTCACCCTTTGTTGTGCTGTGTTGCAGGTCGACCTCATCGTCTGCATGAACATGACAGCGGCAAACAACAGATGACTCAGATTGACTTGTGGAAAATATGTTTAAAGAGGTATTTCACAAATGTTAAGCCTTATAATTTTTCTTTCTTATCTTCCCAGAGGCCAAAACATCAAAGCAAACAATGTAACTCATAAAGAGATCAATACGCACTCTTTGAAGAGTCGCACATCAGTTACAAGTAAGCTATGACTGAACAACAATGCAATAATAATAATAATAATAATAATAATAATACACTTCAGAATGTATTGCTCATAAAACATTTAATATAGTCATATTTTCTTGAAAAAAATGAGTTTGTGTTCATGTGAATGTAACTGATACGTCCCAGCTATGTTGACAAACCCAAGATATGGTTTAGGCTGACCACAGAATTCTTGGCAAGCCTCCATTACAAATTGGGCACAGTGGAATGTAATCTTCAGGTCTCACTAAATGACCACATCCGGATGACAAGTAATTGCTGGTGGCCTGTGACTATAGCAGACACTACAGTGCAGAAGTTGTCCGTTTCTGTGCAGGTGTGTGACAAAGTCCTGAACACGGACACTTTTTATTTGTAGGTTCTAAACAAACATCACCATTTCCAACACGAGTCAGTTATGATGCCATCATGTCTGGGCTGGTATACAGGCCAAACCTGATGCATTAGATATTAAATTCAGGAGGCGCACCTTTAATTTTGGGAATTCAGAGACAATCATCTCAAATAAAAACAAAAGTGTCCCTTTTTTGTGGCAGCAGACATGTGTTTAGATTCCTGATCAGGTATGCGTGACCGGCCAAAGGGCAGGGCTCACCTCTAAGCCACCGCTTCTATCATCTGTCATAATAAAAAAGGACTAAACATCAAAACAAGGCTGGTCCAAATTCAACTCACTGACTTGGCTGACTCAGCTGTCGTACGAGAGCCAGACAGTAAAATATGGGCACGGCTGCTTCTGGTATTATTTACAGGGTAGTGTGAATTAATGAGATTTCTGTCATAGTGGTGATGGGTTTAGAAAGGACCATCTGCTGCATGTGTCAGGTTTACCACCAATATCAAAAGCTTTTGATATTTTAGTTTTAAACCAGTGTAATTACTTAGCAATGTCAGAAGAACTAAACAGATAAGACAGCTGTGACTGTGGCTGGAAAACATGACTCAAATTCCTACGTTGGTCTTGTGCTTCTGAAAAGGCAACAATAACTGGTTTTGAAGCCACTATTGAAACTCTTGGGTGATGAGTCGCACGGCAGTGTGGAGGCAAGCATAGAGCTCCACAGAAGGCAGATGGTGTATGTGCAGGCAGGAGGGAGGGAGGGTGACTTCACCATGTAATGTACAGTAAGAAAGGTGAGCTCATTTCTCGCATTAGAGCAGTTACAGTGAGCATGATGTGACGAAGGTGACATGCGTTATGGGGACACTCGCATCCAGTTTTATAGAAAAATGTTTGTAATAGAGTGACAGTAATTTCCGTTTAATATTGGCAGACGGTGACTTCCATATATGCGTACTCAAGGTCACATGATACAACGCTGTCCATTTTAGGAGAACAATAAAATAGACAAATAAAAACATGAATACAAAAAAAGCCCAGTAAGTGTTTGGCAGCCCAAATTCCTTTCTCTTTTAATTCCTCCTCCAATTGGCACACAAAAATTTTTTTCTTAAAAACACACTGCACTATCACTGACAGTCCATGTGATGCCGTTGTATTGGAAAGGTACGCTGGTATTACTAAGGAGCAAATAAATGACTTATTTTGGAATACAAACTATATGATTAAAACATATTAAATAGCAGCTTGTGGCACTTGAACAGACATAATTCAAGTATCAAACCAGTCATCCAGCAATTCATTATTCTAACATTACAACACTGATCACAGTAAATCAACCTGTAAAATTGTAGTTAATAGAATGCAACATTTTTAATTAAAAATATATTGTTTTAAATGAATGGGGACAACTTGCACACAAAACAGGGGAGAGAAGTTGGGGGCAAGATATGAGAAACGATGAAAAATAAGGCTAAAAACTGGGATCTAAATGACTGATTTCAGCTAGATAAATGTCTGTAAGAGGGGTAACCAGTCTTACCACACACTGATTGGTATTATACGTTTCAGGATTGTCACACATATGGTTCACTGAAGGATTCAAAATGAATCGTTAGCTTTTACAATCACTATAAAAACTCACATCCTGCAGAAGAGTTTTTCAAGGTCAGAGATAACCATAGCAAGTATCATGAGTCAGGGAGGAAAGCTTAGGGAAGGAGGGTCATGGAATGGAGGTGTTAATGATCAATGCATTATTAATCACTTACAAGAATTTGATCAATCAGGAATAAAAGGAATCTGACAGAGACAGATGTCCAGATTTATTTAATGTTTTCCCCCGAGGCTGGCAATTTCCATATGGTTAAGATAAACATGCCGAATAATAAATAGGCATTAACAACACATGCTGCAGACACAATGTGTTTAGTTTGCCCTTTTTTATGAATACATGTGTTGGGCTCTGTTAAGTTAGTGCCCTTCATGTTAAGTCACATCTCATCCATGTCCTGTGTCATCAAGATCTATTGACAGATAATAGGGTTGGGCGATATGACAACATCTTGTAATTCTCGCATGACCTAAACTTTCAGCTGCATTGCAAGGTAATGTGATTTGGGCAGAGATGGAGGAGGAGAGTGATGTGTTATGTAGAGAGCAGGAGGAGGCATCCCAACCAACCCATGAAGTGGAAAAGCTCCAATTACAGGATTACAAGACTTTTGCACATTTTGGTTTATTGTTTGAAATGACTTAAAAGAGGGCAGACCTGCATTGAGGCCATGCCCTGAATATTTTAATGGAAGTGAAAATGTATGTGTGCCCGCTTCCTGATTGAGACCCGCAGACAATTCAGCTGTTAATTCATGACCCACATGCTTCACCAAGTGTCATGAAAATTGGGCCAGTAGTTTTCCATCATCATGCTGACGAACAAAGAAAACTAAAAAATATCATAACTAACATCGCCCCTTCAAATGTTCAGTCTTGTTCCATGTGACCATGTCCAGTTTCAGACTAATATGTGGCGACTAAATAACTTTCACGATGCTTTTATCGGTCAGAGGGCAACTGCTGACCATGACCATCCAAAACATCTGTACTTTTTTTCGCCATCAGTGTAAACATGTTCAGTTCGACTCTACTACCACAGCAATGGGTGCACAGCTAGAGCACAACACCGTAATCAACAGGCAGACTACAACTTGTCTACAAACATGATACGAGGCATTTCCAAACTACTGCAATGCTACTCCGTATCTTGTATCACATGGCGGGACAGAACGCTGCGTACTCTTCAGCCTTGACCTCAGTTTTAACTGGCCCTTTGTCTTCACACTACCAATAATAATGTCAAAGCTTCAGAAAAGTAGGTCAGATTAGGTTGTATGTCAATCATTTGCCTGATATTCTTTACTCTAAGAACATCCCTGCAGTGTTATTCCATGTTAAAATACATTTATGCATCACATTCATTCATAAATGTTTTTTTTTAGCCCCGATAAACCCACAGTTTAGTTGCATATCCGAGTGCTGGTTTAACTGGCATTGAACCATATTTGACCCACCGTTGCAGCAATATTGGTTCATAAACAACTCCATAAAATGTTATTTTGCATGTATGTGTAAAATCCTATGCAAAAATGTGGGCATACAGAGGTCAGTGAATGCAGCGTACTGGCCCTCACAGCTATTTCTGACCCACACACCAGCGTGTGTGGGTCACGCTGGTGTGTTAAACTGGGAGAGGGGGGTGTGGCAGTGAACTGGGAGAAAACTGCTTGGCTGTAGCAGAAGCAAAGTGTGATGTTGGTGACCCTGTACAGTAGAGCATGACAATCTGAGACGGCTGCTTTTCACAGAACCACCGGAGAATTAAAAAGGCAACGACCCCGAACAGAGGAGAAAAATCTCACAATGCTCAGACCAAACACGAATAGCCAGGCTTCAGGTATGCGTATTAAGTGACTCTAAACAAGGAAAGCTTGTTTCATCAAAACTCAAGACGGTAGTAGCAACATGTAGGCTTCTAGAAATGCCATTGATGCAATGCCTTGAAGTCCTGCTGTCCATATGACTCATGCCAATCACAGGACATCAACTACAACAGAACAAAAATACATTCTGCATGGCGTGCAAATATTCAGCAAAGAGGATGTTCTCATGTTACTTATTTTCATTGAGGCAAGAGTGTTGAGACGGGTTTTCAACATCGAGTAAAACATAAAGCAAATATTGGTCCAACGAATTATGAGTCAACAGCTCCTCTTAACTACCAGTAAGCCATAATCCACAGGATCCATTAAAGGATGTGATATTAGGCAGAAGGTGGCCTGTGTTATATAGTTGCTCGATTCCAATAGCTACAAACTGTACTAATAAAAGAGAATCCGTAGGTGTGCAAAAAGCATTTGAGAGGATCCTCCTTTTGACAGCAAAAACTGGTTCTGAAACATTTGAACTGTTATTAGCGTAACCAGAGACACAGGGGCTTTAGGGTTCTCTTTACACCTGTGGACTGCATTATGACTTGAGAAGCAAAGTCATTTAAAAAAAAAAAAAAAAAAAGCTGGCGTCAGGTGGTGCCTTGTACATCCAAATCTTGTGTATTTTTTTTCAGAAAAGCGTGCAGTGAGAAGGAACGCTGAGTGCAGAAAGAGATGTTTGTGTGGTTTGTACATTTCACAATCACCACATTCCATCTTCACGCATTCTTCTATACCCGTTTGTGCCTGCCACCTTCTAGAGACTCTCTCTCTGTTTTCAAAACACCTTAAAATCATAATCCTCTTGGCTTTCCATTCTGCACAAATGCAAGCCAGCCAGGCTTGTTTACCCATCTAAAACTGGTCAACACGTTCACGGCAACCATTTAGTGCCGAGCTTCTGGTCTTTGACTCACCCCCGTTGTGTTGGGCTGGTTGCTGGGCCACAGTCTCACTGCTAGCACTTTGTCCCATGTTACGACTCCTGTCCCAGCTGGCCTGCCGGGCCCTGCCTCTCCCGAGGCCAGAGGCAGGAGAGGAAAACCTAACGCCACCTCGCTCTTCTCCAACCAGACATAGAGCTCCTGTAACTCAAGACTGCCTTGACTGCTCACTTGAGTCGTTTAGTCTCTCTCGTCTCTACGGTCCTGCACTCCCCCCACCCTTCAGCCTGTGTGATTTGGTCTCTCCCCCGCTTCCTCCCTCCTTCTTTCCCTTTAAAACACGAACATACTCGCTATGTTTCTAGGTCCCTCCCTTCTTGGAGCTCTGACTTCATAAATAAGGTACGCCAATAAGGTAATCCAGCAGATGCCTTTCATTCCAGAGAGCAGATTTTTTTTCCGGGGCAAAGTTCACAGTAGGCGAGCTTTGAGGGATTTGCAATGCAGTGGGCCCCCTGCTAGCAACATTTCACAGACTGACAAAACACTACTCCCTGAAGGGCGAGGGGGCGGACTTTGCAGTGGTGAGGTAACTGGAGAAGTGGACGGTGAACCGATCCAAGGTGGAGCTCAAAGCCAGAGAAGAGGAAGTGACACAGCGGTGGTGTCTAATGACTCCAGGGTTTTGTAAACTATGAAAAGCATGTGTGACCCGATAACACTTATTAGACATTAGCAACTCCGTTTTACAACTACACCAGATTTATTTCACTAAATGGGTACGAATTTTTATATTATAAAAAATAAAATATATTTTTTTGCCATTGGTTTTAGAAATATACATTTGGAAAAACTGGGATCCCAGAAAACCTTAACTGGAAACATCTGCTTCTTACTTTTACATGATATCTCTCTCCCTCTCTCAATCTTTTTAAAACCAATCCAAGAGTGTTGTAAAGTAGGAGTGCCAAACACATACTAACAACCTGAGCAGACAAGGCCAGAACTTGTCGGGAGGCCTTAATATCCCATACATGCTCCATGCAGGACAGAAACGAGGCAGCCAGTCAGTCTGCGTCTGAACCTTTCTATCAGAGCACTGTGTGATAAGGTTATATGTAGTCAGTGTGCGGGAGTAAGAGGAGGTCCTCCCTGCATGTTAGCGATACAAATGGAAACATGAAGGATGTTAACCTTTTATTTAACTGCTAATGAGACAGAACTTGGTTTAAAGAAAAATGATCCAAGTCTACTCAAAAAGGACAAGCCAGTGTAATGACCTGTTAAGGAAAGGGAGATAAGAATAATGTACTTCCTTAACAAAAAAAGTATGCTCCTACATTAGGATGTAATAGAGTGATAGATAAAATAAGAATAGGTTTGGTAAGGAGTGATAAAGTGAGCTATAACAGAGTCTTCAGGAAATGAAATCCATCTTAAGAAGCTACGTCACTGTTGCTCCCTCTGCCGCCCAATCAAAGCCACAGCAAGCGAGCTCAACTCCTGACACAGGAATATGAGGAATGCAGGACCACAAGCCAGCCTTCTGGTTAAAGGACGGCAATTAGGACACTAATGCAGGATATCATTGGTAAACAAAGAGGGATCACAAATTATGACTCATTGTGACACTTAAATCCTTTTCACCCTTTCCAGAGAGCAGCAGCAGATGGAGACAGACACGTTTCTTTTTTCAGGGCTTGTAAACAATACACCCTTAACGTGAGAACTTGAAGCCCAGCTGAACAAAACCATGACTCACACAAATACTACCGCACAGTGTCATAATGACAATCTGAAGACATTCAAACACTAATATGACGTAACACAAGCCAACATTCTAGATGCCTGTGCCCTTTCAGATCAAATTACAAGGACATGTGAAGTGTTGTTGTTGCCCAACAGCCATGTTTTCTGGTCC